>NC_072860.1:0-614503 GCF_028858705.1 Grus americana
GGCACAGGGGCGAGGCAGGGCAGACGCACTCACCGCTCTGCTACGAGGGAGCCCTCTCTGCCCTCCATCACGCACCCGCACCCGCCCCCTGCCACCTCCGCTGCTGCAGCCTGTGCCCCCGACGGCCCCGCCCCCGGAGAACAGGCCACGCCCCCTGCCGCGCAGAGGCTGCAGCCACGGCGCCACCTGGTGGTTACTACTCAAAGGAACAACCGCCCCGCAACCAGCATCCCCACCCCGGCCTGGCACCAACACCCCCGCTTACCGCCACCTCTACCCCAGCCTGCTACTGACAGCCCCGCCACCGCCATCCCCACCTCCGCCTGGAACCGGCGGCCCCAGCAACAGCAGCAGGCAGAGGCCTGCACCCACCCGCTCCAGCCCCGGCCCTCTCCCACATCCCTTTTCCTTGCTTCACTCATTAAAAGACTTGGGTCTTCGCTTTGCAGTCCCTCTCTGCCTGTGGTCATTTGCGCAGTGGGGGCTTAACGCAGGGGTTGGCTGAGCTGGGCTGGGGATGGCCACCAAGAGCGTGGGAAGACAGGGCATTGCGCTGGGTGGCAGGCACCCATGGGAGAAACCACGCTCATTAGCATCAACGCCAGGAGGATGGAGGCCACTGTCACTGCCCCAGCACCACCACCACCGCTGGTGAGCTGGATCCTGCGCTGGGAAGGAGCCGCAGCCGCCCTGGAGGCCAGAGCTGAGCACAGAAAACAGCTCGCATCTGGCTGGGGCTCGCAGGCATCGCTGGCCGGGGCTCGCATGCTGACATCCGGGAGCTGGCGCTGCACCGGCTGCCCAACTTGCTCTACCCCCTCTGTGGCCTTTGTCTGGCACTGCCTGGGCCTCATCTGGCAACCCCCCCCCCCCCCACGCCCACAGCTGAGCCCTGAGTCCATGTCACAAAAACTTCGCAACCGGCCCGTGCCGACCGAGGCAGGAGGCTAGGTTGCAAAGTATAGAACTACAGGGCAAATATTTTTCCCTGCACATGCCATCTCCCAGCCCAACTGGAGCACCCTGAATGTGCCGTCACACAGGGCTCTGATAGCCTTCAATCCAACGACTGAAGGTACACGCCAACAAGAACAGCACCATCTTCTCCCACACCTCTCTCCATGCTCGGGAGGAGCTGTTTGCACACCCCGGCAGCCGGCCTTGCTGCCTGAAAATCCTTGTAGGGATGAGAAGTACCCAGTAGTTCAGCTCCCTTGCATTTTTGAAGACAAGGCTTTTGGCTAGAACACAGCCAAATACATTTTCAACCAGAACTAACCTACACGCCCTCCTCTTTCTCTCTCAGTTCTTTGCATTTCTTTAGCTCCTGGGGAGTACTGATCAAGGTTTTCCTGTTGAAAGAAACAAGAGAAGCAGTCACAAAAATGCCGAGAACCTGCCAGTCACATACACGGTGCCCACGCAGTAGCATTATCAAGGCCCCACACAGACACCACAGATTCAGTTAATGCACCAGTGAGGAGAGAGCAGGAACAGCGCTCTGGCACCCACCACTGGGAACAAGGAGGGCCCCAGGAAGGGGCCTGCATGATTGAGGAGAGCTGCTGTTCTTTTGCTTCCTGTTTTTCCTCCTCCTGTTCTTCCTCCCCCCAATCTTCCTTTTCCTCCTCCTCCTCCTCCCCCTTCCCTCTTTTCCAGTTTATTCTTCTCCTGTTCTTCCTCATCATCTTTTTTCTCATCCTCCTCCTCTTCTTCCTTTCCCTCCTCCTCATCCCCCACTAAATCTAGTTTAAAGCTCTCCGTATAAGTCTGGCCAGCCTGTAGCCTAAGTAGCATTTACATACAAGAAGTAATCTGGATTTTTTTTTTCCCCTCCCCTCAGCCCAGAGGATCCCACATTGTTGTCCTCAGATTCAAAGGCAGACAGAAATCCACAGAAAAGCGGTGGCCAAACAGTGAGCGCAGAGGCAGCGCAGCCAAAAGCATCTGAGCCCAAGGGGGGCAGGGAGTGTGCTGATGTGCAGACAGGTAGGATGCTGAAGGGGTTTTCAGTTCATCTAAACCCAAAAACTCATGGATCCAGCCGCACCTACTACACTCTATTCCTGATGCAGTTGGGAACACCACCTCGGGTTAAGGTTCTCGAATCCTTGCCATTAGAACACCCTTGAATTTGCTGCTTTTAACACTAACAAATTAGGCTAAGGAGGGTGACCTTTTTCCAGAGGGTCAGTGACCTTTCCTCAGGTTTCAGCGCACACTCTGGGAAACAAGCCAGGGCTGCTTTCTTTACTCTTGCCAGAGGCTCGTCAGACGTGGCCTGAGGTTTGTGAACATTCCCACAGCTCGGGCCCCGCTGAGCCTGCTGCACTGCTGCCCAGCCACGCAGAGGCTTTTCTCCGCTGAGATACCATTTGACCTGGTCTGGTGGGGAAGTTTTGGTCTCGTGCCCTTCCCACTGACGAGTGTAGATCATCTGGTGTACTGAAGAGCCCTTATTTTATGATTCTCTGATTTTCTAAGGAAGGTTTCTTAGCTCTGCTGTAGGAGACGGGTACAATTCCCATCAAGTAGACACGTTTCAGGTGTGCTGTTTCCTCAAGGGCTTTTCTGGCAGGGGTAGGAAGAGAACATGCTTGTCCTGACCCAGTCGATTGTGTTTTCCCTTTTCTGCCTTTTCCTCTCAGGAAGATCAGGTGATGAAGAGATAAACATGTTTTCAACATAGACGGTTAGCAGATGGGCTGTCAGTGTCCTTCTATTGCATTTGCCTTGCCACTACTCAACTACAGACTCAACCAAGAACCGTTTGTTCTTCTTCACGGTGGTCTGACTTCTTCTGTGCCACAAGGTGTTTTAGGAATCCTTCTCAAGGAGGGCTCAGGGGCTGCAGAGCACACGGCATCAGAGAGCTGACGGAGATCTAGTTTGCCCTACTGAGTCATGAGGTGTAGATGTGACTTTTAAAGCTCAGCTGACCCCAATGCACCTCATTCCTCATGCTTTTGCTTTCCAGAGCTGCACTCAGAAGAGCCTGCTGACCATGGAATAGAGGTGGCTGTGGCATGCCAGACAGATGTGCCTCCTGAAAGACCCCTGCTTTGCTCGCCACCATGGCAGAGCCAGAAGCAGCCATGGCCAGCAAGCAGGAAGAGAGGTATGAGGCAAAGCCAGGCTCACAAACCCTGTTGCAAGGCCTCTCATAAGCAAAATCAGTTTTTTGACCTAATGGTCCCTTCTCTCTCTCACGCTCGCCAGAGCATACCTCCAAAATTCAAAACGTACAGCATCTGTTCAGGACGGAATGAGCCAGGATGGAAAGCTCAATTTTCCCTTGAAACGCCCCACCAACACTGGGGATCTGTGCTATCCTAACCACCTGACGGTCCCAGCACTCTCTCTGACTCTAGCCAGACTCCAGCTCCAAAATGGAAAATATACAGCATCTGCTCCCACACAGAATGTGCTGGGACAGAAAGCTGTTGCTGGTCTGCACCTTCCCTAAAGCTGGGGTGATTTTTTAAAACCTCCTGTCTTGTGACCCATTTGACAAAACAGTCCCACGCCTTGCAAAGAGATGCAGCAAAGACTCTTTCTCATGCGAGTGCTTTGGCCAGAATCCCCTCCAAGCCACAAAGCAGTGTTTTCCACTGAACTGCATCAGGATTAGCCTGGGTTGGTCAGTTTTGCTGCGCCGTGACTCAGCTGGCGGCACAGCTGCTCCTCACACCCTGCCCCTCAGTCCCCGGGGCAGCGTGCTGCCGCGGTGCTCCCACACAGGGCAGCTCCCAAGAGAAGCCCCACGGTGCAGGCCAGCCTGGGTGCAGCCCCTCAGCACCTGCCTGCACCAGGAAACACGGAACCGGCATTTGAGCGAGCTGCTCCTGGCCGTGCTGGCCACCCCAGTGCTGTGGAGAGCCGGCCGTGACGTGACGCCCGGGACAGGGCCACGTGGTGAGGGGCCTCCACTGCACAGGCCCCGGCCGGAGGGGGGGCAGGAAGGGGCAGGCTCAGTGTCCCTCTCCTCCAGGAGCCGGCCCTCCCGAGGTGAAATGTGGGGGTGGGGTGGGGAGGCCAGGCTGTGAGGTCATAGAGCCCTGCTGTGCCGTGCTGTGCCATGATATACAGTGCTGTGCCGTGGGCACACCCCAGCAGTGCTAGCAGTGCCAGCAGCGGCGGCAGCAGCAGCAGCGGCGGCATTGGCAGCAGCGGCATTGGCAGCAGCAGCAACAGCAGCAGCAGCAGTATGGTTCAGGCGCGGGGGGCCGTGGCCCCCGCCTGCCTCCTTATCCTCCTCCTGGTGGCCCTGCAAGCCCAGGGCGTCGGGGCTGCTCCGTGGCGAGCGCGGGAATTAGGTAGGCAGGCAGGTGAGGGCCAGCACCCAGCCCTGGCAGCATAGCGCGGCACCCACTGCCCCTTGGTTGGGCTGACAGCGGGGCTGGGGTCGTGGTGGGGCAGGGCTGGGAGAGCAGCGGGGCCGGGCTGGGCTGGGTGACCCATGGCCAGCTCCACAGGTAAGAGGAGGCAGACGCCCTGTGGGGAGACGCAGGGGTCGCGGCTGCTGCGGGGGCATTTTCCAGGTGAAGGCTGGAGCCCGGAGCGGTGAGAAACCATCCCTAGAGCTGGCCCTGTGCCACCCTGCCCCGGGGCAGCCTTTCCCCCAGCCTGTGTGCCAGGGCCCGAGCAGCACCACAGGGGCCAGGCAATAGCCCGCGGGAGTGCTTCTCAAACCCCTGGGCTTGTCACAGCTGTGCCCAGGGCCGTGGCTCTGCTGCTCCCTGGCTGGGTCCCAGCTTTCATCCTCAGAGACGTCTGTCCTCAGGAGATGTCTGCTGAGGAAAACAGCAGCATTCCAGCTCTAGCCCGGCAGCATTCTTCTTGGGCAAACCCAGGTCCCCATGGGACACCCAGCCCCAGCCCACAGCCCCAGGGAACAGATGGGACAGCGCTGGTGCAGCCTCTCCCTGGCCAGCGGGCTCTTCTCCATGAGACATGTGAACAATCATTTTTTTCCACCAGTGCTTTCATGTGGGCTTCTGTTGTGCACAGATGAGATCTCCCAGTAAGGGGCTGTATGTTTGTCCATCCGGCCCTTGAGGGGTGTTACACATGGCCTGGAAACACTCGCATGAGTGAGCACTTAGCTTTTAATATTCTGTTCATATGAAATTTAACTTAATATTTTCTTGGTGGATGCTCAAACATGCAGAAGAGCAGAGAGGGAATGGGTCAGGCTCAGTGATGCGCCCCAGGGAGCTCTGCCTTGCAAAGTGTTCTAGCGTTCTTTCCCAGCCTTTCCAGTGCCTGCTGCAAAGCCAGCGGGCTTGTTGGGGTTGAGTTTAGAGCTGGTGTGAGCTCCAGGGAGTCCTTTCTCCCAACAGCCCCGTGCACGGTTTGTTTCAGACCGGCATGGTCCAGGCACCTGGTAACTGTCTGCACAATGCTCCTGAGAGGAAGGGAGAGATGAGCGACATGGAGCAATCCTGCGTTTCAACTGCATTCACTGCTGTTCAGATCTGAAGAAGTACATTTAAAGATTTCACGAGAGCTTCTCTGTTTGGTTTGTTTACAGACATGGCTGGAGGTAATGGACATCCAGCTTCCCGGCTGGGTTCCAGGGCTGATGCACAGGGAGATCTCATGGGTACGTCACAGCTTTTTACTTCCTTTGAGATGTGCCAGCTCAAAGCCCCAAACGTGAGTGAGGCATCTCTTGCAGCAGGTGTGAGAATATAGACCTGCATCGTGTGTGCCCTGTTGCTACGTGATCCCTTTATATGTTGTGCTATTCAGTTATGACAGTATCACAGTGTATGATGGAAGCTTCTCGTGGGTGTTTGGTTGTAGATATGGGTAGAGGGAGAGCTCTTCCAGCTCCTCGGCTGGATCCTGCACTGGACCTCACCTGGCATCCCAGGGGTGAGTAGTCAGTCTTGACTGACTTCACAGACTAACCACTCCTTTTCAGTATTTTAGTCGTGAGAAATTTAACTTTACGCTTTCCATTAAGGTCCTCAAAGAGCAAAGTATAAAGCTGAAACAGGAAAGCGTTCCCAGCAATCATCAGAAGACCTAAAGGAAATCCTGAAGGAATTGGACAAAGCAGCACGTGGTAGGTATCTATCACTCTGAACCAGAAGATGTGGGCAGCTGAGGTTTTAGACGTATGTACGGACAAGCAGGATGCGCAGGCAGCTTGGGGTCGCTGAGACTGGCAGACTTTGCCTGGGCTGCAGGCATGCCCTGGCCAGGATTGGAGCAGCCCCAGCTTCACAGCCTGGTCCAGCCTCGTTGTTCCCCTCGAGGTCTGAGGTCTGTTGGTGACACCTCAGGGTCAGGGACAGGTGGAAGCTGGACACCCAGCTTGAGGCCGCACACCTAACTTGAAGGCAGCTAAAGCGAAGGGCTGTTCATTCAGTCTTGGGTGGGTTAGCTGTCTGTTTCTGGTTGTGTTTCAGATAACTTGGTTGTGGTTTTCCTTTTGTTTTGGGGGACTGTGGGCTCTTCACTGCCGCTTGTGAAAGTGCCCAGAATATGGTTGCAAGAGCTTGCAGTTCAGTCCACCACACGTGCCTGTCACCCTGACCGTGTGATGGAGTTGGCATGATGGCAAGTGCTGCTCAGAAGGGCTCTTTCCCCAGCTGAACTGGCTACAGCGTCTTCCCGTCCTCTCTGAAGGAAGCAATTTACCATCCTTTTGCAGTTTGCCAAAAATGCACTAAGTGGAATGCAAACAAGACGATCACATGCAATCCCCTAGTCTCTCAGCAGGTCAGGATTTGCTGTCTACTGGTAAACTGGAAAGTGCCTAGCGCTTAATTTTTTCTCCATGAATGACTCGTCGTTTGAACCAGCGACTAGGTGCACCGCCAAATGCCCAGGCTTTCTTTCTAAGCGTTATTAATGTATTTGGAGAAGTATTGCCTCCTGAAGATACTCTGTTCCTGACAAGGAACGGTTGCATCTAATGAAACTGACCCACTTTCTTTCTAAAGAGCTGGACCGTGAGACTGTGGAGGAGGAGGCGCTTCAGGAAGGAGGCAGCCAGGCAGTGCCAGTCTCTGATGAAAAAAAGGGGGCAATTCAATCAACAGGCGTGCCAGGTAATTGCTGTCCTTCGGTCAGCCAGCGTCATAAATCAAAATCACCGTGTGCCTGCAGGCTCGTGCCCTGGTGCCCGCTACTGCACACCGTGTCAGCAGCCAAACTATTAGTCCAGAGCGAGTGTTCTGAAAGAAGCCGGGAGTGGCTCTCTGTGGATGACTGTCCTCTCTGGGGTGCGGAGGTTATTGCCATCAGGGTGCCAGAGAGAGACACTCGTAACCCTCTGTGGATGCAGCGAGATGCTCACCGCTCACCACACCCAGTTCACAGGAGTTTCAGAACTTTGCCATTTTGGGAACGAGACCACCTGAACCATGCTCAGCACATGATGGGAAATAGGACTCTTAATCGAAGGTGCCTCCCGCAATACCTGCATCCCAGAGCTTGCCGTGAGTCGTTGTAGGCACCACAGAGCCGGGGAGGCTTCCTCCTGTGAGCTGAGGTCCAAAGGGATGCGCTGACAGATCGGGCACGGCCTTAGAGGGGAACCTGCACCATCCTCCGGCATCCTCTGTGCCTGAGCCACGCTGAGGCTTTACCTTTCTCTGATTCTTGGCAGCGCTGTCCAACCCCGGGGAAGCCCACCACACTGGCATCTATGAATTTTTTCGAACGAATACAGGTACTGAGCAGTCTGGCAGGGGGCCATAAGTGGGAGCAAGTCCTGGAAACTGGGGGCATGCAGGCGGTGCCCATACTGGAGAAAAGGCAGAGGGAGAGCGCGGTTCAGGTGTCTTCCCCAGAGGGCCTGACTCCATTCCCTCAGGGGGTGGGTGCTGGGCTGGGGAGGGAGACCTGGGGGTGGCACTCCCTGACGCAGGGATGGTTTTGGTCTGTCTGTCTCAAAGGGGCAATTGGTCAAACAGCCGCGCTCCCCCGCGGGCTCTCCATCTGGCCTCATGAGTTCTGTTCAGTGGGACAACTTGTCCCAAAGGGTCAGAGAGAGCCTCCAGGCAGCAGCACTAGCGCGCCTCGGAGAGCGAAGGTGGGTGAGCGCAAAAGAAATTGTGTGCAAATGTGAAGGCTCACCAAGAAGGGGTAGCAAAGCCATGACACTGGGAAAACTGGATTATGCCACCCCAGAGCGTAAGCAAAGCTGAGAGGAGAAAGAGAGGCTCCAGAGTGCATTGATTTGCAATGGCTTTGGGAGTTTCCTTTGCTTCTACTGAAACCAAGGAAACGTTGCAGCCCCAGGATGTCCACTGCTTCAGGGATCCTAAGAAAGTGAGAAAGAACATTTCCTGGCAACATCGGGCCTCCTGTGAGATTACCGGGGGTGTGCAGGACACACTAACGTACAGAATGGTTCCTCCAGGTGTGGATGGCAAGAGAAATGCAAATGCTATGGATCCCAATGATTTCCAGAAGTACTGCATAGAAGGCGCTGCAGCAATCCTGGGCTCCATGCTGCTTGGGATGCTATTGTGTTGTGGCATCTATGTGTGGAGGAAGAGGAGACAGTGAGTTGTTGGGGGGAGAGGGGGGCTGCCAAACTTCTGTATTAGATGGCTGCTATTAGCCATGAAGCATTTGGAGGTAGGGTATTCTGGAGTGCTGTGTTAGTTACTGGCCAAACTCTACTGAGACTGCTGGTGTAAGATACTTGAACTGGCCTCTCAATACACACGCACTCTTTTCAGAAACCCCTTCTTACTGTTGCAAGTGTTAGTTAAAAGTGACCTTGCCTCAACAAGAGCAGGCCAGCGACAGACGTAGGCAGAGCAAGGTCAGGAAGAACAACAACAAGGGATGACATTGCCATAGAAAGTGAGAAGCGCAACAGTGATGTCTCCCTACCAGTGAACCTACCAGCAGCAATCCCCCTGTTAGGCGATGCCATAAATTCCAGATGTTTGCCTCGGCCAAGGTGTCCCAGCAGCTCAGACCATGGTCAAAAGTCTTCCCAGCTACTGGCCTTGCTTTGGAGAAAGAGAGGAGTCAGGCTGTCCCAGCTGCACCCCAGCACTGCCAGCGTGCGTGTTCTCAGCACAGGCAGCGGTTTTTGTCTGCGCAGGCGTCTGTATCTCTTTGGATACGTATTCCAAAGAGAGGATGGAGAGCATCTCACTGGGCCGAGGCTGTCCCCTCATCTGGTCAGGGAAGCCGAGTGCTGCTCTCTGCCGGGCACGCTGAGAAAGGAGCTGTGCCCAGCTTTGGTCTGTTGGGGTCAGGTCTCCTTCCGGCACGTGCAGTGCAGGCAGGTCAGGATGGTCAGGGCTGAGAGGAGACGAGCCATGGGCAGGCGTGCAGAGCCCAGGCCGAGGGGTGCAGGGCGCCCCATTTTCTGCACAGAGCTCTCTGTGCCCACAACTCCCACATGCAGCCAAGTGCCCGCACCCCACAGCATGCTCAGCGCTGCCCCACACCCTCGCGCCCGCCCAGCACCACAGCAGGGCCTCAGCAGCCTCCTGTCTCCGCAGGCGCCTCGCTGCAGCTTCGTGAGCCCGGCCCAACACCAGCAGCTACCCCTCACACCTGGACAGCCGGACCACCCCCCTCAGCAACCCTGAGAGCCAGACCCGACACCAGCAGCCATCGCCTGTGCCTGGAGAAGCGGCCCGCCAGCCACGGAGCATCGGGGGGGGGCGACCGGCCCCCACCAGCCCAGACACCCACCCGGTCTGCCCGCCTCCACCCCGGCCTCCGTAGCTGTCCAACTCAGCCAACCGGCTGTTGCAGGACCAGCCCAGCACCCTCCAGCCCCCGGAGGAACTCAAACCAACCCCCGCCCCCAGAAGCCCATTGCCCCAGCCCTCCTGCAAGGGCCTGAGGCGGCCCAACGGGGTACGGGTTTGGGGTGCGATGACAGACTCCCGGGCAACAGCTTCAGGGGTTGACCATTTATTTCTGAGCAATGGCATGACAATAAATACAGACCCGTAGCACAATTGTCTGGGTTGTATCGGCAGCAAACCCAGGAGTTCACCAGTTCTGGGCCAAATGGCATCTTGGGGCACGCAGGGACGTGGATGCCCACGGTGTCAGCAGTCACGGAGCTGGGCATGGGACCCGCCGACGGCCAGGGCGTGGGACCAGCCTGCTAAATTTTGAGCCACAGAGGCGCTGGTGGGGCTCCTTAACAGTTCATCACCCCCACCTCTGCTCCCTGTGCCAGCTCTGTCCCAGGGTGCACAGGACAGGGATATCATGGAGGGCAGTACCAGCCCCAGCCCCTGCACTGTGTGCACACCAAATATACCACATAAGGCAAAGCCACAAATTAAACACACAAAGCTGCTGTCAGGCTATAATGGTGACATCGTCTGTTCTGGTTTTGGCTGGGCTGGAGTTAATTTTCTTCCTAGCAGCCCATATGTTGCCGAGTTTTGGATTTGTGACCAAACCAGCGTTGGCAGCACACCCAGGTTTTAGCTATTGCTCAACATTGCTTGCGTGGCACCAAGGCACGAGCAAGCTGCGGTTGTGCTGGTGGATGAAAAACTGGATGGGAGCTGCCAGCGTGCACTGCAGCTCAGAAAGCCAACTGTACCCTGGGCTGCATTCAAAGAAGCGTGGCCAGCACGTTGAGGGAAGGGATTCTCCCCCTCTACTCCATTCTCCTGAGATCCCACCTGGAGCACTGCATCCAGCTCCAGGGTCCCCAGTGCAAGACACGGACCTGTTAGAGCGGGTCCAGAGGAGAATCCCAGGGCTGGAACACCTCTCCTGTGCAGAAACGCTGAGAGAGTTGGGGGTGTTCAGCCTGGAGAGCAGAAGGCTCCAGAAAGACCTTGCTGTGGCCTTTCGGTATATAAAGGGGGCTTACAAGAAAGGTGCGGAGAGACTTTTTACCAGTGACAGGAGAAGGGGCAAGGGTTTTAAACTGAAAGAGGGTAGGTTTAAATTGCACATAAGGAATAAACATTTTACGCTGAGAGCGGTGACACACTGGCACAGGTTCCCAGAGAACTTGTGGATGCCCCATCACTGGAAGTGTTCAAGGCCAGGTTGGGGGGGGCTTTGAGCAACCTGATCTAGTGGAGGCTGTCCCTGCCCACAGCAGGGTGTTGGACTAGGTGATCTTTCAAGTTCCTTTCCAACCCAAACCATTCTATGCTTCTATCATTTTTGCTCCCTACTGGGGGAGGACAAATGGGGGAGACACTGCAGGAGATGCCTGGGAGGAGTCCCAGGAAGGTACTGGGCATTGACCTGCCTCCAACATACACAAAACTGCTCAGGTAGCTTCCTTGGAGGAGTTCGGGGCTGATGAGTTTTTTTCCCTCTTGCGGCAAACACAAGACAATAGGTTTATGTTCCCTGAGTTCCTCTGCGGACGTGGACTGCTGTCAGGACACCCTCCATGGGACAGCCAGCAGCTCTGTGCGAGCACTACCCCTCAGCTCGGCCCTGGCCCCCCATTCAGTGAGGTCCCCAGCCCCATGCTCTCCCAGCACCATGTCACACAGCACTACTACTCTTAAGCAAGGAAAACCCCAACGCTTCTTTCCCATCTTATTTCCCCATAGCATTCAATTTTGAGTTCTCAAACAATTTCACATGTCGACAACAGTGAAGTCAGAACATTTCTGAACACTCCGTTTGTATCATGCAATAGATGTACTTCCTAATCATTTGCCAATCTAAGAGACCTTTTACTGAAACTGATTTAAAAGAGCCAAAAAGCCCACACAGAGATGCGCTCTGAGGGCCGCACAGTGATGAACTCCAATAACAGCCAGGGAATGGAGCCCTCCAGAAGATCTAAATGTGAAGAGCTCCTCCAGGGCCACAGGGCATCGCAGCATTCCAGAAAATAGCAAAACTGCAAAGGGCGCCAAAAACAAAACAGTGAAGTGCTCCAAGCAGCCCCAGGGTGCAAAGCTCCCAAACAGACCCAGGGTAGAGTATTCCCCAAAACCCCAAGCGATGGAGGCCGCTGAAAAAGCCCTGGCATGGAGCACTCTTAAAAAGCACCAAAGTGCTCCAAAATACCCAAACAGTGAAGGGTTGCCAAAAAAGTCCCGGGGCTGGCGAGCTCCAAAATATCCAAACCATGAAGTGCTCAAGAAAAAACCAAACCCCAAACCCCAAAACACCAAACCTCAGGACAGAGAGCTCAAAAACACCCAGGAGACGGAGGGCTCCAATAAAGGTCTGGGGTGGAGATCTGCCAAAAAAACCCAAACAGACAAATGGTGACAACTCCAAAAAAACAACATGGTAAACAGCTCCCAAAGAAACCAAACAGGAAAAAGAAACACCAAAAATATCGAGTGTTGTAGTATTCCATACAAAAACTGTAAAGGCCTCCAAAACACCAATATGGTGAAGAGCTCCAACAAAGCCTCAGGCTGGAGACTTCCCTAAAAAAGCCAAGGATCGAGGGCTGACAAAAAGCTCCAGGGTGCAGAGCTCCCAAAAAGCCCTGTGATACAGAGCTTAAAAACACCCAGGAGATGGAGAGCTTCAAGAAAATACCCAGGGTGGCAAACAGCCAAAAATCCAAACAGTGACAACTCCCAAAAAGCAACACGGAGAACGGCACAAAACACCAAAGAGGAATGCACTCCTCCAGGGCAGCACAGCGGCGACACGCTCCTCCGGGGTCACAGTACACAGTTCCCAAAAAACCAAACGGTGCTACATTTCTCCAGGGCAGTGCTGCGATCCTTTTTCAAAAAAGCCAAGTGCTGTAGTATTCCATACTACAGTAAAACCATAAAGGGCTTACAAAAAACCAAGAGTGAAGCACTCCTCCAGGGCCGAGTGGCGATGCATTACAAAAGCACCAGGTGTTGTAGTGTTCCATAAAAAAGACACACTGTAAAGGCGCCAAAAAAACAGAATGCTGAAGAGCTCCATAAAAAGTTCCAGTATGGAGACCTCCGGGACAGCGGCAGGCGGAGACCTCAAACACACACAGGAGATGGAGGGCTCCTACAAAGACCCAGACTGGAGACCTGCCAAAAAAACCCAAATGCAGATGACTGCAAAAGAACAACACAGTGAATGGCACAAAAACCCAAGTGGTGATGCGGTAGTCTAAGAAGCTAGTGAAGCTATCAAAGACTGCTATAGACTTCCAGAAAATACAAAATCAATAAAGTGCAACAACAAAGCCCAGGGCCAGGCCACACCTCGAGGGGGGCTCCCAAAAGAGCCCCGGGCCAGGCCGCGCCTCGGGGAAGATTGAGGACTCCAAAAAAAAAATCCCTGGTTGTTAAGCTTAAAAAAAAAATAAAATAAAACAAAAAAAGCGAAAAATCAGGGATGATTCAAAAAAAAAAGTCTCCCAAAAACCAGAACAGTGATGTACTCTTCCAGGGCCATTCGTTGAAGCATTCCTCCACTGCAATGCTCCGTCTTCCTGGGCTGCAAGGTGATATACTCCTCCAGGATGCTGTTGTAAATAATTAAAAAAAATGCTGGGTGTTGTCCTGTTCCATAAAACACTACAACAATACAGGAAGCCCAAAAACCAAAATGGTGAAACTCTCCCAAGTAACAGAGCAGCGCTCCCAAACAGTCCCCATGTATAGTGTTCCCCAAAACCCCTGCGTTGGCCAGCTCCAAAACACTCAAGTGATGGAGGCCTCTGAAAAAGCCCTGGCATGGAGCACTCTTAAAATCACCAAGGCAAAGCACTCCAAAATATCTTGGTGGTGAAGAGCTCTGAAAAAGGCTCATGGTGCAGAGCTCAAAAAAACCACCCCAGACTGGAGTGCTTTTAAAAAGCCCCAGGACAGAGCGCTGAAGAACACCCAGGAGATGGAGGGCACAAAAAACCAAGGGTGGAGGGCTCCTCTAGGGCTGCATTGTGTAGCACTCCAAAAAATGCTGGGTGGTGACACACTCCAATAAGAATGGGGCATTTTAGCCATCCAAAAAAAAAGCCAATGAAAAACCTCCAGAAAAGCCAAGCGATGAAGTGCTCTAAAACAGCTGGGAAGTGAAGTGGTCCTCCAGGGCCAGACGGTGATGCACTTCAAAACTAGTGTGTGCGATCCTAGAAAACAGCAGTGGAATAGCTATTTTTATTCCCGTTCGGAGATTAGTAGCCAACAACTGTACAACATTCGCGTCTATCTCCTAGAGACAGGAATTCCTAGCAAGTCCTGTAAAAGTCCTTGAATGCATCCCAATTCATCGTCTCCTAGGGGTTCCTGGGAAATTCCTCATCTCTCCCTTATTTTCCTGTGCCCAAGAACCACACTGCACACTCCCACAACGGAAATGCTGCCTGCGCTTAGCCGGACTACACCTGATGGGTACACAAATGCCACACCTCTTCCCAGAGCCCTGCTATTGCACGGGGATTAGTCAACTCTGTGCCAACCGCTCTTCATGCTTCCCAGAGAGCTTTCATCCTCCACAGGTGGCCCTTGCGCAGGGGCACAACCCACTCCTCTGCCTTTGAGGAAACCTGCCACTCACAGAAGGCCCTTTCTGGCCAAGATACAAGGTGGCCCCCAAAACATTCCCCTTAGCCCCTTCAAATGACCACCTGCAGAGCTCCCGTTTCACCCGGGAGCCACTTCTCCGCTCCTCTGGTCATTCTCACCTCGCCCTTGCTGTTCGCCTGCTACCCAAGAGACACACAAGCAGCACAAAGCCCACATCTGCGTCAATGCACAAGACTCAGCTGAGCTCCCCAGGCTCAAGCTACAAGACACTCAGGCACCAGAGACTAGGTGGACGGACAAAAGGATTTGCACCGTGTCCCTGCTTTCCATCTATAGGCTGAAGAGAACTTGACGGTATGTTTACTGCCTACACTTGGAAGAGTCTGGCTGAGCTTGTAGCATCTGTGAACAGGGCATAAACAAGAGAGTATGTAGTTTACATGGAAACAAAAAAGCCTCACCTTGCCTAGCTGAGTCTTGCTTCATTTCAATTTACACTATCTGTAGGTTGTTATATTAGCTGTTCTACATACAGAACAAGGCCTGCATTGCTTGAGTGAGGCAATTGCTGTTCGGATACAAAGCACGCGCAGCTAGCACACCGTCTAGATATCTTTATATGCACAGAATATATACAGAAAACATGCAACAAGCATAAACAGAATATCTACGGATAGACAGAGACACATGTCAACAGAAGTCTTTGGAGTATATAGATACACACCCCCCCACGCACGGTCTATACAGAACATCCACAGACACTATATACTCCATCGCCAGGAAGAGAAGCCTCAGCCGATCTCGTCTCCCTGAGGCTTTATTCCTCTCCCTATTCAGAAGCTACATTATCTACACATAAAAAAGTATACAGGAAGCACCACCACGGTCTTACCTCCATAGATGCACTCTCTACACAGAGCACAGACATAGAACATACCAAACAGACACACAATTTGTCAATTCCTACCCAAAAGAGGCAGCCAGGTGAGGGGAAGCTACGCTTTATCTTGACTATGGATGTCAAAGTCTTTATGTTGAATAGATATTGTCTCTACATGGAAGACAGACACTTTCAAGGCCATGGGAGGAAGGGCATTTCTCTCTGCGCATGGAATGTATGCTGCCCTGACTTGGAACACGTGCACATGAATACGCATACTTTACATGCAGACATACACAGAGAGAGAGGGAGGCAAGGCATGGGGGTTTTCTTCTTGTCTGTAAAGAGCTCATATACTGCCAGTATACAGAATATGTACTATCTGTATGTACAGTAGATACAAAGAGATGAAGCAGAAGATAGCCTCTTTCCACAGAAGCCTGTAGAAGGCCCTTACAGGCATGCTGTTCTGTCTGTACACACAAGAGATCCTGAAGAGAGGATTCAGTTTCTCTCTGTAAAATACATTTGATAGGAGAGGAAGGCTTTTCAGTCTTTTCTTTAGAATACAGCCTATGCAGAATATACGCAGGCACGGTGATGAGAGGCTTTTCTGTCTGCGTAGAGACTATACGGGCTAAATGTAAGACACGTACATTGAAAAGCAGTGCCTCACCTACCTCAACATCTAGTATCTACCACCTGTGTACACATGACACAGCAACAAGGGGAGGCTTTTCTGTCCCTCTGCAGACTACATACTGTCTTCCTCAAGACTACACACGGACAGGCCAAGCCAGGCTTGCTTTCTCAGTATGCAGCATATATCAGGATATACTCTGCCTGTCAAAAAAGGGACAGTGAGGCTTTTCTCTCTGGATATGGACTATATCTTGTCTGTAGATAGACTGTACGCAGGCAAAGCATGTCCCTTCCCTCTAGTCATAGACTAGATACCGCCAAGGCAGAGCTTTTTGGTCTGCGTACAGCGTACACTGGCTGTACAGAGAACAGAAAACACCACCACACAGACTAGAAAATGGCTGTATGGAGAATACACGTGGAGAGCACTGCACACTACTTTCCTGTCAGGACGCAGAACGTATTCTGGTTACACAGCAGAGATGGGCCACGTGAGACACCCACCCACACGTGAAATCTGGGGACGCTAGGGAATGAAGGGGAGGGTCTCTCTGTACATCAGGCACACTCTGCCTACAGAAGCACACAAACGGGGGAGGTGAGGCTTTACAGGTAGTAAGTACGGGGCTCTTCTGCCTGTATGCGGAATATAGGCTGTCTATAGAGCAGAGAGATGTCGCTGTACTTAGAACATCTACTGCTCACCTGTACAACAGGCCCAGAGAGGCTAACCCAGTGAGGAACGCCTGCAACCACATACACCAGCACAGGCCTCTCAGACTCTGCAGGCGGGGCGGGGGGGGGCAGCAGACTTCAAGCAACATCATCTCACACCCCACGTGTGAAAGCAGAATGACTGGGCACCCGTCTCTACCCTCCGCTGGACTCCTTGTCCACAGACAAGGAAAAAAAATGATCAAGGATGCAAAGGTCAAGGGCATGCTCGGCTGCAGCCACCATTCCGTTGTAGAATTTAAAAACCTGAGAGAAGTGAGCAAACCAGCAGAATCACAACACTAGACTTGAGCATAGCAGACTGCCGCTTCCTGAAGAGCTTTGGATGAGGGGCAACAGACAATTTGCAGATTCTGACTCAAAACAAAGAAAGTCACTCACCACGAGGGTGCCCAAGCACTGGAACAAGTTGCCCAGGAATGACACCGAATCTCCATCCTTGGAGACAGCCTAAATGTGACCGGACACAGTCCAGAGCAACATGATCTGACTGGACCTGCTCTGAGCAGGAAATCAGACTAGATGGCATCGGGAGGACCCACCCGACCTACCCCACTCTACGAATCCCCACAGATTTCTCATTTCACTCCAGTACTCTCCTGTTTCATCACTGGCCACTGCTCATGTTGAGAGCTCTACGAAAGTGTTTGCGGAGCACAACACTTGTTCTTAGGACATCAAGCGAGTTGCTTGAGGCAGCAACCCTTGTAAGGCCCTGATAACAAGTGAATGTCACAAATACCCATCTTGACGTGGACAGAGATGGGCTGACAATGACGAGGGAGTGTTGACCAAGAACGGAGCCTGCGGAGGCAGGATAACGTCTTCTGAGACCACTCCTCTATTTCTGAAACAAAGACCATCTGTGCCCTGTGCGCCATGTGCCTGTGACAGATCACCACTCACTTGGTCAGCCCTGGGCGGGGGGGGCAGTGAGACCCCCAGGACCCCCACAACCCACCAACTCATTTCTAGAACATTTCTGAACATTCCCGAGCACATACTGCGCCTGCTCAGTGTTGACAGACCCCCACCTACGGGGCGGGCACATTGGGTTATAAAAAGGGAAAACACAAGTTTTCAGCGCGCGCCCACCACCGGAAGACTACAACTATGAGCAGAGAACATCACCGGATCCAAGGGTGGTGATATCTTTTCTCTCTCTTTTCTTTCTTTCTTTTCCTCTCTATCACTCTCTTTGTCTCTAACTTCATTTTCAGCACATTAGGGTAATATCGTCACACGTTTTGCTAAATCCTTACCTTTCATAGTTCTGCTAAGTTTTGAGCCTTGTTATGACTTTTGCCAAGCCTCTTATCTTTTGTAGTTCCACTGAGTTTTAAGTAAATTTGTGATTGGTTTGAACCTCTAAAGTAATTGTCGTTACTTCTGATTACCGCGCAGAGAATTAAACAGTTAACCTCACCCTAACCCCGAGTGGGATGGGACAACCCTTACCTTCCATCACTTCTACAGAGCTGAAGCATGGCAAGCCTAAGGCACACTAAAGCCATTTCAGACAGGTAACACAAATGAAGGCAGAGTTTAAAGGCTATGTCTTCCCATCAGAAGCCATCTCAGACCGGATGGGGGCAAGTAAAACAGTTCCTGAAAGCACAGGGCTGACAGGCACATGAGAAGACACACGACAGCTGCTCTCGGGGAAAGTGGGCCATGTGCAGCTCAAGGTCCTCCCCCTGCCTTTCTCTCCCCCAGGGGGAAGAAGGAACCGCAACCAGCTAAACTTGCTGTCACCCTCATTGAGGGCACTCAATGAACTGGTCAGACTGTTGGGTAGTATCTGATACAGAGACACCCCCCTTCTGGGCTAAAAAGAAAAGTCTTTTTTTTATATATATATATATATGTTATTGAAATCTATATACTGACATCAATATTTACAGACTTCTAAAATACCAGTACTTTTATAGAAATATCATTCATAAAAATATTCCCATTTAAATATAAATGTGGGCAGGACTACAACTCAAGCGGAGCGTGCCACATACAGCAAAGGCAAAGCATGTTTAGCCAGGGCAGCTATCTCAGGGCGACTCGGGTGCAATTTTGCTCTGCAAGGGTCCACAACAACTGCAAACCTTGCTCCTGGCCTCCCCACCGGGAACAAATGTTCACTTTTCCCAAATGCAAGATGCTACCACAAGCACCAGATATGATACTGTCTTTACCAAGCAGAAAGGGGAATCCCTCCACCCTACCAAGTGAATTCACCTTGGGAAGGCAGAGAGGAAGGAACCAAGGAGATTGCCTTTCAGGAAGGCAATAAGCCTCGGACAGAACAGGCTGATCTAAGAGCAGAGATGAGTTTTTATGAAATGAGTCAAGTGGAAAGTATTTTGGCCTTGGTGACATCCCACTTTCTAGCAAGAAGTAATGCATTTCAAAGCAAAGGCTATTCTAGAATCGTCTGAGCTGCTGCTGCCACTAAATGTCCCCATTTCCTGTGGCTGGGTGCAAACAGACCTGTCAGACAGACAGACAGACAGGAGGTGTCAGGTACCGGTACTTGGAGGGTATGCAGACAGGAAACGCTCAGAAAAGGGAGAACAGGCTACACTTGGCTTTCAGTCGGTTCAAAGCATCCTGCACCATCACTGAGTATGAGCACAAGCTACCGCTACGCTAGCTTGTGAAATCTGGACTTGGTGTCAGCTAAGAGAGGCATTCGTTTCTACCAAGTTTTGCTTCCATTCAACTTTTCACCTTCAGAATACTCTTTCTTCACAACTTAGTTTCTTACCAGCCAGCTTGAAAGTCATCTAAGAGCAGGTCCCCGCTGTGTATCACAGAGAAGCCAACTTGGTGACCAGTCTGCTCTAGTCTCATCTGTCTCAAGCTCATCAGAATATGCTGCAAGAAAGAAGCAGCATTACTACACTGCAATATAGATGAAAAATAAAGCAGAGAGACTCATTTCTGGGCTGCCAAACAGCAGAATGCAGCACATTCTGCAAACAGCTACATAGCAGGGAAAGCAACGTGCAAGCCAGCGCACTCTAGACTAGACCCCACAGAACTTTCACAAGCATGAGGGCAGGGGGCCTCTCTGAAAACCAGTCCCCTCCTCCCCCTGGGAGCAGCAGGGATGGAAGAGCAACAGGCACCCTCACCAGGAGGCAGGGGCAGGAGGGCTGTAATAATCTTTGGTGAGGTGGAAACCGGCAGCACCTGAGGTCCCCAGCCTCCACCTCCAGTGCTCAGCCTCTGAACCGCTGGCACCTCAGCCTTCGTGCCTGTCGCAGCGCCGGGTCCTCACGGCAGGGCCGGGCACAGGCTCCGGACCTCTAGGCAGGCTGCCCGCCGCCTGCTCCCCGGAGGAAAGCGGCCTTCTCCCCTCGCCAATACCTCGGGATCAGGTGCCCGCTCCCCCGGCCGTCCTCCCTGAAAACGACCCCGTCCTCCTCCTCCGGGCAGCGCCGCTCCGGCCCGCTGGCAGCTCCACGCGCAGCGCCCCGCTGCCTTCAGCGCGCCCCAACCCCCCCACCTCGCGCCGGCCGTTCCCGCCCGAGCCTTCCCGAAGCCGCGCGAGCACCCGCTGCCGGAGGGAGGCAGCGCCCGCCTGGCGGCAGCAGGAGAGGGGAGAGAAAGCGGCGCCCAAACCAGAGCCGGCCCTGCACAGTCCATAGCCACAGCAGGTCATTCACCTAGGTAGCAACAATGTAATGAGGTCATTCAGGAATGACAATTTACTGACAGCATAGCTCGGACTTGGGGTTTTTGTTGGTTTTTTTTTTTTTTTGCTTCCTCCCTTACAACCATTTCCCTGGTAATTAGCCTTAGGTGATTTCTCAGAACACAGAGCACATTCTCTACAGACAACTTGCAACCCTTCTGGTAGCAGTTAGAATAAAGATGTTAAACACTAAACATGTCAAGTGCCATGGAGATGGTACCCTTCCTTTCTCGGCTGGTGGGGTTTAAATACGCTTGCATGGAAATTAATCCTGCTGTGCTTAAGAGTGCAGTCGTGCCAAAGAGCATGAAATAAAGGTTAATGGAGCCCTGTCTGGCTGTGCAACCTCGCACGGCTCACTATGACTGCCTCAGATGTGAACTTGCTGAGCCCAACCCTCTACAAGCTTTGCCCTCAAGAGAACTAAGCGAGCCAGGCAAGAAGAGAGGGGGAAAAAACCCCCTAGGAAATACGAACAGCACTTTAATTAACAATTGCCCTTCTTTCCCCCATGCACGGAACATCCATTGTTCCCTGCTCCTTACTTAGCAAGAGGAGTTGAATTTGACACGCTGAGTTTCACTTCCACGTGGAAGTTTTACGCATTTACAAGAGAAGCACTTTGCCATCCGTAGTCACGCTTGGCTGACGACCTGCCCTGAGCCGTACACACACCGTTCGGGTAAGGAAGGCATTCTTGTGAAAGGCACGGCTACAATAGAAAGCCTTGAAGAGTTAGATTGCAAGTAAGAAGGGCTTTAGAGATGCACACAGCCCAGCTTGCTTCATTATCAAATCTTGATAATTTTAATTATAATCATTTAGTTATAATGTTTTTAAGACCTCAGATGCAGTTTTAACTGTATTCCCTCCAAGCTTCAAGAGAACACATGTGCAAAATATTTGTTCTCTCAGCAAGAAAATCACTGGTCCAAAGAAAGATTTATTAAAAAAAAAAGACAGCCATGCTTGCAATATTTGCTTTAGAGCATCCTAAGACTGTAAAATTCTATGTTACCTTAGGATTTCCTATCAAAAGAAAAATAAGAATAAAAATTAAGTATGAAATCTTGAGATCTAAATCTATACAGTTAAAACATGAATCATTTCTGTGCACACATTTTGCTATGGGGACAGGAGAAAGGTTATAGAAATAATTTACTGCAGTAGCCATTTGAGATGCTGAGAAACACTTCGGTAACACCTAATATATTCCCTGTTTTCATTGTAATACTCCAGCTCTGAATGGGGGAAGTAGAATACAGAGATCCAGTAATACCACACTAGACCATGTCTAATTCTCAGTAAAACTCCCTAAACTCGGGAAAACATGCACTTGCCGTGCAGCATTTTTGTCAATATGTAAGATAGATACAAGAGCATAAAACCACATCAGTTGTGTCTCACTTCAGCTGAAAACCATCTGACAAAGTGAGTGCAAGTTTGCAGTGGCCCAGCAACCTTATCACAGACAAGGGCAAGACCTCCAGCTTAAGAAAAGCAAGAGCACGGTGTAATGCATAGCAAGCTGCAAATCCAGTGGTTTTCACTTACGGTAGCTGAAAGCATTTTAGTCCCTTCTTTTTATCCATCGATGGGTTGTGGTTGGCTTCCCCCCCCCATTTTGAGCTATATTCAACAACTTGAGACAGAAGCAGGGACAACTAACAGACCAAAACCAAGGTGAAGGGGACCCTGTATCCTCCCCTTGCCAGGCAGAAGGCAGTAGCCTCAAAGGGAGGAGTGAACGGAAGCAAGTCCCCACTCGGCGTGGCAGGCAAACCTTCTCCTCCTCGCCCACCTTGCCTTGCCACGTACCCCTGTACAACAGGTAGGAGGCTCTGGCTGTGGAAGGCCACTCAAGGGAGGATATGGATGGTAGTCAAGCTACACCAGAGGTAGCGCCTAGGCCAGAAAGGCCCACACCTTGTGTCGTGACCACCCCCACGAAGAAGAAAAGGCGGGTTATAGTTGTAGGGGACTCCCTTCTGAGGGGTACAGAGGGCCCATTATGCAGGGCAGACCCTCCCCTCAGAGAAGTCTGCTGCCTCCCGGGGGCCCGCGTTAAGGACATTATGAGGAAACTCCCCAGCCTGGTACGGCCCTCTGACTATTACCCACTGCTGCTCCTCCATGTGGGTGGGGATGAAGCAGAGACACGTAATGCAAAAGTGATCAAAAGGGACTTCAGGCTCTTGGGATGGTCACTGAAGGATTTGGGAGCGTAGGTAATATTCTCCTCCCTCCTTCCAGTTGAGGGCAGCAATGTTGGGAGGAACAGGCGGACACAGTCCATAAACATGTGGCTCTGTGGCTGGTGTCAACACCACAACTTTGAGTTCTTTGACAATGGGACGGCCTATACGGCATCAGGCTTGATGAACTCTGATAGGATTCACCTCTCTCAAAGAGGGAAGAGAATCTTTGCCCAGGAACTAGCGAGGCTCATCGACAGAGCTTTAAACTAGGCTCAAAGGGGGAGGGGGATAACATCAGGCTTGCCTGTGACATGTTGTGGGATGACGTGTCTAGCATGTTGGAGGGACGGGGTGCTGGTGAGGGCCTTCAGCGTATTGCTCAGAGACGTGCTGGATGCACTACAGCACACTCGAAGCCTAGAGATGAGCCAGGGGCTCCGGATGCAACAGGAACCAACAGGGAGACACTGGGAGAATACATCAAAAGAATTCTAGCCGCTCCAGCCAGTAAGTCAGCCTCATCGGGGACACAACTGAAATGCCTCTACACGAACGCACATAGCATGGGGAATAAACAAGAGGAGCTGGAGACGTGTGCGCGCCTGCAAGGCTATGACCTTATTGGCATTACAGAGACGTGGTGGGATGGCTCCTATGACTGGAGTGTTGGGATGGAAGGATACAGGCTCTTTAGGAAGGCCAGACAGGGCAGACGAGGAGGGGGTGTCGCCCTCTATGTCAATGACCAGCCGGAGTGCATGGAGCTCCACCTGGGGATGGACGAGGAGCCGACCGAGAGCTTACGGGTCAGGATTAAAGGGAGGGCTGGGGCAGGGGACATCATAGCGGGGGGTCTGCTACAGGCCACCTGACCAGGGAGACCGAGCAGATAAGGCCATCTATAGGCAGATAGGAGCAGCCTCACATTCACAAGCCCTGGTCCTTAAGGTGGACTTCACCATAAAAAATTAACATCAAAGCAATGAAAGGCAACGTAAAGTCAACGTCCTCTTGGATTTGCAATGCATGTTCCCCTCATTCAGGCTGCAATCCAGATCTCAAACACACTGACTGATCCTCCTCCCACAGTTATCCAATGCTGCTCCCAATGTTTTAACTTCGTCCAACTTTGCCACAGCCAACCGGGCAATGCAGCAGGGATATAGGGAACCAAAGAGGGTTCCCACAACAAAGGGTTGTGGGAACTGGCAGGGGAGTTATGTTCAACTAGTATCCTACCAAAAACCTCCTCTTGTAAGGAAATGCTGTGGCGACAGGCAAAGGCAGGCGCGTCCACCTGTATTGCTCGGTGGGTGTCCATCAGCTGCTGGTAAGCTTTATGCTGAAATGGTGATTCCGGAAAGAGACACTCGCCTTCTTGAATGTGCAGCTTTAATTGAAGCATAGTATTATACATTAGACTGCCATCTCTAGGTCATTTTTCTCCACTTTCTAATTTATACATCGACCACCAGTGCTGACAATATTCAACAAGCTGCCTCTGAGTGAGAGGATCTCCCCCCACCTTTCTCCAATGTTTCAATATACATCCTAGAGGAGATTTTCTCCAAATCCCCCTTTCCACTGAGGGTTTATTACCCATTATAAAATAGTATGAAAAGCAACACAAGACCACAAAAGCAACGACTTAACACAAAATAACAAAACGTCGGGAACTCAAACCCCTCATACCAGTGGGACTCTAACCCACCTCTTCCAAACCTGGGTGTCCTACAGACTTTCGTCCGATAGGATCGAATCCTTCCTTTAGGTATCTTTATAACCACATTAGTGTAATTAACCTCTGGGAGAATATGTGCAACGTATACCCCGACCAATTTTCCCTTTAACCACATTAGTATACTCCAAGCATCCCTGTATTAGCGTATACTAAACCCTTTACTGGAATTCCATAACCTAATCCTGCAAGGATTTTTCTACCCTTAAATATAAAGAAAAGCAATGCCTTACCACTCCCAGGGGCCATGTGCTGGACCTCCACGGATCAGAGGATCAGTGATCTCCCTGAAAATACTTGGTGCACCACATCCAATGGTCCGAGAAGTCTCAGCTACAGGGTCCCACCTGGGTCACCAGAAACTGTCACCAAATATGGGATAATAAACTCTCCAATACTCCATTTTAGTATTAGAAAGCAGGCATTGCTTTATTCGGCACCGGATGCACAGGGGATAGCCTTGCCTGTCGTGCATACCCTAAAACAAACGTTCATCCTTTATATACCTTAAGACGTGAATATTCATACATTTTCCAAGAAATCTCTGCCTTTCCACCTATCAACTACATTTACGTAATGCTGGCGTTGCAAAACTATACTACACATGTGCGAGGGTCTCGGGTGGTCGTTTGGGGAGTTAGCCCCCCACTCCTTTGTCCCTGTTACGGTCACAAGCTTTTGAGGACAGTTTATTCTCCTTGGATGTTTCCCAACTCTGTTGTCCGGCCAAGCTGTTCTTCCTTATCAACCCTGTTTGGGCAATCCTGCCGGGATGTTTCTGTTCTCAAGGGTAGGATATCTTCTCCGTACACATTAATTACTCATAGGCCTTGTTAAATTCAAAGCTAATGATTGTTTGGTAAAAGAATTTCTCAACACTGCCGTGGGCAGGGATCTCTGAGATTTCAGGCCATGTCCCCTCGCCACTCCCGCCCGCTGAGCTGAGGTCTGCGCTGCCTCCTCCATGCCAAGGGACGATGGATGTGAGGGGCTGCCGGGCTGCTGGAAGCGCTCACCCAAAATGCCTTCCTGGTTTGGGTTCTGTGTTTTCTCCTGGGGTGGACTGTGTCTCAGGAAAGGTCTTCTGCAGCACAGAGGCAGAGCCGGGCAAGCTGAGGAGACTGAGGGCTGGAGTCAGGGGAAGGGTCCATCCAGGAGATGCATCAGGACCTGGCACGCTTACAAACTGCTGGACTTGGACTCTCTTGAAAATGGAGATGGCCTGAGCAGCTAGTTCAGCCTCTGCAGGGGAAGAGAGCGAGCAGCAAGGTCATGTTCTCAAGGAATGGCATTTATGGAAGAGCCTCCTCCTAGACCCTGTCCCTGACAAGCAGCTTGCTTAAGGCACCCTCCCATGGTGCCAGCTGTGTGGAGGCCTTGGAAAGGACTTGTTGCTCTTGACAAGCTCTTTCTCCATCCCTGCGCTTCTGAGAGCTCTCAGCAGTGACGCTGTGAGAGCTGAGGCCTTCTGTAAAAGCTCTGAGTTCATCTACTGGCTCTGGTTTTCCCAGGCTGTGCATTAAGTCCGGCTTTGTTGAGCCTCAAGTGGGGCTCTTGTTCTTGTCCATTTTTTTTCTCTGAAACCATTCAAGTGCTGAGGACTGGGATTTGCCCACAGCATCATGTTTTGCTCTGGGCTGTCTGCGGACCTCAGTCTGCTTTTGGGATGCTCTCTGTGGGACAGGAAGACAATTGCTTTGAGCTGCCTATACTTCTGGAAGGATTACCCACCTTTGCCTTCCACCCGAAATACTCCTTAGTGGCACTTGGGTTTGAGGGTTGTTTTTTTTTAAAAAGGGAGATGTGTGTGAATAGCTGAGTGGTAGTATACAGGGACTAACCTTCTCCTGCTTAGAGTAAATGGTTTTATAGCTAAAAATAGCCATTCCACGTTAGAAAACTTGGTTCCCTTAAAGATTCAAGCTCTTGCTGATGGAGTCCTGGCTGACAAAATCCCCTCCCAGCTTGCTTAAATATTAAACCCTCTTTAAAGTGGCGTTCAGATTACCTAGTGTGCTTTATCCCAATGTCGTGGTTTAGGCCCAGCCAGCAGCTGAGAGCCACGCGGCCGCTCACTCACCCCTCCCCCAGCGGGATGGGAAGGAGAAGTATAACAAAAGGCTTGGGTCGAGGTAAGGACAGGGAGAGATCACTCACTAATTATCATCACGAGCAAAACAGACTGAACGTAGAGAGGAGATTCATCTAATTTATTACCAAGCAAAACAGAGTAGAGGAATGAGAAAATACAATCAAATGTTAAAACACCTCCCCCCACCCCTCCCATCTTCCCGGGCTCAATTTCACTCCCAGCTTCAACCTCCTCCCCCCTCAGCGGCACAGGGGGGCAGGGAACGGGGGTTGCGGTCAGTTCAGCACACATTGTCTCTGCCGCTTCTTTGTCCTCAGGGGGAGGACTCCTCTCAACATTCCCCTGCTCCAACATGGAGTCTCTCGTGAAGGCTACAGTCCTTCACGAACTGCTCCAGCGTGGTCTCTCCCACGGGGTGCAGACCTTCAAGAGCAAACTGCTCCAGCGTGGGGTCCCCCACAGGGTCACAAGTCCTGCTGATACCTGTGAATATTGAAATATTAAGATCAATTCAAGCAATTAGAGCCATTGCTCAATAGAGGTAACCAAACAAAAGGGAAACCATTGTAACTTAGAAAATAATTAGTTGCAAGATAAGAAGCTCTGGAACAATCTCATTTTAAACAGCTCGGCCTTGGAAGAACAGATGCGCAAAGATAAGAAAGTTACAAGGTGATCACAAAACCAGCCTTGAGGGATAAGGTATACGTGATACCAGGACTGAGTCTGAAGACCCCCAACGACCACCCGGACGTGCCAACAAACATGTGCGAAAGACATTAGCATATGCTAACGAGTTCCCGGAAAATCCATGAATGTGATAAGCACTACTCGGAAATATACTGAATATGTATATTAACATAGTATAAATACTTGCTAGTTTTGTCTTTTGGGTGTGCACGTTA
The DNA here is from genome assembly GCF_028858705.1 of Grus americana. Taxonomy (NCBI): domain Eukaryota; kingdom Metazoa; phylum Chordata; class Aves; order Gruiformes; family Gruidae; genus Grus; species Grus americana. The sequence goes on from NC_072860.1 coordinate 27,296, forward strand.
GGTGGAGTTATCCCCCGTGCACCCAGTGCTGCAATAAAGAATGCCTGCTTTCTAAAACTTCCAAATAAGTCTTAGAGAGTGAATTATTTTGCTGCTTTCCGGTAACACTGCCAGCAAACCTGCCCTGGCGTGGGCTCCCCTCTTCACGGGTCCACTGGTCCGGCCAGGAACTTACTCCAACGTGGGCTTCCCACAGGCCACAGCCTCCTTCAGGTGCCTCCACCTGCTCCGGTGTGGGGTCCTCCATGGGCTGCAGGTGGAATCTCTACACCCCCTCATCCTTCCTCCATGGGCTGCAGGGGGACAGCCTGCTTCACCATGGCCTTCACCATGGGCTGCAGGGGGATCTCTGCTCTGGTGTCTGGAGCACCTCCTGCCCCTCCTTCTGCACTGACCTAGGTGTCTGCAGAGTTTCTTACATCTTCTTACTCCTCTCTCCGGCTGCAAAAAGCTCCCCCAACTGTTTTGTTTTCCTTCTTAAATATGTTATCACAGAGGCGCTGATGGGCTTGGCCTTGGCCAGGGGCGGGCCCGTCTTAGAGCCAGCTGGCTTTGGCTCTATCAGACACAGGGGGAGCTTCTAGCAGCTTCTCACAGAAGCCACCCCTGTAGCCGCCCCCCCCCCGCCCCACTACCAAAACCTTGCCACGCAAATCCAACACACCAAATTAGTCGTAATTGTCTAAAGCGTGTATTTTTCTTCTTTAAAACTAGGATGACGGAACCCCGTTGTGTGTCTGGTTTAAATGAGCTGAAGCTATTGTTGTTTCAGGTTGAGGGTTTCTACTGTTATTTTTCCCCCTTTCAGAGGAAGGTGAACTTGCACATCTCGCCCTCCAGGAGCGAGGATGCCGTGTCCAGGTTCAAGCTGATGCTCTCCTCACAGCTTGCATCCTAGAGTTGAGCACGGAGGGGGCGTCACTCTGCGAAGGTCTGGTGTGTTGTAGTAGTGGGTGCTGTGAGGTCTGGAAGGCAACCACCGCTGTGAGGGCTGGTGGGTGGCAATGGGGTGGAAGCGGCTGTTGGGGGGTCTGTCATTTGCATAGCCCAGCCCGCCCCCCCCCCGCCCCCCCCCACGCTTCAGAATGTCTGGGTCCCTGCGGCAGTTTTTGAACTGTTCCTCCTAGCTGGGTCAACAGACCCAGTGCAGACAGTAGATGCCATTAGAGCTCCTGTCTGGCATCAATCCCTCGGTATTTGGAGTCAGAAGAGGTGAAATTTGAACCTACAGGTCTTCTTCGATGACCTTCAGGAGCTCTGGGCTGCGGGTGGCGACTGGCTCTCTTGTTCTGACCCAGTGACTGGTCCCATTGCTCACAGGAGGTGGAACAGCTTGAACAGGTGAATCTGCCATTTCCCTTCTTCTGGGGGTTACGGGAGCTGTTTCGGAGGTGAGGGAGACACAAAGTCATGGTCTGGAGTCAAATTGGATAGAGCAGAGATGGACAGTAATTTATCTGACCTCAGTTGTGTATCTGTAATGTGGTTGTAATCGTCTGCGCCTGCCCAAGTGGACTAAGGTCCTGTTTTGTTTTAAAGGAGATATAATGAAGAAAATCAGGGAATCTCGTGCGCGGTCTTTCTGACCAACTATATAAGCATTTACTGTAGGATGAGATGAACAGGACCTTGAACTCACTGGTTACACTGACTAACTCTCCATTGCCTACAGATGGGACCAAGGTTGGCTCGGACAAGGGTGTCTGCATTAGAGACATCCATGTTTAGTCAGACGAATCGCACTCCAGTCTCTTGTGTTCCTCTTCAGGTCTCTGACAACTCTGCTGTTAGCCCTTCTTGAGGCCAAGCGCAGTCTCTGTCTCCTGTATTTATCTCTCGTTTTGTTTTTTTTGGTTTGGTTTAGTTTTGTTTAACAGAAAGAAAAGTCAGTCTTAAGATATTCAGTTGCGGAAGAAAGTTTGTGTTTGAAGATCACACTTGGATCCTCAAGTGGGTCTAATTAGATGCCTTTTCCTCTTCTGTTCACCCCCAATAAGCTTAGGCACTCTCCGTTTGTCCTGTTTCGGAGGACCGCTGCCCAAGGCACCTAGCATTGCAGAGGGAGATTCTGTATCTCATTTTGCACCGTGAATTTTGTGAGTCAGGAGAGCAAAGTATTATTAGGACATAAGCTGATTAAATTGCACTGAAGTGAAAAAGGTGCTCTATAACTTTTGAGAGATAATATTGGGTATGATCAGAATTTGGGTATTTTGAGCAAAAGATGCTTAAAAAGTTAGGGAAAAATGATTAGCATAGCGCTGGGGGTTTTTTTTAGTTTGGATTTTTTTATATTTTAGATTTAAAGTTTTAAGGTAAACAAATTTAGTGGAATTGATGTGGGAAACATGTTCAAATAGCCAAGTATTTCTTTCAAAGGAGAATAAGCAAAGTAGCAGCTACAAAGAGTCTTTCGGCTTTCAAGCGTTTTGTATTTTTGAACCCAAATCTATAAGCTCCTGTTAAATGAAAGTGGCCTACAAAAACAATCTTTTCATTCTGTGTCACAAATTTTATGATCCACCCCTGTCTAAAAAATGATTGTTGGTATTGCTTAGTAGAGACGTAGGCAAGTAGTGGTTGGCCTCTCAGGAGATGTATCTCCTTTTGTTCAGAAGACTCTCGGGCTGCAGCAAGCGGCCAGGCGTCACAGCGCAAATGGAGGATCCCAAAAAGAAGTCAGCAAGTTACAAAGGAGGAATGGGCAAGTAAAAGGCAAAAGCCTGAATCCCATCTGTCCTAAATAATGACCTGCTCAGCTCTGGGCTGGTGGCACAGCCCACCTGCAGTGCAGGGTCTCGGGCACAAGTCTTCTGCAGTTCGGTAGTTCTCTCCTTCCTCACAAAGGAAAAAAAAAAAAAAAGAAAAAGATATAACAGGCGATACATGTTCCTATAGTTCAGTAAATGGAAAAGAAACTTAGATTTAGATCTGTTTGCCTCTTCTGGAGGATGGCCTTGAGCACAAAGGAGAAGAGTGCCCTAATAGCAGGCTGCTGGGCAGGTAGAGGGGAGGCAGGGAGTCTGCTCCCAGGGAAGCTGTTCCGCTTGGTCTAATTCAGGAGCTGGTTTATTGGGGGTTTGAAGGCGAGTTCCCAGCACACACACCATAACTGCTCCCTCTCTCTCTGGCCCGTGCATTGTCCTGATACTGCTCCAGGCTTACAGAAAATGGGGAGCCCACCGTTAAAGGGAGATTCTCACCTTGGGATGCCTGCAGCCTTGAGCTTAGCCTTGCGCTTGGTCCATGAGAGCGCCACGGCTCTAACTGCAAATCTGAGTGAGCGAGGGATGCGGAGATGGCACTTTTGCAGGGAGCGCCTGGGCTGCTGGACGGGGTGAGACCCGTGCCAGCCAAGTCACCTTTTAGCTCCAAGTGATTTGTCATGAAATAACATGCATGGCAGCCAGAATCCTGTGGTGTTACTGCTATGTGTTTTTCTTTACAGGTTTCCAGCTGTGTTCCTCCTCCCTGGGATAAACAGTGTTGCCAGTATTTCTTTCTATCGTAGAATACACAAAATGCATTCCCTTCACAAACAGTGCCCTGTAATCCTGTTGTTATCATTATTGTTGACCTTTTTTGGAATTCCTCCAGGTTATGAATGCCTTTCTGATGAGAATCCTGGGATTTGAAGGGGTTTCTGAGCAACGTTTCCTCAAGAATCAACAGATTGTTTCCTTTTCTGTTTTCCTTTACATCCCCTATTTCCTCATCTCTGACATCTTATGATGTTCAAAGTGGAGCTATGCAAATAACTGATTTGGGGGTTTGCTGCAGAGGGGTCCGAGGCGAGAGTCTCATGTATAGTAATAGTAAATCAAATGAGTAGTAAGCCAAAGGCCAGGGGCTGGAACCAAACCCACAGTCAGCTATGGGCCTGACACTGTGAATTGAGTACGTTTCCCCCTGGGAGACTTTGCCCTTGAAAGGGGTCGTTTCTAAGGGCGTTATCTGAAGAAAAGCCCGAAATGCTAAAGCAGACTTCAACGTTTCTTTGCCGCTTCTTTTTCTTATGTTTGTCAATGCACGTGAGCAGCGTGGGTTTTTTCCTTGTTTGCTTGTGGTGTACAAAAACAATCTTGCTAGAAGAAGCCCATGTTAAAAGGAAAAGAAGCAGCATTAGTGTTTCTGGGAAATACGCTGCTTATGCTGTTAAGGATTGGAACTGGAGATGTAGCTGTGAGTTAAAGGTTTGAAGAGCAATGAAGCTAAATCCGAACACGTCTAATCCTAAGATGGGCTGCTAAGAGTTGCCGACTGGTAAGGATGGTTGCTGGAAGTCTCGTCCTCTTTAAGGCTGTGAAGACGTGCTCCGACGAGGCCTTTTCCCAGCCCAGGGTGCTCAGGGGTGCAAGACATGCACATCGCCATCAGCTCTGCCAAGTTTAAGAGAGGTTGTACACCTGATGGTTCCCCGGTGGGGATGATGGTAGCTGCAGCTGCATCCCCCCCTCGCGGAAAAGACAGCAAAAATGGGGTTCGTGGTAAGTCTGCAGCCGCCGACGGGGGTGTCTGTGCCTGGGACGGTGCCCGGAAATTCTCAGGTGAGAGATGCTCCCCCCTGACCAGCTGTGTAAAGGGTGTTGGAAAGTTATTTCCATCCCCTCGGATAAAGTCATCGTACGCTATTGTGGCTCTGCAGCGTGAGACCTGGCTCTGGCTTGGGGCATTTGCCATTTGAGTGACAGACCGGAAAAAACCCACCCTAAAGTTAGGATGCTTTCCAGATGATGAGACTTTCTTGGTACGTCTACCTACTACTGGCCTTAGCAAAATGAGAGCAGTTGTCCTTATATATGCCAGAGCTTGGGAAATAAAGCTGTGATCCGTAGAAAGTCAGTACTCGGATAGATGGCTTAACAGCCGAGAAGCACTTGCGCACCATGCGGGATTATTGGATTATTTTAAGGCTATTGCAACTGCCTTGCTATGCTTCTGTGTCCCATGACAACCTGCCTATGTCTGTACATATACACATGTACATAGACCCTGTTAGCCTATGCACAGTTGTAGATACAGTCACATAAGCGTACGTCATCTCAGAAACCTAAAGAGAAGCAGCTTTCCTCCCAGCGCGTCATGTTTTCACATGGTTTAAAGCAAGAGGAATCTACAGTTACAGCTGTGTGCTCCTAATCACTGTGCTCCTGAAGGAGCCACGTGGGCAGCCTCCTTCACGTATTGATGGCTGTGAGAAAGCAAACCGGTTGTCACAACAAACGTTCCCAGCCACCTCCTAAAACGGCTTCTGTAGCATGAGGGTTTTGTGTTCCAGTGTTTCTTCTGCTCTTGTTGAAGTGCCAGTTCTGAAGAACTGTTGCAAATCTGGAACAAACCCAGCGCTTGTCCTCAGGGATGTTTGAAAATTCATGCAACGCCTAAAATTCAGACAGGACAGACAAAGGAAGGATGCTTGTGATTCATTGTTATTTTGAAAACTGTAATTTTGAGTTATAATTTCCATCGTGTTTTTACTCTCCCCTTTTCCTTTCCAGGGAGCAAAGCTGATTTTAGCTCTTCAGGCAGCACGGCCACTATTTCAGCACCTGAAGTCCATATGTCTGCTGCTGGGAGCAAAAGATCTCTTTTTTCTCAGAAGTAAGCAAAGCAATGTTTCCTGAATGGTGCAAGCCTTGCTAGTGCAGACACACCACTCCGTAAGGCCTTGCAGCTAAGACAGACAATATCAGTATTGTGAGTTTTCAAACAATTTGGGTAACGCTGTGCTCTCAGGCAGCACTTTTACACTGACGAGAACTGTAATATGAGATAGGAAAAAAAAAAAGCACCTTGTGCTCTGCCCACGCAATCCCCACTGGTTAAATTTTTTGGAGTAGGTGGGAAGAGTTCCCGTTGGCAGGACTGGTTTCCTGTCCTTTGTGGAAGAGCTGGCAGGCAGACTGGGACCAGCAGCGGGACACCCGTATGCTTAAGTCACACAGACACCTCTGAGGTCACAGTGTGCCCCAGTGTAGAGAGATCTGCAGAACGATGCTTAATGAGCAGCTTCCTGTCTGTGTGGGGAGACTGTTAGAAAAGTAAACATTTCTTAAGTGCTCTCTAGGTTAAGTCTAACAAGTGAAGGTACTGCCTGGGGGAAAAAAACAATACTAAGTATTATATGAAGCCCTAAAATCACCTGACTTGCACTAAGGTTATATCTATCGATTCATATATTATTGTGCATTTAAATCCAACTTTATATTGGAGCATACGGAGCGAGGTAATTGGACAGAAGTCCTCTGTAATAATGCTCCTTCAAATGCATTGCTGTGTTACGGACAGTCTGTGCAAATTCTGCCTCACACACGAGTTGATGCTGCACTGCACCAACTGGAACGAGATGTCTCCTTTGCAATGTTCTCTTTGCACTCTTTGACTTAACTCGCTATGAAACATTGCCATGTTGTCACAAACCACAGTCCTGCACTTCATTGTAAAATAGTTGTAAAATCACCCAAACCGCAGCGGTGTGGTGAAGGTTTGCAGCAGCCACCCAACCATCTCCTCCTTATGAACTGCTCCATTTTCAGAGATGGGAGCAAATCAAGTCAGACAAATTTTGAGATTTTGCTTCATAATTCTGCGGCATTTAAATTTTTATGTTCAAGGCTTCTGTTTTGCTGGCTGGATTTGCCTTTTTCTGTATTTTTTTTGAACCCAGCCCTTTCATTCCAGTTTAGAAGAACAACTTCCATGAGAGGAGGAAGGTAGCAGCGCAGTAGTGCAGGAAGGCAACCCAAGTGCGCGAGCAAGGAACGCGCCTCGAGAAGCTGTCCTCAGAGCGCCCCAGCCCTTTGGCAGCTGCCGGGCAGCGCAGATGCCAATTGCTTTCAAGCACACAGGTGACGGATCATTTAATAAAGAGTGGGAAAGGAAAGGTAGACGGGTATGAGGGAAACTGGAAGGAAGAAAGACGAGGTTGTGCTTTTGTCTGTTTTAATACCATTCCTGCCTGTTCGCAGCGGGGTTCCAGCTGTATCTAAGCAAACGAATAGCTGACAACGGCAGCTGAAGCACCCAGTATGCCAAAGGCAGAAAAGAACAGTGGCTCAAAGAAAACCTGTGTTCAGTGCAGGCTGTGATCTCTTGGGCTGCTTGCTGAGGAGCACGAAGGCAGTCTTACAGCAAAGGGGAAGCGGTCCGGAGGATGAGGGGAAGACAATGCCCAGGCAAGGCGCGTTGGATGGGTGTGCACAGATGCTGCATCAGTGGTGCAGGGGACTGGCAGGTGCACAGCATGGCGCAGACGTGGGGACATCCATAACACGTGGTTCCCATGCCGTGCTGGGGAAGGACAGAGATCCCACAGGAGCCAGCAAGGGCTGCAGGAGCTCCCGCGGGAGCTGGCAGCAGAGGCTGCAGGCAGCTGGGCAACACTGGCATGCCAGTGGATTCCAAGTTTTGCTCACTGGAGCAGGGAGTGCCAGGTTCCCACGCACCAAGCTAGAGACCAGGGGCTGAGCACCAGGGGAGGGGGAGGTGTACCGGTGCACGGGGTCAGCATGGGGGGGTCCTTGGGATCCAGGTGCTTCAGAGACCCCCCCCCCCGAATGCACAGAGTGGCTGAATCTGAGGATGAATCCCGGTTCTGCTAAATGAACCAAGTGGTCCGATGAATTATCGGCACGGGAACATCTCTCACCGTGCCGTTTTTCAGTGAAAACATAGGAACTTAGGGAAAGAGTTGGCTGGATTTGAGCATCTTTGCTCCTGAAGTGGAGGAGTCCATGCAGCTGGTATGATGAACTCAACCGAGAACAAGTTCCTCACTGAATCTAGGCGATGCTCTTACCGTAAAGGGGAAAGAATTAGTGCAGTTGTATTAAGAATACAGCTGAGAATCTCATCTTGAATGCGGTGTGCAAGTTTTGGTAACCTGCTTGCAAGACTTGAAGTCCAATAGGAATACACGAGGAGAAGAGCTGTTAAGGTGTGTCGGGGGAACAGTGAGCCAATTAATGAAGAGAAGGTAGTCTTGTTTGTTGCAACATTTAGCTTAGTGCAGCCAAGGCTGGATTGTGGACCATCGACCACTAGGGATAACAAAGAATGGAAGGAACTGGTAAGAGAGGACCTGAGAGTGTGCAGGTGCAAACAAGATGTGAAGACACATCTGTTGGCAAGTCGGAAGGCTCATATCTAACGGCTGGTTGGCTTTGGAACAGCTTTTTCACGTTAAAGTGGCACGAAACCAGCTGGTTGCAGTGCGGAACTTGGTTCAGAGAAGCACTTCTGCAGTTCTCTTGCACGGTTGTCTGGAACAAGGGGACTCCTAGAACAGTGTCCCTTATCAGCGGCTCATTAGCTATGGGCTTTATTTCATTAGGTTACAAACTGTAGCTGTCTGTTGCCTGGACTGCAGTCACTTTCGTCCTGCAAGCAGTAAACTCGAGAATAGCGTAGTGTATCTTCTAGCAAGCATAACACTTAAGGGATAGGAGGACTGTCACCCTGTTGTAGGCAGAGTTAATAAATCTCTCAACTAGTGCAGAAAAAGCCCCTTGGGCAGTTCCAGTGTACTTACTCTCCTTGTAGAAGGAAAAGCTTACGAGGTTGTCCTGTTTCCTCAACTTCTTCCCAGTATAAGAGAAGCCAAGGAGAGTGCGAGCTGCTTTATCTGCGTCTTTATCTCCTCCGTCAGCTTTCCAGAGGGAAGTCAGGACCAGAGAAGAGCGGGCCCTTGCTGAGACACCGGTCTGACACGATGGGTATCAGACAATTGCCTGATCTGGTTTTGTGAGCAAGAGGAACTTGAAGCCCAGTGGCATGCCAGTTCAAGCAGCAGCTTCTCCGCCTCTTACTGTAGAGTCTGCCAGATCCCCGGGCTGTCTGGCTGCAGTGAGGAAATGGATGTTGAAGATAATACTAATGCTGGGGACAGAGGAAAGTTGCAAATGAATTTATTCTTGTCCAGACTGAACGCAAGTGTAGAGGGTGTAGCAGTGGGTGGGGGCTGGGTTTTGTTGTGTGTTTATGGCCTTAGCAGTCTCCAGTACAAAGCACACGGGACTGGTGCTTACAACGGGGCGTTATTTTCACCATCCTCTCTCTACTACTTGGCGCCAACTTTGTTTTACTCTCTGTTTTAACAGATTAGTGAAAAATAGTTGTAAGTTCTTAGAAAAGTGGCTGCTTATTTCCTTAGAATTCACAGGCAGGATTTCCAAGCCTGGCAGGTCTTCTGTTCTTGAAAAGTTTGACACTCGCATTTTGAATAAATAGCACAGTCATTGCTGCATCTTATTGTCTGGCTAGCCTAAGTTCACTACAAAACTAGGCGTTCTTCCCCAGGCAGAAATGGGCAGGCAGCAGCGTTCCGCATCCAGGTGCTCCATTTCTGAAGCTTTTAAGCTGGGCACCTCTCAAACACGCAGAAATGTCCTTCCGCTCGTTGCTCTTCGGGTGGCTTCTGAGCTCCTGCTTCACACACGGCCTTTGGCAGAGAGTGGGGACCAGCGGGGCTGGGGCTGCAGCCAGTGCCCTGGGTTGGTGGGGTCATTCCTCATCCAGACGCTGCTTCTCTTCCCTGGGGAGTTCCCTGACTAGCTCCCTCCTGGCCTCCTTTATTGCCCTGTGGGTTCTCCTGCTGTGGGGGGAAATCCGCTCCCCAAGCACCGTTTGTAAAAGAGAAGAGAAATCTCTTCCCCGCCCCTCTCGCTGTCTTCTCCCAACTAAGACGGGCTCTGTGATGGCAGGAGCAGTGCTTCTTGCAAGGGCATGGTCACACGCCCAGGGCATGCTCCCAGCTTGCAGCAGTCTCCCACTGGCTGCTCTGCAGGATCAGCTAGAAGTCAAACACGACGCAGGTTTTGCAAATCAAAGAAACAGGAGGTATGCAACCCCCTCGTTCCCTTGCTTTCCTTCCTCTGCTTTTATTTGATCTTTACAATGGAGAAACCAAACCAACAGAATCAGTCACGCTTCTGCGCAGAACTGGGAGGAGTATCTGAGAGAGCAGGAGATGGCGCTGCCACCCAGAGGGACCTCAACAGGCTGGAGAAAGGGGCTGACGGGAACCTCCCGAACTTCAGCCAAGGGACATGTCAAATGCTGCCCCGGGAGAGGAACGGCCCCAGGCCCCAGGACATGCTGAGGGTGCCCGGCTGGAAAGCAGCTCTGCAGAGAAGGCCCTGGGGGTCCTGGTGGACACCACGTTGAACTTGAGCCAGCAAAGGCGGCCGAGGGTGTCCTGGGCTGTATGAGGAGGAGCATTGCCAGCAGGTCGAGGGAGGGGATCAGCACCGCTGAGGCCTCCCCTGGAGGCCTGTGTCCAGTGCTGGGCTCCCCAGGACAAGAGAGACGGGCACAGACTGGAGGGAGTCCAGCGAAGGGCCACCAAGATGGGGAAGGGACTGGAGCAGCTCTCCAGGGAGGAGGGGCAGAGAGAGCTGGGACCGTTCAGCCTGGAGCAGAGAAGGCTCGGGGGATCGTCTCCAGAGATGGAAATATCCAAAGGGAGGGAACAAAGGAGATGGAGCCTGGCTCTTCTCAGTGGTGCCCAGGCTCCGTCCGGCTCAGGGTGGCCCTCCTTCAGCAAGGGCTTGGACCAGATGACCTCCAGATGACCTCCAGAGGTCCCTGCCAACCTCAACCACCACCACCACCACCAGGCACTGCCCAAAAGGGGCCTGGGCAAAGGCAGAGGCCTGAAGCACGCTGCCGGACGGGCTCTGCATCACAAGGTCTGTGTCTGAGGCTGGGGGAGGAGGTTCTGGGTCCCTCCCCGGGTGCGCCCCTGGAGAGCCCTGTGATGACACCAGAGAGTCACAGTCACCCCATGACGTCACTTGCAGTGGGCACCCATACACGCCAGCGTGGTGTACTGCCAGCGGCACACGAGACGTTGAGTCCTGTGGGCAGCACCCGAGCCGTCGAGTCCTGCCAACAGCACACCAGCCATCGTGACCTGCCAGCAGCCGAGGAGCCGCCGAGACCCACCAGCGGCACCCATCAAGTCCCACCAGCAGCAGAGGACAGGACACCAAGTCCCAGCAGCAGCACTGGAGGCGTCCAGGCGTGAGCCAGCGGTGCCGGGAGCCGCCAGGAGCTCCCGGTGGGGGGACACCTGCCCCATCTGCTTGGGTCCCCTTGAAGACCCTGCTGGCGTGGACCCGTGCTGGCATGCCTTCTGCCACGCCTGCATCCAGCGCTGGGCTGCCATGGCCCTCGCTGCCACCTGCCCGCTCTGCCGGCAGCCCATCGCGGCCATCCACCACCTGAGGGTGGACGACGACCATGCCGGGGTGGCCCGCAGTCCCCACGGCCGGTTCCATCCCTACGCGGGGCCGTGGCGGTGGGGGCGGCAGAGGCAGCAGCGGCAGCAACACCCCGGAGGCCCCCGGCGCCGGAGCCTCTCTGCCGAGCGTGGGGAGCGCAGCCCCCCCGTGCCCCGCCAGCGTGTCCGGAGCCTGTCCTGGGAGTGGGACAGCGACGGGCGCAGCCGGCTCCGCTCCCCGCCGGAGACCCGCGAAGACGCATCGTGGCTGCGGAGGGTCCGGGAGGAAGAGCCGGGCTCAGGGGACCACGTGCACCACCTCCCCTGGCTCCGCCCCTGAGCGGGGCTGCTGGGCCCCCCGGGGTCCCTCTCAAATAAAGTCACCAGTGTTGCAGAGAGAGGGGCCACGCCTGGTTTCTACACACCGCTTTGCTCGTCCCCGAGGGGATGCATCCCTGGAAGGGGAAGGAGAAAGGGAGAAAGGGAAAGGGAAAGTCCCCTGGGACTCTTCCAAGCAGATCCCCAGAGGGGACCAGTGTCTGCTCTCCTGAAGGCCAGGGCGAGGAAAGAGGTTGAGATGGAGGTTTGGGGGAGACGCCTCTCCTCTCCTCGCCTCTCCTCTCCTCTCCGGCACCCCCCTGTGTGCTGGGATCCCACGGGAGGCTCTCTGGGCCGGGGGAGGCAGCCCCAGCACAGCCACCAGCTGCCTGTGCTGCCTGCGGGAGAAGCGGCCCCAGCCGGGATGTTCCTCGTGTTCAGGGAGTCTCTTCTTCAGGGAAATCTGGAGCCCTTCCTCGCTCCTCTCCAGCTGGGGAGCACTCCGGGGCATCCCCAAGAGCTGTGCAGTGGCAGCGTGCCCCAAAGGGCACCAGACCCTCGGTGTCACCCCGCTCCATCCCCTCCTGCAGACCGGATGGCTGGGGAGCTCCCTGCGTTGGGGCCGAGCTGCTGCCCACACCTGCCTGCTGCCTTGGCAGACCTTGCTGCCCAGTGAGCAGACCCAAATGTTGGGGTTGAGAGTTTTGGTGGCTGCGTCTGCCCCAGCAAGGGCAGCCGAGCATGAGGTGAGGCTGCTTGGAGCATCCACGGCCTCTCAGTGCCTTCTGGGCCCTGGAGATGGATGCAAAGACAAAAATCTCATGGAGATTTAGATCAGAAAATGCTGGCAAGCGGGAGGTGGCTCTGTTGTACTTCCCAAAGACTCCTTCTGAGCAGCATCCTCTCATTGGAGGTCCCAGGCCACGCTGGGCATCAAGGTGGCCCTTTCTGTCCTTCCCCAGCACTCCAGGCGAGCAGGAGGCAGGACATTTGCAAGCAGCTTTCTGGTACCTAGAGGAAAATCCAACCCTTGCAGGACTTTCGGCCCAGTAGCTGGCAAAGCTCAGGCCCTCGCCCACCATGCCACCAACAGGACGGGAGCAGGCTCACATGCGGGCTCATGTCACGGCTCGCAGCATCTGTGTGCTTAACATGAGACACGTGGTGCCTCCAGCACCGGGCCATGTTCCCGTGTTTCGTACTACATCGCCATCAATATTGCAGGGTGCTGCGCTGCTGCCACCCCAGTGTAACCCACCCTGGCACTGCGGCTGTATTGCAGGGTGGCGTTGGCTCATCCCCCCACAAGAGCTGCTCTGTGCTGGGTGTCAGTCCGCGCTGGGGCCAGAGAGGAATTAAGAGGCTGAATCTGTAATGGATCCTCGCTGGATGATCAGTGTTTAAAGGCTTTGATCTGCTGCTTCTTGATTGTATTCCAGCCCTCGATGGAATTTCTCACATGTAACTGAGCCCCACTAATCCATCCTGGCCATATATAATGGATGGCAGTGGAGTGAAGGAACACAAACGTGGCTGAATATCAGTAACAGATGTCTGGGCAGCAGCGCAGTGGGTCCCTCTGCCGAAGATCCCCCACTGCCCAGTACCTGCCCTCTGTGCCAGCCAGTGCAAAACCCTTCCTCTGTCCACAAAGCCTGGCCTGGCTGTGTGCCAGGGCAAGTGCCGTGGCCAGCTTCAGCCATTCTCCACTGCCCCAAGGAGCAGGACGAGTCTTGGAGCCAAGCCACTGAGCCACTATTTCCAGGACAGGCACCGGTGCCACCCGCTGAGCCCCGGCACTGCCACTTGATGCCTCTGTCAAATATTAATGCGATGCTCACTACGCTCTCTGCCCTGCCCCAGCGCTGCAGCCGTGGTCCCTGCCTGCTCCAGGGCTGCCCGGCCCCTCCAGCTCCCCTCCCACCCCGTAGTGCTCATTCCTCCCTGCGCAGGGACTTCTGGGGTGCAGCTGCACCCACCTTTGCATGTTACCCGGGCAGGGCAGGACCCAAGCCCCTGCTCTTGGCAGGGAGCTCCCAGGTGCCACCTGTCCCCGGCGGCCAGCTCAGCCCCCCCCGCGGCAGGTAAGGCCCCGCTGGGGCTGCGGGCGCCCCCGTCCCCCGGGCTCGGTCCTCGGCTGCGGGGGCATCGCGGTGGCCCCCCGGGGGGAGAGGGGGCTGCGGGGGCTCTGCAGCTCCGTCCCGTCTTCTGAAGGAAACGCCCTCCCGTGGGTCTTTCCTGGGGAGGGTTCTCCGCAAACGACCGGGGTGATGTGCCGGGCATCTTCACGGGGCAGCCCTCACCCGTTCACGCGTGGGGGGGCCCTGGGGTTGTTTGAGGGCCCATCTCCCCCTCGCCTGCCCTCCTCCAGGAGGAGGCCTGCGCCTCTCTCCCCCGGCAGCCACCCGGCCCAGCGGGGGATGGAGCCCGGCAGGTCGGTGCCAGCGGAGCTGAAGCTCCGCCAGCGCTCGCAGCGGGCCAGGATCCCGGCGCCCTTCTTCGCCCACCCGGTAGGTCGCTGGCTCCGCCCGCGGCCCCCGGCTCGTCCTCTCGGCTGGCGCTCCCCCCCCGACCTCCCCGGTACTCTGCCCGCACAGGGTGAGGCGGCCGAGCCGGCGGACACCCCCGGGCCGGCCCCCGCGGAGGCAGACGCGGACTCCCTGGTGCCCACGCACGACGAGCGGGGCCGGCCCATCCCCGAGTGGAAGCGGCAGGTGATGGTGCGCCGGCTGCGGGCCCGGCTGGCGGACGAGGAGGCGGCAGGCGGGCAGGTGCAGGGGCGTCCCGGGGATGGGGGGCGCGGGCTGCCGGCCCGGCGGGACGCTGACGCCCCCCCCCCCCCCCCTCCGCAGGACGCGGACTCCTGGCGCTTCTCGCCCTCCCGCCAGGCCGTGCTGGGCCCCTTCGGGGAGCTGCTGACCGAGGCAGACCTGCAGCAGCTGGAGCGGGCGGTGGAGAGCCTGCGGCTGCGGCGGCGGGGCGAGGAGTACCAGGGCGAGCTGCGGCGTCTGGCGCGGGAGCTGCGCGCCCTCCTGCCCGCCCCGCTGCTCAGCATCACCGTGCGCAGCCCCCCACCCGCCCCCGGGCAGCCCCTGCCCCTCTGGTGTGGCCGCCTGGCCGGCGCCGTCAGTAGCCTGGCCGCTCTGCTGGCCCACGCCGAGGGGGCGCGAGTCGCCTCCCCCGCCGCCGCCACCGCCCCCCTCGCCGCCCCCGCCAGGCAGCCCCGGGAGCCGGCGGGAAGCCTGGCGCAGCGGGAGATCCGGCAGTGCGGGGTCTGCGTCCGCAGCCTTCGCGGCGCCTTCGAGACCGCGTGGGGGGCGGCGGAGGGGAAGGCGGCCGGGGGGAGCGGTGCGGAGGCCGCCAGCGACTCCGGCATCAGCTGCGAGGAGACGTTTTCCGACGGCGGCGGCTCCGCGGGGCCGGAGTGGGGCAGCCTGAGGAAGGAGCGGATCGTGATGCTCTTCCTGAGCCACTGGAGACGGTCCGCCTACGGGCCGCCCCCGCCGGCCGCCGGGGACCCCCGGGAGGCAGCGGGGGGTGCGGCGGCCCGCTTGGCGCGGCAGAGGGCGGCCATCCAGCGGCTTCTGGGCGGCTGGCGGGACGCCGCCTCCCGCCGCCCCCCGCCGCCCCCCGCCGCCGGCCGCGCACCGCTATCGCCGGAGCAGTTCGTGGCGAGGGCCGGGGAGGGGCCGGCCGACTACGACAGCCTGTCGCTGGAGCTCTTTATGCTGGGTTATTTCCGCATCCTGGAGCAGGAGCTGCCCCCCGAGGAGCGCCGCGGCCGCCACCTCCTCTGCTTCGAGGTCTTCGAGCAGCTGGGCCGGCACGGCTGGCGGGCGGTGCGCTCCTTCCACCGCGCCGTCACCGACGAGATCGCCGCCGGCCGGCGGGGCTGGCGGGACGGCTTCGACGACATCAAGGCGAGGTATTTCGGATCCCCCCAAAGTTCGGCCCGGCGGCCGGGGGAGGCCGGGAGAGAGGGGGAGGAGATCTGCCGCTACATCGACCGCAGCTTCGCCTTCTGGAAGGAGAAGGAAGCCGAGATCTTCACCTTGGAGGAGTGATGCCCGCTGGCGGGGAGGGCGGAGGGCTGCGGGAAGCCGCGGGCTGCAATAAACGCCTTTTCGGTTCTGTTCGAGCTGAGCAAGGCTTCCCAGGGCGATGGAGAGGGACCGCCCTGGCACCCCGATCCCCCACCCCCCGGCATCGATGTCTTGGCCCCCGGCTCCCCGTGGCGAGGCGGCCGCCGCCGTTTGTTTGTGGCCGCAGAGGGGTGAGATAACATCCTATATTTAACACTCGGCATCGGCAGCAATAGCCGAGGGGAGGAGGAGGGACATTGCGGGGACCCCCGGCGACCGATGGAGCGGGGGGAGAGATGGGAAGATGCTGCCGGGGGGGGGGGGGGGGGGGCTTTTCCCCCAGGCTTGCTGTGCCCGGCTGGCCGCGGAGGGATGCTTTCCAAAAAGCTGCAACGCCGCGGGGCGACGAGGATGGGCAGCAGCGGGCAGCTCTGGCCTCACGGTGCCTTTAAGAGCAGGGAGCGGTGTCCCGGCGCCACCTAAAAATAGTGTGTCCCTCCCCGTCCCGGCTTGGATCCCGTGTCGCTCCGGGGTGTCCCTCCCCAGGGCCGGGACCGCCGCCACTTCCCCCCGGCAGGCCGGCCGGAGGGCTGCAGAGCCCGGGTGAGAGCGGGAGGGAGCGAACCGGAGCGGGGCTCAGCCTTGTCCCAAAACCACCACACGCCCCCGAAGAATCGGTGGCAGCCTCGGCAGAGCAGCTCGGAGCGTGGGGAGGAGAAATCACGGCCACCCGTGGAAGCGGAAGTGAGGGGCTCCAGGGAGCACTTCTGCCCCTGCTGGTGCCTGTAAATTAGGCGCTGGGAAGGCGCGGTTGTGCCGGGGGAGCGGGGAGAGGGGCCTGTCGTCGCCTTTTCCTGGCAGGGACATCCTCCCACGCTCTGCTCGGGCTCTGTCTGCCGGCAAGTCCCCGCGGCCATCCCCAGCACCATGGTGAGGAACGTGGACGACTTTGACTTCTGCCTGCCCTCGCACGCCCAGGGCGTGCTGGAGGGGCTGCAGCAACTGCGTGCCAACCCCAAACTGTCGGATGTGACACTGGTGGCAGGCGGGCGGGAATTCTCTTGCCATCGAGGCGTCCTGGCCCTCTGCAGCCACTACTTCCACGCCATGTTCTCCGGTGATTTTGCCGAGAGCATCGCAGCACGGGTCGAGCTGAAGGAGGTGGACCCTGGAGCGCTGGAGATGCTGCTCGACTTCGCCTATACGGGGAAGGTCACCATCAACCAGGGCAACGTGGAGGGGCTGATGCGGACTTCAAGCCAGCTCCACTTTCCCACTATCCAGAAGGTCTGCAGCCGCTACCTCCGGCAGCAGATGGATGCCACCAACTGCCTAGGTATCTGCGAGTTTGGTGAGAGCCACGGCTGCCCCGAGGTCTCCTCCAAGGCCTGGTCTTTCTTGCAGGAGAACTTTGAAGCCGTCTCTCAGCAGGAGGAGTTTCTCCAGCTCTCCAAGGAGAGGTTGACCATCTACCTCTCCAATGACCAGCTGCAGGTGCAGGAGGAGCAGAGCCTGGCTGAGGCTGTGCTGCGCTGGGTACGCCATGACCCAGGGTCCCGAGCCCAGTTCCTGCCTGAGCTGCTGGAGCTGGCCCACCTCATCTCACTGCCTGACCAGTACCTGCAGAACCTGCTTGCCACCGAGCCCCTCATCCGTGACTCAGATGCCAGCAAGGCCCTCGTCACCCGATCCCGTGCCACAGTGGGTACCCCCTGCCCCAAATCCCATCCCCCAAGCCGAGGGCTGGAGGCTCAGCTCAGAGCCTGATGGTCCTGCCCCGGCCTCTCCATCAGGGGCAGAGTGATGCCAGTGCCCAGAAGAACCCCCTAACCCCACCGCAGAAGCTGGAGGAGGTGCTGGTGGTGGTCGGCGGCCGCGTGCTGGAAGAGAACGAGGATGAGGATGGGGGGGTGGATATGCCGGTTGCCCCCAGGAATTTCGCTTTCTACAATCCCAAAAGCAGTAAGTGCCCATGGCAGGGATGGGGCAAGTGCACATGCGCACGTGCACACACGCGCACCACACCCCCCCCCCCCCCCCCATGTTAATTAACCCTCCATCTACCTCAAAGCCACCTCTTGCAAAACTGTCAGGAGGGGCACTGTGGCGGGGGAGGGAGGGAGGAAGGAAGAGTGAAACAAGGCTGGCTTAAAAGCATCATCGCTGGCTGTGAGGGGGTCACCGCTTGGCTCTGCTGCATTTCAGGGCGATGGATGGCTCTGCCCGACTTCCCTGATTACAACAAATGGGGCTTTTCCCTGGTGGCTCTGAACAACGATGTGTACGTCACAGGTAGGTGCCAGGGCTGCTGGGGTGGGTTGGGGATCCCCAAGGAGTGGGTTAGAGGATGGGGGACATGAGGTGCTGGTGTGGGGCCAGGGGCTATCCTCCTCTTGGAGCAAAGCCCTCTTATTGCACCTCTCTTGGGTGCATCCGGCTGCTGGGGAGGCATTGCCAGGGACAGCAGCATGCAGAGGGGGTGTCCTGCCTGACCCATCCCTCCCCAGGCGGCTCCCGGGGGTCCCAGAACGACACATGGTCGACGACCCAGGCCTGGTGCTTCTGCCCCAGGGATGGTGCCTGGAATCCCATTGCTTCCATGCTGAAAGCCCGGACAAACCACACCAGCGCCGTCCTCAATGGTGAGATCTACGTCATTGGGGGTAAGGCCGCAAAGACCCCGTGGGTGCTGTTGGGATGGGAGTTTGTGGGTGACCTGGAGCAGCGGGGTGGCTGCAGCGTCCCACTGCCCTGCAGGGACGACAGTGGACGCAGTGGAAGTGGAGCGCTATGACCCCTATAACAAGAGCTGGTGCGCCATCAGCCCAGCCCTCAAGTATGTGAGCAATTTTGCTGCTGCCAGCTGCTTGGGCAAGCTCTACCTGGTAGGCTCCTGTGCCGTCAAGTACAACGCTCTCACCCTGCAGTGCTACAACCCTGTCCAAGGTGAGAGCTGGCTGCACCGCCGTGCCCCACCGACGCCTCCCTGGGGAGCAGGATTGAGGGGGACCCCCAGGCAGGTGACATCCTGTGCCGCCAGGCATGGTCCCATGGGGTCCGACCAGGTGCTAATGGCGTCTGGCAACGGCTGCGGCACAGGGCCAGGGGCCAGCTGGGAGCACGGCTGCCGGCAGCACAGACCTGAGTCTCAGACCTCCAGCACAGCATGGACCTGAGCTTCAGTGGAGTGGGATCCCCGGGGAAGAGGGGTGGGGGAGGCTGCCCACCTTGGGGAGAAACTGAACCCCCGTGACAACACCACCTCCTCGAGCAGTCTCTGCGCAGCCCACAGTGGTCTCCCCCATCCCACACCACCACTACAAACAATATCCTTCCCACTTTTTTTTTTTTTTATGCAAGAGCCTTGTTTGGGATGGGGTCTGCAGATGCTGCCCTGCCTGGCCACTCTGTCCCCTCCCTTTCAAACTCCCCCTGAAATAGCTGAGGGCTTGGCAATGCTTTTTTTGGTCACTGGCAGCTGCATAAAGAACCAAGCTGCACTGCTGATGGCTGCTCCTTGCAGATCTGTGGAGTGTGATCACATCCCCCTTCATCCCCAAGTACCTCTCAGCCCCACGCTGTGCCACCCTGCATGGGCTCATCTACCTCATCGGGGACAACACCAAGAAGGTCTACATGTACAACCCGGAGGCCAACATCTGGCAGAAGGTAGCAGGATGCGGGGCCAGGTGCAATCATGCTCCCAGCACCCCGCAACCATAGCCCTGCACTCCCTCCCCCCAGGTGCCACCACCTCCTCTCCCTCCTGCCTGCTTATCCCTTGGCTCTGTTAACCCCTGCAGAGCCAAAGATGCCCCAATCCTTCCTCCTCTGCTCCCCTGTCACATCCACACTAAGAGCGCAGCTTTCATACCAAGTTACTGCTTTTAAGCAGCATTCGCACTGCAGAAGCCCACAGGACCCCCCCCCCCCCCCCCCCCCCCGCCCTTTTCCAGCACCGCCCTCCTGCAGGGTGTGCAGGGCTCCTGCATGTGCAGTCTGGCAAAATCCTGCCTGTCCCCTCCCCGACCCCCGCAGCAACCCCAACCTTGCTCCCACACAAGCACCACACAGGGATGCTGCTAAAAGCAAGACATGGCCCAAGGGGTCCCCAAACCTCACAGAGAGGACAGGGCGAGGGGATGCGCCCAGTGGGTTAATGCTCCGTGGTGGGAGTGGGAGGTCCCCAGGGGAATCCCCACGCATCTCATCCTGCCCCTCGCACAGGTGCAGCTCCTGCACACGCTCCACGAAAACGGTGGGATGGTGCCACTGGGCGACCGGCTCTTTGTCACTGGCGGCCACTGGAAGGGCATGGATGGGGACTACCGTGTGGAGATGGAGGTGTATGACTGCACCAAGGACCTCTGGACACGGGAGGGCTCCCTGCCCTGCCTCTGGCTCTTCCACAGCTCCTCCTCCATTTTCATGGACACCTCCAAGTGGACGGAGGCTTTCCAGGGTGACCATGGGCTGTAGGAGAACCCACAGTGTTGTCTGTCACTCTGTGCAGCCGCTCTCACCTCTCTCCTCACTGCCAGTTCAGCTCTTTGGGGGTGGAGATGAAAACCCCTCTGCCAGGCTGGCTGGGGCATTGGGAGCATGTTCCCCCCCCCCCCCCCCCCCTCGTGGGGTAAAGGCTTTTGCTTATAAACATGCTTTGGCTAATGCTTTTGTTTTGTGTTGTTTAAAACTTGCCTTTTCCCCCCTCCAAAACCTCAAAGCTTTTAGGGTATTTTGAGGCCTCCCAAAGTGTGGCCCATCCTAACAGAGACTGCCCGACATTGCTGCCTGGTGGCCATGGCCCCTTTCCCCATCATGTCGACACCCAGCATGGAGAAACCTGAGGGAGACTGGGGAAATCTCTTCTTCCCAACACCCAAAGCTGTCAGACCCGCTCCAGCACGGGGTGGAGCACAATGTCAGGAGATAAAACAGCTTTTGGATGCTTTACGTCCTCAGGTGGCATGGCAGCCTACGGTGGGGTGCTTCATCCTGGGTTCTCTCTCAGGATGCACAGCACGCACCCTTGGGAAGTGACCAGGGTCATGGTGAAGCAGCCGGCACCCTCAGTGGCTCCCGGTGCCAGGACAGAGCCGAGCGGTGCTTCCTGGCCCGTCCCCATCTCTGCTGGGACCCGGTGGAAGAGGACACGCCAGGACGGAGCGAGCACAAGGCAACGCTTCCCTGGCGAGCAGTCCCACTACCGGCACTGGCACGTCGTAGCTCTGCCGGCGTCGTTTGATGGTTAATCTGTTCTGTGTTGGGGGTTTTTATTATTTTTGAAGCATTAAACACCCATGCGGAGGAGCTTTGCGGGTCGTGGGAGCAGCCCCCTCGGGTGGGGGGGGGAAGGGGAGCGTCCCCCTCTTGGGCGCTCCGCGCTGCTCCCCACGGGCCATGCGGGGTTTGGCACACGGGGGGGGTTCTCGCGTCCCGCGGGAGACAGTGGGGGCTCTCCCGCGGCAGCAGCGCGGGCCCCGGCCGAGCCCCAGCAGCAGCAGGGCGGGCCCCGCTGCGCGGCCGCAAGCCCCGAGGCGGGGCCGGGGCCGGGGCCGCGGCCGCCCTCCCGGGAGCGGTGGCAGCGGGATGCGGTTGCCGGAGTTGTGCCTGGCGCTGCTCTGCGCCGCCGCCGCCGCCGGGCCCGGCTCCCCGGGGACGGCTCGGGAGCAGCCGCCGGGCCCGGGAGCAGCCGCGGGGAGGGCGGCAGAGGCGGGACGCGGGAGGCCGGGGGCGGTGGCCTCTCGGGCCGGCGGCGTGGACCCCCGTCAGGCGTGGATGCTGCTGGCTGGGAGCCCCGGGCGGGCGAGCGGCAGCCGGGCCCGGGGCAGGACGGGCACAGAACGGGCCGGGACAGGGGCTGGCACAGCGCCGGTACCGGCCGGTGGCCAGGCTCCGGGAAAATCCCCCCAGGCTGCCTTGCAAGTCGGCGTGCCAGGCGCCGCCCCTGCCGACCCCGGGGTCCCCGCCGTGCTGGAAGAGCTGCTGAAGGAGCTGCAGCTCCTGCTGAAAGGTACCCACCGGCTTCGGGGAGTGCTGCAGGAAGGGGGGGGGCCAGGGGAACCCCGGGGCCGGGCAGCAGAGCCAGGCGCTGTCTCATCTTGGGAAAAGCCGAGGTTCCTTCCTAAAGCCGAGCCCTGGTTGGGTTTTCGGGTCAGGCATGGTGAAGGAGCAGGCAAAGACCCACAGGAAGGCCTGGGAAGGGCGTGAGGAAGAGGAGGAAAGTGGTGAAGGCAATCCACAGGCCAGGTCCCATCGTCGTGTGGAAGCAGCCTTCCACTGCCGGACACGAGAAAACATCTCCATCAAGCAGAGAGCACGGCAGGAGCTGCAGCTCTACTACATCGTGAGTGCCCAGCCTGCTGCATCTTCCTGCCTATGGGGACATTCTCTAACCCAAGCCTTTCCCCATCCCCAGCCAGCGAGGGAGGGGATGTTCCACCGCGGCTCGGGGCTGAACCTGACCAGCGGGCAGTACACGGCCCCTGTTGCAGGCTTCTACACCTTCACTGCCACGCTGCACATCGGTGAGCCCTCGAACACCCCCCACAGACCTGCCAGGGAGGGCCAGGACGGCTCTCATTCTCCCCTCTGTCCCAGTGCGCAGAGAGCAGCAGAGGAAAGGGCAGCCGTGCAGGGGGAATCGTCTGCGGGTGCTGATCTGCGTGCAGTCCCACTGCCAGCACAACAGGTAGGGCAGGGCAAAGCCGGGAGGGAAGAGGGACCCTGGGCCAGGGAGGGAGGAGGGAGTCCAGCATCCCCAGGGGAAGGAGGGACACGTTCTCCCCAGCGACACCCTCCCTCTTCTGCAGCAATTTGGAGACCGTGTCCTGGCTGGAGAGCGGTGGTGACCTGTTTACCATCTCCGTCACTGGCGTCCTTTACCTGCAGGTTAGTGGCGCCAGCCCTGCTCAGGACTGCCAGGCAGGACGGTGCATTCTGTGGCCCCAGCTCCAAGGCTGGACATTGAATCTATTTCTCAGCCCACCTCTGAGCCCAAAGGACACTCAGGGCTGAGGTCTGCTGGGACGCTACGGCACATACCACAGCTGGGCTGCCCTGCCAGCCTCTGTGTTGTCCTTTTCCTAGAAGGAAGGGGGGTGAGCAGCCCCTCCAGCTCTCAACTGCTGCACGCAGCGGAGAGCTCTCTCCTTCACTCTGCCAGGCTGTGCCCAGTGCCTGCAGGAGGGGGCCCAGCCCCGTTAAGCCCCCTCTTTCTCCAGGCTGGGCAGTATGCCTCTGTTTTCGTGGACAACGCTGCAGGCTCTCCCCTCACCATTCAAAGCGGCTCTGATTTCAGCGCCATTCTGCTGGGGGTGTGAAAAGGTACTGGGCACCACACAGGGAGCAGAACCTGTGCCAGGAGCAGCGTGACCCTTCCCTCTGCCAGCCACCATCACACCTCCCCTGCTCAGCACCAAGCCCAGGGAAGACCTTTCACTGCTGCAGGAGCTGCAGACTGGCCCAATACTGCACGTGCTGCAGAACCATCTGAACCTGGACATAAAAATTGAGGAGAAAAAGATAATAAATAAATAAATAATGATGATGAAGCCTGACAAGGAGCTAAAGGAGTTCATTTTTCTCTAAAGGCTAAGACTGGAAGTTTTATCTTGGAAAACACTGCTGACAACAGCAGCAGCTGGCTGCTTTCTCTGCAGGGCTCAGCTCCTGCTGTGCCGGGTGCTGGTGCCTGGGACGAAGCCCCACGCCTCTATTTTCACCCTCAGCAGATTTCCCTGCCCAGCTTCTCAGCAGCCCAAAACAGATTATTTGTATCGCTTTAGCTTCCACGTACCATATTAACAAAGAACGCTTGCTGGCAGAAGCTAACTTCATTTGCAGCTAATCTTCAAAGCAGAGCAGTGTCCTGATAATGCTGCACATTTGATTAAAGCAAATTCCCGTCCCTTGGCTTTCCACACCAGGCGTTCCCTGCCCATGGCACAGGGCCCAGGCCGTGGGCAGTGCAGATATGCTCCTTGCTTCGGTTCCGATAGCCGTCTGAGCTGAGGATGCGCACAGGGCTACGTGCCTGAGCAAGGGCTGCAGGAGAGGTACCCTGGCAGGCTGGGCGTGGGGCAAGGGAGCTGCACATTTTATTTCTTAGCAGCACGTAGCACTGGGCAAGCTGTGCCAGCAGCACCATGAGATACTCTGAACTGCACCCGGCCCCACCTTCCCCCTGGGATCTGCACACATAGGCAGGGGGGAGGCAGTCTCCTCATGCCAGACTTTACTTGTGGGGGTTTGCTGGCCCTGCCTGGCCTTCTTCAGAGATTGCATCTCCTCAAGGAGCCTGGTGGAGAGAGAGGGTCCAGCAGAGGGCTGCAAGGATGATGAGGGGACTGGAGCATCTCTGGTATGAGGAAAGGCTGAGAGAGCTGGGGTTGGTTAGCCTGGAGAAGACTGAGAGGGGGTCTGATCAATGCTTATCAATATCTAAAGGGTGGGTGTCTAGAGGAAGGGGCCAGACTCTTCTCAGTGGTGCCCAGTGACAGGACAAGGGGCAACAGGCACAAATGGGAACACGGGAAATTCCACCTGAACATGAGGAAAAACTTCTTCCCTCTGCAGGTGACCGAGCACTGGGACAGGCTGCCCAGAGAGGTTGTGGAGTCTCCTTCTCTGGAGAGATTCCAAACCCGCCTGGACGCCATCCTGTGCAACCTGCTCTGGGTGATCCTGCTTTGGCAGGGGGTTGGACGAGATGATCCCCTGAGGTCCTTCCAACCCCGACCAGTCTGGGATTCTGTGATGTAGCTGTTGCTGCAGCTCTTTGTGGGTGGGGATGTTTGGATCTGGGGGGAGCTCTGGCTGTGCAGTTTTAATGCTGAGTTCTTGCCCAAGGCAAAGAGAACTTGTCTCTGAAAGGAAAGACATGGTTTTCCCCCCAGCTAAACAGGCAGACAGCAGCATCCTGGCAGAAACAAGGCCTCTGCAGCTCCTGGCCAGCTGAGGAGCTCAGGTCAGGCAGCACCTCTCAGTTACCACGTGTGACTGTGAGCCAAGGCAGTCTCGCTCAGATCAGCCACCTTCCCTTCCTACCAAACACACCTGAGAAGATACAAAAGGACTCGCCGTTGGAGAGCAGGGCTTGCCAAGCTGGCAAGCTGCCCGCTGTGAGCGAAATATAAAGAGCCCAATGCACTTGAACACAGAATTGAAAGAGTCAATTAAGTCAGAGCTTCTGGGGGGCTAATTTAGGTGTTGTGAGGGAGGTAGTAGCTCAGTCAGCCCTTCTGCATGGGCCACCCCGGGCTGGTGGCCTGGGAGCTCCCCACAGTAGCAGGATGCTGCTGAGCAATGAGGCAGCAAGAGTTTATTTTTGGGAAACCTCTGGCAGACCCCACCCTACCAGGAAATACAAGCAAACAGTTTTTTTGACTTGTAAAGCTGGGGTTGAACCTGCCTTTCTAACTGGCTGGCTACTCACAAGCATAGTGAAAGCTGCTACACAGTGCTTCCTTTTCCCCTTTCCCCTGAAAAATGGATGCTACAATCCATCTTATGGAAATCATTATCAACTATACCATAACACTGTGTATAATGTTCCTAGCTGGAGTTGCGCTTTCAGTACTCTTTCTAAAGGGAAGAAAAGAAGAGTTATAAGAGGAGGGAGGGGGACAGAAGACAGTCAGAGAACGACAAGCTGATACTTCCCTCATGAGCTCTTCCGCTAGAACCGAGAGGGACCTCCTGGAGGGAGCACCAGAGGGATGGGTGCTTGGCTCAGCTCTCGCAGTGCAGCACACAGCTCTCCACAGCACATGAGCAGTGAAAAGCAGGAAGGTAAGATGGGAGTAGCCTTTCCAAGATCTGCCATCAGGGTTTCTTTTGCCACAGACTGAATAAACTCTGTGCCACTCCATCTTGGTCTCCAAATTTGGCTTTCAAGAGCAGAAGCAGCAGAGCATGTTGCTAACATGGGCAATTGCCTCCCAGCTCATCCTGCAGCACAACCTTACATCAGAGTGTGTGGGAAAAGCTGGGAGCAGAACAAGCTGGCAGAGGCAAGCACTGCCCAAAATAGGTGCTGGAGGCCCGCTTCCTTCCTCAGTGCTCTGCAGGAGATGTGGAGGGTTAACACGAGCTAGGCCGAGTTAGCCTAACTGTTAGCATAAGCCCACGAACTTCTGCTGTAGCAGAAAAAGATGAAAAATGGTCAAGCCACCTGTCCCAGACAGGATAGCTTTTATGTGCTCAAGAAAACAGATAGCCCAGGATTCAGGCCTATCTCCCAAAGCTCCAGGGAACACAGGGAGCAGAAAAGAGTCCAGGAAGCCTCACAAGCCTGTGCAGGACTACGCCCAAAAAGGCAGGCACCACCACACCAACCTGCCCAACCTCTCTGCGACTGTGCCGTTCCTTGCACAAAGCAAGGTTGCACAACAAAGCACTGCTGAGACCCACTGGCTCATCTCCCTTGCTGCACTGTCTCACCTGCAGGACAGGACAGTTGCCTAATCTGGAATCTAAGTGCTTTGGTAGCCCGATCCATTTAGCTTTCACACTGTCATTTGGTCTTAAGACAAATTTTCTCTGAATTTTCTCAGCACACTGACTGCAGCAACAGTTGGTAGCAGAATGGGGACAGGACGAGATACCAGACGCTTAATAGCAACAAGTACCTAAAACCCAAGATGCCTGCTCTTCAGATAGCACACAGACAAGCGCACGGCCTGCCCTTACCCCTGCTGCCTGGCAGGTCCATTTGGGGACAATGCTTTCCCAATAAACATCAGGAGCAAACTCCAGCCACTTTTGCCATTAACAATTGGGATAAAACCCCAATGTTTTCTACAAGCAGAGGGAAGGTACGCTGCTGCTCTGCGAGTGGCGTTTGTATCGCTCAGCTGCGTGCAGCCTCACAACCCGACTTCAGGACCAAGATTTCCTTCCCAGCACTAAGAGGACAGCCCACACTACATCCCAAGCTGGTGGCCTTGGGGTACTGCAGAGTCCGCACGGTACAGCCCGACCAGGAGCTCCCACTGAGGCCCAAGAGCTCCGCACTCTCCCAGGGCCTCATACAACACTCAAAGAAACGAACAGCAGCACTGCA
Source organism: Grus americana (assembly GCF_028858705.1). Classification (NCBI taxonomy): domain Eukaryota; kingdom Metazoa; phylum Chordata; class Aves; order Gruiformes; family Gruidae; genus Grus; species Grus americana. Next base: position 53,982 of record NC_072860.1, read on the forward strand.
CCGTTTGGAAGAGCTGGCAGAGTTCATGCCCACAGATGCCTGCTCTTGCTAGCACCTCTGCCAAATGGATTTATTTGGTTTGCCAAGACATTTGCAGGGGGTTGACAGGACAAGAGATTTCCACATAGGCTGATCCACTCTGTCAGCCACTGAGAAAACACTGTGAGCCAAGTAAGCTAAAACTATTAGAAAAAAAACAAAAACAACTTTATTTACACTGAAGAGCATCCAGCAGGACCCTCCCTCTCCCAGCCAAATATGCACGCATACCGACTTCTCCCTTCCCTTACATCTGCCGCAAGCTGGGAGTCCTGCTGCCGCACCTCATCTCTCAGTGCTCTATCCGGACCACCATGACCGTGACATTGTCTGCTGACCCTCGCTGTACTGCCTTGTTGGCCAGTCTGTTACATGCAGCTTCATATCTAGCGTCTGCTTCTAGCTTCCCTTCTCTCATCTGGATGTTCTTATCCTGTTGGGACAAGGAAGAACAATGCTGATTGCTCCCAGAAAAGCATGTAGGTGCAAGAACACAGTAATTTCTCAGCATGGGGAAGCAAAACAAATAAGGACAGCCTCAGGTATAAGGGAGGATACCCATGCAGAAGTACATTTCTGCAAGCCAGAGTCATTACATTTCATGTCCCCTGCACATGACAAACCCAGCCCCCACACTGCCTTCTCCTCACCTCCAGGCAGGATACAATGAAGTTCACAGCTTCTTCTGGTGTAAAGACTTTAAAGAGACCATCACATGCTATCAGAATGAACCTGGAAGTCAAGCAGAGACAGGTTCCAAGGCTGAATCTTTGGCTCCCCACCTCCACCAAAATTCCTCCAAGCTAGTTTATGAGTACCCACACTCCAATCCAAAGGGAAGATGCCATAAAGCTCATCTGAAAATCCCTTGCAAGCACCAGAAGTCCTCTGGTGCTCCAGAACCTACCATTCACGGAGCAGAGACAATTCAAAGTACAGGCCAAAGAGCCAGGCAAACAATGTAAGACATCCTGGCAGTCCTACTGACCATTAGGCAAGGCAATATACCACACCCTGCTGGAAAGCTCTATTATTTCTCTAGGAACTGCTGCTTTCCTTTTGAGTCATTTTCATTCACATATTTTCCCTGTGGAGCAGCTAATGCAAGAAAATAGAGAAACACAGTCAGCTTAATACCTTATGTGCATCCCTTTAAATTCTTTACATTTCCATGCTCCCAAGGTATGCGGCAACTTAATTTAAATAGAAGCGTTCAAGAGAAAAGGGAGCAGTGTAACCCAGCAATAGAGGCATAACTGTGATCAGAAAACTCTGCAGAAGGATGAGGGGATATAAAGCCCAAGGCAAGGAGAGCTCCCCACCAGAGGATGGGGGACACAGCCTGCTGCGTGCTCCCTCCCTGCACAGGGGACTGTATTAACCAGGAGCCCTAACTGGAGTCCCCAGACAAGGAAAACTACAGCTGTCCCGCAGAGGCAGCCAGCCTGTCAGAGCAGCACATGTCTCTGAAGACATCGTTTCAGAGCCTGATGCTCAGAATATCTTTAGAAATATTTTAGTGGATCACTTGATACAGAACTCTAATCCCAGAAAAAGCAGCAGTACTGGGTTACATTCTCACCTCAGAGAGCCTGCAGGGCTCACAACAGTTTGTCATTGCCAATCAAATGTTAGAAAAGTATCTCAAATCTTCAAGTATCAGAGCCAAATGCAGTGGCATTTGTGGGCACTATGGGTACTAGAAACAACTCTTGGACAGGATGGGGATCCAAGAATTCAAGTCTTAACCAGCTGCTTGAACACTGGTGTGTGAACTTCTTCAGAGCATGAAGGAAGTCTAAGACTCGTGTATGTTATCACTGCTGCGAGGCTGGTTTCTCCAAGAGGAGCCTTCACAGTATCTTGGCAGAGTGAGGCAGCAGCATTATCCCACTACATCAATAAGGAACAGGAGCAGAAAGACATCAGCAGTAACAGCATCCTCTAATTCTGGGTGATCTGACTGAAGGCCCTAACAGCTGAGCATACAGGGTCGTCCAGCTTCTGCTACTTCTGCTGAGCAGAGCTAACACACAGCCAACCTCCTTGTATGTGGGCATGCTTTACCTGTCATTGTGTGTGAGTTGGCAGCGTTTGATATCTGGCACAGAGATGACACCACAGCGTTTGTACTGGCCATCCCCAATGGAGCGGGAAACCTCCAGCACTCCTAGGACTCTTCCGTCCCTGGACAAGGAAAGAAAACATTTGAGAGCCCTCCCCACACGCAAATCTTGCTGTGCTGCCTCTGTATGTTCAGCTGCCTCATACAAATCCTGACCCACTTGTCAAGCAAGTTCAAATCTTCCCTTCAGAGTCTCCTTCCCTTTCTGCATGTTTGTGTGAAGCTTTGGGAAACAAGTGGAGAGGGGTAGCAAGGAATGAAGTCAGGAGAATTCAAGGCTGTTTTCCATCTCCCTGCCCTGACTAAGGTCCTCCTTAGCCTAGCAAGCCAGGGAAGTAAGAGTTATATGCTGAGTGAACTCCTGGAGGCGGAGGCTTGAATTCACAGATTATTTTTGGTAAGCTATCTAGCAAACTGCATTTCAATAGCAGTACAGAGTGACAGCAGCCAACGCTAGGTCTGAACCAGCAGCCCCTCCTGTGCTGAGCCTATCAGGACACCAACTCCCGTAGAGCTCAGCTGGGGGCAGTTCCAAGGAGCAAGAACCACGGCACTTTCTCCTGACCACTTGGTCTTTACTAACCACTGATCACAGCAACCACTTCTGTTACAATCCTCCTTAGGAAGCAGTTTTGTTTGCTAAACTGTTCTAATTAACTGAGTGCTGCCCCAACAGAGGCAGCTTCCCACACTTCACCTTTCCAACAATTAAGCATCTTCTCCCCCAAAAGGCTCTTCTGGGCACTCTGGAAAGACACAAGCTTGTTCATCTCATAGTCCAACCAGCCCCGCTTGAGATAAAAGCGAGAAGCAAGGCACGTCACAGAGAAGAGAGATCTGATGCTCACACACTTTGCAACTTATCTCTTGGGTCCAAAATAGTGAACTACAAGCAGTGGGAGAGGCTCCCAGGTAGCCAGGGAGATGTTCCCCCAGTTCTGAAAAAAAGCTAACAGACACTGGCCCATCTCTTTCCTGCATGCAAAGATAGACCAGTGCTGAGCTTAAGCAGCAGCATGTGCTCTCCAGAGATAAGGGGAACAAGGCCCTCCAGACGTGGCAGCGTAACAGAACTGAGCCCACTCATCCCCACCCCAGGGGGCATTCTGCCTCCTCAGGCACCGAGATATTTCACCTGCACGGAGTCCTCTCTTCTGAGGACGCCACTAAATCAAGCCTTCAAAGAAGGGAGAGAACCTAGCCAGGGAAATCAGACACAACTGCCCAAACAGCCATGCATACCTGCATGCACAGGAACATTAAGATAATCCTGCTGTGGCTCCAGAAACCTTCTTCCTACTGCAGACCACCTCAGTGCATCAGCTAACCCCCAGGGGAGCAACACTGACTGACATCAAGGGCTTCTTGTGCCCTCTCAAACCATCCCCCTTCTTACAGGACAAGGAGGGAGAGGTGATGCTGCAAGCAAGGAAGTGAGTTCTGTTCAATGCCACAGTTTGCAGCAAGTGACAACTTCTTAAATCAACTCTACCTTTGTAGGTCAAGCTTAAGCACATCCATGCTTGCATCACACTGTCAGGCTTTCACGTGGGTTCCCGCCTTTGCAGCACAGCACCCTACTGCCGTTGTAAGCCCCTGGGAAGCCAGCCCCCATCAACCAGCTGAAGCCACTGAATCCTTAGACATCTCGAGCATCACCATGCCTCCCACAGGCAGCAACAGATTCTCTCCAGGCTCTCACTAGCCTGATTGCTGGGCTCAGGAAACTCCAGAAGCTCAGGCCCAAAGTTGAGCCAGGGTTTAGATTTTCTCACTCACACCCTTTAGGCACTTACCTGACATTTCCCCCAGCTTTCTGTATCCGCATACGCTCCTCATACTGGGTGGGGTTGTGCTCTTTACTGAGGCTTAAAGCTGCATGTTTCTGACTCTCTTCATTATAACGACACAGAATCGCCTGTGCTGACAAAAGACCCTTGTGAGTAAACAACAACAAAACTGCAGCAAGAAGAACTTCTTGAGAGAGAGCTGCACACTGTAGTGCTTGGGGCTACATCTGGCTGGTGACCAGTCACCAGCAGCGTTCCTCAGTCCTCGGGCCAGGGCTGTTCGATATTTTTAATCGGTGATCAGGATGCAGGAGCTGAATGCCCCATTCCCAAGCTTGCTGACGATACCAAACTGGGAGTGCTGCTGACTCTCTGGAGGGACAAGAGGCCTTGCAGGGGGATCTGGGTGGATTGGAGCATCGGGCAATCATCAAGGGCGTGGAATTTAACAAGTCCAAGTGCTGGATTCTGCACCTAGGACAGAGTAATGCCAGCACAAGTGTAAACTGGGGGAGGAGCAGCTGGAGAGCAGCCCTGCAGAAAGGGACATGGGGATGCCGGTCGACAGCGGCTCAGTAGGAAGGCAAACTGCATCCTGGGGGCATCAAACACGACAGGACCAGCCGGGCCAGAGAGGGGATTGTCCTGCTGTACCCAGGGTTGGTGCGGCCATGCCTGGAGGGCTGCGTGCAGTGCAGGGCCCCACCGTTTGAGAAGGGCGTAAAGGTCCTTGGATGCGCCCAGAGGAGAGCAACGCAGCTGGTGAAGGGCTGGAAGGCATGTCCTGTGAGGAGCGAGGAGGACTTTGGGCTGGGCTAGTTTGGAGAAAAGGAGGCTGAGGGGCGACCTCATTGCTGTCTGCGGCTTCCTGAGGAGAGGACGCGACAGGGAGGTGCTGAGCTCTTCTCTCTGGGATCCAGGGACAGGACGCCTGGGAATGGCTCAAAGCTGCGCCGGGGAGGATCAGACTGGATGTCAGGAAGCATTTCGTTACCGAGAGGGTGGTCAGACACTGCAACAGGCTTCCTGGAGAGGTGGTCGATGCCCCAAGCCTGTCAGTGCTTAAGGGGCATTTGGACAACGCCCTTAATAACATGCTTGAACTTTTGGTTAGCCCTGAAGTGGTCAGGCAGTTGAACTAGATGATCATTGTAGGTCCCTTCCAGCAGAAATATTCTATTCTGTTCTAGATACTTGGCACTACCAAGAGAGAGCTACCACAAAGTTGTTCTGTTCTATGGGAGACAACACAGAAGTACCCTGCACCCACCCAAAACAAGATGCTTTGTAGGAACAGTTGGGGACCTCACAGCAAGTGGGACATCCCACACAAACACCTCGCCCTTTAGTGTGAATAAAGCTCTCGGAGGAATTGATACACCAGCAGTGGGCTTCTCCATTCTGCTTACCCGGCTGTCCCCGAGGTTGGCTATGTAGAGAATATTGTCAACAGCTAGGACACAAGTAGCTGTGGAGCCATCCTTCCATGCTGGCTTCCTGAAGGGAACAAAAGTGAGATTACTAAGGGGGGGGGGGGGGGGGATGGACATAACATTTAAAAAGTTAGTCACAGAGTGCTCCTGGGGACTCAAAGAAGTGTCATGTGCCGACAGGCAGCAGTCAGCTAGCACAAGTTCCCAGCAGCTGCCTATGAGCAGCTAGGGAAACTGTTGGTGGTAAATAGCAAACTGGACAAAGACAGGAGCTGCACAGAGTACTGCCTTGTAAATGCATGGCCAACGTCCAACCAGTTCAAATACTGCCAAGCCGTGCTCCCCACACCAGTCCTTCCTCACACTCAGCTCTCGAGAAAGGTTATCTGCAGCTGGAACAAGCTCAGCCATGACGACTGCCCAGAAGCTATAGCACCATGAGCAAACAAGGACCTCAAACTCCTCCTCAGGAGGCTCCTTCTTTGCATCCAAAGGAAGGCACAGCCAGGACTGCAGTAGAGTTGCCTTCCTTTTCACTTTCTTTTCCCTTCCTTTATTCACAGCCTGCCTGCTTCAGTCCTCACCACACCACCTCAGCAGCACCACCGCCACTCATTCAGTCACTCTCCTGATATTTAGCTTGCTACGGTTAAGCTTATATCTCTAGAACTGCTCTACACAAAACAAGAAGCATTTCTTAGATTACAGCTGCCAGGCTAGTCCTGCCCACAATGAAGCCCAGCTATGATGCCACTCTTTAATGAAACTAGCTTTGATAGACTGATTTCTAGACATATTTCATCCTTTTTTTCCTAACTTTGAAGGTGGGGCTGAATTAAGATCATTCATTTCATCATCAATACAGCTATCGCTAGCAATCCTTCGTAGTGCCTTTATCGTAAGTCACATTTCTGACCAAACGGAGACTGGTTTGGGAACAACATTGTGGTGACAGACTCAGGGAAGCTTTGTCCTTTTGCCTGGTCAAACTTGTTGATCTGATTAGGCTTAAGACACTGAGTCAGTTTGTAATTTACTTAAAATTGAAACTTGGTAGGGAATCTCAGTATCAGATGCATCAACAGTCTCTCCATCTGTGTTAGAGGTGTCACTATGAAATAAAAAAAAAAAACCCAAACCCAAACGTGTAGAGGACTGGTAACAAAGTGACTGTATTTTAAATGCAATCTACATCTTCCTTAGTCCACATGGTGTGTCAGTTCAGTAGAGACTGAGAGAAGGTAAGAGTGCTTGCACTCAAAACCCAGCTGGGAGGCAGGCTGGCATCTATCCCACAGAAAGTAGCTGCTGTGCTTTTCAGCTTCATTTTAAAAGAATGTTAGAAACAAGCTTAAGATAAGGGACATTCTTCATCAACATCTGTTTTCAAAAGAGGTGAAGAAAGCAAAATGTAAACTTACTTTGGGAGAGCTAAGTCATTCAACACAGGGCATTAAAAATGACCTCAGAGATGTGCTCTAGCTTGGCAAGCACATACTGACAGGGTGCTCTACAGAAAGCTGCACACAGCAGCCTGCAAAGTCCTGCTCTACAGATACCCTCCTGCCACACTTTGATGCTGTCAACACAGAGATCCCATCTCAGGCAGTATGGGATAAGTCACTTAAGCAACATGGTAAGTCTTCCAAAAGAAGGCAAACAAGATGCCCTGGTGAGGACAGAGGTGCATTGTTGGTCATATTTTGCTTCCTTTCTTTACCACAAAGGTATATTTTAGCCTAAGGGCTCCTACAGACAGCTTACCACAGAGTAAGATCAGAACATGCCATAATCTAGCTCTAGCAGACACTCAGCTGGCAGAGTTACAACCTGGCACAGCTAAGCTGTACAGGGTTTCGCCAAAGCATAGACACGGCTCAAGGTTTCCTCTGCCCTGCTCAGAACTAAGGCCTGTGAGATGCAAGCTAAGAAATATAAACACGTGGGAAGCGTTTATACTTACTGGCTGGATGCCTGCTTTAGAAACTCTTCATCTGTGTGTTTGAAGGTGTCCAAAAGGCATCTCTTCACAGTTTTCTCCACGCTGACTACCTCACCTGTTAGACAGGGAAAACAGCAACTAAGCTCCAGCTAAAAGACATCTGACCTATCCCAGTCCCTCCCTTTGCTCGTCCAGTGTTCAATCAGGCAGTGCATCCTCTCAGACCCTGCGCAGAGCAGCTGGGGCACATCCTGGGCTCATGCTACCAAAAGTCTGCATGGTAGCATGTATGGAGAATTTATGACATAACCCTCTCCCCCACGGGCGTATTTTCACTCTTGAAGTGGCACTGCCAAAACTGGCAACAGCATATCTGACACTTGCTTAGTGGTTCACAACCGGGTACTTGTACCCTTGTGCCAAAAAGGCTTCCAGCCCTCTTCCCTGGGAGACGGTGTGGTCTCGCAAGCCCACTGGGAATCAGGGATGGGAACTGTAGAACTACGCCCAAACAAATCAGTTTCCCTACCCACTGCCATAATGTCAAGGCAGAAGAGGTAATGGTTGTCCTACAGCCCTTATTCCACTCCTCTCTCACCTTTAGGAAATTTCTTAATCAGATTTTGGTGCAGATTCAGTGCTGCAAATTTTGAGGCTCGGACTCCCCCGTGGCCATCAAAAACAGCGAAGTACGAGACACGCGTGCTGTGAGGGAACAAAGAGTAGCAGAAAGGGCTAAGAAAGGCCATTAGCCAGAAGGTGGGATCAAATACATTGGTCTCCATAACACCCTGCCCTGTGTCAGCCAGGCTGAACAAATACCGCTCTCCAAGGCACAAAGGTAGCAAGTTTGTAAGCCCACAGATTCGAGCATTTACACGGTTTGCATGTGCAAGCACTGAGCTGAGAGCTTCCTTGTAATTTTCCACCCCTCAAGAAAGTGAAGGGCAGAACAGTTTATAGACTACCACCTGGTATAAAAGCAGCTAAACATTTCACCTCAAGGGCACTACATAGACACCAGTCTAACCAATCCTACAGTTCTTTCCATGCCTAAACTCGTTAAACCCACACTACAGACAAGAAACTCTGATCCCTCAGCACGCAAAGCTCTCGGGACAATATTAGTCCAGAAGCTAAATCCAGTATCAGGATGATGCATGAGAGCATTCCTTTAAATATACACACTCCCCCTACACACACTTGTATGTGTTAATTTGCCAAGACATTTAAACTTATTATATTAGAGACTTCTGATATCTGTTTTCTCTTCTTCGAGCGTTCTCCATTGCCACAGTTAAGGTCTTACATGCTGTAAAATCCACAAAGCAAGGTTTGATTGCTTATAATTAAGCCGAGGGTCTCTACACATCCACACTTACATTTGGGTAACAGAGGCTCAATATCCAGAGTTATTGGGCCCTCAGAATCCTTGTAAAGTCAGTGACCGAATCCACTGAGCATCACTCAAAGGGAGGTATATTGTATATAAAATAGTCCCGTGATTTGTCCAGGAACATGGCTAATGATTCAACCTAAGTCTCCCAATAACAAGCCCAAACCACATGCCACAGTGCAGGTGCAGTCAAGAGCATCAGCTGCTCAAACCAGGAAGGATCATATCATGGGCTTAGCTGAAGCAGGCTGGAGCTCCTTCACTCCCACGATGGCTGCCATCCACAGCTTTATGCTAGCAGCTGGGGCCCACTTACATTTGGGAGGGCAGAGGCTGGCATTCCTCGGTGATATCATTTAAGATGACATGTGCATCCTGCATGTCTTCTCTTTCACCTTTCCTCTCTGCCACATAACCCTTCAATCCAAGAATGCCCACTGACCCTAAAGGGGAACGAAGCAGACACACACATGCAAATCAAACTCTTCCACCTCCTCAGCTCAGGTTAAAAACCAGTAAATCAGCGACCACTTTTCAGCTTTCAGAACCCGATCCTGGCACTGCTGGTCCTCATTCTGCAAAAAAATACATATATCCTGTTCAGCAGAAGGTGCCAGGTATTTTGTAACATGGGTTTTTAAGCGCCCCCAAGGTCAGCAGCTATAAAAGCCGCTTACCCCCATTTTGGCAGGCAGCTGTAGCCCAGCAGGACTGCTGGGCATCAGACAGGGCTCTTATCAAAAAGGGGTGAGGAAAGCATGTGACACTGAACCTCCAGATTAAACAAAGCACACCTTTAAAGAGGGTGCTAAGGACAGGAAATAAGTGCCTGCTGTTTCCAGAACACACCCTTTCCTTTGTACCCCCAAGCACATCTTATTCTCAAAGCTACAACATAACACATGGGCACCTGCACCGAAGTCAGAACAGCAAGCCTCTCTCTCTGGTTTTCTTAGCAGCCACCCAGTGGAGAGATTTGTGGATGCGGCAAAAGAAACTGGTGTGGCTCTAGCCTTGCAGAAGTTTCACAACCAATCTCCCTCTTGGCAGCAGAGGAACTTATCCTGCAAATGTCGAGGTGCTTGCTGCTCAGCTTCTGCCACTTCAGCAGGGCCGGTAAGAAGGCCCGGTTTAGGGAGGCAGAGAGCGCCAGGGAGCTCGAGGGGCTTCCACAGACTCCTGCAGCAGTTAGTTCCCTACGAGAGGCTGAAAATGCAAGCGGACTGAAAAACCAAAGCTTAGCTTTGGTCTGGACTTACTCAGCCCAACATCAAAAGTACAAATCGAGTACATTTGTTTTCAAACTGTCTGAAAACCTTTACAAACTTTCTTTTCCACAAGTTCTTCCCTGCCATTCTTCTCTTCCTCCTCCAAGGACTTTCTCTTCTCCCCTTTCCCATGGCTCCCTGCTGATGAGACTTGCTCAGTAGCACCGGAGGCTGAAAGAAAGCAAAAATGCAGGTGGCTAAAGTCTTCCAGCTCTGTTTTACTTGCATAAATTCAGCAGAAAGTCCTTTTATACCAAAGCACTTTCAGGAGCGCAGGCTCATGCAGTATTAAGCGACCAGAGTTATTACTGTACAAGACATACCAACTGACCACAAACACGCATACACACCTTCCCTCAGCATGCACAACCCATGGCACATGTCACTGTAACCTAGCAAGTGCCAATTTGATTGCTTTGTGTTGTGTGACCCCACCTCAGGTACAGTACAGCTGTGTTTGGCTGGCAGGCTGTTATTCTCCCCACCAACCCCCACTTTGTTTCTTAGCTACCAGCCTTTTTTGCAGTTAACTGCTCAGGCAGTTAACATTGCAGGTTGGAACACTTCTAATTTTTTATATTTTCTTTTTTAGTAGTAGTGTCTATAAATTGTGCCCACAACAATGCAAAGAAGTGTATTTTATTACTCTGAATGCGCATACTTGTTAGGGAACAGGTTACAAATTAAAGCTAGCAAGCAAAACATGATTCCCATGACATCAGAACCCTAGCCTTTTCCTTCTACAGATTTATTCTCGTACGGTAGAGTGAATTATCTCACCTTCTCCCAGGTGCTAGCAAACACTTGGCTGCATACAGAAAGCCTGCCAGACCAGCAGTTTGGTTTTGAAGACACTTACAGCTAGAAACAAGAAAGCAGTCTGTGCCCACAGCGGAAAAGCAACAGAAGCCATGGCAATGGCAGCACCGGGCCAGCGCTACCTTCGCTCTTGGCAAGCACGCTCATACTTTCACTCCCAAAGCAAGGGAGCTTTCAGGCACAGATGATGGAGATCCCCAAAAGACATCTGAGGGAAGTACTTCTGGGAGCAGACTTAAGTTTACTTTTAAAGAGTCAGAATCCTGATTTAAACGATCAGGGCACAAACAGATTGCCATGAGCAGCGTCAGCCAACTGGTGTGTGTCCAGCAAAACAGGCACCATCAATGGGTTTTCCCCGAGACGGGCAGGTCAGCAGAGGTTTGGTGAGCCGCCTCAGCTCCTTACCTGTGTCACTGCTGCTGGCTGGTGGAAGATCATCGAAGAGTAGAGAGCCTCCTTTTCCTGGAGCACAAGAAAAAGGCAAAAAGAACTAAATACCTTTGTCCCTTTGAGGGACTAATGCTCTGTGTACACCTCTCCTTAGGTGCAGAAATTATAAAATGCCAGTTTACCAAAGTAAGCCAAATTTCAACTTCTTTTACAGGATGGTGGGTGCAAACTCAGGCCTGACATTTGCTTCAGGGAATATTTATATGGAACATATTATGGAATATACATGGAACATCTATAACATCCTGGTTATCCAAAAAAGGCACAAGAAGAGGAAAGCAGCTGCTCTGCACACCAGTGCTGATAACCCGACTGTCTTTATTCTGTCTAACAATAAAAACGGTTTACACAAGTTTCATCTCAAGAGATGCTGATGCAGAAAACATGGGAAGCTAAACTAACGGCAGGAACGGAGCACCCATACCTGAGTCAGCACTGCTGGCTGGTGGGAGGTCGTCAAAGAGCAGAGGCCCTTTCTGGGCTTCCTTCCCTGTAAGACACCAGCGCAGAGTCAGGACCCGGTACAGGTACTCAGGGGCTGGTTTCTGGAAGGACTGGCCCCCCCCAGACAAATACAGGTGGGGTAACCGAGGAGAGCCTTGGCTACCTTTCTTCCATCTCCAATTTAGGCAGCTCCTACGCAAGCAAAACCACCACCTTCCTGGGGATGACGTGACCTTTTACCTTTACAACAGCTGGGTTATTTTTTTTGGTTTTTCGCTACTTGTGTTAACATCCCTCAGCAGCCCGATCAAGATGTTATAGGATGGGAGGAGCCCGGAAAGCACCAAATTATTCCAGGTAATACTATTACAGCTCTCCACAGACCCACAACCTGCAGCAGCACAGAGAGGGGAAAGGCTCCAGCATGGCCTAAACCACACAGACAACACTCTGCATCTGAGCGAGTCCCGGGGGGAAGAAAAAAAAACCCCCACAAAACAGAAGTCCCCCCAACCCCTGTAATTTCTCCAGCAATCGCTAAGCCCCCCCCTCCTGCAGCCTCCCGCTCCCACCCCCGCCCGCCTCTCAGGCGCCGGAGCCCTCAGCTCCCACCGCCGCCCCGGGGCGCTCCCTGCAGCGGCGGGGCCAGCCGGGCCCCCCCCCCCGCCCCCGGAGAGGCTCCGCTACCCGCGGCCGCACTGAAGCGGGCCCGGCGAGGCCCAGCGCCACTCGCCGCCGGCCCCGCCAGGCCCTGCCCGGGTGAGGCCCCGCTCCAGGGCCGCGCGGGGACAGGGCAGAGCGAGACGGCGGATAGGCGCCCGCCCCAGCAGCCGCGGCCGCCTCACCCGCCGCCGAGGAGCCGGGCTCCGGGAGGTCCCCGAACAGATCCATCCCGCCGGCAGCGCCGCCGCCGAGCCCGCTTCTTCCTGCTCAGGCGCCGCTCCGGCCCCCCACCCTCCCCCCGGGCTGCCAATCTCCCCGCGAGGCCAATGAGCGGCCGCGGACGGGCCGGAAGTAGCCGCGCGGCCGCGGAGGTGGCGGGAGCGGGAGGTCACTGTTGCCCCGCCTCTCAAGGCACCCGTCAATCCCCCCGGCGGGAGGCGGGGCGCCCTGTCAAACACCCCCCGCCGGGCGGCAGCGCGGCGTCTTCTCCGCCAATCGGAAGGCTGCGCCGCCCTGCAAATCGGTCCCGTTGCCTCCGCCGGGCTGACCGATTCTGCGGCTGCGGGGCGTGCCCAGCACCGCCCTCCCTCGCTTACCAATCGCTGACGGGGCGGAAGGGCGCCCCCTCGCGGCGGGGCCCGGTGCCCGTACCTGGGGCGGCGCATCCAGCGGCCCTACCCACCGGGCCAGCCCGCCGCGCGCCTCCCCGCTGCCGGTGCTGCGGGCCTGGAGACGCCCGCCCCGTCCCCCCCCCCCGCCGCGGGAAGGAGAGCCGAGCGGCACGGCGGGCGTTGCGTTAAATGCCACATTTATTTCAGAACCGAACAAGCCTCACGTGCGCGTAGACGGCCGGGACCCGAGGCGCCAAGCCCCGGGCACAGGGCAGGGAGGAACCGGAGGGCGGGAAGGGCAGCCTCCCCCTCACAGGCCCTGGCCTGCCCGCCGGTGCTCACCCGTCCTCCACGCCACCGTTCCCCTGTGAAATTTCCCTTCCGGTGGGGCTCAGTCGTGCCTAAACCTCGGGCTTGCGTTCCTTGTCCCGGGAGGCTGCGGTGGTAGAAGGGGCGGGTGGACGGGGGCCTGACCAGGCAGCACGTGGTGCCGGCAGAAGCGGAGCTGGTACAATGGCGAGGGCAGCTCGCGAGCCGGGGATGTTCCGCAGGGACACTGTGGGCATCCGCTGAGCAGCCTTCTCCCTCGGCCCCGAGCGTGACGGCCCCCAGCCGAGCCAGCTGCTCTGCAGGTTTGCTGGCCTCAGGCATGCTGCGGCTCCAGCTGGAGGACGCCCGTTCGTTCCACGGCTGCCCCTCGCCTGCGGCACAGGCAGCACCGCCCGGCTGTGGCCAATGAACCCGTGTCTGGTCCCTGGCAGACGCGGGTCACGTCTCTGCCAGAAGCTGCCTCCGCCCTGGAAGAGCCTCCCCTCTCCCCGGGGCGCCCAGCGTTTCCACCCTTAGCCCCTTACGTTGAAATTCGGGATGGTACCAACTAGTCCTTGCCCCGGGGCACAGGAGCCGGGATGTCACAGCCTGGGCCCCGGCTCTGCCCCGGCCACAGCTGTCCCTCCGCACCCCCAGGCAGGCACCTCTCCCTCCATAAAGGGCACGGGTCAGCCTCCGGGTCTCTAAAATGGATCACGGGGGGATGGGGGGGAAAGTCTGACGGGGAGCTCGTCCTGGGCAGGCAAGCTGCCACCTGCCCGGGGAGCGGGGCTGGGAGGAGCAGCCTCGCCATGGCTTCAGGCCGGAGCAATGGGATGAGACGCCCAAGGAGCTGTGGGTCAGGCTGGGCAGAACGAGCCGGGGCTCAGGAAGGATCCCAAAACCCTTTCCGTGACCTGAAACCCAAGCTGACCGGTGCCTGACAGGCGTCCCTGCAAGCCTCTGCCTGCCTGCCACATCCCTACCCGTCCATGCCCCCCACAACACAAGCGTAACCAGGAGAAGACGGCACCACGTCCGAGACACACGCACACACACGCGCGCACGCACACACACACACCACAGACAGCGCGGGGAAGTGCGGCAGAGCCAAGGCGCAGCCGTGCTGTGCGAGGGAAGGTCAGCCACGAAGGCGTGAGAGCGAAGCTGGGGGGGTGCCCAGGAGATGCATGGAGGAAGATGCTCGCCTTCCTGCCCGGAGCTGTGCCGGATGCCGCCGAATGAAAGCATCTCCCCATGGGTGAGAGATGGGAGAAGGAGAGGGAGAGCTGCTGCTGGGAGGAGGTGGGAAGCAGTAATGGCTGGAGGAGGTCTTTTCGGTGAAGCCACCTCTGCTGCAGGAAGCCCCCTGGATTAACGTGCTGATGGAGGCAGAGTGGGAAGGAGGTGGGCGCTCGCTTCTGCAGCAGGGGAAGAGGAGTGAGAAAACACCAGCTACAACAGTAAAAAGAAGCCCCATCCCCATCCCCACCCCAACACCCCCACGCCCCTCTGATCTACTTTGAGCCTGTCGTCCTGCTGGGAGGAGAAGGGACGTGACAGCCCTTTCGGGAAAGGGTGACAAGGATCCCGTGGGTTGGGATGGTTGTTCCTAGTCCTGACTCCTGGGCAACTTTCTCATCCGGCTTTGGAAGTGGCCACCTGATCCTCCACACTCCCCACAGGGATGGGACCCTCGGTGTCCTGCCCTAAGAGGGGGGAATCCCTTTGGACAAGTCCCCCAGGGCTCCCAGGCCAGGATAGCGGAGGTGATTGGGAAGGACAGCCCCACACGAGGTAACAGGCAGAACCGTCCCCAGAGCCCTCTGTGTCCCCCCAGCAGGACCAAGCTCTGAAGCGAAGTGTCCCATTTGCTTGGATGTGGGTGCCCCGGCCAGCTGAGATGGCGGGCTCCCACCTTCCAGAGGTAGATGGGGCAGGTAGGAATTGCCTCCTTTGGGAAGACATGGTGGGCTGTCCAGCCACCGCTCAGGGGAGAAGTAGTTTAAGCTGGGGGGGGGGGGCAAAGCAGAGGGTTGGGGAAGGGCAGGGAGTGAGGGCAAGAGCGCTGCCGCCACCGGGCACATGCCATGGGTGTCCTGGGGAAGGCATCTCTGGGACCCCGGCCCACCGCCAAGGCTCTCCCCTGCCCGGGGGAGGCATTGTCCAGGGGCCAGGGCCCAACTTATGGGATTTTTGTGACGTAAATAGAAATAAATACTTTATAAATACAATCTTAAACTACCGACACCCGATCTTACCCTGCCATCTCTTGCAGAAACGTCAATGAACTAGGAAATCCCCATACCTAAACTACCACTTTCCCATCGCGTGGAGGCAATTCCTCCTGCTCTCCCACCTCTGTAGATCAAAGACCAGCTTTTAGCCAAAACCACCCTCCTCGCTCCCTCCCCTCTGACAGGGACCTTTCTGGAGCATTACAGATGGTGTGACATGAAGGTCACCCAGGGGGGATGGGCAGAAGATGGCACGCGCACGAGAAATCCTGCCCAGGCGGGTCCAGGCTTTTGCAGCTACAAACGGAAGTGAGTTTCCCCCGTGAAGGTGTGAATCGAGACAGATCCTTCCATGGAGCAGACAGCTGGGGCAGCAGATGGTGTGAGAGATCAGACGTTAACATGGGGAGTCTTGAGACAGAACCAGCTATCTTGATCCTGTTGGCAGACGGATGAGGTGGAGGGTGTTCTTCAGGTTAGATTCTCATCTGGGCTGTTCTCCTTCTGGACAGCTTGGATCTGATTTGGAAAACAAGGGACAAACGGTGTCAGAGATGCGGATGAGGAGAGGTGTGGTGTCCCGGGTTCGGTGTCCTGGCTCCAGGCTGGTGCTTGAATCCAGCCAAAGCTGGAGGGACACGGGAGGAGTCTCTCTAGCCAAAGCACACAAATTTCTGTGCATTTACTCCTGTTCCCCTAGTACTGCCACTTGAGATGGTCTCAAGAACTTCGTGAGATGGTCTCGAGAACTTTGTGAGATGCTTTCACGAACAGCGAAGGGCCAGTGGCTGTGCCGCTAGGCATGGATGTTGCTTTGAACTCAGCACAACAATGCCTCTGAACCAGCCGGGATCTGGCCCTAGACTGAAGCATTTACGTGGGGAGGAGCTGAAATCAAGATTAACATGGTCCAAGTTTTGCCAGCCAAGAGCCTGTCCAGGCACAGCTCTGTGCAGGAGGTGCTCCCCACACCTGGCCAGGGGGGCTGTGGCAGGGAGAGCACTGGGAGCAGGGCAGGGAGCATGCTCGGCTGCCTGCAGACCCCCACCAATGGCTTCCCCTGCACCCCTCTTCCCCCAGCTGCCCCCAGTACCTTATGGACCCAGCCAGGAGGGGGTTGAAGGCGTAGAGCCAGTCGTGCATGTCCTTGTCGCTGCTCGCCTGCAGCAGGATGCCCCGGTGCTCCGTGCACACCGCAAATGTGTTCGGGGTCTGCCGGGGGAGAGCCGGGGCTGAGTCCTTCGCCCAAGGGGGTGCGCAGAGCGGGGCTGGCTCCCGGCGCCCTACCTTGAGCATGGCCTGCTGGTCCTCGCTGTACTCCACCTGGGCCTTGGAGAGGTTCAGTATGGCCCTCTCAACCGCATCCTTGTCCGAGTTGTAAATGTAGACGTACGGGCGTCGGACCACCACGAAGCGCTTCACCCATCCGTTGGTGTGGGGCTCCAGAAAGTGCAAGTAGCCCTTTTTGGAGACGATGGGGCTGCAGAAGGGACTGAGGTCACGGTTGGGACACGGACCGCGAGGAGGTTGCAATGGTAGGGCACGGTCCCCATCAGCCCCAAGCACTCCCCTCGCTGGCTGCCCTAGCTGCTCCTACCTGACCCGCATCTCCTGGATGTCGGGCACCAGCAAACGCTGGGGCTCCTTCTCCTCCTCAGGCCGGCGGGCTGGGGACTTCTTCTGCTCTCCTTCTACCACAGGCTCCAGGTCAGGGCTCTCTGCCCTGGGGGAGACCTGGGCGGGTCTGGGGAGGGAGGAGAGGCTGGGGGTGTAGGAAGAGTGACAGCTGAGGAACACCCATCGACCAGGACTGCATCCCAGTGGTACAGCTGCCCTGCTCGGGGGCACCAGGATGTCACTTGAACCTCCCGTCCACCTTCTTACCTGACCTCCATGGCATTGTAACGTCCTTCCACCAGTGACGGGCAGGTCGAGGAGGGGGTGAGAGTGGTGACCCCGAGAGCTGGCATGGAGGGGTCTCTCATAAGGGTGACAGACATTTCGGACAGCTGTGGAGGAGTGGAGGTGTGGACTTGAGTTTCTGCCTGAAGCCAGGCACAGGCAAAGGACCAGGTGCCTGCTTATACAGGAAGAGGCAAGACCTCTGGCCTGCCACCAACTCCAGGAACACCAGGGCAAGTGGAGGGAGCAGGGACCCCGGAGCAGGCACCACTCCCACCACAGTGCCCATCCCCCTGGCCACGCATGGCCCCCGGCCCCTGCCAACCCGGTGGAGCCCAGCGCAGCGGTGGTACCTTGCTTTCACTGGCACTAATGCAGACGTGGCTGTGGCTGTACTCCCTGTTGAAGGTGTGCGTGAGCAGGCGCAAGCACTGTGGAGAGAGGAGGACGGTGGGGCAGGAGGCACCCTCCTCCACCCTCCTCCTCCCACTCCTCTTGGGCTTTCTCCTGCCACCACCCCTTGCTGCCCCATGGGAGCCCCTTCCCAGCTGCACCCCCGAGAGCTGGGGACGCTGCAGGACGGTACCTTCACGGCCAGCTCCTTCTGCCTCTCGCTGGGGGTCTCGGGGGGAGAGGTGCGGCCCTCGGGACCCCCATCGACAGAGAGCGGGGAGGAGACACAGGAGGTGCTTCGGGACTCCGAGTCCTCACTGGAGCAGGGGGACAGGGTCTCCAGGCCCAGGCGCTGGGTCGTCTCCAGCTTCTCGCGCAGGAGCAGGTAGTGCCTTGTCTTCTCCACCTGGGCACAGGCAGCCAGCCTCAGGGTGGCCCCTGCCCCCCACGACCTCGCTTCCCAGGCCCCGTTAACCCCATCTGCGTGTTAGCTTTGGGTCTGCCGGAACCCAGCTAGCAGCAATGCCCAGGAGAGCACCAGTGGCACGGCCCCACTCCTGCCTCCTCCCGCAACCGGGAGGGCCGAGACACCCGGCGAGGAATCCCCCTGGCACCAGCGAGGCAAGGGGCTGAGCTGCAAATTGCACCGTCTCGGCCCATTTCGAGCTCGGACCCTTACTTCTTGCAGGAGACTGAGTTTCTCCAGCTCCCACTGATGGTCGAGGATGAGGCTGTCGCTGCGGGGCCGCCAGCCAGCCAGGTTCTCCTCTCCCCGCACGTAGGCTACTGAGGTGTCCAGCACACGCCGGCGCCGTCTCTGCATACCTGCAGGGACAGACGCGCAGCTGGGGACACAGACAGACGGCCCCAGCCGCCATGCCAGGCCTCCCGGTCTCCCGGCGAACACCCCGGCAGAGGCGCGGCACCCACCTGGACTGCCGGCGTCAGCCACGCGGCAGAGGCTGAGCTCGTAGACTCCCGTCACGCGGTTGCTGCAAGCAAAGGGAGACGAGGTGTTACAGGCTCTGCCCCATCCCCACACCCCGGTTATTTCGCTGGGGTTCCCCGGGAGGGTCCCAGCCCCCAGGTGATGGGTGTCCTCCCTCAGAAAGGCAGGAGCATCCCAGTACCTCTCAGAAGCCCGCAGGCTGCCACTGCCAAAAAGGTTGCGGATGGAACGGGAGGCAGGAAGCTTGGCGTCCCGGGAGTAGAAAACCATGCAGAAGTCTTTGGTGATGACGGCGGGCTGAGTGCAGTTCTCCATCTGCAGCGGGGCACAGGGTGGGGAGAGGCATCAGGGGGGCTGCGGCTTGGCAGCCCAGCAGGTCTCTCCCGCCCCCGGTGCCCAGTGGTTTCCAGTCCCGGGGTCCCGCAGGGCCCCCAGGCACCAGGTTGAATCCCGCACCCCATTAGCATCAGCGCTGGCTAAGGAGGCGTTCACGCTGGCTGCACCCCAATGGTGGGGGAAATACCAGACTTTGTTGGCGTTATAATGGCCCCGACTAAGGTCCTTGCCTCAATGTAGGCGGAAAGGGTGATGTAGATTTTCTCCCGGTACGGGGTGACACGGTTGAGCAGCAGCGAGTTGTGCATGGAGCTATCCCACGCCGCCTCAAACTGGTAGAAAGTCCTGCCGAAAAAAATAGCAGAGCCGGTAAAACAACCCTCCCAGAACCCCAGGCGAGCGAGCAAGCAAGGAGATGCCATCATGTCCCCCCCTCCCAGCGCTGCGGCAGGCCTGCAAGGACACACGGACATGCACGTGCGGTGGGGACAGATGGGGACAGGCGCAGGCCCAGAGGACGCAGGTTCGAGGCAAATGGGGACAAGGCGTGGTGGGAGGGAGATGCGGCGCCCTCGAAACGGCTGACGGACCAGTGCATAGGGGAGGAGGGACTGCAGGAGGAGTGGGGGCTCAGCTGGGATGCAGGCAAGGCAGGGCAGGCTGGGAAGGCAAAGGAGGGTGCATGCCCCACCCCCATGCTCAGAGCGGGGGGGTTGCCACCCCCAGCGCGCCCAGGCCATGTCCCCACCATCCAGCCTGGGGCACGCAGGACCTCCGGGCCCCCAACAGGAGCGGCTGTCGCCGTTCGGGTACCGGTGGCCGGAAGGGAAAGGAGGGAGGATGCTCAGCCCTGGGGGGTTGCTGCCAGCCCGCCCCTGGGAGAGCAGCCCCCCCGCCAGCCAGGTCCCATTCCCCAGGGCTGCCCCACCTGCCAGCCCTGAGCCTCAGTGGGACCTGGGGACCACGATCCAGTGGCTGGCCCCTGTCGGGCTGCTCCCCCAGCTCTTGCTCTGCCCTGATGGCCTGCCCCATCCATCCCCATTCCCACTGGGCTCCCTCGCTCCCCTCACTGTGCTTTCCATGGGAGAAGGAGCAGGGGACAGCCAGCCCCGCTTGCCCTGTGCCTGCGGGCTTCCACAGAGGACGTTGCAGCCGCCCAGAGCAAGAGCGGCAGCCGCCCTCTCTGGGTCAAGCCATCGAGGGTAGGGGAAGCAGAAGGCAGCTCCAGTTCGCAAGCGTAGGGGATGCCCCTGCCCTGTCCCGGGCTCCCTCCTGGGCCAGCCCTAGGGTTATGGGACGCCCACTCCCCAAAGCCACCCAGAGCTGCCGCAGCCCTTGCTCCCGCCTGAGCATCCTCAGGAAGCCGTGGCTCAGCGACGTCTCAACGAGAACACTTTGGCACATCCCCAAAGCAGCATCCAGGTGGCTGAGCAGCTCTTTTAACGAGAGCTGGGGTGGCCAGAGGGAGCGGGGAGAGGGTCTCGGCTGCAACTGCCCCCACATTGGAAGAAGAGCGACAGCGACGCTTTCAGAAGGTGTATAAAATACATAAAAAAAACCCCCACGTGAGACAGAGCCAAGGCGAAGGATCGCTATGCAGACACAGGTTGCTGGAGAAAAGAGTGCTCCCCAGGGAGGAGGAGGAGAAGAGGGGCCTCAGGGGAGGGAGGAAAGAGCAAAAAGCAAAGGGAGGAGGCAAAGGAGAAAGAGAGAAAAGCAGGAGGGACCAGACCGAGTGGGTGTGCGCGAAATACCTAGTGTCATTTCCAAACGAAATGCTATAAGTGGAAGGCGACCCAAGGACAAACACACACACGTACACACACAGAAAAACGAAAGGTCAGAAAGCATCATCCGTACGGGGCTGGCGCAGGAGAGGGGCCGCGAGGAAGGGGAGCCCCTCGCAAGGGGACTCACCCCATATCGGCACTGCTGGCTGAAGGAGCTCCTGTCTAGCTGGACCCCAAATCAGAGCCCAGAAGGAGCTTGGTGAGGGCAGGCAGAGGTTTACCCACGTGGGTGAAACCCCTCTGCCTCCCACCTTCCTCGCGGTCCAACAGCTGGGAAACGACTACGTGCGTGCTCCCCATCCCCTTAACTCTGCCCTCTCTGCCATCCAAGGGCAAGGAGCTCCCACCTAGCGCAGCCCCCGCAAGAAGGTGCCCATCGTGGGGGGGACCAGCCGTCCCACTGCCACCCGCGCAGCAGGAGATGATTTCTCTTTGCTCGACAGGGAGAGCATCGCTGTGCAGAGAGACCACGGGCAATGCCGGCACGAGCCCACGTGCTCCTACAGCGGGGGGCTGGATCCATGCTGGATCCATCCCCCTGCACCCCAGGAGGGACAGGATGCCGCTGGAGGGACAGCTCTGCCCTCGGCCATCTCCGAGCAGGACCTTCTTCTGTAGGGAGGACAACCTCCCAGGCACAAAGCTACGGAGCCCACCAGGAGTAGGGAGACCTCATCCCCTGTCTCCCAGATGCATCCCCCTTTTTCTTCTGCCATGGGGCACAGCGGTGGGACACCCCGTCTTCTGCCAGAGTCCAGAGGCTGGTGGCAGCAGCCGGGTCCAGCGGCTCTCGCCCACGTGCTGGCACGCCAGGCTCACCCTGCAGTCCCAACCGAACATCCCCCAGCCCCAAACGGCCGGTCCCCCCATTACGCAAGGGTGTAACAGCCCACGCCAAGCACGAGTGGGCACACCCACCGTCGCGTCTGCATAGACGCACACTGCCCACATGCCCCACCCGCAGGACCACCACACACAAGGTGGGCAGCCCCGACACATGTTGCCGCACCACCGGCAGCGCTGCCATCGTCACCAGGTGCCCGGGCGAGGGCTGGAGGCACCCCGAAGCCCCTGCCACGGTCCGCACCAGCCCTGCAGCTATTCCAAGCGGCGCCAGGGGCTGAGCTGGGACTGGGGTGGGAGGCGACAAGGCGGGGCAGAGGCACGCTCGGCACCGGATGCTGGAGAGATGGGAGAGCGGCGAAGTCAAAAAGCAAGAAGAAAACCCAAATCAGGCGATGAGGACGCAGGCGTGCGAGCGGGAGCGGCAGCCAGCGAGAGCGCGGCCCAAATGAACAGCAAAAGGGGCCAAGTGAGCGAGAGGTGCCAGGGTGGGAAGGAGGAGGGACGGGGCGTGTGGAGGGATGGGGGGGCTGGATGTCCAAGTGCTGCCTCCGGCAGGAGTGAGCACACCAAGGCGAAGGGGGAGAAAGAAAGAAAGAAGGGAGAGAGGAAGGGGGGAGGGGGGTGTAGAAAAAAAACCAATGGAAACAAATAATACCTAGGCATATCCGAATCAAGAAACTGCCTGCGAAAACACAAAACAATCACATGGTTAGTGTGGGCTTGGATGGGCAGCAGCAGCGGAGAGAAGCGAGGGGGGACCATGGGCGCTGCCCCCCGTGCCTTCTCCCTGGGCAGGGATGGATGGGTGCCGGGGAGGGAGCCGTACCGCTCCCCCGGTCTCCTCCTGAGTGGCTCCAGGGGACTGGGGAGGCTGGGGGTGGGAGCCAGGGCTGCTCCGGGTGATGGAGGCCGCATGACATAAGGCAGCGAAGCAGGGAGCGCAAGCAGCCAGGGAGGAGGGTGAAGCAGGCCCTGGCTCTGCCCACCGCCCTCCCTCTGCCCATCCTTGCAGGCTGCTGGGACCGAAGCACGCATGCCTGCATGCGGGATGGAAGCGGGGAGGGGGGCGTCGCAGCAAGCGCCCCTCAGAGTCCCGCAGGAAGCCGGCCACCCTCTCCTCCTCCTGCCCGGCCCTGGGCAGGCTCGACGGGACGGATACAGCGTGCACGCTGGCCCGCAGCCCTGAATCGGGACCGGCCCTGAGGCACAGACCCTCTGAGCGTGCAGGCGAGGCAGGCTCTTGCAAAACCCAAGTCCCCTGTCTCCCCCCTTCTCTCCACACCCCGAGCACCCCCCAGCCCGAGCTGTGTCCCCTTGCCCTGCAGGACCTGCGGGGGGAAGGCAGGCGCAGGAGGCACATCCCCCCTGCCAGGCTACACTAGAGATGCTGAAGATCCAACCTGGCTGCACCTGGGACCGACCGGCCAGATCAGCAGCTGACGTAAAACAGCGCAGCCCCAGCAGCCCACGGGTCCCACAGCCACCCAGCTCCCAGCAGCCCAGCAAAACCCACTGCAGCTCTACCGGGCCGAGCCCTCCGAGCCCGATCATCCTCATCTGGCCTTGCTTCTGTTGTCCCCATGGCTGTGCCAAAGTCTCCCGGTCCAAAGCTTGCACGCATACCCGACCCCGTGATTTGGCTCTGCTGCCCAGGTACTGCGTGCCTGTCACTCCACTGTGCCCAGGAGCTGCCCCAGGAACGCAGCAGGGTGGCACCTTCTGTCCGGAGCCCCGTGATGCCCCCTGAAAACACCCTGCCTTGGGGCAGTGGTGACCCCAAAGAAAATGAGGGAAAAAGTGGTCCCTGCGCCCCGCCGGGATGCTCCTATGCCGGCAACTGCCACACACACAGCCCAGGACCGGTCCCGCCGCTCCCAGTGCTGCCAGCGACCATCCTCATCTTGTCATGGCTGCCCGTACACACGCATTCTGGCCAGGGACCCCTGCCAGCCCCCCAGGTTTTGCCAGCAGCCCTGATGCAGAGGAGAGCTCTGTCCTCTGCAACCACCGCTCTCCCCCTCCACCGCAGCGCCCAGCCAGGGAGATCTCAGAGAGAAAAACCTTGGGCCCCGCCGCTCCCACGCATCTGCCAAATCCAGCGGGGGCACAGAGCCCCCCGGGACGGGTGTGAAGGGACAGGCACCCCCACAGTCACCCGTCAGGGATGGGGGGTGGCTTTTCTGCACCACTCCCACGCGGGCAGGGACCAGCTACGGGCACCAAGTGACCCTTCATGACAGGTCCCCTGCGCCCACGGGGTCGGTACATCCGCCCGGCACCGGCACCAACCAGCTCTCTGTGCCAGGCGGTAACAGGCACCACCAGAGAGCAGGACCCCCACCCAAATTCCCCGTAGTGCCAAAGCCTGGCGCCGAGAGGCCTCGGGGAGGAGGAGGAAGGGGGCTGGTGGCCCTGAGCCCCGAGACCCTCTGCAGCTCCAGAAAAGCCCCACCCCAAGGCAGCAACAGGTCAGCAGGACCCTGCAGAGGGGTCGAGAGCCCCCCCAGGGGAGAAAAGGGCTCCCCATGTGTCCGCCCGCCCAGCCCTCACCACAGCGGGGGAAGAGCAAGAGAAAAGACGGCACGCACCGGTCGTCCTGGGAAGGGCGGATGTACCCAGAGGAGAGGATGTTCAGGGACAGGATGTTGGGGTCGATGAGAGACTCGTCCGCTTCTGGGGTGTTCCGGATTCGACCTGCAAGCACAGCATGGGGATGCTGCTCAGGCGACAGGCGGTGGCCCCATGAGGGTCCCCCCAAGGGGCAGGGGCAGCCCACCCGCCTGCATCCCCCAGCAGTCCCCTCATCAGGGGCAGCAGCCACCCAGCGCTTGGCCGCTTAGTGACAGAGGTCCTGCTCCAGCTCCTGGACGCGGTGGCCGGGACCAAGGCGTCCTGCCTACATGGCGTCCCGGTGTCACCTGCCGGGCAGCTGCTGCTTTGCTGTTGCAGGATGGGAGGGAAGACGAGGCATAAAGCCCCGCGTGGGAACATGGGTGAGAAACAGCCTGAGAGGACGATGAGGAGCTCAGCAGGCCAGGGGTTGCTCACAGCCCACTCCACCTGGCTCAGCTTACCCACAACCAGCTCCCGCACTTCCTTCCAGCGGATGAGGCTGCCTGTTTCGTGCACCAAGGTGACAGTGATTCTCCTCTGGATGCCCTGAGACCCGCCAAGGCCAGAGAGAAGGGGCAACAGTTAACACAGCTCCTGGCAGAAGCCAGAGCCAGGGCATCTCGGGGAGGAGGTACCTGGTGGAGGAGGAAGGTCCCATGGCACGGCATGCCTCCGCGGTGGTCCACAACGGCAGGGATGTAGCTGGAGGAGATGATCGCAGCGTGACACAGAGCTCCGTCAGCCTGCCTGAAGGTGCTGAGCACCAGGCAAATTGCTGTGCTGCCTCCCTCTCCTCCCCACTCCCCCTTCCGGCTGGACTTACTCGCCGTTGGCCTCCAGCTCACAGATCTCGAAGAAGACCATCAGGTCGTACTTGCACTGGCACGGGCCAGCACTGGGCCGAGTCATGCTGCTCAGCTTCGTTGCAGGCACTGCAGCAGGTCAGAAAGACAGCTTAAAGGGTGAGCTTGCTGCTGACATTTGGAGCGAGGCACGCTGCTGGCAGGCAGGGTAAGGGCAGAGCAGGCAGGGACCATGGGGAGACACACAGCGGCAGCAGCCAGGCAGGAGGGAGCACCCAGGAGAGGGACAGCCCCATCCCAGGGACCTCGCTGACCACTGGCGTGCCTTCTCCCACGCCCAGCGTGGAGCAGCGAGGGTGTCAGGATGCAGCCAGCCTCACCCATCCCTGAGACGCACGGCCTGAGCCCGCAGCCCCACCACAGGCACATCCCAAACTACGTGGCACCGCTACGGGGAACGCTCGGGGACAGCCGCTCAGGGACAGGCAGAGGGACGCTCCCCTGGTGCTTGGTGCGGGGACCACGCAGCAAACCACAGCACAGCCAAATTCCAACCGCTCAGGTCTCGGTGGCCAGAGCACAGTGAGGACCCCGCAGCCCCTGCAGGATCGGGGTGCTGGGTGGCCATCGGAGCCATCCAGGGTGGGCAGCCTCCTCCCTGCCGCTCCCCAGGAGGCGAGAAGGGGGCTTTGAAGCAGCCGGGTGCTGCGGGAATGGGTGCCAAGGGCTTTCGGGTGCTCTGGCCTGCAGTACGTTTTGTGGTGCCCCTGGGGTCCTAACTGGTCTCCCTGGGGAAGGGGACCCCGCAACCCAGCACAGGGACCACGGGTGGCCAGATCACCCACCTGGTTTCGAGAGCGGCATCACACGGGGGAAGTGGCGCCGGGATGGCCTCAGTGGGCTGCAGAGAGAACTGGCTTGGTTACAGCATCCATGGGGAGCCCTGAACCCGACCAACCCCACCCATGCCCCGGGGCCACCCCCTCCCACCACCTGTCCTCCTCTTTCTTTGGGTCCCCAAGAAGCCAGCGGCACCAGGTGCCCCCGTGGTACCCAGGGGTGGCCCAGGGTGCACCCACCTCAGGACGTCCTTGCAGAGGGGTGGGAAGGGGTGCTGCTGGTAGTGCCCGAAGACTTCGAATACAATCGGCTGGGTCTTGATGTATTCAATGAAGGACTTGGTCACCTCCACGGCAATCTAGAAGAGAAGGAGCCATTGGCAGTGCAGTTTAGCTGGGAAAGGGATGCAGCCAGCAACAGCACCTGGGGATGTCTCGCTCTGGGACCTCCCAGGAGGAGCTGCGCAGGGTGGCAGGGCGCAAGCCTGTCTGATCCCCTGCATCCCTCACCCACCCCCTTCCCCGTGGCCCGGGGGTGCTCTCCCCACCAAGACCACTGCCGTGAAATCCCAGCCTTTTTGGGTGGAGGGCAGCAGCTTTTAGTCCTCCCCCCACACATCCACCTTGTTTAAGTTTGGCTTAGCTAGGTAGCTGTGACAGGCTGGGAAAGCCAGGAGGAAGCTGCTCCCCTGGGGGGAGAAGATCCAGCCGATAGCCCTGCAGAGACCCTGGCAGCCACGGGGGTGAGGGCGTGGGGGCAGGGGAGGAGTACGCACATTTTGGACATGATAGAA
The DNA here is from genome assembly GCF_028858705.1 of Grus americana. NCBI lineage: Eukaryota > Metazoa > Chordata > Aves > Gruiformes > Gruidae > Grus > Grus americana. The sequence continues at coordinate 80,776 of NC_072860.1, forward strand.
GCCCAGCGGTGGCCCCCGTCCCGTGTTCTTCAAGGGTTCTGTCGAAAAGGCCTCGTCGTGGCGATGGATGAAGCTGCGGAGGGAAGGAAGGTGGTTTGGGGGCCGAGGGATGGGGACATGCCAGAGCAGGGAGGAGAGAGAGGGCAGGGACCAGGAGAAGAGCCTGCTCCCCTCCGGGCCACCACCCGCACTCTGGGCTGACGCAGGACCCCCCTGAAGCATGTGGGAACCTCTCCCTGCCTTTTGCCGGGGACCAAACAAGGCACCAGACAAGCGCAGGGGCTCATCCCGCATTCCTTGGTTTTGCCTCCCCATCCATGAAGGGGTCAGAGGTTGGGGGGCTGGGGCTCCCCGACATTCACCGCCAGCCCCGGGGCAATGGCCGGCACACAGCGGGAGATGCGGGAGGCACCGGGCGCTCACTTGAACTGGCAGAAGATGTCTGCGTATTCTGCGGAGATGCTGGAGGCTTGCAGGACCGTCACACGGAAAGTGAAGACGCTGCCCAGCTTCAGGTGGTCCAGAGCCGTCTCCAGCGGCCCATCCGGCGTAGGCTTCTCCGGGCTATCCAGAAGGTCCTCCGGGGTCACTGTGGGGACGGGGAGTGGGTCCTCAGCAAGGCCGGGGGAGGGGGCCACCCTTCCGGTGTCTGCCAGCAGCCCCGTACCGGGGCAGCGGGCTTTTGACGCTTGGGCGGGTGCAGGAGGCTGAGTGCCAGGGTGGGAGGCAGCACCTCAACCGTTTGTCAGCACCCCGACCGCTTGTCGGCACCCCCTCACCTGCGCACGTGTTGTTGTTGACTTCGTCGGCGGAGGGACCCACATCGCTGACCTGCCCCTGGCCTTCCACGATGCGCAGCTCCTCCTGGGAGGTCCCAGAGCGAGACATCCCCACGGCCGGGCACGACTCTGACTGGAACTGTGCCGGGAGAGCGGTTCAGGGATGCTGGTGGTCCCCGAGGTGGTCCCGTTCACACCGCTGCCACTGCCCTGAGCACTGGGGCACCTCGAGCTCTCCCCTCCCACCCGACAGCAGCCCCACTGGCCCCCTCCCCGGGACACGAGCAAGAGCAGGGTGCACAGGTGGGTGCCAGGGGGCCGTGGGGTGGCCCAGGAGCACAGTCCCTTCGGTGTGATGCCTGCACCTCTGGGAGCCTGGCGGTTGTGAGGGGGAGCATCGCCGTGGCAGGCAGGGGTCTGTGCCTCCCGGACACTCCCCAAGAGCTGACTGCCACCGTACCTTCTCAAAGTGCTGGTCATCGAAGGATATCTTGGCCGTCCCTGATTGCCGCACGCCGGACCCATAGTCAGGGGCTTCCTCATCCGCTGGAGGAGGAGGGATGGGGGTGAGCTGGGGGGGGGGGGGCACGGGGGATAAGAGGGGTGAGCTGGGGGGGGAGGGGTCCGCCTCCTACCTGAGATGGCCTGGACGGCCACGCGCAAGAAGCCCTTCACCTCGCCCTTCTCACTGACGATGGCCACGCGGTGGACCAGTGGCACTGGATAGAGGAGGTTGCTCAGGTAGACGAAGGCCCTGCCAGAGAGGGGGGGACACACACAACACGGGGGGGCGGTCACTGCTCCCATCCGCCGGTCCCCAGGTGCAGGTGGCGCAGCCGGCAGCGGCCGGGATCCCAGGTCACCGCTCACGGCGCGACCGCGGCGCTGCAAAGCAAAACTAAAAAGAAGGCAGCCAGGGCCAGCCGAGAGGGGCGGGTAGCGGGCAGCGGGCGGGCAGCGTGCCGCAGGCAGGCGGGCAGGCAGCGCGCCGCGGGCAGCACCACGAAGCAGACGGGGCTTGCGTACCTCTCCGGCTGTCACCTCCGTGGCGGGCGGGGAGGGGAGGGGGGCCGCGCTGGTGCCGCCGTGAAGCTGGGAGGGAAGAGGACCTTCTCTGTGGTGGAGAGCTGGAGGACTAGGGCAGGAGGTGCTACGACACAACTCGGGGGCGGCTGCGGAGTCACCGGGGGGGTGGGGGGGACAGGGGCGAGGAGAGGGGGAAAGGGAAGGTGACGAGGGAGGCAGAGGCCAGCGGGAGCAAGGGAGGGGAGAGGAGGAGATCCTGGCCGGAGGCCAGAAGCCTCCAGAGATGAACCTGCCGGAGGGGGGGTGGGTCCTGGCCCCAGCTCTGCCCGCGGTGTCGCAGGACCGCTGGTGGCTGCAGGCGGCCTTTGCCCGGCTGCAAGGGAGGCTGCACGGCGTGGTCGGCGGCATCGGCGGCGTGTGTCCCCCTGCCCCGTCCCTTCATGCACGTGGCTTTGGGGTCCCAGGCCGCCCACTAGCACGTCACAGGGACGGCACAGCCGGCTTCTCCCTGTGGGCGAGGAAGGAGCTGCCCGCTCCCCGTGCAGCAGGCTGAGCCTCTCCGCTGTCTCTGTGCCATCCAGGTCACTGACGCCACCGCGGCAAGGTACTGTGCCCGGACTCCACGTGATGGCCGCACCACGTCTCTGCCAGCACCTCCCACCAGGCCGCAGCTCCCTGTTTTTCAAGTGTTTTGCCTCCTCTTGCCGCCATCCTCAACCTCGCCGCCGGCCGGCCGGCCTCCTGGCACTCTGGTGACGGCGGCACGCCATGCCCTCCACGGTGACAAGCTCCCTGCCGAGAGGCGCGAACTACCCTCGCCTGTGGGGCGGCACTGCTCCCAGCAAGGCGGGGTGCAGGGTGCCCAGCACCCCTCCCTGGGGTGCCCACCAGCGTCTTGATACATGGTGTCTTCAGACGTCGTGGGGCAGGATGGTGCTGGGGCCGGCCAGGACACTTCTGCTTCGGGAGGTTCCCATGAAGGTGGCATCTCTAGGCAGCTGGCAGCACTGCTTGTGACATCCCAACCTCGCAGGTGTCTCTGCAGACATCCAATGGCACCCCAAAGTGCCCGGGGGGGTTCCCATTGACCACCAACCACTGCTTGAGGCTTTTTCTACCCAAAGCATCTCCAAGGACTCAAGTTGTGGAAGCAAAGGTGATGCTCCATCAACGTCTCCTGTTGGGCCCGTCTCGCCCCATCTCTTCTTGGAGGCCACCAGGGACAAGTGGCTGGACCGTGCCAGGGCTTCCTGGCAGGGCTGCATGCCCAGGGCAGAGCCCTGCGACCACAAGGAGGTCTCGAAAGCACGGGGATCTGGGTGCGACCCCCTCCCGAAATCACTGGGCAGCTGGTGTTGAAGCCAAGGGGTTGGAGGGGGGAGGAAAGGAGGGAAGGGGGCGGGCAGGGAGGAGGGGGACAAGTGTGTCACTAGAGGAAGGAGGGCAGGGACACTAACCACAAGATTGGTGAGGTGCAAAGATGGCATGCTCAGACCAAGGAAAAGCCTTTCCAAAGGAAGACGAAAGTGAAATAACCCCAATTTTCGCTAAAGCTTTGGAGAGATAGAGCCAGCAGCTAAAAAGAAAAAAAACCCCAAAAAACTAAAAAACTAAAAAAAAAACCAACCTAAAAAAAAAAAAGGAAAAAAAAAGAAACAAAGGAAAAAACTCAAAGACAAGGATCCAATCATAAACCAATCCAAGCACACTTCACAAGAAATGTGGACGGCGGAGCTGCTGCGCAGGGAGCCAAACCCAGGGCAGACTCAAAAGAAGTCAGAAGGTGCTGAGCTCTGGGGAATGTGCCCCCGGCATGGAGCGAGGCCACTGCCACAGGGCCTTGTTTGGTTTTTTCAGGTGCCCCTGAGAGTTTTGGGGTTTTTTTGATTTTTTTTTTTTTTTAAGAAGGAAAAAAGGAAAAAAGAAAAAAAAAGGGGGGGGAAGAACCCAGCTCTTTCGGTCTGAGGCTGCAGGACTCTTACCCCACCTCTGCCCTCTCTGCCTGTGCTGGTCCCCGTCCTCCCCACCCTGCCTAGCAGGGATAAAGCCTGGCTTTAACACACCAAGGAAGAGGAGGTCCAGCTCCACCCATCAGGCAGCCCCAGCAGGGAGAGGTTCACCATCCTGAGCCCCTCTGGTTCCTGCCTGGGGCAGAGGCTCTGGGACCAGCTCCGGGAACACATCCCCTTGGGAAAACCCCGGAGCAGAGCTGGCAGCACCGCATCCCATTTTGGGGATCGGCAGATTGCGACCGGGTTTGGCAGCACAGCCAGTTTTGTGGCAGCTGGTGGGTTTCTCTAGGACGAGACTGACGGACCCCAGGGGCGGGGGGTGTCTCCTGGCCAACAGGTACGAGAAATCAAAGTTCTCGTCCTTGGCTGAGACAAGGAGCAGGAGCCCACGCCCAGGTCCCCATGACCTCCCTGAACACCTCCTGTGCCACGCCGACAGGGATGGCCCCAAGCCAGGCGCTGGGCACAGGTGGTGAGAGAAAACACCGCTCTTCGCAGAGTCCTCCTCTCCCTCCTGCACCCAGCTCTCCCCTTGCTCCCCTTGGCTTCGCCCTCCTGACCACCTGGGGACACCCAAGCCTCCGTGTCCAGGGGTCTCACGCCGACCAGCGCAGCCGGGACAGCCAAGCCGGCGCCAAAGGCACGCACGGCTTCGAAGCGCCTGCGTGTCCCCAGCCAGCAGCACTGCGGGGTCACCCTGAGAGGAGCGGGAGGTGGCCCTCCCTGGGACAGGAACGCCCGGGACCAAGACCCCTGTTGCAGCTCCCCCGGCTCCGTCAGTGCCAGCGATGCGGCAGAGCTTCCCTTCTCGGGGGCTGCCCCAAAGAGGGACCTGCCTAAATGGTCTCCGGCAGAGCTGGCGCCGTCCGCGCTCCCCTGCCATCCCTACTGCTGCGATGCCCGTCACAGCCCTACCTCAGTGGGCACCTCGCCGCCCCGCCGGGCGCCCCAGGCTCGGCAGCAATCCTGGCCGGCCGGCCGCCCCCTGCACCTCCGGGACGCCCCAGAGGTGGGAGTCATGTCCGAAAGCAGTTCCCTCATGCGAAAGAGCTAGTTCCTTCCCGGCATGCTCTCCTAAAACCTCACCAACCTTCCTACTAAACTGAACAGGGGGGAGCGGTCGTAAAACGGATCCCGGCCATCACACAGCGGGCACTCCGGAAAGATGTCTTCCTCCAGGTCCTCCGCCTCCTCCTCCTCCTCCTCCTCCTCCTCCTGCCCCTGGTGCTGCTCGTCAGCAGGCTCGGTGATGTCGGAGTCGGGGTTCGAGAAGGTAGGGGAGGGGGTGAGATCAGCCATGCGCTCGCTCATGCATGTGTTGAAAAGAGGAGAGCTGTTGCAGCCAGAGATATCTGAACTAAGGTTAGTACGACAAGATAGAAGACAGGTTAACACCAGCTGTTCCAAACAGAGAGAGCAAGAATAGGAAATCTGCTTTTTTGGGGGTTGGTTTTTTTTTTTTTCTCAGTTGGGTTTTGGGGTCGGGGTTTTTTCTGCTTAAACCAAGGGACGTGGGGAAATAAAGACCTGCCCATCCGGTGCATCTCTAAAGGAAGCCACCAATGGCCATCCGCGATAAAGGGCAGAGGAAAGAGCGACCCAGGAACCGGTGCAAACTGTGGGGATTCCCCTCGCTGGCTTTGCGGGCAACACAGGGACGGAGCGGGTGGCACAAGGCTCGCCACCGCCCCCGCTGCCGAAGGGGATCTCTCCACGTGCCATGGCACGAGGGGGATGCCTCCGCAGTGGGTGCGGTTGGTTGGGCCATGCAGCTCAGCCCCCTGCTCCCCGTGCCTGCCAGGGCAGACCCCTTCTCTGGAGCGGCCCGTCCTCGTCGCCGGCGCCGCACCCTTCCAACCAGCATGCGGGAAGTGCACGGAGACGGGGGAACATACCGTACGGACGGATGCTGGACACCAACGCGTGCACATGGACGCGTGCCCGCTGGGGCGGAGGTTGCGACGGCACGGGCTCTCGGCCTGCCGGACAGCCGTGGCCCCCCGCCTCCCACCAGTGGCGAGCCGAGAGCCCACGCCTCACAGCACTGCGTTACGGCAGGCAGCGGGAGCGTTGCCGGTGGCTCGCAGGTCCCTCGGGGTCCTGGCAGCCAACGCGGAAGAGAACCATCGCAGCAAGACGGGCCCCGACTGGCACTGGGGGGGCAACGCGTCCTCCCCCGGCGCGGCCCCAGGGAAACGAATGCCCTGCTCGGGGCAGAGCTGGCAGCACTTCCTCACGCAGGGCTGCCTGCGGGTCCCAGCCGTGCTTAGAAGGAGCCGAAGCGCTCACCTGCCGACCAGCCTGAACCAGGGGAAGCGGTCGTAGAAAGGATCCCCGCCGGTCACCACGTTGTCACAGTCCTCGATGACGCTAGAAGGCACTTCAGCTGCACGGTCATACATTTCACGCATCAGGTCCAGGCGCTGCCTGCAGGCAGAGGGGGACGCAGTGGGCGGTGGTGAGAAACCAGGCTGAGGCCGGCCAAGCCCTCCCCGGCGCGGGCATCGTTCGCCCACCTCAGCTTCTCCAGGGTCCAGTAATGTGTCGCCCCGTTCTTCTGGTCCTGCACCTCTACAGCCACGATGGTCCGGGGGAACGGCCGCTTCTCCCGGTCCTTGGCGGCATCAGGAGGCAGGAGGTCGGGAGGGAGAGGTGAGTACAGCGTGTCTGTGAGGAGCACGAACTGGAACTGGACCTGGAGAGGGGCAGAGCGGGACGGTGAGCCGCCCAGGAGGACAGCGGGCTCCGCACGGTGCCTTCGGTGACCCCCTGCTCAGCACCTTCCCAGCTGCCCATGCTCGTGGCCTCTGCTGCGGGTGCCGCAGCAAGCCAGGGAGGAGCCCTGGGCACCCACCTTCTTCTTCAGCTCCACACTGATGGCATTGGCTTCCTTGAGGAAGATGGCATTGCCCCAGAGCAGGTCGCGGAGGGAGGTGAACTGGTACCACTTCCACTTCCTAAAGGCCCAGAGGGCCAGCTCAAACTCCCGCTCTGTCCACTGCACTGTGGGGACATGGAGGGACAGTCACCCCACCACCGGGAGGGAGGACGCTACCGCAGAGAGCGTCAAAACCCTGTGGTGGCAACCAGCCCTCACCTTCATCCTCAGGTTCTTCCTCTTCCTCATTTGCCTCAGGGTAATACCTAGAGTCCATCTGCTTCTGCAAAGCCTCCAGTTTGCTCTCATAGTCCTGGGGGAAGCAGGGAGAGGGACAATGCAGCCCACAAGGCGTGACCTTCCCCCACACTGCCACACAGCGCTTCCTCCCCGCTGCGGGAACCCAGCCTCCTCCCTCCTCTGGATCTGTGTTTGCAGGGACAACCCCAGGAACGACGGCTTGGCCCTTATTTTTAGGACAGAGCCACCCCACACAAACATCCGCCAGGACTCAGTCATGCCTGGGCAGCCTGAGAAGGAGCCAGGTCCTGGCCACCTACCAGCCTCTGCTGCTCAAGAAGGTAATTTGCCTCCTCCCGCTCCCTCCGGTACTGGTCCTCCAGTTCCTGGAGCCTGGGAGGAATGGGGAAGGAGAGGATGACCAACCTGGAGGCAGATACCCAACTCCCCATCGCCCCAGCCCCTGTGCCCTCACCGCTGCTCCATCTCCTGCTTCATGTCGATGCCCTGCTTCTCCAGCAGCTCTCTTTGGGCGAAAGCCCAGTCCACGGGCTCCGCAGGGGTCTCGGCGCAGGGGGTCCGCTCCCGCTCCTGCCGCGCCTGCTCAGGGTGGTTGAAGCGGAAGACGTGGCTCTTCCCCATGATGATGCGGTTTCCTACACGGATGCACGTCGGGTTTGGGGAAAGGGCGTGGGTTTAAGGTGGGACAACCTGCAGGGCACCCATGGGATGGAGGGAGGTAGGTTAGAGCAGCGCAGGCATGCCAGCTCCGGGGACCCACCTGAGCGCAGGACGCTGGGCTCCGTCACCTTTTTGCCGTTCACATAGGTGTCAGCACCTTCACAGGGCTCCAGGGTCACTATTACTGCAGAGACGGCGGGAGGGGGAGAGAGGGAGCGAAGGTAAGGTGGAAGCAGAGGGCTAAATCCTGCATCTCCTGCTCCTGCAGCCTTGGAAAGGGGGAGCTGCCCCAGCCAGCACCTCAGGTGCGGAGGGGGGACGACACTAGAGTACCCACCAGCAGCACCCACACCCTGGGCAACCAACAGGGCTTGGCCAACCTCATGTTAGTCAGTGCAGTCCCAAGGACCACAAGCAGATGGAGACTGGACGTGAGAGATCAGAGCCTCCAGCATGCATCGCCAGCCTCCCCAGGCTTGTCTCCCAAAGCCCTTTCACCTCCGGGTTCCTGCTGGTTTGCAGGGTGGGCTCTGCTCCGCATCTTGGGAGAGGGAATTGTCTACGGTCTGCTCTTCCCTCCCGCCCTGATCTCCCTGGCTTGCCTCACCCGGCGGCTTCCACGTGCCTTGCATGAGCTTCCCTCCCAGCTAGGTGAGGGTCGTGGCTTGCTCCGGAAGCGTGGAGAGGCCACAGCCATGCAGAAGAGCCCCACTAGTCTGAGGAGGGCAGGGCCCCTGGCTGGGTGCAGGTGCTGGGGACATGCAGAGGAACCGGGGTCCCCAGGGTGGTGGAGCCCCTCCAGACAAGGAATACCTTCACCGCCGGTTTTGGTGTCGCTGCGGAAAAGGCAGTGCTCTTCCTTAATGAAGTGCCCGCTGAGAACGATGTCCTGCCTCTTCTCTGCATCTTCCCGGCCAACCCTGGTGGTGGAAACCCAGCTCAAGCCAGCTCGATCCTTCCCCAAAGCAGCCCCTCCCCAGGCCTCCCCCCAAAACTATCTTTGGGGCCGACAGAAGCAGCCTTTGGTGCACAGCAGGACCAACGTCCCTGATGAGATCGCCAGGCAAATACATTTTTCCTGTGTGGCTACGGCACTTTGGGGATGCCCCGGGAATGGTGCCCAGCCTGGGGACAGCTGTCACCCCGCTGTCCACCCGGGCAAGTCAGGCGCTGAGATACGGGCTGGGCTCTCACCGCTCTGCAGAACCTGGCCCTCACCTTGTTATCCCGTCCTTGATGTAGTAGAGAAGGCACTCGGACATGAGCGGGTCTTCGTTCAGGTTGACCAAGTGGGGCGTCTGGGAGAGACGAACAAGGAGTCACCCCAGCACGCCCCATCTACCTGGGCACCAAGGGATGCTCCTGAGGGAGATGGAAACTCAGCAGCACCTCAGGCTGCCCCCTGCACATGGATGGGCTCTCCTGCCCTCCACAGCTCCAGGACAACATGCCCAGGCAGGTGCTTTTCAAGGGGACTGCAGAGAACCGAGCAGCTGGGATGAGGATGACCTGCCTCCACACGCCTCCTTGCTCTCCTCCTCAAGGGGTCAAGCCCTGGGGCCCCCTTCCCCCACCTGCCTTTGAAAATTCGTGGTGCAAACAGGCCCAACATGGAGCTGAACAATTCCCATGGAGAGGCCCTGATACGGCTTAGTGTCTCCTGGGGTGGGATCCTGCTCACCCGTGCTGCGTGCCCATGGGCCGTTGCCTCACCGGTGGCCCCCAGCTCCGCTGTGGACAGTGTGGCTGAGGCAAAGACACGTCCCACGCAGCGGCTGTTCAACCAAAAGTAGTGGAGCCCTGAAGCCGTATGTCCAGGCTGAATTTCACTCCTTGATCTCCTTCCTAACAGTTCCCTCCCAGAACCTTCTTCCCCCCCGGTCACAAATCACTTTGTTCCTGATGAGAGGGAAGTTTCTCCCCCACCCACAGACCTCTCCGGCCGCAGCTAGCTTATCTGACCCCATCGCGAGCTGCCGCAATTGCACCTTCAGGCAACAGGCAAAATCCCAGGAGTATCGGTAGGTGAAGTTCTGAGTTTCCCAGAAATAAGAACAGAGACCGTAAGAAATGTCCTGTCAGCCCGCTGACACCTGGCATGCAGAGGTTTCCCCGGCACGACAGTGCTACGAGCCCTGGCTGACAGGAGACGCTCACTCCAAACAGTGCAGGAGAGCTGGAGGTCAAGGGAAACCCAGGCTCTTCTCCACGGTGGCTGGCAGGAATAAGTTGGCCGTAACATTTAACCTCAGGCCCCTCTAGGCAGATACGTGGCCCTGGGGTCTGAGACTCCTTCAGCTTGCAGTTTTTCTCCAGATTTGCAAGGCTGGCTAGTGGAAGGCAGATGCTCTTACCTTCCACTGAGCTTCTTGGGGTGATAAGCACCCCAGCAATGGCATACAGCAGGACAACCAAGTCCTGCCCTGCTTTGCCCTTAACAAAACGAATGCTATGGACACTAACTTTCCTTGCCAGCCACTGGAGAAGTCAGAAGAGTTTCCATCTGTCAGACAGCTGAAGAGCGAGGAGGCACCAAGACCACCACAGCGATGCCCCAGCTCCAAGACAAACCTGTTTCAGGGAATAAACCCCCACATTTTCTACACAAAGGTCTGGGCTCCTAACAGGCAGTGGCTGAGACAAGAACGAGAAACAAAGATGATGGTGTAGAAATTTGTCCTAAGAGCCACAGCGAGGCAGGCAAGGGGAAGGTCCTGAAGCCTTCATCACTGAATGTCACCACCTCAGCTGGGGACACAGGCGTTGACTAAGACGTTTGGCCAAGCCAACCAGCATCAGCTGCTGAGGCAGCTCTCAGAACATCCCTCAGCACGGTGGGAGAGCCGAGCAAGCGTGCCCTGGTCCTACCTGCACCTCAGCAACCCATGCTGCTCTGCGGGCTCCAGGGGTTGGGGCTGTAAACTGGAGGTCACTACTGAGAAGGTTGTACAGATGAGCGAGGGGCAGTGACGTGCTGTAAATGGTGCTCGGCAGGGTTCGCTGGCACACAAACTCTTTGGGGCACAGCCAGTATTTTCTTAGGAAATATTATACAGGATGCTCCAAGCAATAAAGAGTACGGAATGTTTCCACGCCCACACTTCTCAGCGAGGACTTGCCGGTTTCAGGGGCAGCAATTTCAAACACCCCAAAGTAGGGATTTTTATAAGCTGACACTGAAGTCCAACACAGCAATCATCAGCGAAGTCCCCACCTGAATGGGGACAGCATCCAGGCAATAGGGACTGGACATTCAGCCACGTGTTTCTACTGATGTCCGTACCCAGCAGGGTCAACACTGGAGTTTCCCCCGTAGGTTTCAGAGCCAAGAAAAGGCTAGTGAAATATTTGAGGCTGACCGGTAGCGACAGGGCAGGTCAGAAGGGAGTTGCGGGGGTACGAACCAGCCCTTGTTTGCCAGGAAGAAGAGAATAAGATGATCCTACCTTTTTAGGAGAGAAAACACCCAAGGTGCCTCCGTCCTCCCTCATGGCCACCCCCATTTCAGCCAGCAACGCTTCCCTGAAGGAGCAAGGGAAAGAAGAGTCTGTCAAAGCCCCACGAGCCCCTGGAGCTGACACCAGACAAGCGCAGGATGGGACCCGAGCCCACCAGTTTTCCCCACAAATCACAGCCATAGGGCTTGCTACAGCTCTCTCCATGCCTCAGGAGGGCTTCCCGGAGCAGACCACATCCGTGCGGGCTAACGTGGTGGGCACTGAGGTGCCTGGGGGGGCAGCCAGGGTATGGGCTGAATGGTCAAATCGCCCGGCTGCCCCCAGGAACTAAACTGCTGTAGGCAAAGCGCAGAGGAAGGAAGATGCCTGGGGAACCCCATCCCATCCCAACCCACCTACCTCTCCATCCGGATTGCTTCTGTCCTCCGCAGCTTCTCCTCCCATGTCTCATTCAGCTCCGCAATAATCTTCTCCGTTTCCTGGCGAGCACAGGGTCAGCAGGGGGTTTGCACGTCCTACGGGCACCTGCCCGCTCTGCCAGGCTCTGCCCAGCATGCCGCAGCGGGACGCTGGTCCCGGTGCCAGGCTGGTTTAAATGAGCCACGGCAGCATTTCACCCACGTCTTTCCATCATCCCATCCCATTCAAAGAGCGAGGCACAAAGACCAGCCTCCCCGTCCCCCTGCCACCAGCCTGCTCCTGCGCCATGCGGAGCCGGGAACACCCATCCCAAGCCAGGAGTGCCCATCCCACAGGGCAAAGGCAGCAGCCACCCCACGGGGAGGACGGCAGCACCAGGTGGACCCTACCATGCCAAACCCCCTCCCATCCAGCAGTCCAGAGCACCAGGCAGCTGGGGGTCTGTCCACTCCGTAACAGCACGCCTGAGCGTCGCTTCCCGTGAGCATCACCCATAACGGGTTTCCAGAAAATACCAAGCCCTCTCCACAAGCCTCAGTGCAAGAGCGTTGAGCTGAGTCCTCTGTCCTGCCGGGAACCGGCCTCTTACCTTGAGCCTTTCGATTGCCTCTTCGCTGCCCGGAGCAAACATGATGCGCTCGTGGAGGCTGGCGACAGAGGCAGCACGGCTGGACAAGGCCGACAGGGAGGAAGAGGGGCTGATCCCGGCGATGGCGTTGGTCACTGTGGAGAGATTGTCATGGCGGTGACTCAGCTCTGTCCCTCTAGCATCATTATTGTTCTCAAAGTCGGACACATCTACGGGCGAGGAAGGAGGGGTGGGCAAGGGAAAGACATACGGACAGGAAGAGAGAGAGAAAGAGAAAGATAGAGACAAAAAAAGCTGTTGGGAAAAAAAAAAGTGGCCAGGTACAGCAAGAAGAAAGCCAGGAATTACAAGGAAAAGGCACAGGCGACAGCACAGCGGCACAGGCAGCAGCAGGGCAAGGGCACACGCGTCTCTCCCCCAGCCCAGGCGGCCCCCTAGGAGAAGCAGCTGCAGGGATAGCCCTGGAGCCTTCCTGCGCTCCCAGGGATGCCAGATCCCGCGGCCATCAGGTCTGGGATCAACCGTCCTCCCCAAGAGCGTGTGCTGCCCCCGTCATCCTCCCCCACCGACACAACCCAGGGGGTTTTCCCTTCCCGGCTGCCCTGGATGAGCTGGATCTGGGGGCAGAGAACGAGAAGGGAAGGGCAGGAGAGGAGCTGGCCCTCCGCCCTACAAAGGGGTCAGGGGGACGAAGCAACAAGATGTCCTCGCTGGGAGAGCCCAAGCCCCCGGCCCGCTGGAGCAGCACCTTGGCCAGGCAGGCAGAGAGAGAGCAAAGTGAGGGCAGGGCGGCAACCTGCCCGTAACAGGCCTGCCCGCACCCTGAGCATCAGCTGCCACCAGGCCCCGCGGCAAAGGAACCCAGGTATCAGAGATGCTCCTCCAGCCCCAAGAAGTCGCGGGAGCTCGGCACGCTGTGCCAGAGGCAGGCAGGGCGCAGGCCAGCAGGTGCAGCCACCCATCTCCGTCAGCCCACGTCCGGCGGAGCTGAGCCAGGAGGGGACAGCCCGGGTGCACCGCCTGGCCCAGGGTGGGATGGGGTGACAGTGCTCATCCGCGGGCAAAAAACCCCCCCCGGCCATCACCACGCACCCCTCCGTCAGGAGGGCACCGCGCCAGCCCACCCAAGCGCCGTGCTGGGCTCCAGTCCCGACGAAGCCCGGCGCCAGCAGAAGCAGCAGCAGCAGCAGCACCAGGAAACATCGTGACAGCATGGAGGAAGGAGTCCCTGCGGGGATCAGGCTTTCGGCACGGCGGATGGGAAGGACGCCAGTCCCTCCGAGTGCCGTCCTGAGCCCAGGCACTAACTGCTACTGCCTCTGTCCTCTTTGCCCGCTCCCCGGCCCACGGACAAGCGTCTCTCCATCAGCTGGGACCGGCTGCCAGAGCCCCTCCCCATGCTGCACGGGTGCCCCTGGGTGCAGCCTGCACCCCCCAAAGCCATGAAGCAACAGAGAGTACCAGTGATGGGGAATACACACATTTGGATCCTCCCGCAGCAGGATGGGCTAAGAGAGAGAGAGAGGGCAGGGAGCGGGGGTAAGACAGAGAGAACAGAACAAGAGTGGGTTCATCTCAGTAGGATTTCCAACAGCACACGGAGGAGAGGCCGTGGGCGGGCACGGCCCCGGGAACATCTTCCCGGCACCTCTGCCAAGCGCAGGATGCTGAAGACGGGTGGCAGAGGGGGAGAAGGGGAGGTCTGCTGGGCGTGAAGCAGCTCCTCCTGCTTACGGGAGTGGGCCGAGGGCTCCCAACGCACGCGCAGGGGCTCGCCGAAGGCATCCCAGCCACACTCTGGCAGCACGACGCTGCCGCGTGGCCGGCAGAGCAGGATGCAGGGCAACCGCGGGGATGCCAGCCCCACAGGCAGCGGGGACTCCAGCCCGGAGCTGCTGCCAGGGAGCACCGGGGGGTACCTACTGTCAATGATGTCCCCAAGGCCCTGGGCATAGAGGAGGTCGCGCAGGCGTGCCACCTCATCCTTCAGCTCTCGGATGAGCTTGTTGTTGGGATCCTCGTTGATGACAGCGTTGCAGCGGATCTGCTTGGCACGGTCAGCGTACCTAGGGAAGGGCAGAGCCCTGAGCAGCGGCGGGGCGGGGGCAAACCCCCAGCAGCTGGGCAAGCAGGAGCGCCAGCGAACCCCTCCAGCAAACAATCCTTTGGAGGATCCCAGCGCCGGGACGATCCTTTGGCCTCTTGTCTGAGGTCGCAGGGTCCCCCCACAGCGCCCCCACAGCCAGGTTTGCCACAGAGGTGAGGAGAGCATGTGGCAGTGCCGGGGTTTCAGAGACTTCCCCCTGCCCTCACCTGCTGCGGGGGGACAAGGGTACTTCTTCCTACCTGAGGGTGCTGAGAGTCTCATCGTAGTTGATGTCAGCAGGACTGAGAGCAGCAACCATGGCCGTCCGGGAGTTGCCCCCTGCCCAGAGAGACACACTTGCATCAGGGAGACGCTGGTCCCCGCACCGGTTATCACCCTCTGCTCAGCGGCCGCGCCCACCACCGAGCCCATCCCTCGCACCCATGTGCTCACCCAGGTTCTCCCGCAGCAGCCAGGTCAGCACCGAGTCCCGGTAGGGGATAAAATCTGTCTTCTTCTTCTTCTTGTTCTGGGGGATGGAGAGTGGAGGGAAGGGCTGTCAGGCTGCCTGCTTACTTCGAAGGGAATGTGACAACCAGTCCTCAGCCATGGGGATTTGGAGGAGGATGGCTCTGCCCGGCCACCACGACCTCGGGAAGCTCCGCTCAGCTCCACAGGTCCTGCCTGTGAAATGCCCTGCCTGGCCCGGACCAGGTGTTTAACACCGGGTCCCAAGAGCCACAGGGTGAGCAGGGTGATGAGGATGCTGAGGACTCTGCCAGCCCCCAGGAGAAGCGTGGCTTGGGTGCGGGCAGAACCTCACCCCCAAACCACCCTGTGACCAACTCCCAAACGCCTCTGCTAAAAACCGACCCCTCCTTCCCCAGCCCAGCCAGGGCACCCACCTTGTTCGGCCCCGAATCCTGCAAAGAAAGCAGAGAGACTATTTAAGTGAGCTGCTCCCCTCCTCAGTGCCCACCACGGCTCCCCGTCCCCCAGGCAGAGGGCAGTGACCACAGGCCTCCAGGGAGGCAGCAGCCTCACCAGCCCCGGGGACAGCTCGGGATGTATCTGCCCACTCCCTGGAGCCGGGATGCTCCATCCCTCGGAGCCGAGCCCATCCCTGCTGAGCCGAGCCCGTTCCCCCGCAGTGCCGCCGCTTCTCTGCACTCCAGCTACCCACCATTTCGGCCAGGGCGGAGATGACTTTCCCCAGTGTGGTCAAGGACTTGTTGATGTTTGCTCCTTCCTGGTGGAGAGAAGATGCTCAGGCAAGGTGCTCAGGCCTCATTTCAGAGCGGCGCTAAAGCCCGGTGCACCAGAAGGATAGGGAAGTCACAGCATACGGGGTGGGCAAAAAGCAGCTGGTCTCACTGGGTAACCAGCACCTCCCAGCTGGGACCCAGAGACCCCAGTGGAACAGGCACCGGGCAACTTTTAAACAAAACCCCATCGAGGACTTTGGCAGTGTAGCGGACGGGGAACGAGGCAAGGAAAGGAGATGTCACCGCTGGGGACGAGGGGCAGGACACGATGTACCCGCTGGCAGATGGGGACCTGAGGCCAGCTCTCACCTTTAGTCTTGTGCCTTTCGCACCAGTGGAGTCGGCTCGCTCGCTCCCTGCCAGGTCCACCAAGCTGATTTTGCTGACCTGCGGGCAGAGACGAGGCCGTCAGCCCCAACAGGCGCAGCAAACCAGGCCCCAACACGGAGCCGAGGAGGTAGGAAAGACCTCCTGCAAGGTGACATTGCTCTGAAGGCAGAGGTGGGCTCTGCGGGGTCATCCTTGCCAGGATTTGGCCAGGAGGAGGGCTAGCATCCTTGCAGGCAGGGCTGGAGGGTGCCAGCTGCCAAATAACCTGTCCGAGGGCTAGTCCCTTGAGGGACCACGAGCCCAGCGCACGCCCGAGACTTATCTCCATCCTGTTTCAACCCTCCATCGGGCCGCGCCATCTAATCCCAAGCGCTGTCGAGAGCACACAAAGCCCTTCCCAGGTTCGTGCACGTTCCCCCCAAGTTCCCCAGTCTCTGCTCTCACCTTCTCAGTGGTGATGTCCGTCTCAGCATCGTGCCGCTTCTGCGTGAAGATGATGTTGAACACAGCATGGGAGCGGCTGCTGGTCTCGTTCATGTTGGTGGCAGCCACTGTGCTGTGGGGAGAGGAGGACAGGGAGGTATGACACTCTGCAGAGGACATCGGAGCAGTCAGTGCTGGGGCCAGGGCTCATTTTGGGACAGGGTACATGATGGGAAGGTAAGTCTGGAGGACAGGAGAGGACTCTGGGAGGAGTTGTGCAAAAGTCCAGGCTTTCTCCTGCTGGCTCCAGGGCATTTTGAGAGCAGGAAGGAGGTAAAGTGAAAATAAGGGGGGGGGGTACCCAACACTCAGACAGGAGCGGACTGCCCCCTCCACAGCAGCCAGACCAGCAAAGCAAGAAAGTTAAGCAGGACCTTCTGGAGGTGTCTGCACGGTCTCCAAATTCTGGCCACCTCCTGCGTCCCCAACTCACCGGGCCTTGTTTCCAGAGTCCATGAGGTCCTGGATGTCATTGTAGGAGGTCACAGCCAGCTTGGAAAGGTCCTCAACGTATGGGCCCATAAGGGGATGCTCCCTCACCCGCAGGTTCCCCTTGTTCTTGGGGTTCAGGAGGTCCCTCACGCGCTCGCAGTATATCTCCATGTAGCTCACCTAAAGCAGAGGGCACAGGCAGGACATGGATGCTCAGCGCGTAGGCAGAATCAGGCCTGCCTGCCCACCCCACGCCCAGGGACTGGACCCCCCACAGAGGGGTCTGCACGCTGGCATGGCTTGCAGAGCCGAGCGGGAGGCTGGAGCTGGACTAGGCAGGCAATGGGGCGCCTACCTCCACAGAGTAGGACATGTTGTCATTCGTCGTGTCATTGATGCGGGAGAAGAGGTCCTCACACAGCTGCGGAGAGAAGAGCCCAGCGCTTCAGCCCCCCCACTGGAAGGATGCTTCTGCCCGGGGTGCACAGGCCACAGGGATTTCTACCTTCTCACCCCAAAAAGCAGAGCCCGAGCGCTGGGACGGCTCCCAGGGAGCTGGCAGAACATCCCCCTGCTGATACGGTGGGGCTCAGCATCCCCGGAGCCCCCCCCCGGCACCCTGCTGGGCCAGCACTCGGCAGCTCTCAGCAAGCACAGCCGGCGGGGGCTCAGCGCTTGGACTACCGCTGCTCACAAACACCAGCCTCGTGTGGCCAGACCATAATTCATCCAGCCTCGGAGGAGTCTGGCGTGACCCTCCTCATCCCCCCGCCCTCCAGCAGAGCCCTGCCAGCTCGCTGCCGCAGCAGGGCTGCGATAGACCTCGGCAAAGCCTGGCCCTGCTCCTGCCTTGCTTCCCTCCCCACTCCACTTTTCCTTCGGGCATCCTGCTTGGATCAGGGGAAGCTTTTCACCAGGCGGTACCTGTGGGATGATGCCTTGCTGGTCCTTCTCCTGCTTCCCCATCATGGTGTAGGATTTTCCGGCACCCGTCTGCCCGTAGGCAAAGATGCAGACGTTATAGCCTTCAAAGGCATGTTGCAGCATCTCCTCGCCGATGTCCCGGTAGACTTGCTTCTGAGATGCATAGTTGATGTCTGCGGGCTGCAGAGAGGAGGGAGACAAGGAGAAATTTGGCAAGGAGGTCCTCCGGCCTCCCTCAAGCCCAGCTCTGTGCTCCAGGCAGGGTCAGGCCTCCCACCACTTACCGTGGTATGGGACCAGTAGGAATAGTCAAAGCTGAAGCTTTTTGGTGTCTCTTTGGGTTGCTTCGGGTTCACGATAGCTAGGGACAAACAGACAGGAACATGAGGCACCCACGGTACCCCTGCCACATACATCCCACTTGCGAGGGGAGAAGGGCGATGGGGTTCAGTCCGAATCAGTCCTGGAAAGCAGGACCAGGACTCTCCAGCTCCACAGATGGGTCCAGCACCCCCAGACCCCCCCGGTCCCAGCAGAGGAGGTAGATGCCGTGGCCGTCAGAGCCTGTGCCAGTCCCAGGAGCTGGGCAGAGCCTTGCCCAAACATTCAGGCTCCTTCTTGCTTCAGCATCTGCGCCTGGGAGACCGGCACCGGAGAATCACAGCCTTCCTCCACCCCGCAGCTGGGGGGCCATGCCCAAAACCATGCACGTTGGGGCTGGGAGCTGGGAGCAGCCACGGCCCCCTCGGGGCTCCCCCAGGCCCCCTCCAGCTCCTGCCTCTCCTCCCCTAAGCTTTCTTTTGGGTACCCAGCCCCAGCAGAGTGATTAATGCCTCGTGCTATACTGCCATTGGAAACAAGAGCCTGATTTTTCCCATCCTCTGGTGAAAAGGATGTTGCCATGGAAATTGGAGACTGCATCACTTCTCTCCCTCACTCACTGCTTTTTTTTTTTTTTTTTCCCCTGTAGAGCATTTATGATGGGTTTTTTTCTGAAACAACAGATGCGTCAGAAGAAACCCAAACCGGCAGGGTAATCATGAGATCCAGCCATCAGCCACGTTAGGCGACATTGAAATGACCTTGCGGGCCAGCGCAGCGCAACTCCAGTGCCTGCGGTCCCCAGCTGCTCCCTGCCAGCGCCGGGGTGACGGAGCTCCCTCCATCGCAGCCCAACCTGCCCTGCCCCAGGGCCAGCGCTTGGCCAGGGCTCACACCCACTCAGTGTTCCAGCCGGGACCTTTCCGAGCAGCCCCGGGCACGGCGCAGCCCGCTCCCCGTGGGGGCGGACGCCCCAGCGCACGGCGTTACGGATACAGATGCTCTCTGCTCCAAACGCCTCCTCTGTTGCCACAACAGATTCTCTCCCGGGAGCGATGGGCCAGTTCTGGTCCGAGCCCCGTCCATCCCTGCCCGCGAAGGCAGCGAGGCAGGCGGGCGAAGGCGGGGGGGTCAGGATCCGGCCCTGACCGTGAAACCACAGCACGGTGCTGCTCAGATGCCCCTCGCTGTGGGCAGGAGCCCAGCTCCAGCATCAAAGAGGGGCCGGGCGCTGGCCCCCTGCCCGCGGGAGGCAGCGTGACTCAGATACTCCCGATGCCTCCTGCATCCCGGGCAGACTAATTACCGAAGCCAGCGCTGCGCTCTCAGAAGAAAGGGCTGGGAAATGACATCTCCGTAGCAACTGTGCATCCTGCAGCTGCAAACGGGGACTCAGAGGTCCCTGCTGAGATCCAGAGCGAAGCAGCACGAGGCCTTTCTGGGCAGCGCAGACACCACAGGGGCTGCCCGTCCCTGCCAGTGCCTGCGTGGTGTACAGAGGGCGCATGAGCGGCCATTGCAAAGAGAAGCGGGTGCAGAGGCCGTGCAAGAAGTCGGGTGGAACATCTCCGATGGCTCTTGGAGTTCACCTGGCAAGCTCTGCCATACTGCCCAGCCCCCGGGCTCTCGGCTCGGGTCTGTCTCTGCCCTGCAGAAATGACCCTTGCTGGAGCGAACGGAAGCATCGCTCCCCCCAAAATGAGTCCAACAGGGGCAAAAGCTGGAGCAAGCAGGATGGGGCCGCACAAGGCGGCTGTTCTGCATCCCAGTGCCAGCCCGTGCCGGGCACGGGGTGGAGGAGCAGCTGGGGATGGCACGGAGCGGCTCCGGGCACCCCAGCTGCAGCCACCCAGCTGGCCTCGCAGGCCAGAGACTGGGACACGGGGACGAGGGAGCACACAGAAAGCAGCGGGTCTCCCGTCCCCGAGCTGAAACTCTCTCCCCACGCCCCTTTCATTCCCATTTATTAGCCCTCGCATGGCTGCATGCTGCTGGTGGTTGGTTTGGGTTTTTTTCCTCCCCTGTGACCAGCCATCCCAGGGCTTTTGCAAAGCTGCTGCAAAAGATTCGTGCTCTGGCCAAAGGGGAATGAAAAGGGGGAGGGCGGAGGGGACAGGGTGGGAGAAGACAGACACACAGACAGGAGTGGGAGGAGGAAAACATCTGGAGATAACCCTCGTCTTCACCCTGAAGAGCCAGCAGCATGGCAGAGCATAGCGAGTGGGCAAGCACCCGGCAGAATAAAACAGGAGAGAAAATAATTGCCGTATTTTAAGGCCTGCGGAGGCATGGCTCTGGCCAGAGAATATTAATGGCCTTGCGGGATGAAAGCCGGGGTTCCTTCCTTGCCATCCTGGTGGGAGCTGCCAGGAGAGGGGCCGGGGTTGTTGGTGCCCAGACCGACCCCCGTGGCCATGCAGAGAGGGGGACGCGGTGGGAACAAAGCGGCAGTGTCGGCAGGTGGGCAGGCAGCCACGGCACAGCGAGCCAAGGGGGCGGCTGTACATTTGGGGGGGAAAAGGACGGCAGAGAAGGGGTGCCCGCCCCAGCCCCCCACCCTGCTGCCCCACGGGGCTTCAGGAATCGGGCAGAACAACCTGCCCCACCGTGGTACATGTGGGGATCTCTGCATATAATCCTGGGAAGGGGGAGACTTGCTCTCACTCCCCACAACATATTAATTTTTGGCTTCTCTGTGAGGACCTGGGGGGTGCTGAGACAGTCCCGCTCTGCGGGGGGGTCAGCTGGCACTGCCGGCATCCTCCCGCCTCCCCCAGCCAGCAGAAGCAGGCACCAGAGCCCCCCCCAGCGCCTGCTCCCCAGCCCCCCCCATCAAGGGGATTAGCCGACAGTTTGTCCATTCATGGAGAAAAACCTCGCTGTCAGCAAAGGCCTGCCCCTGCCCGCAGCCCTGCCAGCCCCCCCCGGTGTGGGCAGGGGGATGGGGGGCCCGGGGCATGGCCTGGGGGGGGCCCTGCACACAGCAGGGCCGGGGGCAGCAGGATGGGCGCAGGCAGATCGCTCTGAGCAAACGCAGCCGTGGCGGCGGCGGGGGATGCCTGATGCTTTTGACTGGGCCTGGGGATGGCAGGTCCCCCCAACCCGTCAGGGCCAGAAAGGACATCTCCCCTGCCCGCACCCAGGCCCAGGCACGCGCGCAGCTCCCGCTGGGCCAGAAAGGCTTCCTCGCCGTGACGGGAGCAGCTCCGCGCCCCTGGCAGGCGCAGCATCCCTACGCAACGGGACAGGGAGAGCCCCCCCAGGATGCCAGGGACCAGCAGACGCTGTCTCATGGCCCCCCCCCCGCCCCCGTTCCTGCCCCCCAGGCCCAGGGTGAGCAGGGGACCCGGTGGCGTGACAGACCCACCCTGCACCCTTGGGTGCCCCCCTCTCCCTCCTGCCGGGGTTGTCATGGCAACCGAGCAGCATGCGCCGTGGGGGTGGCTGGCACCATCGTTTCACCCACTGCCACCGGTGACGCAGGAAGCCCTGGGCAGGCAGGCAGGCAGGCGGGGAGTTATTTTAGACGCTGTCCCATCTGGACGCTTCCAGAGCCAAAGAGGAGGGACTCGGCCACCTTTCCCACCCTGTACCTCCAGCAGCCGTTATTCAAAGAGGGGCGAATGCCAGACAGGCTCCCGACAGGATGGTTGACCCCAAGCCCCCCACGCTACCTCCCCCCTTCCCCAAGCACAAAGCCCTCCCTGCCGCTCCATCCTGCTGGCGTTGCGGCTCCAAGCCCCGCGGAAGCAGGGACGCGGGTCCCAGCACGCCGTGGCGCGCAGCACCCGCTCAGGCAGCGCCGTCAGGTGCTGGCTGGTGCACAGCTTCCATGCTTCGGCAGGTGACCGTAGGCCGGGCACGCTCGGCCCCACATCTGTGCACTGGTGTCTCCAGGCTCTTCCGATTCTTCCCCCCCGCCTTCGCCCGCTGGGACACGCTGCCCCGTTCGGTACCACCGAAACCCAAGGTCTCAATGCCACGTAGATCCCGCCGCTGCTGTTTCAAGAGTGGGACTGCGTTTCCCTATGGGAAAGGTGACATGTCCCCCCCGGCCCTGCAGATTTCTTCCTCCAAACAACACCAGGCGCTACAGGCTCCCGCACCAAAGATCCCGGCAGCCCGGTGCTCGCTGCTGCAGCTGGACCACGCGCGCTTCTCCCCGGACAGCACCCAAAGCCTTCCTGAGCCCCGTTGCCCCCCACGCCGGCACTCACTGGTGGTGCTTCCTGACATCTGGATAATGCATTTAGATTCCCGGCTCATCTCCCGGGAGTTGAAGGGCCGAACACGCACCGCCACCTTCACAGATGCTCCCGCCATCGTGCCGGCCAGAGGTGGGTCCTGCTAGCGGAGAGCAGCGGCTGTCCTGCGAGGAGGGAAGAAAAGGGGGTTAGGAAAGCTCGCATCCCAGTCCCCATCTCGTGGCTGTGCTGGAAAAATGAATGGAAAGCCTGTGCAACAAAACCTCCCGGGAATGCTGTCTTGCCTCTGCCCGAAAGATGACATTTTGTTTCATCCCTCGGTCTGCCCGCGTTTTGCCTCTCCCACCTCCCCCTGCTCCCTCAGGTCAGGACCCCCTGCTTGGTCCCTGGGGACATCCCTGCCCTCACCCCAGGGCAGCACCCAGAGCCCCCATCATCCCACAGCATCACTCGGGGGGTGCCCACAGCAGGGGACAGGGCCCCGCAGGCACCGTCAGCACCAGCGTGACCCCTGAGGAGCGGGTTTTTTCCACCCCGGGGTGCCCAAGGCACTGAGCAGGTAGCCTCTCACTTGCAAACAAGCCCACAGCCCATCACCCGAGCCTCCTGCCTCCGCTCCAGCCCCAGCAGAGCCAGGACCGGGCAACAGGACCGGCTGGAGGAGGGGGGGAAACGATGACATTCGTGTCAAGAAAGGAGGCAGCTGTCGAACGCAACCGCTGGCATTTGCCTCTCATTCAGCTCTCGGCGAAAGCAGAAGCATGGCGTCAGCAGGAGCAGCGCCGGCCAGCAAGCTGGTGGCAATCGCATCCAGCTGAAGCTCCCAACTCCCGATCATTTTTCCACTCCTTTTGCTAATAAATTATTAATCACAAACCTCACAAGAGGAAACGAACCGCTCTCTAACATCTCCCAAAGCAGCCACTCATCCCAGCGCTGGTGTCCGGGCTCACTGCAGCTGGTCCTACCTTCCCCAAGCCACAGTGAAGCCTCGCTACCGTTGGCCAGAACAGGATGCTGGGGTCCTTCCTTGACCACCAGGTCCTTCAGGATCAGCCCTGAAAAAAATCCATTCCTGCCTTCTAACCTGGATCCCCTCTCCTGCCCATCCCCTGCTCCCTGGCTCCCCATGCTGAGCCCGCCAGCAGAAGAGGAGCTCAGGACCCCACAGCACAGGCAGGCACCGGCTCCTCCAGCATGCCTGCCTGCGGGACTCCTGCCTGCCTGCGGGACTCCTGCCTGGGTGTTTGCAAATGTCCTGGGGCTCTTTGAGCCTGGTCTTTGCCAGCAGGATGCTCACATTGGGATGAAGGAGATCAGGAGCGAGCAATGGCACAACTCTGGTTACGTGGACCGTGACCCGAAGGAAGTGGAGCAGTTAAGGATGGGCCTCGACATGAGATGGGTTTTCCCACAGTGGGAATGAAAAATACAGATGAATTTGTGGAAAAGGAGGGGGAAAGAAAAAAAAAAAATTCCATAGAATGGGAAGTGTCCCAAGAGAAGGGGATGGCTTTAAAACTGAGGTTTGACAGCTCCAGCTTCACTTCCAAAGGGGGTGGGAGGAAAACCAACATCTGCTCTGCCCAAAGGCAGGTGTATTCATGGTGCAGTGGAAAAATTTGCAGCCAGAAAGTATTATAAGCTTGGTGCTGTCCTTCACAAATGCTTCACCTGTTTTAAAAGCAAACCTGCATCCCCAACATCAGGAGGACAAATCTTCTCCCATTAGAGTTCCCAAACCCACCCCGCTGGGACAGCTCCAGAGCTCCCACTGCGCTCAGCCAGCAACTGCACCCTTAAATCCCACCAGCTCCAGAGTTCAAGTATTTGGTCTCAGGCTTTCTTGACCGCAGATTATTTCAAACGGGCGTTTAACACCTCCATTGAGTCCCTCTGAGCCAGCGAGCGGGCTGCCGCATACCAACAGGTCTCTGCCTTCCCCACCCTGCTGCTTTCTCAGATGGGGGAGCAAGGAAAAGTTAAACAGGCCTCCTTGCCAAAGGGAAACGAAAAAGATGGTTTTCCCACGAAAAGATGGGATAAATTCCTGGGTGGAAGGGCTGCACCCTCACGAGGCCATAGGCTCGAGCTGTCCCACCCTGGCAGTGCCGGCACTCAGCAATGACGGATCTGTTGCTGGGCTAAACCCCACGCAGCACCTGACAACTGCCAGTGTCGAACGCTTCCCTCTCCTCCGCAGCCAGGACAGCTCCCTTCCCCGGCTTCGCGGCCCTTCCAGATCCCAGGGCTACGAAGAGGCGGGTCAGGTCCCCGGCCCTTGCCTTGCGGCACAGCCCTCGGCAAGCGCCATCGACACCAGAAGAGCATACGCATCAGCAACCCCGCCAGCGCCGGGACCACGGGCAGCTTCAGACCCTGCCCTCGTTCCCTTCTGCCCCTGCGCCTTCCCGTCACAGCCCCCTCCAGCCCTATCACTTCCCACAAAGAAGCTCTGGTTTCTCCTTCGTCCCACTGTTCCAAGCACCTCGTCTTGCTGCGTGCCCTCCATCGGTGCCCACTCAGCCCCACACCAGCACCCCTCCAGCCCTCTCTCACTGGCCGTGAGAAGCCCCCTCCTCGCCAGCAGGACCTTTTCTCCCTCCCCACGATCCCGATGTCCCCATCCCAGTGCATTCCCAGCAAGCCATCCAGCTCACCTAGCCCAGCGGCGCGGTCTCCTCTCCCTGCCAGTATTCCCTGCTGCAGAGCCGCAAGATTGGCTCCATTTTCTGTCTCCATCCATTTCCTTCAGCTTCCTTGGTCAGCAAAGCGCCACTTCCCTCCCACTCCTCCGCAGCTCTCCTCTGCCGCAGCGGTGCAAGGACCCCAAGGCAGTGCCACATCCCCTCGGGAAGCGCCAGCAGCCCCCTGACCACCTCTTTCCCCAGCCTCCTCTCCTTCCCCTGACTCTTATTTGCCGGGCTCAGCCGCAAGCAGGAATTCAGCCCGCAGCCCACGTTAACTTGGCAGCACCACCAGCCAGGGCCAACGCTGGCAGCACTGGCCACAGGCGCTCGGCGTCCCGCAGAGAGAGGGGACGCGCTGCAGCAGGCAGGCTGTGGGCAGGCAGCCTCCCCCAGGGCAGAGGGGGGGGCTCAAGCCCGGCCAGCTCGCTCTACCTGGGGACAGTCAGCCACCGCCTGCTTACTCCACCATCGAGAGAAATTCAATAAGCCACTATCAGCATTTCGCTGGGAGCGAGCCAGCGCCGCGGCCCCACTCCCCTCTCCCTCCTCACCTCCTCCTGGGGCCACCCCACACACAAGGGAGATGGCGGAAGAGGACGGCGGAGTCCCCGGGGCTGTGATGCCAGGGTGCACGTCCAGATGCGTCCCACAACTCTGCAGGGCATCTCCCCGCCCCCCCCCCCCCATCCTGCGCAGCCTGCTGCGCTCTGCCCATCCCTACCAGCACACCCGCCAGCCCTCGGTGGTGAGTGAAAGGCCTAGAGAGCAATGATTAACTGGATCGGCTAAGATTAATTAGGCAGAGATTAGCTCTCTTAAGTCCGAGGGCTACCGACTGACAGCCCTCCTGCCACCGCCAAGAGATGACCGGTGGGACAGAGAGCATTGTCCCCACGTGCCACCCGCAGCGAACTCTTCCCCTACGGATGCTGCGCAGTCACACCGTGCTGCCTGTCCCCTGGGTGCCGCAGGACACCGGGGTTCGACGCGCAGGTTGGCACGGCCAGGATACCCCGTTCCCTGCTCCCAGCACAGGGCAGAGGCTGCCTCACCGAGGCCACGGGCAGCTCCGGCAGATGAAGAGCCGCCTGCGCCAAGGGAAATCCAAGGCGAGTTTCTCCTTTTGTCTGCGCACATCCCCACGTCACCTTGGTGGCAAGGGCGGATGCCCCGTCTGGCTGCGCCTCCCAAGCTGATGCGCTCTCAGCCGCCGCCAGGCTTTATTTTAACGAGCCCTTCCCCTGCACCCCTCACTGGGGCTCCCCAGCTCTGTCTGGGACCGCGGGACCCTGCCCTCCCTCTAGGGGCAAGCGGGGGACCCTGGGGGCAGCTGGCCCAGATGATGTGGCACCATCGGTGCCTGCCAGCCGAGCCCGGCGGCAGCTCCCTGCGCGCCTCCTGCCCCACGCAGAGCAAGGGGCCATGACGGTGCAGTTTTCCTGGGAGCAGGACCCGTGGGCAGGGAATCTGCTCGGAGGACAGCCGTGCTCCCCCATCCCCAGCTGCAATGCAGTCCCCCGCTTCCCCCGGTGCCATCACGGGCACCCTGCCCTGTGCCTCCTCGCCTCCCGCCTGCCCCCATGGGGGACACAGCTTTGGGGCAGTGTTTGCAGCTCCCCAAGAATTTCGACGTGGATTCAATTTGCAGTTAGCAAACTGAAGGCTGCGGATGAGGGGTTTTGCTCGCCGTCAGCGAGCTCCCGATCCCCACTGCAAAGGCGAGTCACCTCGCGCTGCATTGCCCGTTCCTCTCCTCCGCGGGCTAAAACCCACAGCGCGGCAAAGCTGCACAGAAGGCGGCGAGCTCCGGCGGGTTACCAGCACGGCTGGGCACGGGGGCGGGAGGGCAGCTGGGGCGGGGGGAGGAACACCAAGTCCCGACACCCCGCAAGGGTTTGGGGGCTGCAGCTCTGGCCACACGCAGGGAGGCGAGGGAGTGGTGGCGGCATCTGTGCCAGCACCAGCCGCCACCTCCCAGACAAAATGGAGGTCAGCGTCAGCGTGCGGGGATGGCAGAGCCCACCACACCCCTGAACCAAGGGGTTCTCTGTTGCCCCCCCTCCCCAGTGCCACTGAGGCCACCTGCTGAGGGGCTGCTCTGGGTCCCGGGGTGTGGAAGGACAGTTGGGGGTGGCAGGGAAGATGCTCGGCTGGTTCCTTGTCTTTCCCCAAGCCTCGCAGCTGAGGTGTGGGACCTGAGCAGGCAGCGGACCCAGGCGCGCAGGGGGCCTGCAGGGTTCAGGGGAGGGGACACAGCCCCTCAGGGGAGAGGAAGGAGGAGGAAGAGGCAGAGGAGGAAGACAATGGGGGCAGGTGCAGGGCGGCTCCCTGGGAGCCAGGGTGGCCAAGTGCAGGGCTCTGCACCAGCCCCGCCACCCAGGGACCACCCCCTCCTCCAGCCAGCAGCCGTCTGCGCCGGCCTGCGGTGACATGGCGGCCCTCACCCGGCTGCCCCCCAGCACAAGGTCAGCAGCGGCAGCGTGTCCTTGTGGGGCAAACAAGAGCCTCAGCTTTGCCAGCCACCCCTCGGGGCAAGAGCCCCGGCTGGGCTGCCCGCTGCTCCCTCCAGCGCCGCCGTTGACTCTGAAGCGTAATGATGATGGCAGAGGACGCCTTAGCTTCGTGGCCAGAGCCACCTGCCCCGGAGGGGAGAGCGGGGGGGGGCAGCTCTGGGGTGAAAAGGGGTCCTCGTGCACCCTCCCACGGGCTGTGGGGACGGCATCCCCCCACCCCCCCCACCCCTCTCCGAGGCTGGCGCCGGGGCCGCAGAGGCGTCGCCCGGTCCCCGGGAAGGACCCCCCCCGGCGGGATCCTTCTGGAAGCCGGGGCGGCACCCGCCGACCGCCGCGATGGGGAGGCGCGGGCAGCCCCCACCCGGCCTCCCTTCCCCGCGCCTCGGGGGCCCCGCAAAATGGCCGCCGGCCGCAGCCCCCCGCCCCGCCGAGCCCCCGGCAGGGCGCGTCCTGCGCCCCCCCCCCCGCCACGCCTCGCCCCGCCGGGGCCGAGAGGGGTGGCACCGCCATCCCGTGGCAGCCCCGAGACCCCCCCCTCGACCAGCGCCCGAGGACCGCGCTGGCGCTGCCGCAGCCCCTCCCGGGCGCGGCGGGGCTGCCCGATCCCGCACGGTGCCTCCCGCCCCTACCTGTGCCTGTGCCCGTGCCCGTGCCCGTGCCCGTGCCCGTGCCCGTGCCCGTGCCCGGTTCGGCGGGGCGCAGCGCTCAGCCGCGGGCGGGGGGCGCCGGCATGAGACGGTGCGGTGCCCTGCGATGCGATTGCGATGCGGTGCGGTGCCGGTGCCGGTGCCGGTGCGGGTGGTGGCAGCCCCGCCCCTGCGGTCCCCGCCCGCCCCGCCCCGCCCCACGCGCTGGTTGGCCGCCGCCGCCGCCGCCCGGGGGAAGGGGGAGACCGGGAGGGCGCGAGCCGGGGATGGAGCGGTGACGTCAGCGCAATCCCCCCCACTCCCGGTCGGCGCTGCGGAACCGCCGCAAGGGCGCGGGGAGGGGCGGGGCCCCGCGCGTCACCCGGCAACCGTCGCCCAGCAACCGTCGCCCGGCAACCGCCCCCCCCCCCGCGCCCCCATCCCCGGCTCCCCAGGGCGCGGTACCCCGGCCCCGCAGGCCGGTCCTCCAGGCAGAACCGCCCCCTCCAGGGCTTCCCGCCGGCCCAGGGCCCCTCTCCGCGCCCGGCTGTCAGCATCCACCTCCGGTGCGGAGCTGCTCCACCCCTCCGGGCCGGTGAGCCCCCCCGGCCCCGCAGCCCCCCGGTTGGTGCAGCCAGCTCCCTGTCCATCTGCGCCGGGGAATTTAGACCCAGCGTGGAAAGAAGATTATGCCTTTGCAGCCAGCTGTTTCCAGCAGCGCATCCTCCCTTGCTCCCCCACGCCAAGAGCGAGGCCACGCGTCCCCTCCCTGCCCCAGCCTTTCCTCAAATCTCCCTGGAGGACAGGGAGACGAGAGGTGTTCGTCCACCCACCCGCAGCAGTGGTGGTGGGTCTCCAGCGACTACCTCCTGCTGCTGTTTTAGGAACTGACCGAGTGTGTCAGCGATGCTGTGAGCATCCGGCAGCAATCCCAGCGGCAGGGAATCTCCTCAGCCAGAGGAGCACATGGCTGGGGCACAGGATGAGGGCCTGGCTCAGGACCTCTTGGGACATCAGGACTTCTTCTCACTTTGGTAGGTGGTTACCTATGGTTTCCATCATCCATGCAGTATTTGCCACACCAGCTCCCAGCTCCTCTCAGAGATGACCATCTGGCTGCCCAGGCAGAAGTACTCTCAACTCACGTCATGCCAGCGCCACACATCTGTCCCAAATGCCTTCAGTACCAGCCACTGGTGCCAGCTCTGCCAGGGGGGACTTTCCACCCCATAGTCACCATCCCCAGCCCAAAGCTTTGCTCACGGAGTGGCTCCTCTGGCCAGGAACCCGCTACTGAACCTGCCAGGAGCCAGAAGCGGGCGACTCATTCACGTTTCAGAGCGTGGATGGCAGAGAGCGTGCCGGAGGATGGGCATGATATGATGGGCTGTGGGCACACATGGCGGGTGCTGGGCACAGCATATTGAACAGGTGTGTGTGGCCTGTGGCATCATCAGAACATGCTGCAGGTGCCTGTGAGCCAGGCTGAGCCCACAGAGCAGAGCTTGCTACGGCAGGGACTGCTGCCACGTCCCACCCCATGGCCCTGCCCCAGCACAAACCCTCCCGATGGCCACTCTCCTCCTGGTGGCTGTCACTCAGCCAGGAGGCCTTCTGCAAGGCAGGTCCTTGCTCAGGGAGACCCAGCCAACGAGAGCTTTGTGCTGCTGGAAGAGTCGTGACCATGGCGGCTCTGCTGGGCCAGTCCCGCAGCACAGGACCCGCGTGCCCAGGAGCAGGTATCCCACCTGCTGGGTTGGTGGTGGGAACCATCAACCACGGTGTCCTGGGGGCTGTGGGGATGGGGTCTGCATGGGTGCTTGCCAGTCCCAGAGACTGGCGTGCCTGGGGAGCGACCACACCAGCACTAGCAAGGGTGGACCCCCCAAAATGAGGTGGCTGAGACCAGCCAGCAAGGAGGGCGCTGGTGACACATTAACTGGACAAGGAGGAGGCCAGGGGCAGAGTCCAGGCCGGTGGGGGGAGCGCTGAGCCCCAGGGTCAGGGTCCACAGGGACGCCGGACAGTGCTGGCACGGGATGCACTGCGCTGCAGTGCTGGGTGCTGCACGGGCAGCCTCCACTGCTCCTCTCCTCCGGGCTTGGCTCCTGGCGATGGCAAAACGCGCCATGGCCACCAGCCTGCTCCGCATCCCCCCACCGCAGGGGCTGCTCCGGCCCCTGGCTGTGCCGGAGAGACTGCTGCTCGGGCCAGGGCCCAGCAACGTGCCCCCCCGCATCCTGGCTGCAGGCAGCCGGCAGCTCCTGGGCCACATGCACCCTGAGGTGCTGCAGGTGAGCTGCCCCAGCCCAGCCTTCCTCCCCTCCTCTCCCTCACCCCCCAGAAGGGGCTGGGACAGCTCTACTGCAGTGAGGAGGGCAATCGTGGTGCCAGTCGGTCCCCTGCCACCACAGGTGATGGATGAGATCAAGGCAGGCATCCAGTACGCCTTCCAGACGCAGAACCGGCTGACCCTGGCTATCAGCGGCACTGGCCACTGCGCCATGGAGGCTGCCCTCCTCAACCTCCTGGAGCACGGTGACACCACGATGGTGGCTGTCAACGGCATCTGGGGACAACGCGCTGCTGACATCGCCAGGAGGCTAGGTACGCTGGGCAGTGGTGGGGCTCAGGGGACTGGGCTTGTGGGCGGAATGCCGGAATGTGCCCCCTTGCTTGCTGTTCCCATCCCAGTGGCAGTGGCCAGTGACATGGCTTCTGCAGCCAGAGACTGCTCCAGGTTTTTTCCAGGGTGATGTCCCTCTGCTTATGGCAGTTTATGGCTTTTCCACCGGGCAAATCCACGTGAGGCCAGTCCCTGGGGGGCGGACTTGCTCCTGGTTCATGCCTGACCGATTCCCTCGTGGAGCAGGTGGCTGCCCAGTGGGACGCGTGCCCAAATCTCACTCTTCCTCTGCCCCAATCCCTCCCAGGAGCCAATGTCCATGAGCTGCTGAAGCCCCCAGGCGAGTACTTCACTCTGTGGGACATCGAGGAGGTGAGCGCCAGCCACGGTGCGGGGAGGCGGCGTGAGCCAGCCCCAGGGGCGGTCACCTTCCCCTCTGTTTCACGCAGGGCCTGGTGCAGCACAAGCCCTTGGTGCTCTTCATCACCCATGGCGAGTCCTCCACGGGGGTGCTGCAGCCGCTGGAGGGGCTGGGCGAGCTGTGCCACCGGTCAGTGCACGGTGGGCACCTGCGGGGGCCAGCGGCACCCTAAGGTTGCCATCAGGGATTGGGGCACGCAGATTTACGTGCCCTGGGCTCTCCTCTGGCTCTGTTGTGCTGGAAGCAGTTAGTGCCAGTGAGACACGTGGCCTTGGGGGACCGGGGTGCCGGGGCTGGAGGAAGAGTGGTGGCGAGAGGAGGTGGCAGCAGGAGGTGGTGGGGACACCAGCCTGAGCTCGTCCTCCCACAGGCATGGCTGCCTGCTGCTCGTGGATGCGGTGGCATCACTCGGGGGAGCCCCCATCTTCATGGACCAGCAGGGTAAGAGCCACAGTGCCATCACAGACGTCCAGGGGACAAGGAGGCTTCACACCTGGGCTGGGGAGGGTGGTGGGATCAGCCCCACTGCCGCATTTCGGGCTAGCAGCACTAGAGACTGGTCCAGCTGCAGCCAGAGAGCCCGTTCCCCTCGGCAGACCATCAGCAGTGCCAGCATGTCCTCCAAAGCTGGCCAAACACAAGCAGGACCTGCAGTGTGTGCCACCCTGTGCTTCCCACCTGCTGCTTGCAGCCAAGCTGGGGGGGCTGAGCGCGTCCTCACTGGGAGCCCCTGGTCCCTAAGCAGCTGCATCCTCTCTCGGGCAGAGATCGACGTCCTATACTCGGGGTCTCAGAAAGTCCTCAATGCCCCTCCCGGCTCCGCCCCCATCTCGTTCAGCGAGCGAGCCAGGTAAGAGCAGCCCCGTCCCACCGGGGGGAAAGGCAATGGGGCTGGGGGGAGGCTGTCACCCCCCCCGCTTTGCCAGCCACCTGCTCCAGCCCCGCTCCAGAGAGTGCACCCAGCAGCAGCCCTGCGGGGTCAGAGCCTGGCCCATCCCTGGGCGGTGATGGGTGCTGGAACCAAGCTCAGCGCTCGCTTGGGGTGGCCCTGGGGGCCCTCCCGCAGGATTGACCCCACCCCAGAGCTGGCAAGGTCAAGGTCCAGCTCTTCCCCAGCACTCTGCTTCACCAGGGAGAAGATGCTGAGGAGGAAGATGCAGCCCCCATCCTTCTACCTGGACATGGGCTGGCTAGCAAACTACTGGGGCTGCGATGGCGAGGCACGAAGGTGAGGGCAGGCTGCCCAGGACAGGTGGCCACAGCCGTCCCCCACAGCCTTTGCCCTGGCTCGGGGGCTGCCTGTCCTACAGGTCTTGGGCCCTGTCTCCCCATCACCCTGTCCACTGGTCGCAAAGTGGCCCAGGGGCATTTGCATCCCCTCCGCACTGGTGCAGAGGGGCAGAGGACGCCGCGCCCTGGTTCCCCCCCTGCCCACTGCAAGCTGGAGTACTGCTCTGCCGCGGGTCAGGCCAAAGCCACTGGGGTGCCCCTTGGGTGTTACAGGTACCACCACACAGCCCCGATCAACAGCTTCTTCAGCCTGCGGGAAGGCTTGGCCATGCTGGCAGAGCTGGTGAGTGGCGCCAGGCAGGCGGGCGGACAGCGGCAGTGCCAGTGGTGCTCAGGGGAGCGGCGGGTGCCAGGAAGACCCCGCTGGCAGCAAGGACCTTCTCCCTCCTCTCTGCCCGCAGGGTCTGGAGAGCTCTTGGGAACGCCACCGGGCCAACTGCACCCAGCTGTGCCAGGGGCTGTGCGACCTGGGGCTTGAGCTCTTTGTGAAGGAGGAGGTGGGTGTGGGGTGAGCCCAGCACCACGGCGTGGGGGTAGCGTGAGGACGTGGCCCTGCATGGCTGGGGACATGCCTGGGCAGCTTTTGATGCTGGAGAAAAAGACTCCCCCTGCCCGCCCGCCCCCCCCCCCAGGGCTGCTCTCTCCTGGCAGGCTGCTGGTCTCACTGGGGGACAGGGCTGCAGCCAGGAGCTGCAGATTTAACCCAGTTTCTCTCTTCCCCAGAAGGCAAGACTTCCCACCATCACCACTGTCAGTGTGCCTGAGGGCTATGACTGGAAGGAGATCACAGCCTTTCTCATGGACAACCACGCCATCGAGATCGCTGGGGGCCTGGGCCCCTCGGTGGGCAAGGTGGGCAGCGTCTTCCCGTCCCACTGCCCACGGCAGGGCACCAAACCCGGCTGCGGCTGCATCCATCAGCAGCACACCCCACGATTAACAGTGTTCTCTGGCTGCAAACAGCAAACATGGCCGGATGCATCCCATCGCCTGCAGCAATGCATAGTGGCTCCTAACCACACACAATTGCCACGTGTAATTGAATAACCTCACGCATAATTAGCAGGGTGACACGTCTTTAGAGGAAATGCATGTTAAATAGGAGCAAGCAGGGAGCTGTACACATGCACTCATGCCCAGCCGCGTGCATGGCCGCTCCTTGTGTGCCCCCTGCTCCGCACGGGAGCCTGTGCTCTGCCACCAGCTGCTCCACTTGCAGGGAGACAGTGCCGGGGCTCACCTGCACAGGTGGGTGCTGCAGGGAAACGCTTGCCCTTCTCCTCCCAGGTCCTGCGAATCGGCCTCATGGGCTGCAACTCGACCAGCAGCAATGTGGACCGTGTGCTGCGTGCCCTGCAAGATGCCCTCAGGCGCTGCCGCCGCAGCAGGCTGTGAGCACCCCTGCAAAGGGGGGGTCTGGAGGAGGCAGCATGGTGCTCTCTGCTGTGTCCAGCTGCAGGCAGCTGGCAGGCAGAGGGGCTCCACTAATTCCCTGGGATGCTGACAGGAAACACTGCAACACCCAGCAACCTAAGCCAAGAGTGGGAAGGAGAAGCTGGAAGAGCTGGGCATGTGGAGGTGAGGGCTGCGGCTCGGCAGATGCAGGCCATGGCTCAAAACCCTTTCTCCCAGTCCCCACGCATGGTCACTCCTCGCCCTGATGGCCTGGCTCCCCAGCTTCCCCCTTTCCTCTGGCCCCAGCGCACGGCGGCCCCACTGCAAGCTGACACAAGGGCTGGATGCAGGATCCAACCACAGGTCCCTCCCCCTCCCACCACCACCATCCTCAGCTGTCCCTGCACCAGAGCCCAGCAGTGCAGGACACCAGCCATCCCCCTCAGATTTGGTCCCCTGGGATGAAACACCCACCCTAGCACCCAGCTCTACCAGGGGAGCCGAGAGGCCGTGCATCCCCACCCAGCTGCAGCAGACACACGCTCGCTCCCCGATACCGTCTTTCCTCAATAAAGCAACATGCTCCCCAGCCCTGTAGCTCGCCTTGCTCTCCCCAAGTTTCAAGACACTCAGATGGGGCGGCAGCAGGGTCCTGCTCAGCTCTGCTGGGGGATTTCTCGCTGGATCTTGGAGAAGAGCTGGGACATTGCCGAGTGGCGCGTGCTGTCCTGGATCCGGTACACCTGGAACTAAGCGGAGGCGGATGGCAAGTGAGGGGAGAGGGCTCCCTGCTCTGCTCAAGCCCCACACCCCAGCATCACCAGCCTCCCACAGCCTCCACGGCAGGATTGGGCAGCGCGTGCCAGTGGCTGCCAAGGGCCAGAGGGCTCTCGGGGGCAAATTTCGGTGCATCCTAAGCTGCCCGGCCCAGGTGGTTTCTGGTGCTGCCACGCTATGCCTCGTGAGACCAGCCGAGGGTCTTCGGTCCCCGTTACCTGGCTAAGCAGGATGTCAAAGTAGGCTGTGTCCCAGTAGGACCTGTCCTCCGTGGGGAGCTGCAGGAGGGCCTGGGTGCCAGGGTCTGTCTGCCAGCTGTCAGTGCGTGCAGGGAGGCCAAAATGGAAGTGGAGGAAGCGTCGAGGGTCCCGGGCGAAGCTCTCCACCTTACGGTAGAGGGACGCGAAGTCCGGGGCCTCTCCTCGGAAGAGGTTCTCCTCCAGGTGCAGGAAGTGGGGCAGGTGCCGGGTGGCCAGGCAACGGAGGAGGATCACCAAGAGCCTGTAGACAGAGCCCTCCAGGTCCTGCCAGTCCTCTGGGCAGGGGAAGAGTTCCGTGCTCCACAGCAGCACCATCTGCGGGGAGGGAGAAAAAAGGTGTGGGATCGGGCACTCCCCACAAAGGCCATGCCTGCACACCCTGAAGGTCACCGCGCAACCACCCGTGGGGCTGAACTCCCAAAACGGACATCACGTCCTCAGCAGCCTAGGGCTGCGCAGGCTCCGGGAGCTGCTGCTTTGGCTGCTGCGGGCGTAGCTGATGCCCCACCAACCCTTAGTTTTGAACCCTTGCTTCACTCCCCAATGAGCCCCCGTCTCAGCTCCAAGGCATGTCCCAGCTCCACAGCAGCTCCGAAACAAGAAGCCCAAGCTTTCTGCCAGCACCAAGCAATAGTAAAAAATCCTGCTTGTGGTTTCCGTCAGCTGCTGGCAAGGCAGGTGAACCCCCAGCAGCTGCCACGCCAGCTTCTTCAGCACTGTGCTGGCAAATGGCAAATAGCCCAGCACCAATGCCTTCTGGCAACGTGGCATAATGGGCAATGCGCACTGGTGGGCTAGAGCAGAAAATGCTTTCTTGAAGGACAGATGTACACTGTGCCTTTTTTTAAAAAAAAACAAAACCAAAAACAATAAGACATCAAAGAATGCAACATAAAGCAAAATCCACAGGATTTGGGTTACCTGGAGCTGGAGCTATTCTCTCAGCAGAAGACGACTTTGCCTCCTTCTCCACCCTGGCCCAGAGAGCCACCACAAGGCAGGGCACACCTGGATTGTGCCACCCAGTGCTGTCCCCAGCACAGCCCCTTTCCCAACCAGCATCACCAGCTGGCATGGGTCCAAAGTGCCGAAAAGAAGATGGGTGGGGAGAGAGGGTTTTGTAGAGGGAACGCCACCCTCAGCCCTGCCTGGGCACCTCCCAGCACACCGGGACACGGGACGACCTGCGGCACAGCAGGCGCTGCAATGCAATCCCCCCTGCAGACCCAGGCAGCCTGGGGCTGGGGATGCCCGGCGCATCGACACAGAGCCCCAGGTCTGTGTGTTTCAGGCTGGAGGTTGCTGGTTCAATCCAGGAAGAAGGATCAAACCCCTCTAACCATGGCCAGCAGTGCGCATCCTTTCTGGACACAGCCGTGGGCTGGTACATCCCAAAGCACTGTAGGCACTTGGATTTGTTGCTTGGGATCTTCTTCCAGCAGCAACTCGGCTGCGGTGGGGTGCAGGGGAGTAGCCTTGGCTCTGCCTGCCTGGAGGCCCACTGTCCCACCAGCAGAACCCACCTACCTTCAGGTGGTTGAAGGTGATACCAGCTTTCCCACCCTCCTCCCCCCAGTCCTGGCTGCGGAGCTGGTTGAGCAGGCGAAGGCTGTCCAGACGGTGTCCTTTCAGTGTGTCCACTGCCCGGAGTAGCTTCAGGATGGGGAGGTGAGTGGAGGATCTGGCGAGAAAAAGTGGGTTCCAGTGAGAGGGAGGATGGAGACCTGCATCCTCCCAGCGAGGGAGAGGATACCTGCAGTGACCCATCGTGCACGGGGATCCCCCCACCCACCCACGTGGGCACAGGCGTGCAGCATCCCGGACCCACCTCCTGCATCGCCGCTGGCCAAGAGGGACCGGGGAGATTTGCAGCATGATGGGGATGCTGCTGAGCAGCTCCTACCTTCCCGGGAGGTACAAGAGGGGAAGCGAAGTGGGACTGTGCTCCCCTACATGCAGTGGGGAGGGCTGCAGGCTGCCCCAGAGGGGAGGCTGGATTGGACCCCAAGGAGGGGCCGAGCATCTGGCTGGACCACATTGTGCCCAAAATAAGCCTGGGCTGGCCCAGCCGGATGTTCAGCCCCTCCCTGCGGCTGGGTAGCTGTGCTGGCAGGCGAGGTGTGTGTCACCTTGGCCCCCCTCCCACCCACAGCCTGCCCCGGGAGGCACCTCATCACCCTGCTGCTGCCAGAAGCCCAGGCTTGCCCCTGAAGCCTGAGCAGGGATCAGAGAGCTGTCACCCTCCGTGTGGCTGGGGTTCAGCTCCTGCAAACAATTCCCCCTCCCTCTTTCCTTGAGCTGCCTGAAATCTGGCTGAGCTTTTTTCCCCCAACACAGGGCAGTGGGTTTGGGCATCACAAGGGGGTGACTTCACCCCCCTGCTGACATGTCCCTCCACTTTCCCATCCCCTTTTTGCCTACACCTGGCAGTGCTGCCAGCCAGGTGGGATCCCCGAGGCAGGGTCACCCCGCTACGCGCACAGCCGAGCCGCTCACCTCCAGTGATGCGCAGAGGCAGGGACAAAGTGGGCCTCTTCGGTGGCCCTCCAGAGGCTGCCTTCAGGGAAGCCCCTGTCCTTCTGCCGCCCCTTGAGCCAGAGCGGCTCCTGTCGCCTCCTCACCACAGGGACGATGTCAAAGCGGATGGTCTTCCAGCCTCCACGGATCAGCAGGGAAAGCTCCATGGCATCTTCCTGAAGATTTTCGGCACTGAGGTCACCTAGATGCGGAGGGTTTGGCTGCGGTTATGAGGTTACTGCAGCCTGTCCCACAGGCTGAGCCAGGTATGTGCTGCAACGCCCATGGGCTCGTCCCACCCTGCTCGACTTATCCCTTTCCAATGCTGTGGCTTGGCTGTGGTTCCTCAGTGAAAGCCATTCTCCAAACCATGCTGGGGTGGTTTTCAGGAAGGAGCATCGCTCCCGTGGGGCTCAGGGCCAGGCCAGCAGGGGTGGGCACAGCAGGGAGCCCTGAGCAGAGGATGAACAGGGCCATGCTGCTGGGTGGCTGAACAGTACCAAGAAAGACAATGTGGTCCAAGAAAAACGGACGAGGAAAGGTCTCAGGTTGTGAGGGTAGAGGAAGATGAAGGGCTCTGGCTTGGCCACGGAGGAAGGAGGGAATGGTGGGCTTGCTGGGGCTGGGTTAGGAGACTTTCAGACCTGTTGGTCATCTCACATCACCTTTCCATCAGGGCTGAGATTTACTTCAAGAAGCACCTTTAGAAATAGAAATGCATGAAGAAGCTGATGGGACCCCCTATGGGCATTCCTAGGGTCCCTTCCCCACCATGTCCTTCTCAAGGACACTGAGCCCAGCTGGGGCCCGTGTGTGCGCAGGGTCAGACCCATGGCCCAAGGTCCCAGTCCAGCCCTGACGCGCTTCCAGCTTACCCTCCAAACAGCCTCCTCCAGGGAGCATCGGAGGCCAGGAGACACAGGAGGAACATGGTTAGGGTGAGCCAAGCATGCCAAGTCCCTGAGCAAACCCTCCCCAGGGACTAACAGCAGGGGTGGGTGAACCCTGTGTGGAGCTGCCACCCACCAAGGAGGGTGCCATCAGCCCAGGGTGAAGATGCCCGAGGATGACTCTGCTGCCGTGGGATGGCATAGAGTAGTTTGCATCTCCCCTTCCTTAGCTGAGGGCAAAGCCTGTTCCAGCGCACAGCAGAGCCACGTGCCCAAGGACTTACACACCAGCCTGTTTGCGCAGGGACCACCGCCAAGCTGGGCTCCCCAGCTGTGCTGGAGGCAGCTCCCGGCTGGGGAAGTGCCCCGCCAGCATACGCACCTGGCTGGAACAGGAAGAGGCGTTGGCAGCGCACGATGGCTGAAACAAGGAGCTCTTTCAGGTGCTGGAGGACTTTGCCTGGAACCAGGCACCCCATACCACCTCCTTGCTCCATCACACCCACGGTGCTGGTCCAGTCCTCCAAGTCAGTCCCTGGAGAGGGCACTTCCAGACAGCAGGTGCCCAGCCCCAGGCAGTGCCCAGCTGGGGCGTCCCCGGGCCAGCATGCCAGCACCCGCAGGGCATCGCCGTCGATCCTCAGGGGGACCTCCACGGTGACAGCATCCTCGGAGGTGCAGAGAGCAAACTCGAAGGCTTCCAGGTTCCTGGCATAGTCCACGAGGAAGCGGGGGTCCCTGGCGTGGACATCCTCCAGCAGGGTCAGCAGGATGTCCTCAGCCCGCTGGAAATGCTCCAGCCGCTGCCTCTCGTGGGACACTATTGCCCCCAGGTAGCTGCGCCAGTGGGAAGCGCTGGCTGACATGGCAGCTCTGACACCGTCCCAAGCTGGCTCCGAGCAGCAGTAAAAATACGTGGGCAGGGAGGGCAGGGCTGGGAGCTGGCGTGGGGTGGGCGGAGGGAAGCCACAGCCTGGTGTTGACAAGCACCACGGCTGGGTGAGCACCAGGGAGAGCTGCTGGGAGAACCACGGGCCCCCAGGGCAGACCCAGGGTGGGGGACCAAGTCACACCACAGCCCCCCTGCAGCCCAGCAGGATGACAAGGGATGCTCGGCCGGCGGGTCGCACCAGGACAGCGCTGTGGTCTCCCACGCCTCTCCCAGCACCAGGGCTGTGTGCCAGCGGCATCCCCTCACAGCCAGCGACGGAGGAAGGTGAACCACCGCCCTCCCGCCCCCCGGCCCGGCTCCTTCAGACTGCTCCGAACTGGCGTGGTGCCCACGAGAGCTGGGAACAGCCTTGTGCTGGCACGGGGCCGTGCTGTGGTGGCTGTGGGAGGGCTGCGGGACCCCATGCCCACCGTGCGGGCGAGCAGCGCAGCTCTGCGGGCCCAGCCCCAGGCCCAGCCCACAGCTCCATCAGGCTCAGGCTCAAGCTTGCCAGATGTAGGCAGCCACCAGCGCCCCTCGGCCGGGCTGAGCCACCTGGGCCCGGCCCTGCACCTGGCCCACCACCTGCCCAGGCCCAGGCCCAGGCCCAGGCCCTGGCCCTGGCCCTGGCCCTGGCCCCGGCACCCCCCGGCCGGGCAGACCCTCCGGGCCGGGCAGACCCTCCGGGCCGGGCCCCCCCCAGGGCCGCCCCGCCCCGCAGGTAGGTCCCGCCCCCCCGTCACCCCGGCAACACCGCTCCCACCACGCCCGAGGCGCGGCGGCTGCGGTCGCCATGGCGACAGCGCGCCCCTGCGGCGCAGTTTGCCGGGCGACGGGGCTGGGCCGCGGGAGCATCGCCACGGGGGGACGCGCAAACCGGCGCTTTCGGCCCCAAAACCGCTGGGTAGCGGGGTGGGAGCCGGCCGTGGCGGCAGAGGTGGCTGTCCTCAGCCTGGCTGCCGCCAGGAGGAGCAGCTGCTGCTGAGGCAAGGGCTGTGTCTTGGGTTCCGTGCTCCAATCCGAGCGGGGTCTCGGTCACCTTCTGCCTGGGAGAAGCCTGGGACAAGCCTGGGACAGGCTTAGCCTCTGGGCTGTCCTGAGTTAGGACAGCTCTAGCCAAAACAGGGCAGAGACCGGCTGTTGTGTGCACACAGCCTTTCTGGCTGTACCCTCGTACCTGCCCTCAGTCCTTCAGCGTCTCCCACAAATCCTGGAGAGATGGGTGCGTGCTGTGCCCTCCCCGGGGCAGGTTCCCCAGCTTCACAGGCCCTGAGCCGCAGCTCTTAATAACGACAGCCCGTGGACGGAAGGCAGGGCTCTCCCAGCAGGACAGCACGGTTCGGTAATCCCAGGCTTCCCTGCAAACTGCTCCTGCCCTTGGTCAGAGCACAGGAGGGAGCAGGGGAGGCTCCACGGCAGCAGGAACTGGTGTGGGAAGGGGGTCACAGCTGAGTGTGGGGCCCTGGCACAACTTCTGGAGAGGCAAGAGAGCCATGGGGCTCACGGTTGGTCCTCCCACCTCCTGTAGCTCAGGCTCTTTATGGCCCTTTTGCATAGCCCAGATGAGATTTCCGGATCTCCCTGGGGTCGTTTCTAGTTCATCCCTGTGCCTCCTTCAGCCCCGAGTGACTGAGGAGCCACCCTCCAGGCAGGGCTGTGTCCCTCATGGCTGGCTGTCCTTCTGCCAGCTGAACCCTGGGAAGCCCCGGCTGCCCTCCAAAAGCCAGAGCTTCAACCCACAGAGCATCCTCGAGCCTGCAGTACGAGCCACAGAGGTGACCGTGAGCCCACACCAGGCTCCTCACTGCCTGGGGGCTGGGCGTGCCCAAGGCTGGGGAGTCCCAGCCAGATTTTAAACCCCTGACAGGGGGCAACAGGCTCTGCATCTCCTTACCCAAGCCCTGTGCTCCCAGTTTCACCCCACCTGAGCAGAGGACTCTCAGTCCCCCACACCAACCACTGTTCCAGACAGGCTGGTCTTGCTCTCTTTCATCACACAGGGAGGACAAGTCGGCTGGCATCCCAGAGAGCAGCCAAAAGCGGCAGGACTCCCTGTTGCCAAAGCAGGGCTCCTGGGGGCTTCACACACCCCATCAGAGGGGTTTGGGCTCATCCTGGAGGATGCTGAGCCCAAGCCAGGCAGGAGAGACAACCACTCCAGGCCCTGATGTGGGGAAAAGAGGGTGGAGAGCCGCAGGCCACTGCTGTCACGGGGGTGGTGGGGCACGGCTCACTGCTGGCGGGGCCACTGTGTGCCCTAGGAGCATCACTTCGTCACAGATGGAGTCCCTGCGGTGGCAGCAGCCAGGACAGTCCTTCAGGCAGTGCCTGGCAGGGATGCTGGAGGAGGCCACAGGGGTCACGCAGAAACTGAACTGTGAGCAGGAGCGGTCTATAGCAAGATAAGGCTCGTTAGGGTGGGGAGACGGGGCAGTTCCCCTGGACAGCTTGGTGCTGGCTGGGGAACCGTGCCCTCCTTGGCGCCGTGCTGGCTGACCCCACAGCGCAACCCTGGCATCCCGCTCCCATCGCTGCCAGAGCTCTGGTGCTGGGAGGAGTGAGTGTGACCTGACCCCCCCAGCTCCTCACCGCCTTTGGCACCTGCACTTCGCAGACCTCCGTGTGCCACCATCGAGAGGTGGGTGCTACAAAATGCTGCCCTCTGCCCCTTCCCACAGGCTGGGGCTTTCTTCTTTCCCCTTCCTCCTTCCTCTTTTCCCCTTCCCCCATCCTCCTTCCCCTCCCTTTCCCCTTCCTCCTTCCCCTTTTCCCTTTCTCCTTTCCCCTCTCATTTCCCTTTTCCCTTTCATCTTTCTCCTTTCCCCTTCCTTCCTTCACCCTTCCCCTTTCCCCTTTCCCCCTTCCCCCTTCCCCCTTCCCCTTCCACCTTCCCCTTTCCCCCTTTCCCCTTCCACCTTCCCCTTTCCCCCTTTCCCCTTCCCCTTCCCCTTCCCCTTCCCCTTCTTTCTTTCCCTTTCCCTTTCCCTTTCCCTTTCCCTTTCCCATTCCTCCTTTTCTCCCCCACAGGCAAGGGGCCAGGAGCAGGTCCTGGAGGAGCAGCTACCCCGCTGCTGCCAGGTGCAGGCAGCGCAGGCAGCAGCCCTACTGCAGGCACAGCAGGACAAGGAAGAGCTGGCAGGGGAGTGGTGCCGGATGCTGCCCAATACCCCAGCGGAGCTGGGGTGCAGAGGGGGGTCCCCCTCCAAGTAGCGGGACAGCCACCAAGGCCAAGCAGGCAGCTCAGGGCAGCAGGTCCGGCCCCTGCCTGCACTTTGCCTGCCCGGGAGGAGGTTGCCCTGTGCAGCCAAGGCAGATGCCACCCAACGGGAGGGAGAGGAGCTGGCGTGGAGGGGGGATGGTGCAGGTTGGGGTGGTGGGGCCATGTCTCGGGGAGGCAGCAGAAGCTCCATCCTGTGCAGAGGAAGCACCAAAACACAGTGGCGGGGGGTGGGGGGCGTTTGTGCCGTTTGTGGGCGAGTGGCACAGCCCGGCATGACACAGGGCTGGGCATCCAGGGCAGCGCCAGGACAGGTCACCCAGTGGTAGGCTCCATCGCCATTCAAGGCGAGACATCAGGGAAAATTTCCTAGCAAGGAGGCCAGTTAGGCCGTGGAAGACATGGCTCGAGCACGTGGTGCTCAGCCTGGACGAGTCGCCGGGGGGGATGGCAGGGAACGGCCTGGCACTGGCAGAGGGGCCGGGCTGCATGAGCTAATCGCTCGTTTTCCATCTCAGCATTTTATGGTTCTACGAATTTTTGCTCCGTTAAGAGAGAGAAAACAACTCAAAACTAAGAGCAAGGCAAGGGAGAGAGAGGAAAATACCCGGGGTCACAGGAGCATTCGACACGGCAGGGGTGGGCGAGGGGCTGCGGCGAGCCCCTGGCGTCCCTCGCTCGGCTCGCCCCTCTGCAGGACTCCGCTGGCGGCGTCACCCCTGCGCCCTGCCAGGTGCCATCGCCACCCAGCACAAAGACACCGGGGGTTTGAGCTGGTGGGTGGAGGAGCTGGGGGGGCACAGGGAGACCGGGATGCGGGAAGTAAGTGATGCTCTGTCCCAGCGCCCCGGCTCCGCGCTGGCCCCAGGGCTGGCACCCCTGCACCCCACGAGCCTCCCGCCGGAGATGGGAGTCTGCCCGGAGAGGCATGGCCCCCGGCAAAAAGGCTGGGGTGGGAAGGGGGGACGCTGGCAGGGGAGGTAGAGAGGAAGGGAGAGTAATTTAACATGACAGGCTGTTTATTTTGGCAAAAAGGGTTTCTTTTCAACAGATTTCAAAGCCTGGCCCTGGGGCTGGGGGGGACCACACAGAGGAGCGGGAGAGCAGGGGTGCGAAGGTGGGTTCGATGGGGCGCTCAGACCGAGAGAGATGGAGCCTTGTCTGTTGTCCCCAAGGAACTGCCGAGAGTTCACAACCCCGGGTGTGCTCGCACGCTCCAGCGGAGCCCCCACCCCCAGGGTGCCCCCAAGGGGGCCCGCGCGCTCCCGCACACACGTGCTTGCCTGCACGCACCCGCACACGTTCGCACGCTCCCCCAGCCCCTGCTCCTTCCTCTGGGCCAGGGCTCAGCTGGAGTCTTGGCTTCCCCCAGCGACATTTCAAAAGAGGCTGTTTATTAAAAAAAAAAAAAAAATTGCTAGGAAAGAAATAATTATTATAATCACATTAAGAGCTTTGGCTGTAAAAGCCCTGCGAGAGTGCGGGGAAGGAGCCGAGGCTGCTAATGGCAGGGAGCGCGGGGGGTGGTTTTCCTGCCTTGTGCTCTTTTTTTTTTTTTTTTTCTCAATCCCAGTCCAACACCCCCCCCCCCTTTTCCTCCCCTTTATCCTGGGAAATGAAAACAATTTATTTAATGATGGATCGTCCCTTTCTCTGGTCACTGACCTTCTGGGTGAATTTCTGCTGAGCTCGGCGGAAAACGTGAGGCTGGGTTGTGGATCCCATCTGTGGGTGGGGGAGGGGAGGGGGGACCTCACCCTTCCCAAAAACCACAGCAACAGTCCTGGGGAGTGGGATGGGGCCAGCGCGGAGGGTCCCCATGGCAGCGGGGGGCTTTTCTGCAGCCGCTGTCCCTGCAGCCCCGGGCCCAGGGCTCTAGGAGCAGATGTGGGGGTTGCATTGGCACCCCAGAGCCCCGCTCCCCATCCCCTTCGTTCTCTGGGAGACCTGCAGAGGTTCCCGGCACCCCCAGCCTCCTCCTTGACCTGGCCCGGGGTACAAGGGCTGGGTTGGGGTGCAGTGCCAGGGTGGGAGCGGGGGACAGAGGAGCTGTACCCAGGGTGAGAGCAGGGGATGGAGGAGCGGTCTGCATCCCACCAGCAGCCACATCCCCCCTTGCTGCCTGGTC
Source organism: Grus americana (assembly GCF_028858705.1). Lineage (NCBI taxonomy): Eukaryota > Metazoa > Chordata > Aves > Gruiformes > Gruidae > Grus > Grus americana. The sequence goes on from NC_072860.1 coordinate 125,186, forward strand.
GTGGGGCAGTGAAGGGGCTTTCTCAGCTCGGGGGGGCTGCGGGAAGCGGTTTTCAGACCTGGGCAGGCAAGAAGACCAGGCAGGAGGCTGGGGGCGAGGCCGGGGACGCGTGTGGGGCTGTGCAGGGCTCCTAGCAGCGGCCAGCAACACGCACCCCGCAGCAGGCGGTTTGGCCCCCAGCTCTGCTCCCTGGGGAGAGGAAAGCCGGGGGAGCGAGGGCAAGGGGCAGGATCACCCCAACCAGCCCCCTTTCGTTCGAGGGAGCTGTCAGCACCCAGCGTGCATCACCCCGGGGTCCTGGGAGTGGGTGCAGCCCAGTGCCCCCCACCGGTCATGCTCAACCCCGAGCTGACCTGCAAAGCAGGGATGGAGCAATCCAGCATCCAGCCCCCTCCCCTCTGGCCCTTCCTCTGCCATGGCCTGTTGCTCAAAGCATGGTTCTTGTAAAAACGCGTAAATATTTATACAAGAATAATTTAAAAAACATGGTCTGTCAAATAATCAAAGCAGCAGAACATCCGAAGAGCTTTCAGCTGGATTGGGAAATCCGGTGTTGCTTTCCGACGCCACGCTGCGATGCTGGAGGTGCTCGTGGCCGGTCCCGGCCCTGCGGGCTGCCGGTCTTGCAGGCGCGGGTTCACGGCAGGTTTGAGGTCTTCATTAATGTGGTTTGGGGGACTGCAGCGGCGGGTGGCTTTCGCTTACATCAACTTGAGCCGCCCGCTGCCAGGAGCCCCAGCTGTGTATGGGACTGCACCAGGCACCGGCTTCAGCCTCACATCCTGGTGTTGGCACTGTCCCCCACACCGGGACCGCTCCAGGAGCCGGAGAAATCCTTGGGTGAAGTGCTGCACCCCTGTTGTCCCCCGAGCTGCGTGACAGGGCCGGGGACTGGCACGTGAAGTGGCAGGGTGGCAGCTGACCTGGCAGGACAGCCCCCTGGTGCGGCAGGATGGCAGGGGTACAGCTTCCCCATCCCTCCGGAACTGGCAGCACCCTCAGCGTTTCAAAAGCTTGGCTTTGCAGTGGTGGGGCAAGAGCCTTGGGCCGGGGTTTCCGTCAGGGAATGAGATTTGTGTCCGTCTAAATGGTCCCACGTCCCCATTTGCGCTGGTGTCACCAGTTGGTCGCTGGCACAGCCACGGCTCCTCTCCTGCACCCGGCGGCACCGCGTCCCCCTGGCACTGCTGAGAAGCCTCGAGCTGCCGCTGCCTGGGGAGCAAGGGAACCGCCTTAAAATGGCGGTGGCACCTGGAGACCCCCAGCCCCATTTCCTTCTGCTCGCTTGGGGCTCCCCTGGCTGCAGCAAGGCAGGGGATGTAATTGCCACCGAGCAATGACCCTGCTGCCGCCATAGCTCAGCCGACCTGCAGCCCCCAGATGCCTCGGCCACACAGCTCGGGGGGGTTCCAGGGTGGCGGGGAAAGGCGAAGGGGTGGGAGAGGAGAAGGGGTCCCCCCTGTTCCCATGGCCCCGTAGAGCCAGGGGTCAGAGGTGGGCACTGCCGCGGGCTCAGGCAGCGCAGGGGGAGCCGGAGCCGTGTGTTGCAGTAACCTCTGTCCTCCTGGCCGCCCTCCAGCCCCTTCCCACCACCCGCATTTATGCGCGTGATTCATGTTCTTGCATTCTTTGAACCCTAGCCAGATACCAAGTTCAAACCCCTTCATTAAAACCTTGCTCCCCCATCCCCCCCAATGCCTGGGCACCTCCTTGGGCTACCTGGCTGCCTCGCCCAGCCCAGGGAGGGGGCTCCCAGCGCCGCTACCCCCCCGCAGGAGGTGATGCTTGTGCAGCACACGTGTTCAGCATCGGTGGGGAACGCTCTCCGCGCTTGGCCTAATTAGCTGGAAGGGAGGGGGAGAGCCAAATCCAAACCATGTGCTGACCTGCAGGCCCCTACGCCCAAAAGCATCCGTGCTGATTGCTCTCTGGATCGTTAATAGCTCCCCGGGTCCTTTCTGCACGTTGTCCCCCCCCAGAAAATGTGCGGGGCCTGGCTGGGATGGGGTAGGGCTTTGTGCTCTTTCCCAGCGGTTTTCCAGGCCTGCCCTTCATGGAGGGCAATGGGCAACCCCGGGGCTGCGAGCAGCAGCCAGCAGGAACAGGGAGGCAACTGCCCGTGGATTTGGGGCAACCTCAGTGCTGGGATGCCGGGGAGACACAGGCTTGGGGTGAGCCAAAGGACCTTTGCCTCCATCCCTCGTTCCCGGAGGCAGCATCAGCCTCTCCCTCTGGCGCAGCTTTGCAGTGGGCAAGCTCATCCCACAGCGCACCCGGTGCCTGCCGGCCTGCTCAACCCGCTCGCGGGGGCCTGCGGAGCCTGGGAGGAAGCACCAGGTCCAAACGCTGCTGGGATCCAAGCGGAGGCATTTTGCTGGGGAGCGTTGCCGGTGGCAAATGCCAGGAAGGGCAGGGGAAGCCCGGGATGAGTGCCTGGGATGCTCCCAGGACCTGCACAGTCCCCACCCCAACCGTGACAGCCCCACGAAACCTGGCCCCGTTTTGGAGGCTGCCGAGAAGCTGGACACCCTGAATGCGGCTGTGGGTGTAGGAAAGGGGCATTTTTCTCAGCGAAGGAGCGAGCGATGGCAGACAGTGCTTGGCCAGATGGTGCGGGGAAAGGGCTGCTTCCCCCCGCGCTTCTCCCAGCCTTCCAGCACAGAGCCCGGCTTCGCACCGGCTCCAGGTCCTGGCCCAGAGGAAATGGCTGCTGGCCGCGGCCCGCAGCTGTTTTCCCCGCTTGGGTAGCTGCTTTCAATTTAACATCCCGGGGAGCTGGACTGGGACGATGCAGGGGGAGCGTTGCAGTGCTTTCCCGTGCGAAGTCTGCCTAGAAGAAAACCTTTCCCTCACGCTCGGGATGGCTGCCGGCAGGGCTGCTCCCTCCTGCCTGCCCTGCCTGTCCCTGGTGGGAAAACCGGCTGGCAGAAACCCGGGATGGCCTCTGTGGGGATGCTGGTGGCAGCACAGGGCAGGTCAATGCCACCACGTCCCGGTGTCCCGTGGGAGCTGGGCGTGCGGTGGGGCCTGGCACTGTGCGGCGTTGCTGGGAGACAGGACTTGTGGGAGCAATGGCACAAGGGGGGCTCGGCCCCCGCTGCGGGACGCATGGGGCTCAGCTTCCCGGGTGTGAGGTGGTGGGTGGTGACAGCCAGAAGACCCCCCCTGTCTCAGTCGCTCCCCAAAAGAGATGGGTCTCGGCCAGCACCCCCAGAGCCATGGATGGGCTGCGTGGGGCAGGCGGGGGTGCCCCTGCCGCGTCCCCCCACGCGGCGTCCCCTGGGCCAGGGAAGGGGCAAGCAGCCTAATGCCTTCCAGAAGATCAGCTGTAAATGGCCAGGGAGGGTAATTCATATCAAACTCATAAAGCCTTTATTAGTGTCTCGGGGGAGAAATCCGGATGTGGCCGTTTATTTATTTTGGATTTCGCCTTTTTTTTTTCTTCTTTTTTTTTTTTTCTCTTTTCCTTTTAACATTTTCTTCCAGGAGATTTTTAAAGGGACAGGGACACCTTGCCGTGCTCAGCAGCGGGGCTTAGTGGGGGCTGGCTGCCCGTGGGATGTTTTGTCCCGAAGTGTTGGTGCCAGCCAAGGTGCCCTGGCATCTCAAGGGCTCGGACAGATCTCGGGGTCTGGCTTTGGGCCCACTACAAGGGGGAGCAGGTGCTGGTGCTGCTGGGGACCTGGCATGCCATGCTGCCCTGAGGGCGTTTTGGAGCCCCTCAGCCTCACCCTGGGTGCTGCATCCCTGCTGCCCACAAGGTCCCCCCTGCCCTCGGCCCGCCACACCGTGCCTCAGTTTCCCCCACTCTACAGAGAGGCGATGGTCCCCGTGGCGGCGCTGCTGCCTCTCGGGACAGCCAGCAGCATATGGGCAAGGATTTTGGGAGCACCGTCGCGCCGATGGCAGCGCTGGGGCCCCGGTGAGGCACACTTTCCGCAGCGGTGTCTGTGGCTGGTCCTAACCCAGTCCCGCTGTTGTTTGCTCCTCCGCTTCGCTCTTTACATAATTTGTTCCTTGGCCCCTTTTCAAACGTACCTCGCAATCGTTACAGCAGAGGATATTTATACAGCGGGGGTGTGGAATAACACGGAAAACCTCTGGAGCCGGGGACCGGATTCCCGCACCGTCCCAGCGCCAGGGGCAGGCGACAGCCCTCCCCAGTTTTGCTGGGACTGTGGATGGGGCTGGATGGGGTTCTCCCTCGCAGCCTCCCCCAGCTGTGCCAGCGCACCCTGGATGCCTGTGCCGCGGGACGGGTTGGACACAGCCATGGGGGCGCAGGGATGTGGGAGGGGATGGGGGCACCGAGCCCCACAGTCCAGCCAGATCCCTCGCCCCAGCACCTGCCCTGTGGCGGCACAGGCAGCATCTATCGTTCGCTACCAATTAACTATCAAAACCCACCGGTGCTTTTTAGCGGGTCTCCCGGGGGGGGCAGCCCCACCAGTTTTCTGGGGGTCTCGGGCTTTCTTGATTATCAGATGATAAATGCAGGGTGGGTGTGGGTTTTTTTTTCCTCCAGTGGAGACAAAGAGGCCCTTGAGCCTAAAGCGTAACTTAAAACATGGCATTCCTGAAAAGAATTTCCTGATAATATTTTTAGCACCTGAAAAAAAAAAAAGGGGGGGAGAAGAAAAACAAAGCAAATAACACCATTTTTTTCTCTTCCACTTCCCCCCCCCGCCCAGTCCTGTTTTAAAGGAGCAGAGAGGACCCGCTGCTGAACTGCAGCTGTGGGGTGGGGGGGAGAGGGGCCGCGGCTGGCCCTGGAGGGGGGCTCCGCACCCACGCGTGTTCCTGGGTGGTTGGCTACTTTTCCCCTGTGGGAGACGAGGCGGTGGCGAGGGGTCCCTCCGCGGGGGGGGGGGGGGGGGGCTTGGCAGGAGAGGGGGCGGCAGCGGGGTCCCTGCGTGGGGTCGCTCCCCCCCCGCCCCCCGTGGGGGGTCCTCCCGCCCCCTCCTCCCGCCCCGCCCCTTCGAGCCCTGCCCCCCCGCAGATTTGCATATCCCGCCCCTCCGCCACCGCCCTCCCGGCGCGCCGAGCGCCCATTGGCTGGCCGCGCCGGAGCTATCCAAATCACCCGCGGGGGGGCGGGGCTGGCGGGGTGAAGGAGCCCGGCGCGGCAGCGGAGCCCCGAGCTGCAGCGGCAGCCTGGTGCCGAGCCCTCAGCCTCGGGCGGCAGCGCCTCGCTCCCTGCCCGGCCCCTGCCCGGCCCCTGCCCGGCGGCGCCGGGCACCCTTCCCCCGTCATGCCGCGGTGGCCGGTGCCGGCGTGAAAGGCGAGCGGCGGATCCCGGCGGCCATGCGGGGCCTGGTGGGCTGGGCCGTGCTGGTGGCCCTGGGCGAGTGGCTCTGGGCGGGCGGCGTGGTGCCGCTGGCGGATTTCTACCCCTTCGGGCCCACGCAGGGCGACGCCGCCACGCGGAAGCAGGACGACGGCGGCTCCGAGCTGCGGCCTCTCTCCATCCCCTTCCCCTTCTTCGGGGCGGGGCACACCGGCCTCTACGTGAGTACCGGGCAGCGGGGACAGCCTCCCATTTCATTTGATTTCATTTGATTTCATTTGATTTCATTTGATTTCATTTGATTTCATTTGATTTCATTTGATTTCATTTGATTTCATTTGATTTTTAAATTACTGTCCCGCTCAGAGGGATCCAAGTGTTTCCAGGGGGGCTGTCGGGTGGTCACCATTTAATTTGGAGCATCAGAGAAATAACAGCAGGCTGAGGGCAGGGGGAGATCTGGCAGCGTCCCGGACTCGGGAAGCGGGGCCAGGGCTGCCTTGGGTGGTGCAATGAGGGTCCCGGCCCTGCCGCGCTTGGGGATGCTGGACAAAGTGCTCGCCTGCGGTGGAGAGCCCCAGGCTTGGCCCCGGCTGGCGCCAGAAGCACCCACGCCTCGTGGGACGGGCCCCTGCAGCAGCGTGCCACGGGGGCGGCAGCGGCGGGGAGCCGAGCACGGCTGGCAGGCGAGAGTTCGGAGCAGGTGTGCTGCGGCCCCTGGATGGCGTTCCCTTGCTGGAGAGGTGGCGGCGGGGCTCTGGGTGCGATGCAGAATAAACACAGCTGCCCTTTGGGTTGTGTTGCAGCGGGCTCGGCCGGCCACTCGGCACATCCCGCTCCCTCTCCTCTCCTCCCCGCGCCTGCCAGGGTGGCCAGACCCCTGCCGACGTGCTCCCTTGCAGCCCGTGAGCCACCTGGAGGGGACCGTGGCCGGAGAACTTGAGTCATACCTGGCCCATTGCGTCTCCCGCGCAGTAGGCAGAGGAGTAGCCCTGAGCGCCCAGTTGTCCCCAGAGCCTTGTGGGCAGTGCTGGCTCCAGATGCCTGCCCCGCGTCCTGGGGAGTGGTCTGCGCTCCCCACGCCGGCTGCCACCTGGCGCAGCGAATCCTCCAGTGTCCTGGTCCCTTCTCTTCTCCCTGGTTTGCTCTGGATTGACTGATGATCCAGACCTGACTGAGGGAGGAGAGGGCTGAGTGCCACCTCAGTACCATTTCGGAGCTGGGAACACGTACCATTCCCCCACCTCAGCTAAACACAGGAGGCCCTTGGTCCTCGCTGGTGGGTTTTTTTTCCCCTGATAAAAGCGCCAGCTCCGCCATCGGGCAAGGAGGACCTGGGCTTGGGGCTTGAGCCATGGCGGGAGGATAGAAGAGGATGGGAGAAGCCAGGTGACGTGGTGGCTGTCCCAGAGGGGATCTGCAGCACAGCTCTGGGTGTTGGAAGGGCTGCGGGGGTCAGAGGGTGGTGTGTTCCCCTCCACCGAACTGACACTCCCGCCTGGCTCTGCAGGGCCAGCTCGCCTGACCCTGGCATGGGGGTTTGTGCGGCAGCGCTGCTCCTCCACGGGCAGCCGCTCTCTTGAGGGAGCTGCGTGGGGCTGGGCTCACCTGGAAACCTCAGTCCTTGAGGGCTGCCTCCAACCACCCCCTCCTCCTTTGCAAAAACCAGTAACAACAAAAAAAACCCCTTCTTGGCTCCGTCTCTCTCCCATCTTGCTTTAATCAGGGGAAGAATGTTCCTCCGCGGACACCGCGGGGTTACGGAGGCTTTGGGAAACAGGAATCCTCTTCCCCTTAGTCCCAGCAAGGACTGCCCCGTGTTCACATGGAGGGGCTGGGGACCTTCCCCAGGGGCCACGCTTGGCTGTGGCAGCCTGGCCCCCTCCCCCGGCCTGGACATGCAGGCAGCTGGGGCACAGGCACGCTGGCTTCGGCATGGCTCCTGGTGGGACATTGGCTCCCAGCTCCTTGTTGGCAGGCGAGCGTGATGCCGCTGCCTGCCCCTGCCTGCTGCATGCCAGGGCTGCTCTCCCCCCTTGAGAGCTTCTTACCTGCATCATGCTCCCTGTTTCCCACTGCACAGCCCAGGGGAGGTGCTGCCAGAGCTGGCATTGCGTGCCCAGGAGCTTAGCTGGGGGACTGCGTGCTCCTGGTGTCCTGCTGTCGCCGCACGCAGCGTCACAGGCGGGGGAACGGAGCAGCTGGGAGCTGCCCACCGTGCTGGGGTTGCCACTGCGGCAGGGTGCTGGCAGGGTCTTCTCCTGGGAATTTGGGGGCTAAGGGCGAGAGCATTTTGCTTTGATCCCTGCCCCCTCGCTGACTGCTCAGGCAGCAGTGTAGGCAGGGCTTTTCCTCCCCTTCCTCGCTCCCGCTGCATACTCAAGCCAGGAGGCAGCACTCCAGGCGGCAGCATCCACTATCTCCAGCTTCCTTCCCTGTGCTGAAGGCCACCTCTGCCATGCATCCTGGGCTGAGCATCCCAGGACCCTAATTGCCCCAGATGATTAGTGCTGGAGAAGGGCTCGGAGCTTGCAGTATCTTGCCCTGGGTGTCTGGGATCCCCCGCTTTAATGAGAGCAGCCTGCTGAGGCTCAGCCGGCATCGGGGACGTTTCATGGGATGGTGGCACGTGATCACTTGGGGACCATCAGCCTGTTGACTTGTTAGCTCCCTCGGAGCACTACAGATGCCGGCAGATGGATGGCTGCCTGGCAACGCTCCCCCAGTCCTGTGCTGGTGGCCGCCTGGCTCAGGTGTGACCCCTGTGCCAGGAGGGCGGCAGCGATGCGCGGCCCTAGACCCCAGCCTTGCGGCCCGTGTGTCAGCTGTAAGACAGCAGAGAGCGAGCGAACCAGCCTCTCGTCCCTGCCAAGAGCACTGGTACGAGCAAGCCAAGCGCGCCGGGTGCTGTTTGTTTAAAGCACTGGGGCTGCTGCAGTTTTCTCAGCTGTCCCCCCCTTCCCCTGGCCCGGCCGTGGCGGAGAACAGGGATGGATTTGTTCGGGCAGCTGCCTCCCTGCAGCCGCACTCCAGCGAGTGAGCGGCTGGGGTGGGGGGCTGCGGGCGCCGGGGCACGTCTCTGCTTCCAAGGGCAGGAAGGGGAAGCGCTCCAATATTTGTGGAAAGGGGCGGGGGGGGGGGGCGTGGGGTGTGGTGGGGGTGGGGAAGAAAGGCGAAATGCAAAGTGCCTCTAAAACATGGATTCCTGCTGGTGGCAGGAATCAACCGCGGCCACCCATTTCTTCCCCTCCCTCTCCGCAGGTGAACAACAATGGGATCATCTCATTCCTAAAGGAGGTCTCCCAGTTCACGCCGGTGGCCTTCCCCATCTCCAAGGACCGGCGCGTGGTGGCCGCTTTCTGGGCAGATGTGGATAACCGGCGGGCAGGCGATGTGTATTACCGGGAGAGCACCGAGCAGCCCATTTTGGAGAGGGCGAGCAGGGACATCGCGCAGTATTTCCCCGAGTTCCCAGGGTTTTCCGCGCAGTGGGTCTTCATCGCCACCTGGTACCGAGTGACCTTCTTCGGGGGCAGTTCTTTTTCACCAGTGAGTAGCTGGGGCAAAGTAGCCATTAATTTAGGGGTAGGTTTTTTGGATTTTTGTTTGGGTTTTGGTGGTTTTTTGGTTTTGTTTTGTTTTTTTTAAAGGAGCATCCCTCCAGAGCTTTGGCACCTTCCATGGCGCTGGCACTCCTGTTGCGTGTGGCATGGAGCTCTCAGCAGGGCTGAGCCGACCCTGGCAGCTCCATCGCAATGCCTTGCCGTGACAGAGTAGCGCCAGGCTGGCAAAACCAAATCCTCCTCTTCGTGTGGCACGGAGGCTGCAAATAACCAGCATCCCCCTTCTTGGGCAACAGCCAGGCAATGTTTGCCAGTTCTGGATGGGCTTTGGTGCCTTTCTTTCAGAGGCCCAATAACCATATTTCTCCTCGTTTTTCCCCGTTCACCTGGGAGAAGCGAGCTGTTCTGCTGGCTAAGGTGCTGGGCAGGGGTATCACAACACCTTACAGTTAAAAATAATTAAACCCAACTGCATTTTCTAGCGGAGGAGGACCGCGGCTCAAAGAAATGCCCTTCGCTAAACGCTCTTTCGGTCATTTTATTTTCTGACCATTTTTTGGCTGGCTCATCTGCTGCCCCCCCGCCCACTCACTGCTTTCTTCCCCTCCCTGCTGCAGGTAAACACTTTCCAGATCGTCCTCATCACGGACGGCAAGCTCTCCTTCACCATCTTCAACTATGAGTCCATCACCTGGACCACGGGTATGCACGCCAGCAGTGGGGGGGACTTTACCGGGCTTGGCGGCATTGCGGCACAGGTAAGCGGCGAACGTGGCTCCCGGGGTGCCCAGGTAGCACGTCTGCCCTGCGAGCTCGCGGCTCCTGGTTTGGGTTTTTTTGGAGGTGGAAAGCCTCCCTCTGCACTTTTTTTTTTTTTTTTTTTTTAAAGTTCTTAAATATCCATGTGTGCTCTGGATCCCAGAGCTGAGACCATACAGGGGGCTTTGTTATCCTGAAACCGCAGGTCTTTGCCTTGGCTGCTGCCTCATAGTCCCTTTTCTTTCCTAACCTCAGCCTTTAAGAGCAGCTGCTGCAGCCAGCACAGCTTTCACTTGTATTTTTATTTCATCCTTGTGTGCGTTGTTGTGTTTAAGGGGGGGAAAAAAAGCCAACACCCACGCCCGCAAAAACCCCAGTACCCGTTTGGATGTGTGAATTTACCGGCAGTTGATCTGTGTTTGGCTCCCTGCCTGCCAGCCTGCAGCAGGCAGGATGCTGCAGGTGGAGAGGAAGCGGATGGGTTTTGAGTCCCAGGGGAGGGACCGAGCAGGCAGGGCAGCCGCTTCGCCCCGTCGTGCCGGCTGTTGTCCCGGTGCATGGACAGGACTGAGCGCTGGCTGGTGGTGTGTGGAAGGGGACAGTGGGTCCGAGCAGTGCTGAGTGGCAGAAGAGACAAGCCCTCATGCCCCAGTGGCCTTCCCCCGTGCGCTAGTGATGTCTCTTTACCCTCTGCCCTTGTCCTCCCAGGCAGGTTTTAACGCCGGTGATGGAAAGCGCTACTTCAACATCCCTGGATCCCGCACCGATGACATCGCTGACGTGGAGATGACGACAAATGTGGGTATCCCCGGGCGCTGGGTGTTCAGAATCGATGATGCCCAGGTGCAAGTGGGGGGCTGCAGCAATACAAGTAAGAGGACAGCAGTTAGGTTTATTTAACTCCCAACCCAACCCCACACTGTTCTCCAGCCCTGTCTTTCCCTGCCTCAACCCCCACCTCCGCGTGGTGGAGGAGACGGCTCGAAGGGCTTGGGGAGGGAGGGGAGGCAGCCCTGGGGGGACCATCCTCAGTGCCTGCCGTGGCTGGGGACGGCACTCACGGGTGCCCTGGGACTGGGAAGGGGCTGGGAGAGCAAACGGGGAGGGGAGGAAGACTTCTGAGACGAAGAGCCCATGGGGAGCAATGAGGGAGGCTGGGGAGGAGATGATGGCACACAGGTGGGACCGCACTGCCAGGCAGGGCAGAGCACGAGGGGCTGGCACCCTCGGGGCTGGCACCCTCAGGGCTGGCACAGGTCTGTAAGGCCCAGGAGGCTGGGGTGAGCCATGTGGAGGGCTGCTGGGTGCCAGCCTCCCCCGCGGGGCTGGGGTGCCAGGGCTGGGCCACGGTCCCCACCCTGGGGGTTCTGACACGTCCCTCGTGGAGCTGCTGGCCTCCCATTCCTCGTCCCCGCTCCCCCCGGGCTGTGTTTTCCCACCCACGATCTGCGCGTGTCTCGCGTTACTGGTGGGTTTGCTGCACGCGGGCTCTCCCGTCCCCCTTTCCCTCTGCCCCGGGTGATAAGCGAGGGCACGTTCGTGTTCCCCCGACCAGCGTGGCTGACCCCGTGCAGCCTCTCCTCCTTGCACAACAGGAATAAAACTGCCCCCCCTGTCCCAGGGGAGCCCGTGAGGAGTGGATCCTGCCCCGCTGTGAGGCAGGCAGCCCCCGTGGGCTCCCCAAGCACCCCGGGGAGCCGGGCGGGCGTGGGGACAGGCTCCGGCACTGGTGTGGCTGAAAGGCGGCGGGTGAGCCCTGCCAGGACGCGGGCTGACGGGGGGGGGGCACCGCCTGTCCCCACAGCCTCTGTCTGCCTGACACTGCGGCCCTGCCTGAACGGGGGGAAGTGTATTGAGGACTGCATCACAGGGAACCCCTCCTACACCTGCTCCTGCCTGGCCGGCTTTACTGGGAAGAGGTGCCATGTCGGTGAGTGCCGGCCCCGAGGTGCCGTCCCCGAGATCCCGGTGCTTTGTCTGGGGGAGCCGGTGTCACTGCTGTGTGCTGGCAGTCCGTCCGTCCGTCTGTCCCTTTCCCTGCCCTGAGCTCCTGCCCCCGCCCGGGGCTCTGTTTCAGATGTGGACGAGTGTCTCTCCCACCCGTGTCAGAACGGAGCCACCTGCCTCAACGGTGCTGGCAGCTTCAGCTGCAGGTGCCCGCCAGGCTTCAGAGGCACCAACTGCGAGACCGGTGAGTGCGGGGCTGCTGGCACGGCAGTGCTGGCTCTTTGCAGTGTTTGAAGAGCGGAGACCCCAGACTTGAGAGGCGCTGCCGCTCTTTCGAGGGGGGTGGGGGGGTGCTCTCTGAAACCAGGGCTCCCGTGGCAGCTGCTGGGTTTGAGCGGTTTGTGATGGCCGGCCTGGATTGCAGCTTGCTGCAGGCAAAGGAAACTTTGCTCTGGCCGTGAGCCCTTCCTGCTGCTGGCAGCCCGTTCCGCTGAGGGCTCGGCTCAGCACTGCTGCCAAGCGCCTCTCCCCGCCACCGCTCCCTTAGTGAGAAAAGCTGGTGGTTAGTGCTTAAACAGAAGTCTCAGAGGCCCTGCTTTTGCAGGTGATGCTCTGGTCCCGAGCCCTTTGAAGCCAGCGGGGAGTCTCCCAGTCCCTGGCAGGGGCTGTGGTGGCCGGTTTCCCCCACCACTGGCCTCCGCCCGCCGGTGGAAGTGCCGCCAAAGCGTTTGGCTCCCAGTGAGCCTCCACGCTGGTGGAGAAGGCGAGCAGGGAGTTGACTTTCGGGGAAGGGACGGAGAAACGCCCAGCACGGCACACTGGCATCCAAGAGGATGGCGCAGAGGGATGAAAGGGCTGAGCTGCCCAAGGAACAGTTTGGGGAAGAGCCGCAGCTGGGGACACGGCTGCCATCGGTGCATTGGTGGCTCCGAGCTGCGCTCTCTGCCTGGCCCCAGCATCGCTGCGTGTGCAGAGGATTCCATGTGACAGTCCTGTACCTGAGTTGATCCCCCTATCTTTTTTTTTTTTTTTTTTCCCCTGGTGTTCTGCTGCAGAAGAGTCGCCGTGTGAGAACAGGGTGTGCCAGAACGGCGGGAGGTGCCAGGCGGCAAACAGGACGGCGGCATGCTTGTGCCAGCCAGGGTACACGGGGGTGGACTGCCAGACAGGTGGGTGGCAGGAGCAGGTGCCGGGGGGGAGATGGTGACACTTCACGCCTTGGCAAGCTGCCTTCCCGCCCTGCTTCACCCTCAACCGTGGTTTTGGGAGGGGAGTGCTTGGCGTTGCTGGTGGCACTCTTATAATTTTTTTTTTTTTCTAAATTTATTTTTCTGGCCATCGCCTTCCACCTCCCGAGCATCCTTCAGGATGGGAGGCAGCAGGTGAACTGGCACCCAGGCGGTGCCAGCACGTGGCCTGACCGCCCCTCCCTGCCTCCCCTTGCAGAGGTGAATGAGTGCGAGTCCAGCCCGTGCCTGAATGGCGGGCACTGCATCGACCTGGTCGATAACTACACCTGTGTGTGCCTGGAGCCCTTCGTGGGACAGCGCTGCGAGACAGGTGCCCGCTCCTGCCTGTGCCCCGGGATGACCCATGCCAGGGCCTGCATCTCCCGTGCTCTGCTGGTCATCATGGCCCCTCTCCCAGGGCTGGGCTCTGCTCATCGCTCACTTGTTTGCTTTCCCCCTCAAGATTCATCTTCCTGCGAGGACCGGAGCTGCCGAAACCGGCAGACGTGCAACTACATCCGCCCCGGCCGCTACATCTGCACCTGCTCCCCGGGTTATTACGGCAACAACTGCCAGTACAGTGAGTGGAGGCGTGCCTTGCCCAGCCTGCCGCGGGAGCTGGTTTTGGGGGAGCCGGGCGGGAAGGCACGAACGGCTAAAAAGGGGCTGCGTCAGCCATAGGTGCTGCCGAAAGCTGGTGGGTAGCGTGTGCGGAGTGGTCGTGGTGCTGCTGGGAGGGAGCGCCGTCCATCGGGGCTGCTTGGCCACGGTGGGGTCTCCGGTGTGAAGCTGGGCTAGACTGGCCGTGCCCCTGCTCCCCCCCCGGACAGGGGCTGAATCGGCCCCAGGTCGCAGTGGCTGTGGCTCAGGCTCCCCCTTCCCCGCAGGCGGGCCCCGCGTGCCCAGCGCCTGCCTCTCCCAGCCATGCCAGAACGCAGGCAGCTGCCTGGAGACAGAGCAGGGCTACGTCTGCGAGTGCCGGGAGGGCTACACCGGGCAGGACTGTCGAGACCGTGAGTACCAGGCTGGGTCTCTCTGGTGGGGTGTCATGTCTCTAGGGGAGCCCTTATGCTCCTGCGAGGGAGAAGCAGCAGCCCCGGAGAGCCCATTCAGGGCTCCTGGACTGAACAGTGGGTACGTCCCACTGAAGGAGGCTGTGTCTGGGTGTCTGGGGGGGCTCGTGCCTGCTACCGACCTGACCTGTCCCCATGGGTGGCATCTGGCAAGGCTGCTTGGCTGTCCTAGCCCCACAAGCCGGAGGGGTTCTGGGAAGCTCCCGTCTCCTCTCTTGCAGAGCTCTCGGAGGGCTGCGAGTGTCGCAATGGGGGCAGTTGTCTGGAGGGGAATGTCACCATCTGCCAGTGCCCGCCTGGGTTTTTTGGTCTCCTCTGTGAATTCGGTAGGTGAAGGCTTCTCGCTTGCTGTGTTTGCTCCCTTTCCGGGATGCTTGAGTCAGGCAGGCTGTGGGCAGGCAAGGAGATACTCTGCCCGTGCCTGAGCCTAGCACAGTACCAGGAGCACAAACTGAATTTGAGCCTGGAAACATTGTCGCCCGGTGAGGAGGCAACGCTTCTATCTCATCGCTCCCCCTTGAGCTGTGCCTCTCCCAGCCCCTGGCTCCCCTGGGTGGGGAGGGAGCCGCAGCCTTCGTGCGCTCCTGCTCTGAAGTTCGCTGGGCATCCAGGCCGGCCCTCGCTGTTCGTGTGGTCTGTGGTGTGGGGTACAGGGAGTCCCTCCCGTCCCGTCAGACCCTGCAATGTTAGGAGACCACCGTTTCTGGCCAGGCAGCCGGCTGGGTGTCCTTCTGCCACCGGCTGACAGGCTGGTGGTGGCCGTGTGTTTGCAGAAGTCACCACCACGCCGTGCAACATGAATACGCAGTGCCCAGATGGTGGGTACTGCATGGAGTATGGCGGGAGCTACCTCTGCGTCTGCCACACTGACTACAGCACCAACCACAGTAAGTATCGTCCGTGGGGATGTGGGACCAGCCCCAGGGAGGGACACATGATGGGGGGGGCCAGGAGGGTGAGCAGGGATGCTGTCATCAGCCGGAGAGCAGCTCTCGCACCCCCAGTCATACATCCTCAGTGACTCCCTGTGTTTGGCTTCGCAGCGATGCCATCCCCCTGTGACTCGGAGCCCTGCCTGAATGGGGGGTCCTGTGAGGTTCACGATGACTCATACACCTGCGAGTGTCCTCGAGGCTTCCTTGGCAAGCACTGCGAGAAAGGTACCCAGATGGAGCTCCCTGCCAGACGCAGGACCTGGCAGAGGGTTGGAGAAGAGCTTGTGGGAGATGAGCGGCTGCTTGCTGAGCTGCAGCTGGAAGTGGGTGCAGGTTATCCCATCCCACCCCATGGGGCGGAGGGAGGATTGCATGGCTGCCTTCATGGCCCCTGACAGTTGCAGCAGCCGATCCATTTGTTGTTTTCTGCATAACACCATCATTGTTGGAATATTTTTACATGCCTGAGCTTCTGGCCTCAGGAACAGCTGTCAGTCCCCTGGCATCATGCGTCTGTGGCTCCCCGAGGTCCTGGCGTGCATCTGCGTGGGTGGTGTCTTGCAGCGTTGCTGAGCCCAGGGCTGTGAGGCCTGGGTGCGCTCAGCTTGCCCGCAGCGAGGGGTTGGTGGGCTGCTGGCGGGAGGTGGTGGCTCTCGGGATGCCAGCAGAAGTGGGTGACACCCGCTCTCGGTGCTCTCCCCGCAGCCAAGCCGCGGCTCTGCAGCACAGGGCCCTGTCGCAACGGAGGCACCTGCAGGGAGGCGGATGGCGAGTACCACTGCACCTGCCCCTACCGCTTCACTGGCAAGCACTGTGAGATCGGTACGGCCCCCCTGGCCCCCACCCGGGGAGGAGAGGCGGCTGACGTCCCGCTCGCTGCTCAGCTCCTGCCTGCCCTCTGCCCCCAGGTAAGCCAGACCCCTGCGCCTCGGGGCCCTGCCAGAATGGGGGCACCTGCTTCCACTACATCGGCAAGTACAAGTGCGACTGTCCCCCAGGCTACGCCGGCCGGCACTGCGAGATCGGTAGGTGTGAGCAGGGCGCACGAGTGCCGGGTGCTGCCTGGGGAGGTGTTGGGGCTGACGGTGGAGCCAATAGCCGTGGTAGCAGCAAGCGAGCCTCACAGCTGGCTTTAAACCACCCTCCCTGTAATTGGAAGCGCTTGGACTCTTCCTTGCACCCTGCCAGAGGGGGAAAGGGGATGGCTTTGGTTTCTGGGCTCTGTCAACTCTGCAGCAGTTGCTTTTTGCTCCGTTCTTCTAGTGCCCTCCCCGTGCTTCCTTAGCCCCTGTGAGAACGGCGCTACCTGCGAGGACCTCGGCGGGGGCTATGCTTGCACATGCCCCGTGGGCTATGTAGGGAAGCACTGCCAGTCCGGTAAGGGCCTTGCGCTGCCCCTGCCAGCCAGGGACTCGGGGCGCCTCTGAGGGCCTCACTCACTTCCCCTGTCTCTTCCCAGAGGTCGACTGCGGTGTCCCCAGCAAGGTGAAGCACGCCCAGGCCTCTTTCAACTCCACCAAGGTGGGCTCACTGGCTGAATACCAGTGTGAGCTCGGCTACGCCCTCAGTCAGCACAACCACCCCCGCGTCTGCCTCGGGCCTGGTGTTTGGAGCGACCCCCCTGAATGCGATGGTGAGGAGCGCTGGGGAGCCGCCGAGCCCTGGGGCACTGTCTGTGCGGAGAGAGGCCCTGGGGACACCTGCCCCCTGCCCGGCGCTGATGGCGCTGACGTCTCTTGCCTTGTCTCTCCCCTGCCCAAATGCCTGCATGTCTCTCCCCTGCCCAAATGTCCGCAGAGATCGACGAGTGCCAATCCCAGCCCTGCCTGAATGGTGGGCGGTGCAAGGACCGCATCGCTGAGTTCCTGTGCCTGTGTGAGCCCGGTTACACTGGCCACCAGTGCGAGTCGGGTAAGGGACCGTGCCGGTGTGCTCCACAGGCAGCTGTAGCAAACCCTTCCTTGCCCCCCAGTCCCCAGGGAATGACAGCGGGTGCAATCCCCACGGCCGGGAGCTGGGCTGCCTGCGGCTGTGCGCGCTGGCTTCGGTCTCCTGTCTGTCCTCTCAGATCAGGCTGTGGTGAGGGCTCCTCTCCTGGAGCCGCCAGCCAGCTTGGGGGGTGCACCAGTGGGGAGACACTGCTCCCAGTCGGGTGGAGGAGCAGGCAGGACTACGGAGCACGTGCGCTACTCGTGTCCCTCTGCTAATGGATGCTCTGTGAGCATCCCCATCGCTGACGGGGCAATGATTGTCCTGAGGCACGCTAAGCCCGTGCAGAGAAACCCCAGGTCTCAGGATCTAGGTGGGAAGGGCCCTGCATGGCTCCAAAGTTATTGGCCAAGAGAGGGGGGAAAGCTTGAGGTCGCACATTTTTGGCCATGCTGTGCTCCTGCGTATACACGTGGTCGTGGTCACAGGCGGGCGCTGGTTGAAGGGGGTGACGGGCAGCGTGGGGGCTGGTGGGACTCTGTGGCAGCCGGCTTTAGCCTGGCTCCTCAGGGCCTGGCAGAGGACAGTGGGAGGAGAAGGTGGGATGCCTGCCGGGGGTTAGAGGAGGGGACGTGCCGCAGGTGCCCTTGGCACAGCTCCGCACTGTCCCCAGGTGTCCCTGCGGGCATGTCTCCGTGCCCAGCTCCGGCTGCAGCCTTGGCGCAGGGGCAGGTGGGGGGCGGTGGGCATTCCCGATGGCCTCAGGAGCGGGGCTGTTCCGGGCTGGTGGGCTTGAGGGTAGCGAGCAATGTGGGGAGGGGCTGCGCTCTGCAGCAGAAGCACTGCCTTTCCGAGCCCCCCGTCCCCTGCCGCCATCTCTGTCATTGTGCTAAGACAGTGCCTCTCCTTCTGCCGCTCTCCAGATGTCGACGAGTGCCAGTCAGAGCCCTGTAAGAACGGCGGGACCTGCCGGGACCTCCCTGGGTCCTTTGCTTGCTACTGTCCCGAGGGCTTTGTGGGGACCCAGTGCGAGACAGGTAGGGACCCACCCTTCCCAGGGCAGCAGGAGGCTGGACTCTGGGCACCGGGATGGGGCCAGGACTGGCAACAGGCCAGGCAGCCAGTTGCCATCTTGGGCGCCTTGACCCCAAGCCATCACCTCGGGTGCTCGCTGCCTGTCGCGCCTCCTTGCCTGCAGTTTCGGGGGCAGAGCTGAAACTGCTCCGGTGGGGGGGGAGCAAGAAACAAGGTGTCTGCTGGTGACAGATCCCCTTTCGAAGGTGTCCACCCCCTGCCAGGGAATGCAGCCGCCATGGCGCTTGGGTGGGATTCCTGGTCCAGACTGGGTGCGCTGAGCCCCCGGCTGCGTGTCCATCCTGCTGCCCCCTCGGGGGCCGTTGCCGTCGCTCACCTGCGGGAGCTGGCTGCTGGCATGCTGGGGACCCCCGCTCACTGCTGGCCTTCTCCCACCTCCAGAAGTGGATGCCTGTGAGTCAGGCCCTTGCCGAAACGGGGGGGAGTGCGAGAGCTACGGGGGCTCCTACCTCTGCGTGTGCCCAGAGGGTTTTTTCGGCTACCACTGTGAGACAGGTGAGGCGGGCAGGGTGGATTGGTGTGGGGCAGCCACTCGGCCAGCCGGCACCACTAATGCTGCTGGGCCTGGCGCCTCTCCCGCAGCCAGCGACCCGTGCTTCTCCAGCCCCTGCGGGAGCAGAGGCTACTGCCTGCCCAGCAACGGCACCCACAGCTGCACCTGCAAAGTCAGCTACACAGGCAAGAGCTGCGAAAAAGGTAAAGGCCCTCAGCAGCGGCACCAGGACGTGGCGCGGGGCTCGACGCCGGCCCGGCGGTGACCACCGCCTGCGAGGGGCTCGACGCTGTCCGGGACCAGCAGCTCTCCTTGAGGCGGGCAGGGCCGGGGCCTCGCCTCTGCGGGGGGCAGCCCAGGCCACACCGATGCTGCGGGCAGGTGCTGGCATGCCAAGCCACTGCCGCATGCGCCAGGCTCAGCACGAGGACGCTGGGGACAGGTTTCCCTGGCCCCCTGCAGCGACGGCGATCCCTCGGATGCCCTCAGGAGGGGAGGCTGAGGCGTCCGAGGGAAGCCTCTCGCCGCCGGCACCGGCCTCCCCAGGGCCCCTCGCCCTGTCTGTCACCATAGGCCCGGCAGGCGGTGGCAAGCACTCAGCCGCCGGTGCTGCCAGGTCGCAGTGGCCAGGAGCGCTCCCGGCGCCCTGGATCCTCCCGTGCCCACCGGGCTAGTGGCAGCTGGTGCCCACAGGGCCCCTGCCAAGTGCACCGAGGGAGAGCAAGGGCCCCGTCCTCCATCGCTGCCACTCTGCCTCTTGCTGCTGGGGTCTGTTTTCTAAAGATTCATGGCGTTACCTCTCCCCTTTGCTTTTGCCCACACCCTGAAGAATTGCTGCCACCAACCTCATTAAAGGTGGAAAGGGTGGAGGACACTGGTGTGTTGATTTCTTGGCACCCACCTGAGGACGCAGCCGCCAGGCAACTCATTGACGGCTACGCCGTGACGTACGTATCCCTCGACGGCTCTTACCGCAGGACAGATTTTGTGGACCGAAGTCGTTCTGCCCACCAATTGCGGGCATTAGCCTCCGGCAGAGCCTACAATATTTCTGTCTTTTCAGTCAAACGCAACGTGAACAACAAGAATGATATCAGCAGGCCCGTCATGCTCACCACACGCACTAGTGAGTAGTGTTCCTGGGGGGATCGCGGTCTTGAGCACGCGTAGCCCCCGCAGGCACCAGGGCTTGCACTGCCTCCTCCCTGCCACCGGCTCCGGTCGCAGCCTGGGCCTGTGCCAAACCCTGGCAGGTTTGGCGGTGCAGATCCTAAAATCCAGCCGGGGGCCTTTGAAAAGCGCTTGGCACAGAGAATCGCTGTTCTCTTTGCTGTGAGTAAAAAAGGGACCGAACTCCCTGCGGCTCGCTGGGCCCCTGCCCGGGGGCTGGTAAGGGAGCCGGCAGTGGTGACCACTCCCAGATCCTGTTCATCAGGGCCAGGCTGCACCCGCCACACCAGTTACCCCTCCTTACTGGGCCCAGGGCAGCACAGGTCCCTAGTGGGGCTTGGCTGAGCTGGAGAAGCCCCCATGCCAGCCAGGCTCAGGGCTGTGCAATCTCTGCTGACAGTGAGCCCTGTGGGCGCATCACCCCACCATCTCACCAGGCTCGGCATGGGGACGTGCCAGAGAGGGCAGAGGCTGACAGGACCTCTGCTCTGCAGGTGGAGGGAAGGGGGGCACAGTGATGCCTCTGTGGGGTATGGGCAGGTGGAGAAGCCACGGTCCCACTTTCTAGGGCAGGCAGATGTAGAAATCAAGTGCAAACTGAGGATGGAGGGAATTAGATGTAGAAAAGCTGCCCTCTAACGAGAGGGGGGTGGTGGCAGGAAAGCGCACGGGCCATATCCCACCCTGTGGGCTGAGACCAAGTGAAGCCCAGGGGAGGAGAAGGCAGGTGTGGTGCTGGGCACAGCAAGGGTCTGTGCCCCAGCTATGGCTTCTCAGGAGGCCTCGAGCCAGGGCCAGATGCTGGGGGCAGCAAGAACTGGGCTCGGGGCAGCCACCCGGGGCGTGCAGTGGGCTTGGGGCCAGACCCCGGCACTGCAGCCCCTTTGGAGCTGGTGGAGGGGGGCTGGGGCCAGAGGAGGACAGCCCTAGGGGTGCCACAGATGGCACATGGCCTTGCGGGCAGGCAGATGGATGCGCTGCTTGCCTGCCTGCAGGTGGTGAGGACGGGAGGGCATGAGTCTGGCAGGGCAGGCAGTGCTGAGCTGCTCCCACAGGGGAAGCCAATCCAGAGGGGCAGGAAGGACCCCGGTGGTGGGGGTGTGGGGAAGGGATGGAGCAACCTGTGATGACCGGAGCCCTCTCCGCTTCCTCTGGCCAGGACCGCGTCCGGTGGAAGGCTTTGAGATCACGAACGTGACGGCCAGCACCATCACGGTGCAATGGGCTCTCCACCGGCTCAAGCACTCCACTGTCAGTAGGGTGCGTGTCTCCATCCGCCAGCTGGGGGACCTGGCAGACCGCACCGTGGAGCTGAACAGCAGCGTGGCCAAGTACACCTTCCTGTGAGTGCGGCGGCAGGCGGGCACTGGGCCAGCTGGCCCTCCCAGGCTGCCCAGCTTACCACTTCCCACCCTGCCTTCCTCTTCCACAGGGACCTGCAGCCAGGAGAGAGGTACATCGTCCACGTCACGACGCTGAGTGGCCTGGGGACAGAAGATCACCCCTCGGAGAGTCTGGCCACGGCCCCCTTTCACGTGTGGACGAGTGAGTGGGGTTGCCTTTGCTACCCCCCCCCCCCCCGCCGCTGCAGGGGCCTTGGGGCTTGGCAGGCACAGGGCAGCCACGGCTCGTGGCCAGCAGGAAAGCTGCAGGGAGGGGAAGGTGCGAAAGCCGTCAGCCTGTCTGGCCAGCACAGCGGGTAGGAGGGGTGCAGGCAGCCCTCGGGAAGGGCAGGCGAGGCAGCAGCACGTCCTCCCCTGCCAGATGTTGTTTGCTGCCCAAGACCAGCACGAGCTCAGCCCCATGCGGAGCCAACATGGGCCTGATTCATCCCCTGCTGTACGGCAGCTGGAGGGCGAGGGCCGGACACGGGTGCCAGGATGCAGTGAGGCTCTGCCCATCTTGGCAGGGACCCAGCGCTGAGCATCTCCTCCCAGTTGTACGGCTGGAGCCAGGCTGAGGGCTGGACAGGGCACAGCCAGGCAAGCTGGGACCCTGGCATGCTTATAAGGTGGCTTGTGAGCAAGTAGGGCGGTCCCTGTTCAAGGATACCAGTGCTGACCCCTTTTCTCCCCACCTCCTGCCTGCTCCAGGGCCTCTCCCCCCGCGAAACCTCACTGCCTCCCGCATCACCGCCACCTCTGTGTCCATGGCATGGGAGCAGCCACCCGCTGGCGCCGTGGAGGGGTACATCATCAATGTCACCACAGCTCAGAGCGTGAAGAGCCGCTACGTGCCCAATGGGAAGCTCGTGTCCTACACGGTGCGGGACTTGCTCCCCGGGCAGCGGTACCGCCTGTCTGTGACAGCTGTGCAGAACACAGAGCAAGGCCAAGTGCACAGCGAGCCCATCCACCTCTATGTCACCACCTGTGAGTGCCTGGCTCGCCGGGGCTGGGGCGCTGCCAGTTTGCTGCAGCACGAGGGAGGTGATGGGCTGATGGGGAAGCGCGGCAGGGGGGTAGGAAACCAGTTGACCAACAGAGCAAAGAGCTCCTGAGGACTTGTTGCCCCAGAACCGGCTGTGGGGACAGGATGCAGGTCTCCTGCAAAGAGAGGTGGGGGTTGCAGGGTGCTGCCTCCATTAGTGGAGGGCAGATGCAGAGTTACAGCTCAGCGATGCTTCACAGGGACTGGCGCTCACAGCCCAAGCGCGTGGAGAGTGTCCGTGTGTCCCCACACAGCCTGAAATGGCAGCCTGGGGACTTGGGGACCGGCTGGGAGTTGCTGTGCTGACCTAACCCTTTGGCCTGCAGTGCAGAGGGATGGGGCTCCGGAGAGACGGTGGAGCCAAGCTGGACACCCCCGGATCCTGCGCAACAGGCTGCCCCCAGCTTTCCTGCCTGAACTCCGCTTGCTAGCGGATCACGACACAGCCGAGGAGCCCTCGCCAGCCCCCAGGTAGGCACTGCTCCAGCAATCCTGGCTCTTCCGCCAGCACTCAGCCCAAGCATCGGGCTGAGCGCAGCCCCTTTTCCCAGCTCCTGTGTCTGGGTGCATACAGGGTGAAGCCATGCTCCTGCTGGGTCGTGCCTCTCGCCCACCTGCTGGGCAGGCCCTTGCCCTGTGAGCGGGTCCCCCGCGCTGCCTGCAGCTGAGCCCCCGGGACTCGCACTGAGCCTGATGGCACCAGCGAGTGCCTCCAGCCCTAGCATGTGGGGCGGCTGTGGCCTGGGGGACCTGCAGTGCCCTGTACCCTCATGGCTCTCCTGTCCCAGGTTCACTGAGCTGGTAGATGGCAGAGGGAGGATCAGCGCCAGGTTTGGCACTGCGCTGGGCAAATCCATCACTGTGAAGACACGTAAGTGCTCTGCTGCCTTTCTGTCCCCTTCGTGTCACCTAGTGCCATCTCCTACGCCTCCCCCCAGGACAGGGTGGTCACTGGACAGGCTGCTGTAGAGCTGGGGGAGCCATAGAGGAGGGCAGAGCCCTCTTGCATCTCCCTGGGGAGACAAACATCTGCCCTGATTGCTAAACCCCTGCCCTGGGAGAGGGGTGACACAGAGCCAGTTGGGGAGCCCAGAGAGGGACCCTCACTGATGGGAGGCAACGCTGGCTGCGGTGTGGGCTGGCCTTCTCCCCTGCCAGCAGCAGTGGAAGCCTAGGCAGTGACCCCGCAGCCCCCCAGCGCAGCCCCCACCTGCCCAGCAGCCTGATCCCCCTCCGCCAAGCACAGCCTCACATTCAAGGAGGGTGCCTGGGCAAGAAGCCCCTTGCTAGCCCAGGACCACCCCCCCACCCCCGTTTGCCATCCCCAGAACACTAGGGATGCAAGCGCCAGCCCAAGATATCCTACCAGGCCCGGGAACTCCATGCCATGGGGTGGGGAAGGGGTCCAGCACACCTGATGGCAGCCCTGGGCTCACTGCATGTCTGGGCTCTGCCCCTGCCTCCCCAGGGCTCCGTGTCCCACAGCCCTCCAGGAAGGGCGAGGCGTTCACCCTAATTCTAGGGGTGCCAACTGGGAAGGGCTAAACCACTGCCTCAGGCCTGACCAGCCCTCTGATGCTGCGGGCAGGCTGGATCCTATCGGGGGGGCTGCCCTTGGGTCTGGTCCTGGCTGGAGGTGACGTTTGACCCTCTTGTTGCCCAGAGCCGGAGGCTCCAGTGAAGCTGGAGAACGTGGAGGTGTCCAGCCAGGGCAGTCTGGCACTGCAGCTGCGCGAGGCAAAGAGCAAGAGTAAGTCCAGGGGAGACACGTGAGCAGCAGGGACCCAGCCCAGGCAGGGGCCTCACACCAGCCTGCTCTCCTTGTTGCTGCCCGGTTGGGAGGCACACAAGTGGCACAGCGTGGGCCCCTGCTCGCAGCTCCCCGGGAGCACCCTGGCACGTCAGCAGGGTGGGCAGGGCTGCACCGTGGCCCCAGGGACTGACGGCCATCCGTGTTTTGCAGGTGAGGGGCAGAACTGCTCCACGAACCCCTGCAGGAACGGAGGCACCTGTGCCAGGGATGCCAAGTCCTACCACTGCGACTGCCGCCCGGGATTCAAGGGCTGGCTCTGCGAGCTGGGTGAGTGCTGTGCTGCTGCTGGAGGGCCGGCTCCCTCCTGCAGGTGGATAGCGTGTGCCCAGCCTGGCAGCTGTCCTAGCCACAGGTCACCAAGCACACTCTGCCAGCACCGAGCTCCTCCCTGACAAGGGGGCTTCCACCATGCCCAGGCTCCACTAGAGAGGGCTGTGCTGTGCCGACAGCAGAGAGAAGAGCTGGGCTTTGCTCTTGCCAGTTCGGGCAGATCTGGGAGCGCAGGTCAGCCCCCTGCTTCTGGCTGAGCCCTCCACCAGGCAGCCTGGCATGCCAGGCTCCTGCCCTGCCCACATAGTTACCTGGGCACCCTGAGGCTGGGGGCTCTGCCTCTCCTGGCAGCTTAGCTCTGTTGAGCCCAGCCCTCCAGGACAGCAAGGGGGATGCCTGGGGGGGCCTTGGCGGCCCCCTGCCACAGGACACAGGCAGGCAGAGTCAGAGATGGGCCTGTTGATAGCTCCCCTCTCCTGTTCCCCAAGCAGCCTGCAAGAAGGTGCCACACTCGTGCACGCGGCTGTACTCGGAAACCAAGTCATTCCCCGTGTGGGAAGGAGGCACCTGCCACTACCTGTGAGTACTGCCTGTGGGTTGTGCTCCCTTCTTCCCCTTGTGCTCAGAGCTGGGGATGTCTCCCCGCAGCTCGGCTCTGGGGAAGGGAGAGTGAGGCCATCTCAGACCCCGGCTGGCAGCTGCCAGGTGGCTACAGCTGCCCCCTCCCCAGCGCAGGCTGAGCAGCCTCAGGTACCCTTGAGCCCCCGGGGCTGCCCCGCCAGCTGTGTTTCAGGGCAGGGTGTTGCTGAAATGACAGCCCCATGGCAGCATTACCCACAGCAAAGTTGGATTTGGTGTGCGTGACCCCTAAGCAGCAGCAGATCCCCTGCCTGCCGGCCCAGCTCCTAACTGCCTCTCCATCTGCACGCAGAGGGCTGGGGCCGGCCCTGCTGCAGTGCCAGGGCACGGAGCCCCCTGCTCTGCCCCCTGCCCCCCCCAGGCTTCCTGCAATGGAGGCACGAGGGCCTGGCTGTGCGGGGTCAGCCCTCAGGCACAGCCAGCTCAGCCCCATTCCTACCAAGGCCAGCTACCACAGCCTGGAAGGAAACAGGGGAGACCCCCACACTACCCCCTCGCACTTATAAAAGCAGCTCCGTCCCTGTTACTCCCTACAACCCCCCCCTCTGCTGTGTGTGCAGGTACAGGAGAGTCTACAAGGTACACCAGGACATCTGCTACAAGGAGAGCTGCGAGAGCACCGGTTCCGAGAAGACAACCAGCAGGTACAGCTAGCAGCAGCGCACCAAGTGCACCAGCCTTCCTATGGCCCAGGAGGAGGATGCAGCCAGCCAGTGCTGCCCAACACGTGCCGGGGTGTCCAGGCTGGGGGTGGTCTGGGAGAGGGGTTGCAGGCACCCCATGCAGAACAGTGTGAGGAGTGCATGACGGAGGCTCAGACACCAGCTCTGCATGTCCTCCCTATGAGCGACAGTCAAGGGGCTGCAGGGCTGATGGCGCTCTCCTCGGTTCTCTTTCAGAAAACCAAGCAACAGTCACACACTGAAGAAGCCATAAGTAAGTACCTGCTCCAGGCCCTCCTCAGCCATGGACAGGGGCAGCTCCTGCCTGTGGCTGTGCCCGCCCCCGCACAGGGAGTTGGGGAAGAGGAGGGTGGAGGCCAGAGCGCAGCCCAGGCTCACGTTGCCAGGTCAAGGGGGTGCGCGGGCGCTGCAGCTGCCGTGCTGGTCTGGCTTGGGCCTGCGGCTGGGGGCTCCTGGTTGTGGCTGGGGCACAGGAGCAGAAGGCAATGCTCTGCTTCCCTGCAGCTCTGCAGCCCCATAAACAAGAGATGCCTGCACAGAAAGGGCCCAGGAGCTGCCTGCCTGTGCAGGGCAAAGGCTGGCACCCTGGCGGGGCCAGATCTCCTTCTCCTAGCCTGAGATGGGCGCACAGGGTGGGGAGAGGCAGGTGCAGGGCTTCTGGGGGCCTCTGCATACCAGCTCATTCTTCTCTTGCTCCTTCACAGGGTTCAAAGCAGTAGGAGCTTCGTCTTTCCACATCTAAGGGCTTTTGAAACACCAGGAACACAGCGGGGGAACCTTCTTGCCTGGCATCAGCTTCTCCCTCTCCTCCAGCCCGCTAGGGACATGCAGCCGGATCAGCATGCCAAGCAGCACTCCCTTTCCTCCGCTGGACCAGCGCTGTCTTCGCTCTGGCTTGCCTCCGGCCGCCTCTCTGCCCCCGAGGAGCTGCACACCAGCGTACCGCAGCGGCTGGCTGGCTGCCCCCCCCGCGTCCGTGTCCCCCCCCCGGGGACCAGCCCCACTTGGCCCCCCCCAGCTGCTCTGCACAAGCGATAGGCTCCCAGCTCTGCTCCAATAGCAGCGGGGCTGAGCCCAGCTCCCTGCCAACAGCATCTGCACCAACCTGTTTTCGTAATCCAAGGTTATAAATTACCTATAACCCCCAAATAAAACAGTTTACTGCAGACCAAAAAGCCTTAGCTATCACCTGAAACATGGCCCACAACCACCTGGTTGCAGGAGACCTTCCCTAGGTGGAGGAGTCAGAAATGGTGAGCAGCTCCCTTGAGCAGGGAGGCGAGTGTGGGCACTGGAGGTGTGTCCCTGTCCCCTCCGCTCTAGCGGGGGGAAACTGAGGCAGCTTCTATTGCCTGCCTTTTTTGATTTGTAAACAATCCCTGGTTTTAACCAAATTTCCAGCTCAGAAACCAATAGAGCACGTAGGGAAAAAAAAAAAAATTAAAAGTGATCTGTAGGGTGCAGTTTGTCAGCTGTAACAGCATGCTTGTTCTGACTCTAATCGCCTCCAAGCCAGGGCAGGGCATAGCGTGGGCTCGGTGATGAAGTGAGTTCCACATGCCATCCCCCTGAGCCACTCGCAGCGGTTGCATTCCCGGTGGCACCAGCTGCTGCCGGTGGAGGAGAGGACCAATGCGCGGTGGCTGCCCCACCGGCTGCAGCAGGGCAGGCAAGGAAAACGTGTAGGTTAGAAAAGTTCCTAGTTTTTGTGAGTTTGTATGACAACGCTAGTTAAACATAGATTTGTGTATTAACGTACACAGTGTATATTATAAATTAATACATACCAGAGATATATCGTAGTTATGGTATAGAGTGTTATTTCCCCAGCAACATTGGGGGCATTCTGGTGGGACAGCCCTCCCTTCCTGCAAGCATCGCATGGTGCTTTGTTGTTCAGCCTGGAAGACGCTCTCAGAGCAGAACCGGCCCAGGAGTTTCGGTGCTCCTGGTACCACCCTCTCCCTCCTGGGAGCAGCGTAAGAGTGCTCAGCCCGGAGGAACGGCTGCCGAGGCATCCAGCAGCAGCCTGGGAGCGGCGGGGACGATGTAAAGCCACAACCAGCTGGCCACTGTGATGCTCCCCTCCTACACGGGCTCTAGCTCTGCTACCAGAGGAGAATCGGAGTCAGAGACAGACATGCCTCGTTTTCCTCCAAGGCTGCCTGAGCCTGCTCCAGCCCCCCTGCCACAAGGAGAGCACGGGAGGATGAAGAGAAGCCAGCCCTCGCCTGGGAGAGCAGGGCAAGGGGAAAGGCAGAAGAGCCGCTGCTGTCTGTGAGGGAAGGGGAGGTTTTGGGGCCGTGGTCAGAAAGCATTTCTACCCCTGCCTTGTCAGCCACGAGACCAGCGCCGACACAGGCTGCGAAGGTGGAGACGGCCCTGCCATGGGACAGTCCCATTTCGGTGCTGCCCCGGGGCCTGGCCCCACAGCGACGGGAAGCGTGGCCCCACTGCGAGCTGCCACAGCAGCCGCCTGCCCCAAAGCCAGCACAATATGTAGGTTTTAACCCAGCCTTGGAAATAAATTAGTTATTGTGGTTTGTTGGTTTTTTTTTTTTAATAAAAACACTTTATGGAAACTGGATATTTTTTAAAGTAGTTGGTCAATGAGGGGGGGAGGGGGTTATTCTCGTATTCTGATATATGACATTTATTGCCGCCCTCAGCAGGGCCCGCACATGGAGCCCTGCAGCCAGCAACAGCGCGTGCCTGGGTGGGGTGGGGGCCCAGAGCACCCAGGAGCGTGGCGGGGCCAGGGACCTGCAGCACCTTGGAGCCTCACCTCCTCACTGTTTTACCTCCCTCACTTGTCCAAGTCTTCATCGTCCTCTGCATATAGTGCATCCCTGTCCTCCTCTCCATCCTCCTCTTCCTTCGCCTCTTCCTCCTCCTCTCGAGCCAGCAGCTTCTTGAAGACCTCGTACTCCTCTGGAGTGGAGCGGGCCAGGCTGGCCAGGAAGTCTTTTTCGGGGAGCTGAAGGATGTCCTTTAGTTTCGGGTTACTGGTTTGGGTCTGGCCTTTGTGCGGGGTCTGGTAGAGTCCCCGGCGCTCCAGGAAGATGTGCCGGTTCCTGAGCTCGGCAAAGGGCATTCGGAAAAGGCGGGCCTTCACCATCTCCTTCTGCTGGACCCCCATCCTGAAGTACGCGTACTGCGGGTGGGACGGGGCGTTTCAGGCTGCGCTGCCGGCCCCGGGGCGGTACCCGCCAGGCAGGAGAGGCGCCCCCCGTGCCGGGCAGCCCGGGCCCCCTCACCTGGAAGTGGTGGTGGAGGCTGCGCGGTTCCTCCAGCAGCACGGCGGGGCAGGTCCCCAGCACCTCCCTCAGCTGCTCCGCCGTGAAGAGACACTGCTCCCGCAGCAGCCGCACCGCCGCCGCCATCCTCCTCCGGGGCAAGGTGAAGAGCTGGGGGCAGCGGCTCACCGCCCGCTGCAGCTGACCTGCGGGCACCGGGCTGAGCGGGCCGGGAGGTGCCGTCCGTCGCCCCGCCGTCCCCCCCCCCGCCGCCGCGCTACCTTACCTCCGTCGAGCCCCAGGCGCCGCAGCTCCGCCGTGCGCTCCTGCAGCCGCTCCGCCGGCATCCGCAGCACCGCCGGGATCCGCTCCAGCAGGCCCAGGGCGGCCTCGGCGCTGAGCCCCAGCAGCAGCAGCTGCGCCGCCGCCGCCTCCCGGCGCTGCAGGCCGAGCCGGGGCTCCAGCCCCAGGAGCCGCCGGGCCTGCTCCTCGCTGAAGCCCATGGCCCGCAGCGCCGCCGTCTCCCCGCAGCCGCGGCGGGGGCACAGCCCGGGCGCGGCGGGGAGGGCGCGGGGCACCAGGGCCCGGCCCGCCGCTACCGCCCGCCCGCAGCCGCGCAGCAGCCGCCCCGCCATGGCCCGGCACCGCGGGGAGGAGCCGGAGGGGCCCCGCCGCCAAGCTCCTCCCTCGCCGCGGGCGCCCGGGGCTGGAGCGGTCAGGGTGCGGGCCGTGGCGGAGGGCCCCTTCCCCTGGGGCCGGCCGGGAAGGAGCGTGGGTGTGGGAGCCGGGCCGGCTGCTCCGGGGGGCTATGGTGGGGACGCCGTTCGGCTGCCCCTGCCCTCCCTCTGCCCGAGCTGGCCCTGGCTCAGTATTTTGAATTGGTTAAAATTCTCTTTATTGAATCTAGTTTTTTCTTTCCGGTATCTTTGTCTCACAAAAATCAAGGACTGGTTTCCTGGATAGAAAGAGGACTCTGACAAAAAAAAAAAAAAGGGGGAGGGGGGGGACAGGAGACACGGATGACCCACAATCGGTGTCTGAGGCCTGGTGGTGCACACAAACTCCAAACAACACGCAGAGGGCAGTCAACCAAGACAAAAGTGTTTATTCATTCACTTTTCAGAAAGAGTGAAACTACATGTAAAAAGTCAAAACAGCCATAAAAATATATTCTGAGTTATGAGCAATTTAAACAAGACATCAAAATCTTTCCCTCACAGCTTTAAAACACATCCCGTGTAAGAACAATTATAAATGTTTGTTAGTGAGAAGCTTTTCTAGAGGAATTGTGCCCAGGCAGAGCAGATGTTTCTACAAGAGAGAAGCGCTGCAGTAAGGGAACTGTGGTTCCTGGGGAGGGGGTTGTGCTGCAGCGAGGGACTGGGATGCCCCAGGCCACAGCCCGGGCACTCCCCCGCCACTGCTCTTTCCCCGGTGGGTGTCCACACACTCACAGCTGGGAGCATTTGGGCACGGCCCACGCTCCACCCAATGAGCTGAGCGTCTTTCTCTGTGCGTGCACCCACCAGAACTGTTTCTGAATCTGCTGCTTTCTAGGGAGAAAGATAAACAGGGAGGGGTGAACCAACAGGTCCTGCTGGCCAACAGGCAGATCTTCAAACTGAGCAGGTGACTTTCCGGATTAGGTGTCCTTCGAATGGGAACTATCTTGCTAACTACAGCTCAGTCTTCTAAATCATTCCTGTGTGCTTGGCAGACCCGGGGGGAGGAGAAAGCCTTCAAAATGCTGTCTCACCTGTCTCAGCAGAGATGTATACCTCTTCCCAGGAATAATCACCCAGGTTCACAGGCTGCTTCAGCCAACAATCCTCTGCTAATGTCGCTAGAGTTGTGCGCTGCTCTGGAACAGGGTGCAAAAGCCCAGCAATTAGATCCATGAGACCTGGGGAGTGACAACAGTAAGAGGAACGGCTCAGGCTGTATTTTAGGCATGCAAGGTATGGTTTATATTCCAAGAATGCAGATTTTTATTACAAATCCTCCCCGTTAATCCCTTGTGCAGTATTCTTCTACCACAGTCTTAGTCACATGTGCTCAGCTCAGGGAATGATCCGAGATTTCCAGGTTTTCTCTGAAAACAGAGAACTGAGCACAGAGTTACAA
The DNA here is from genome assembly GCF_028858705.1 of Grus americana. NCBI lineage: Eukaryota > Metazoa > Chordata > Aves > Gruiformes > Gruidae > Grus > Grus americana. The sequence goes on from NC_072860.1 coordinate 155,861, forward strand.
CACCGCGGAGGACAGAAGTAGAAGCAAATGCCACAGAGGCAACCCAGGCTGTTTCCAAGCCCCATCTTGCCCTGCAGTCATCCCATGCATGAGCTGTGGTTAAAGGTGCACTTGGGGTTCAGGGAAAGCTTCCAGAATTTACCAGCCGATTGCAGCACCCTGAAGCCTTACAACCGTAGTGCTCCTAAGGACCCCAGAGAAATTGTTGATGAAGGTTTCTTTTGCCTGACATACAATTAGTTTTCTATACCTCCAACAGAAAACAAGGCCAATGTATTTTTCCTGTTAGGTCAAGCCACAGGGTTCATTCAGAAATTATAAATTAACACGTTATCATTGTTGTGGCTTAGCCCCAGCCGGCAGCTGAATGCCACGCGCTGCTCGCTCACCCCTCCGCCCCGGTGGGATGGGAAGAAAAAAGTATAACTGGTAGGTTGGGGTAAGGACAGTTTACCAGGACAGCAAAGGGAGAGGGAAATAACGACAGTACTGATAACACAAGGTACCAAGCGGTGATACGCAATGTAGTTTGCTCACCGCCTGAGCCCGATGCCCAGCCTGTCCCCAGCAGCTGCCCCTCCTCCTGGCCAGCCCCCTTTATATACAGAGCATGACATCATATGGTATGGAATGTGCCTTTGGCTAGTATGGGTCAGCTGTCCTGGCTGTGTCCCCTCCCAGCTTCTGGTGAAAATTAACTCTATCCCAGCTGAAAACCAGGACAATCATCCATCCCAGAAGTGACATGGCATGCACTGGCAATAGTTGAAGTGAGATAAAACTTGTGTCAGAGTTGCATGCGTGCCATTATTCATCTTAAAGTTATCTATTAGAGTGAACCTTCCCATCAGACATTACTTGTTCCTGTTTTCCCAGGTATAAACCTCACTGACGCTTGACAAGCTGATAGGCTGTCATCACATAATAAATGTGAGGCCTGGAATTTGAAACTAATAAAACATACAGCAGATAGCTGTATTCATTGTAGGCATGAAGAACTGCAGAACTTTCCTGAAAAGGATACCCCTGCTTCAGCGAGCAGCTTTGAAAATCATTGCACAGCACATTTGGAAGCATTTTTCCAGTCTTCCCCCTTTATTTTTGGGGAACAAATACTGCTCGTACTTTCCCAGGAGATCTGCTCCTTTAGAAAAGCAAATGAGAAAAATTCACCTTTTGACACAGGCCGAGGTGGGTTCAGGAGAGCTGCCATGGCCTCTTCCAGCTCACAGAAGGGATTCTCTCCAAATACTAGGGTGTAAAGGGTGACACCAAGTGACCACATCTCCAGCTCGGGGCCATGGTACCTATGAAGAGATAAACTTGTATAAACTCATATTGCAAATACGTAATTGTGTGCTAGAGAAAGTAAAAAAGAAAAAGAGGCAACTGATAGCTCTTATTGCCAATTTTCGACATAGAAAGTTTGTGAGAATTCTAACAAGGTGTTTTTGAGAAGTCTGTATTATCCTTCTCCATGAAAGCAAAACAACCAAAGAACGGCCAACCGGTTTCACTTGATGAGTATGTATAATATGCGCCTAGACTTCCACACGCGTAAGCTGGTGACAAGAGAACTTAAGCCTCCTCCTTCTTCACCATAAGCCAAAATTATCAGGTAAATACTTAAATGGCAGATCAGATACTTCATTGGAATCCCATTTTCCCCCTCCCATCCTTTTCAAAACAAAAGTTATCTGGAAATAAAAATTAACTAGATTCTGAAAAAAAGGGACAGTTTCTTCACACAGTGCCAGGCTGATTTCCCAGGGCAGCGCTGGTTTATCATCCATCTAGTTCCCAGCAGGGATTTCCTCTCCTCCTTGCATAGCTTTCCCCCCCTGCCCCATTAAGAGGAGCTGTCTGAAGGACCTATGAAAACAGCTGTGAAACGAAAGCAAGATAACGTACTTGTACGTACAATCCATGTTTACCACCCTGTGACGGTAAGGCGTGGGTACGAGACGGCCAGCCTCCAGGCAAAGAGCATGCAGAGAAGGAGAGAATAGGGAAAAGACAGCTAAGATTTGGGCAGCACATCCAAGACAGCAGCAAGACAAGCTGCAAGGGACGAGCTCTTGCGTCCAGAGGAGCACAAAAATCAATGGGGAGATGAACAATGATCAAACTGCAAAAATTCATACAGGGAAGCAAGCAGGAAAGAAGGGAAGGGACGAGATGAGAGTGGGAGAAGTACAAAACACAGACAATGGTAAGGGGCAGATGCTATACAGCAATACTTGCTTATGCCACCTCTCTGAGAGAGCAGCTTTTAGTAGAGACACGTCAGTGTGTTCATACTCAGGTATAAGGACAAGGTTAGCAAGCTGATGTAGGCATTATGGAAGATTAAGGAAAAAGGACACGTTGAAGTCACAAGTCATCCAGACTTTTCTACCAGGCTGGAAATGAAAATCATAGGCTTGTTCTTGAACTCAGCTCTGCAGTGGGACAGACATTCATACAAGGCTTCGCAAAACATCTGAGACCAGAATAAGAAAGCCTGTCAACAGACTTAGTCAGAAACAACTTTATATGCATTCAAACCTTTACAAGTAATTTCTGTCACTGCAGTGCCCTAAATCCAACTGCGGTTTTCTGTGGTTAGATACTAGCAGAGCATCAATGGCAAAGCAGCTTGGCTTCTCTATTCCAGCCCCGCACGCACATTTTTTTGGTGCGATGGACACAAAAATTACTTTTCAGAGGGTGACATACGGTTTGCCAGACAGCACTTCTGGTGAGCAGTATTCAATTGTCCCACAGAAGGTATAAAACAATTTGCCAGGTTCCAGGTAGGCGGCTGAACCAAAGTCCACTAATTTAATTGTGAAATCTTCAGCAATGACAATGTTTTCATCCTTGATATCTCTGTGAAGAATGTTTCTACAGTGGAGATACCCAACAGCTGATACAAGCTGAAAGAGGAAGAAAGAACTAGGTGTTACTACGCAGAGGTGTCCTTCTGGATAGTCTACGTGGCAATAGCCACAATTTGGCTTGTTTTGACACTATATAAACAAGATACGGATCCTAATTTTGGTAGCTGGAAACAAACTCTGGCATGCCTGTCAGCGTTGCTGCAGTGGGTGTTACAATGCTCTTGGGAGAGAGATGTAAAAAAGCCTTTGCTTGCTTTCCTCTCACAAACATGCAGGGAGATGGCACGCTATAGTCACAATGTGCTTGTGGTTCTTTTCAGTTAGAAGCATCAGTGCTTACTGTTACAATCCTGCAGGTTACTCTATTTTTATTCCAGCTTCATTTGGAGGGTCCTTTGATTTCTCCAGAAGGATATTACTGTGTGCCTCCGATACTGCAGGATGACAAAGCATTTAAGAGTGAAGTTTGGTATAAATAATAGTCACTCCTAAATTCCATTCTTCTTTCTGCATGATTCATGCTATAGTGCCACAATTAAGAATAGCATCAGAATTATATCACCTTGGAGACAATTGTGATCCCTACCACAACGCATTTGAGCAAGAAAAGCAGATGGCTGAGGAAGAAAAGTTTATTTATAATACAAAGCTCCCACTGCAGAGAAATACTGTACAGGTCTGAAGTAACAAGGTACCCCTGCAAACTCAGGGTTGGTTTAGGAACAGGCTTATCTGTCAGAAGTCTCCAGGGAGCCTAGACTGCAATTTGTGAATGCACACTGCACAGCAGAGACAGAGAAGGTGCATCACTGTGACTACCATCTTCTGTTCCCAGGCAAGGGGAGCATAGACACAGCAGTGGGTTACCAGCGCAAAGTAATTCTTGCGTACTTTAGAGCACGGAATTTACTCCAAAATGTGGTGAGGGAGAATTACCTGGGGACTGCTGTTGTGGTTCACAGTTACTCAATGAACAAAGCTCCCAGGCAAGCTCCCGACTCACAGTAAACTACCTTGAGTTGTTTTGCATTATGCCACATTAAAATCCAAGATAACATGCATTAAAAAGAGGAGAGCCCTTTACTTTCCCCAGCCAATCTAAACCAAGCATTGATCTAAGCGAAAGCATGACTTTTAGTGAGGCTGGGGGCAACTTCCCTGCGCTTTCCTCCTCCCAGAGAGGAAACGTGACTGCTACATGAACAGGCATCCTGGTGACAGGGATGCGTGCTGCTACAACCACAAGAGGCAACGGCTCTATAGGAAATCCTCAGATGAAGTAAGGTCCTGTAAAGGCCTCTTCGTTACAGGTTTCTAAGTAAACCTTAAAAAGGTTTCTGCAGATAGCATTTCAGTTAGCTAGAAATAAGCCCTACAATATAATGAGGAAAAGTTCTGCAGGTATTGAGCATGACTGATTCAGCATGCCTGCTGATTAGCCAGTAATTCTTTGGAATGAAATAGGGTCCTGGTTCTTATGTTAACCAAATCTTACCTGCATGTAGCAACTGTACATCCCCAGCTCTCACCTGTCTGAATATATAGCTCGCTAATGGCTCATCCAAGTTGGGCTGATTATCAATGAATGTAAAGAGATCCAGACCAGATCCATGCTTCTCCATCACCAGCTGGAAGAAGTGTTCATTTTCAAATACATCCAGTACCTATAAATAACAGACTTTTTAAATTACGTGCTTCATCCTGAAACTGCCTGTTGTTTTTTGTTTTGTTTTAAACAGACACTGCTCTTGGAGACTTCATCAATGTGTATTATAGTCTTTAAAGTCTCATTTCACTGAGCACAAATGTTTCTTGAAAAGAGAGCATCATTAAAACTGGGAGCAGAATTAAAACCAATAGGAATTCTCTTTCTGGGGGAAAAAAAACCCCAACAACCCCACAACAAAGAACAGGAATCAAGATACGTATCCAGATTTACTGAACTAGTACATGTTCAGATGTGACATCACACTCCCAAGATATGCATCCTATCATCTTGAAATAACATACAGACTTTTTTTCTGTTAGTCACACCTTCAGATCTATGTTTATGTCAATCGTACGGGGTAAAAGTGTCAAAGCAAGCACTAGTCTGCTGTAACATACCCTCCAAAACAAAGCAGAATAGGTAGGTTCCTTTCTTTCTTGAAAAGGGAGGTTTAATACAGGACAGTTCCTCACTCCTGAAGAGGAACACGAGACACCAAGCATTCAAAGGAACCACCTGACGCTGTTCAAACTGCATTTGCTCTGAGTTCACTGTACCTTAATGATACTGGGGTGCTGCAGCTTCAACAGGATTGCTATTTCTTGAGTAACTCTCCCCAGATCAGGATCATCTACCCAGCAGTCCTCAAGCACCCTCTCCTTCCAGATGAACTTTACAACAACCTACACAGACAACACCATTCAGCATCACCTGCAAAAGTATGGCTTTAAGTGTTTGGTAAGTTAGTTTCCAGGAAAAATCTTAGTGAATCATGTTACTAGAAGGACAGAAGTAACCCGATGTGTATTGCTTATAGTATCTTTAAACATATTTAAACTAATATAGTCCTAGAAGCCAAACCATACACAGAAATGGAAGATACTTATTTTCTTTTTATTGATGCTCTGAATTCCAAAGGCTTTGACAGGCCAGCTCTCTTATCAGCTCAAGCAGTGGTGGGAAATGAGCACTTAACATCCATGCAGAGAAACACCAGCACTTGCCTCTCAACACCCAAAATACTTCTGCTGATAAAGAGGAGGGTCCCATAACCTCAACGTGTCTACTCTACATTCTTGAGTCAGGGCACAATAAAGACTTTGAACTTTGTCATTCTCAGTAAGGGAAGACTAAACCTGTAATTCTGTTAAGCTTCATGTATACTTCTTTCAACAGGTTAAATTAGCTGCACAGTCAGTCTCATTCTGCGCCTGTTGGTTTAGGTAACAGTTCATAAACATCAGTGCAAGTGTTTTGCTGTCCTGTTTTCATGAGGTTAGTGATTTCAGATTTCTGTTTAAAAGGAAAACCCCCACACTACCAAATAGAAGATTTTAATAGTGTAGTGTTGACAGAATATGAACACTCTAACCTTTCAGTTTTCATCCTAAATAATTACTGCAATGAGATCTAAAAGAAATATTTAACCTCCTGGTGGTCTTTCTTGCCCCTGGCAGTCCAGACAAAGCCGAAAGATCCTTTGCCAAGAAGACTGAGAGTGTTGTAATTTTTTGCATATTCTCCCTCACATGCCCTTAATCCTTCAAGCTCTTCAGATCTTCGGGAATTCTCAAAAAGTGAAGTTGATCTGATGGCCTAGGTACAGATTAAAAAAACCAAACCAAACAGCAAGAAAAAGAATGAGCAAGCCACAGAACCACATTTATAAGATGAAGTAAATACTGAAGAGAAAGGACACAACTGCAAGAATAGCTAAAAGGAGTGATCTTTGGTTTTGATAGCAAGAACTGTAACCATCAGCATATGAGGCAAGTTAAGTCAACAGTCATCTCTCAGCAGCTACAAATACTGTTTAATTCAGGGAAAGGTAAAGAAAAAAGAAGCATATGCACCTTAAGTGCTCACACAAAATTCTCTGTGCAAGTAGGAAAGTGAATTCATTGTGGTCTGTTGCCAAATGATAGTTTTATTTGATGAATAAAAAGTAGGTTACTTTCAAGGTTGTAATTTTTCCAGGTAAGTGTATTCTAGATCGACAGAACTAAAAAGGTGCTGCTTTAAGCCCTGTCTATAAATTTGGCTATTTCTATTTGCCTCAGTAACCTCAAAAGAGTTAGTATATAAAAGATATTAAATTACCAGCGTTTACCAAACATTCTGGTAAGATAGCATCTTAGTTCTGTAGATTGGTCTCTTAGCAGACACGAAGAGGAAACGAGTTTAAGGCATACCCTCTTAAATTTTAATACCCCAGTAAATGAAATTAAACACAACAGAAGTTTTTCTTGCTCTGAGAGTAGGGCTTGGGCTTGTTTGTCTCAGCAATTATTAAGTTTCTCCACCAAAGATGGCATCTACAAGACATGATAACAGAACAGAATCTATGATTCTGTGACCTTTATGACATACACGGTATTCCATACTGAGAGGAAACACAACAAATCTCATGGGGGCATTTGTTTTGAAAAGTGAAATTTGGAGTTATACATGAAACGGTCAGAACTGCTTATATTTCGACATAGATGTGCAAGTACATGGAAGATGATTTTCTAAAAGGAAAACAAGAACCACCTTATTACTCAGCTCTCAAAGGTCTCATAAAAAAATATTCCAAATAGCAAGTTTTGCCAATAGCCAAGCTTTTCACTCAAATATCTACTCTGTCTTCCAGCTCACTGATTAAAGGCAGGGGAGGGAAACCACACATCTAATCAGCGGTACATTTCAATGCACGGCAGCTCCTTAGAGTCTCCTGTAGTTTGGAACTGTCACCACTACTCATGCTACATGTGTGATGTCAAATATATGTAGATAACAAATGTATGTACTTCTCTGTTAAGGTCATCATAAAATCCAGCTATGTAAAGATCTAAGGAATGCATACATTTACTCAAGGGATCTAGAAGATCACCATTACCTATTTCAATTGATCAAAGATACTATTTTCCTCTACAGCCTTGGTCAAAGTACTGGCGCTTTCACATCCCACTAGAAACAAAAAAGCAGACCTGAGCAGTTCTGTGTTCGGATTTTATGGCACCTGCTGTTCAGCCACATGGTGTTCGCTTTCCGTACCACCATCCCCATGCAGCATCTCAGGAGGCAGCTAAAAACTGCAGTTTTCTTTTGCTGACACAAGTCAGTCAATGAAAGTTTTCAGTCTAGTATTTCCTTTTTTAATAAGGTTGTGTCATTGGAGCCAGTGTGATTACATTTATTTAAAAATTAATCTCACCACACTGGTGCAAACCTCTATGGCAGATGTACTTAAACCAGCCTAAGAACAAATTTCAAATCAGGTGCTTTAATTGTTCAGACTGGAAAGGAACTACACTAAGCCAAACACACACTACCAGAAATGTTACAAAATAGCAATTTGTCCTTTTTACAGCAAAGAAACATTTCTATTGACATAAAAATAGGGAAACAAAGAAACAGCAATAGCTGCCCACCATCTGATGACATTATTTTGATTTGAAAAACTTTTTGACTTTAGTTCAGCTTAACAGTCAAACAAGGAGAGAAGCGTTCAATATTATACAACAGTAGAATTTCTTACTTCTCCAAGACTAGATGCAGAAAGATCTGCAATAGACTGGGCAGAGCTTGCTAGACTGGAGAGCAAAAGCTGAGTCTTTGCTACAGCTTCCTTCTGGCTCTGTACAAGGTCTTTCACCACCCAGATGCAGAAAAGTATGGCAGCGTCCTGCAGTTCTATATGTTTCACTTCAAACAGTATACCTGTAGAAAAGGTGAGGAAGTTAAAATGGTAGAATAAAACTTCAGTGTTGAACAAGACCGCAGACATTTTAGGACAAAATTATGAGCTCTTATCAAAGTGAGTTCCTCCATTATTCATCTGGAGAACACCTACTCAGTAAGGAATCATCAGAGGGGCTGACAACAGCACAGCTATTCTAGAGCTACTTGGCAGCTGCCTCCATAGTTCCCAGCCCCCGGCAGAAACTTTTGTCAGTGTCCAATTGTCATTATTAATTTCACATTGTTATTCCACATTACATAAAAATCAGTATTTTCTACAACAAGCCACCAAATCCAGCTGAAGGAGTGAGTGAAACGCATTCCATTACACAATTTAAATACAAGTTTTAAAATGGAGTTTATCTTTTCTGTTCATAAGTTAACAGGTTCAAATCTTTTAATTGTGTTTTAAGAACATTTCTGACTATTCAGTCTGGATTAATTTCTTAGTAACTTTGTGTTTTACGCTACCCGCTTTTCCAATACCATCTGAGTAGACATTTTTAATTTTGGATGCTAGAGCTTCTTCCTTCCTCTCCACTGTGAGCTTCTAACCAGAACCATCTGCCTTCTGCAAAAGTGTGGGTGAAACAGAATATCCTGATAAGAGTTTTGGAAAGGGGAGAAATAGGTTTAACTTACTTAGTTGTGAACCATCTCTGTGACAGCAATTCCCGGTGTAGCTGCCTTCCACAATCTCCAAGGACAAAGGAGCTGCTGGATTCAGCCTTCCTTCTTGTTTCACCGGGGTCGATGTTACTTTTATCTCCATATTTTGCTGCCCATGCAACTGACAGTCTTCTTCAGGACTACCTTTGCTGTTCAGTGGGCTTCTGTTGACGTTTTCCCCCACAACCTCTGCAAGAGTTTCAGGCTCCTCAAGAAATGCTTTGGAGGATTCTTCTGAGTTTTCTAAACACCTTCGGGAGGCCAGCCACCCAGAACCATCTTCTATGGCAATACCATTCAACAGCTGCTTTTCTTGCCCAGTTGAAAAAGCACTGTTTTTCTGAGTTAGTATATTGCCTACAGCCAAGTCCGCTTCATTAGAGGAGAATGCTCCTACAAGAGCTGAAGCAATACCTAAACAATTGTCCGAGTTCCCCATGACACCGATATTCAGACCCAGTCCCTCAAGACCAGAGCAAATAGAGTTCAGCTCAGTGTCTGATTCTTTAACATCTTCAGAGGTTGTGGCAACTCTTGGTGCAGAAGCACTGCAACCTAATTCATTTCCTGAGCAAACATCACAAATAGTATTTTTTCCATTTGCAAAGAAGGATGAAGCATCATTTAACAGGTAGTTTTCAATGACATTGTGCTCAAGACTGGAAGGTTTTGCATCACCCATCAAGTCTGGTTTTGACAACCATCCTGTAACCATGGGGCTTTGAAAGTCTTGCCTGCAGTCCGGTGTTGTCCCAGACCATGGCTCATCTACTGTTGGTGTTCCAGGTGAGTTACAGGTAACATCAGAAGGGGGTTTAATCGGGCCATAGGAAGCGGTATCAAGATTGTCTTCTAGCCTAGAACAAACAGGCGACCAGGCACCATTAACTGAAGAAGCTTGTCCCCAGGCATCAGCGGAGTGCCTACAGATCTGCTGACAATTTACTTCCTTGAGGTCTTCATGATGAACTTGGAATTGGTTAGGCAAGATACTAGTCTCACTGGCACTTCGAGTCTCAGATGCACCGGATACTGCACTAGCAGTGCTTCTTACTGGAATCTTCGTGCTCTGACCTAAATCCAACTGTTCTGAATCAGATGGCGTGGGAGAGAGCCTCGCAGAGAGCATCTTTTGAGAATTATTTGATCCTGCAGTTTCCACTGTTTGACACTGTTCCACTGCCCTGATTCTGTCAAACCAGGTTTCAGGGTAAGGCTCTCTATGGTGGGCTGACAGCCCATCGGTAGCAATGCTGTCTTCACTGCAAGGATTCAAAGTTATTAGTGATATCGTGATGACAAAAGAATGAGAAAACTGTCATACTACCCACTCTTCTGTTACTATGTTCACTTTTTAAAACTTGCTCCAATTGTTTTATTTTTAAGTTTAAAAGAAAAAGGCAGAAAGCTGTTGGCACAGGCATCCAAAATCCTAACAAATTCCATCTTGACCAAAGAGAGCAGGTACACTTGAATGGCACTCTTTCCCTATGGATTACTTCCTTCTCTAGCTTAATTTGTAAATATATACCACAGATCATTTACTACAACAAAAAGCCAATACACGTGGCAGTATACTTCCAGTCCTGAGAACAGGAGATCCCTTGTCTGTCCAACAGAAGGTGGATGTCCCCATCCATCAATTTAATCATGGTTCATTGAAGTCCATAGCACAAGGTATTTTACAAACATTTCTATTAGTAAAAACACAGAGTAGAAGAACTATCCATGCAGCAGAGCACTTTCAATCCAAGTATGATATAAGAGACATAAACCCAGGAGAGCACAAGGAAACAATGGGACTATCAGTCTCTTTAAAAAGCAGCAACAACTGTGCTGGTATAGCCTATATATTAAAAAGGGCAGTAAATCTTTTCTGAGGGTTAGAATTGGAAAAAGGAAGAGGACCTAGAAAGGTGCAATAAAAACGGTTGGACTCTACTAACACCGCACCCTGTTTCAATGGATAGCCTGACAGTTACACCGAGCACTAGAAGGAATAACATTTAGAATTCATTCCAGGTAACCTGGCTTCAGTGCAGTACCAGCTGGTGGATACCATGGAAGGAGATAAACATCCACTGTTTCTGATCTAGCAAAGACAGAGCCTAATTACCTTCCCCAGCCTGGGTGAAGCATTTGGTCCCTTTTAGAGACGGAACTCCCATAACTTTACAGTTGTAGGTTTTTGTTCAGATCTGTACAACCTAAGGTAGGCAGAATTCAACCTGTCTTGCAAATAGCACTCAGATTCTAAAGAGAGCAAAGTGCAGAAGGCTCTTGTTGCACCTTCCCACAGACATCACAGAGGTGAAGAAACAATTTTTGCTGGTGATTGCCCCCATGGCTCTTGATTTTTCAAAGTGAATATGCAGTCCATGAAATGCCTACCTGTTTGAGGGTGTGGATGCCACTTCAGGAGGTGAGGGAGTAGAAAATAAACTGATCCCATTCTTTGGTTTAGTCTCATCATGTGTTAGTTTGTGATCTTTGTCTCTTCTTTCCAACTTCAGCTCTTCATCTCTTGACAGAAGGCTTACTAAAGATGCAGCCAAGAAGACGCTGTCTGTACCAAACAAGAAATAAAACCCAATTTAACCTTTTATGTTTAGGCTTTGGAGACTACAGTGATTAAAAAAATCTTGGAACTGCCTTGGTCTGTCTCATCCCTAAGGAATTAAGTATAAAAGACTTGATTAAACCAAAGTGGTCCAAATATGAGCACTCCACTCTCCTTTGGCCTGAAAAGTGATCACATGCAGAAATCCAAATGTTTCAGGGCTACTAAAATTTGCCTTCCTATCAAAGCTCTTGGACAGATAAATAGCTCCTGGGATAGCTACTTGGACTGAAGTTCAGAGACCTAAAAAAAGGCCAATTACCATACAGAGACTGGAAATAAGGTGATCGTACAAATAGCAGCAGGAAAAAAAAAAAAGCCCCAAACACACATACACTTAAACTGAAAAGGTTTAGACTGCATTTTTATAACTCACTGAAACTGCAAGACAAAAAAGCATAGTCTAAACATGTTTAAGAGAAAGAACTTCTTTCCTTCCCCAGTGACAACAGATTGAAAGAGAAAACCACGAGTTTGCAAAATGAAGCAAACCCAATATTGTTAATGAGTGAACAAATTAGATTTGAATCTAGAACAATCCTTCCATTTAGTAAAGGCTGAGTGCCAACAATGCTTCCTCACCGAAAAACTGAATTACTCCTAGATTAGAGGCATCACTCCATCAAAGTATTGCTTAAGAAATTGCATGCTGTCTACTAACTCTTGTTTCAGTAGCGTGCCTTGGTTTCAATTCAGATGTGCATTTCTTAGCAAAGAAAAGAGAAAAAGAAAACAGGAGGAAAAAAAAAAACAAAATGAAGGAGACAAAACCAGCATAAAAGATCTCTTGCAATACGGATGAAAGCATGCACTTCCTTGTGTTCTCTGTTTTGGGCAGAGCTAGCTGGAAAGACAGATTTGGAGACATGAGGCTTCCTTGCTTCTCTTTATTCCTGTTGTATTCAGAGAAATAAAACTTTGGTAAATTCTTTGTAAATGTAGCAAACTGCATCAGCAGAATATGTGATGCCTCCTAACTGAAACACCACAGCAACATAACATGGAATATTAGCCAGCAACATGAGCCAATTCAGAAGAATATTAGAATTTTCCCTTCAAATATTAGTCCTAAGTATCTACAGCTCTGCTGCAATACTGTCACAAAAACTGTATTTTACACATCTTAAAATACTCAGAGATCCTAACAGGGGAGGGAGGGAAAGGGAAGTGCTCATTAAGTACAAGGCATTCTCTATTAACGGTGTAATTTCCAACTTGGATATTCGGTTTCATCTTAGCAACAAAGAGAACAATAGGTGAACAATAGTGTTTACCTTAGGTTGTAGTGGAAATTTAAAAACTGCACAGAGGTACACTGCTTTTACAAAGCACGTTCCCATGTTCATAGGCAAATCTCTTGTCTCTATTCATTTTACCTTTGTTACAGCAGCCAGAGCCAGCTGTATGGCAGGCAGTAACATCTTCAAAGATGCGCTCACTCTCTGTGCCCATGGAGTCATCAAGAGGAGGTAATGGCAAAGAACAATCGCTGCTTCTCGCCATGTCGTCATAGAAATCAGGGATCAGGAACGTAATGTTCTAAAACGCAGAACGAAACCATATAAAGCTAAGCTGACTCACAGGTTGGGGGCAAATGCAAACAACCATGTTTGTGGACCTGATTCTCATGAAGAGCCAGGCAAAAGTGATCCACATGACTGATGGAGAACATATATTGAAATCCATACTAGCTCCTCAGCGCTGCAGGACTTTGCAATTACAGCAAGAGAATTTGCGTATCATCCTACAACTCACTTGCTGAACGCATGGAACACAGAGGTTTTGTGACAGACAGGAACGAGTGTAAAAGATGACTTTACAATTCCAATGGACATGCTGCCAGACATAGCAGTTTTTTGGGAGGGATTAAAACTCCTATCTTACCTTTCCCAACAATTCTTTCTTCTCATAGCCAAAGAGCATTAAAGCAAAACTATCCTTGATGCCACAGATGGTTCCATTTGACTGGACAGTAATAAGACCACTGATGGTGGAGAAAACGACAACTGTAGCAACGTAATGATAGCCTGTGAAAGAGCCTTCTTTTTCTGTCTGCAGAACACCATCTTTCTGCACTGCCACCTGGTCCTCCTCCAGAAGGCTTACTTGCAGCTTTAAACTGAGAGGAAACATGTTACCCTCTCTGGATCGGCCTACAGCTCGCTGGATCCTGAGGTTCTAAATTAAAGCAAAAACAAACAAACAGAAAAATTCTAACTAACCAAATGTTTTAATTTTATTTCAGTATTCATATAGAATTACACAGGAACATTGTCAGGAAAAAGAAGCAGGAAAAAACCCCAACGAACCAATCCTGTGAATATCAAAATGACCAAAGTCTGGTTTTCTAAGGATTTGGAATACAGTGTTGAACTCCTGTATGAATATCCTGATGATGGAGGCCAGGAAAGCCCATGCTGCAGCTCTACAGCAAATGAGGTATTAATAAGGCCCCTTTCAACTATCTAGCTGCCCATTTTCATGGCATTTGCAAGATCTGGGTATTCTTTAGGCCTTCACTCCTCAGACAGACATGACTGAAACAGGCTAAAGGCTTCAAAGGAATTTTAAGGAGCTGACAGAAAGAGCATGGTTTCTTAAAAAGCCAAGATTGGAGAAAAGTGTCTTTCACCTCTTTCCACAGCGAGAGGCCGTGGCTTGGTCTCGTTCCTAGTCAGGAAATATCCAGACAGCAGCTCCATAAATAAGCAGCATACCCTTTTTCAGAGGGCTTACGCTTCTCTCTGAAAAGGTTTTCTTCATAAGGAAGGTTTTCTACATAAAGAGGGAAAAGAGTGTGCACGTATGTTCCAAATGGGAAACGTATGGAAGAACGTGGTTGGTGCTTATACTATACCTTTGGGATTTTTTTGCCTAGAGGAGGGATCTGCACAGAAGGAATCAGGTCCTTTATGTGGAGCCCAACTACTTCTTCCAATGTTGGGTAGCCATGGAGATGGGCAAAAAGAAGGTCACATGATGTAATCTCTCCCTTGGGAAGAAAATTTACAGGACCATTTTAATTTTAGCATTTTAGCCACAGTCCGCTCAATCCTTTAACAGTTTCTGCAAACATCTAAGCAAATGGCAGGAAGTTTCACTCTGCAGTCTCTTTGTGGATACAACTACCTCAGTCAAAGCAGGCACAGCATAATGCAAAACTTCTCTGACATTATTGTGCATAAAGCCTGCCCTTTGCCATCAGGGAGAGCAGGGGAGTTCAACACTCCTCGCAGAACTTTTCCTCTGCAGGCTGATCCCTTCACAGGGCATCCCTGCCATGAAAAACCAAACCCCTGCCAAACCATCACTGTTCAAGTCTAAGATGTCCCCAGGGGACAGACAGTGTATTTTAAGGTGACTCATCAAATATGTCGAGGTGAGCCTCATGGGAGAAATATGCACAGGTCCTGCACGTGCAATCCCAGTTTCAGCCAGTGCTGAACACATCATGTTCACAAACAGTAACATTTGCACATAAAGTCTCACACAGCGCGGTCTCATTTGGTTGTTAGGAAAACACTCACGTCAACCCTGAAGGAAACAGAAGCTGAAAGTCTTTCCACTGGTTCCAGCACAACCACACAACACTGGTTGTCCTCGCTTTTTATTCGCCTCAGCCAGACCGAGACAGGGATCTTCTCTTTGAGATGGCCTATAACATCCACCTTTCCATAGGATTCAGAGATGTAGTCATAATTTACTAAGACTGTGGTTACTTAGCAAGAATTTCAAACAAAAATAAGATATTGAGCCAAGATATCTCCCCGCCATTGTTAGAAAAACATTGTTTCTTGACTACTTACTAGTTTTTTATTGGAAGAAACAGATTTAATATAGAGATGAAAAGGTTTGCAAATAATTCACCGATTACACACAAAACATCACTGTTGCTTTTGTACCTTCTTTCCCTGCCTCAGAAGACTAAAAGCATTTCCTTCTGCATAATAATGTGCCAATCTAATACCTTGCCTTCGATGAGAAGTGCCTTTCAGAGATGCCTTATTTTAGAGACGTCCCATGGTGCTAATGAACAGTCCACATTAGTATCATAGTTCATACTTTAAGCTGCAAAAATAGCAGTTTAAATTCTTATGGGACGAGATTCTTCTCAAATCAGAAAACGTTTATTTATCTTAAAACCTGCAGTATTTATATCAAGCCTCTTACCGTTTTTACATGATCTTGACAGAATGGGTTTATGAATTACACAGCAACTCCTATAAAGTACTTGGAATGGCTGTTGCTTAGAATTAGTGCCTTTATCAGACATTTAATTTTCATTCTGGATTTCACTGAATCAAACTTAGGGGTTTCCCCCCCCAATATCTAATTGAAGATTCAGGGAGATCAAGCTCCGAGACACCGACAATTTCAGTACAAAAATAACACACCAGGAAGAATATGAGCTCATTTTCCAAATATTTTCTAGTGACAGCTCACAACAGCAGCAAAAGAAAACAATTTTGAGATATTTCTCATGCAGTTCTCTTATAAACAACCCCACTATAGACAAAACATCAATTCCACTCTTTTGCACCAACTAGGGCGTTTTGGCACAGACATTTTACAGTATTTGACTGACTTGTAACTTTATAATATGCACAATGCAATTTAAGATAATTTTAAAAATATTTTAAAAGACTAGACAATTGGGAACTTTTCCATAATAGGTTTTTCCATGTTAAGCAATATATATTGATTTATTTTTAAAATCTAATGTCATTTAAGTTCTGATTTGGTCAAGTCATCATGACTATACATGTTGGCAGCTGCAAGGCTCTCGTGGGTGCCTCCCAAATCATCTTTTGCTCTTTGAATTCCCACATCTGCAAACTTTTAAACAAAACAGTCCTACAAATGACATAAATTGCCAAATGCCCACAAAGTTAAATATATCAGGAAATTATATTGAAAATGTCACCACCACCATGCCCCCCACAAAATCCCAAATCAAAGCCTGCAAAAACACTGTATATGGTGAGGAATATTTGCTTGAATGTTTCACGTACCACAGTTCCTGAAAACACCAATGAACATTCATCAGTTTCTATGTACTCTTCTCCCACAGCTTCCCATACCTCTTGACTGGATTTGGATATCAAGCGGGACAGCTTTTGACCAATGAGTTCCTGACTACTGCACCCAAGCAGCTTGCAGGCTTTGTCATTAGCCACTAGGATCTAGAAAAGCAGAAAAAAATCCCCCCAAAACAAGAATAAAAGCTGTAAGTTTTGTTAATAGGTCATCATCTCCTCAGGTTGTTGCTTTAATGTCTTATAATATCCCTTCCTCTTGGTGGAAATGGAGTGGTTCTTTTAAATTCTGAAATCTTCAAAAACAGTTCACTAAAGCTTCTTATTCTAGCACATCGCTTGCCCACACAACTTCTTGGTTAAGAGGGTTTGAGACACTACTTTCCTTTTAGGTTTCCTGCTTTCTTTTAACTGCCTACCCACTCCAGCCTCTTGTGTCATTTAAATAATTACATCCATGGAGGCAAAAATGACAAAGTTGTACTTGCAAGCAATTTTATCCACACCTGCAGGCATGCAATAATCACACCAGTCATTGACGTGCTTAAGCCTGTGCTACAGACCAAGTCAATATTAAATGTCTTTAAGATGGGTAAGACTGAACTATCAGTTCAAGCTAAAAATGGCACAGGTCGTTAAAGTTTTCCATACTCAATTCTATATTAATGTTTACTCGCAGGACAGAAACAGAGAAATTTTCTCCCTCCCAATGCAAAAGGCATATTTACTGGGTCAGATAAAGAGACCTTGTGCCTCCACAAATCCATGCCAGGTTTGGCACTTAATAGACAGAAGGCTGAAGCACATTCTACTTTTCCTTTCCTCCCTCATGCCACATCACAGCTGCATTCTTCTTTATTCCCTTTTTCTGTTTGAAAAAAAGACTCAAGACATCCATGCTTCTACTATTGTCTTCTATATTTTGCTAACTACAACCTGCAATGGAAATAAACATGTTGTCAGTCTTTAGAAGAGTACTGAGCTTGAGCAGACTACAAAATGCCTTCATGATGCTCTGATTGTCTGCAGACATGTACAAATAACAGGCATTTTAGCCTGTCTGATGTCATACAACTTATACCAGTCACGGCCTGCTTAGTTTAGCAGTTACTACCGCAAATACCTCCGTTGTGTTGATGTCCACAGTGAAGATGGCTTTGTTTGGATTGCGTGCAGCAGTTGGGAGGTGCTGGCTGGATTCCTCCGCAGCGAGGGCGTGCAAAAAGGAGCAAGAAGCAGAACTTCCAATGGAAGTGGAGAGAGAGGCAGAATCCCACTGAGCCCACGAGTTGCCAGTTTTGCTGGTACATATGTTATGAGCTGCCAGTGAAGACAAACAGTAAGAGCTCCATTTCTCCCCTGTGAGAAGATAAAGATTGGCTATGTAGCTGTAACAGTCTACTGGAATATTCGAGAAATGAATAAAAAAATTAGTTGTCAGCTCAAGCAACTGTCAAGTAATCCCAAAATATAAGCTTCTAGATTTTTAAAGAAATTACAGGAAAATAAAATCAATAAAAGTTAAGAAAACAGAAACAATTCTAATAAACATATCTTTTTGAATCACAGCCACTGGAACAATTAAACTCAGTCCATAGGCTAGAAAAAAATTGCCAACATCGATAAGATTCAACCAGACTACTCAACTTTTATTTTTCATTTAAGTTAGCAGAGTTTAAAAGGTTTTGAAATCTCTCAAGTTAAAACTGAAACCATTGTTAAATGTAATTACAGTAAGTGTTCAAACCCTTATTAAACACTGCATTAGTCAGAAGCCAGTTTATTAACTGTTCATGAGACGTGACACTGAAATACGTGTGCCCACACCAATGTTTTATGTTACACAACGCCCAATGATTCTACTAAAATTTTCAAAGTTCTGCCTGTAAAAAACATTTCCCTGGGAAGTGGCGTCAGCAGCCAAACGCCATCGTTCCACTCCCAAAACAGTAAGCAGCTTTGAAAGTTTAGCAGTACTGGAAGAAGCATTACAAACAACTCATCACAAGGACATCTCTGCATTTACGCACCGCATACAGTACGAATATGCTCACCATGATAAAAGAAGGAGACCTGTATCTGGACACATTGTCAACTGCAAAGTTCTTCCCCTCCTAACAAAATCTGGTATAACAACATCTTCCTCCTCATTTGGAAATTTTTCATGTTTTAGATAATAATAGAAGGTGGCAGGTTGGTTCAAGGGCAGCCAGTAAAGGTTGCTCAGGGACAAGTACAAGCGCAGAACATCTATCCAGCAACGCGTCCCCTGTAAACTCACCCAGCCCGCAGTAATCTACGGCTCAGCTGCTTATTGAACCAGCGTTTTCTGGCAGCTACATATTTGCTATCGCAGTAGGTTTGGGGCAGGGGAGGAGGAAGATCTGAAACCGTCTGAAACATCACCTTCACTGACGACACGTGAACTCAATCCCAAAATGCTGTGCTCACCAGACAGAGATGCTCTAAGCCGGCAGAGTTCAGAGAGCTGACCTTTCCTGCTTTTGCGGGCCCAGGGGTAGGATCTACTTAGCTCATCAGAGTCATTCAAGTGAGCAAGGACTAAGCGTACTGATGAAGGCAGAAGGCCGCCTTCAGAGTGGCTATAAGCCTTGGCTGCCATGATCACGCTCCGGTTGCCGCACCACACCTAGGGAGCCACCATCTGTAACAGAAACATAAGAAATGCAGTCAGCCTCACAGTCAGGCACTAAGGCTCGGACACTGGCGGGTGGCGATGCCTCCTAACCCAAAGCACAGTTACAGCAAGGCTGCCGCTCATTCTTGCGCATCCCAGTCAATGTTCGGCCTGTGCTCTTAACACAAAGGTGACTCTACTGACGATTATCCTGCCCAGGCAGCATAGGATACCTGTGATCGACAGGCCACCGTATTTCCATAACGTCTACCAAGCACCCAGCCGGCACTCCCTCCCCATTCCTGCTCCTTTTAAAAGCAAAAGTTTTGGTAATTTGGGAAGTAATTTCCAATTTTTGACCCAGCAAGCGTAGCACAGCCTCACTCCCACCCAGGGGGCCGGCCGCCCGCACCGCCCACCCTGCCGGGGCTGCAGCCCTAGCCCGCCGGCAGTGAGGCCCCGGCCCCGGCCCCGGCCCCGGCTCCTCACGGCGGGCGCGAAGAAGTAGGGGGGCAGGACCCGGCAGTCGCGTCGCCCAATAAGTAAAGGCAGGGGGAGAGCGGCACGGAGGAGAGCCAATGGAACGCCGGCGCGGGAGGAGGAGGCAAATTTGATCCGGAGTGAGGGAATCTGCGGGTCCCTTCAGGCTCTCCTTCCCCCACCGCCGCCACCACTGCCACCACAGACGATGCCGACCCCAACAGCCCGGCCGACCTGCCCTGGGATCCCCGCTCAGGAGGTGGAAGGTCCCTCTGCAGAATGACAGCAATCCTCCGAAGAATTTGTAGGCGGAAGGGCCAGACCGAAAGCAGCTGGTCCGAGGCGCTGGTGGGGAGGGAGCAGGTCCCCAACCGCTGCAGCAGCACCCGGCGCTACGACCGTTTCCCGCCCTGCCCGCAGCGAACTACAACTCCCAAGAGGCCGCGGGGCACAGGCCGACGCGCATGCGCGGAAGAGGCCGGCGGCCGACGCGCTGTCCCGCCCTCTCGGCTCACCACATGCAGGGGTGATTGGCTGCGGCGCGGCGCCAGCGGTGGGCTCTGATTGGCTGCGAGGGCCGTTGAGGCGGTTTCCGGAAGGGGGCGGTGGGAGGAGAAGCAATATGGCGGCGGAGAGCGGAGAGGGACCGCAGGAGATGATGGAGGGTGAGAACCTGCTGGAGGCCGGCACGGCCGCGGCCGCTGAGGGGGTCGGGATGGCCCGTCGCTCGGGCACCGCCGCTCGGCGGGGCGGCTGCTAGTCGCGCGCGGTGGGGCTTGCGGGCCCTCCGCGGCCGGGCAGCCCGCGGGCGTCCATTCCGAGGGCGACTGCCCGGGGGGGGACGGGGCCCTGGCTCGCCGCCGGGCCGGGGATGTGTTACCTGGGGCGTGGCGTGATGCCTGCCCCCTCCCTGGGGGTCCACGCGCGAGAGGTGGAAGAAGTGGGTTTGTGGAGGTGACCGTGACGTAAAAAATAAAGATAAGAAAGAAATTCCCTGGCATGGCGTTGCTTTTCCTCACTCGATCTGTGAAATGAGAGCAAATGGGGGGGCCGAGGAGGAGTTTCAGGTCCCCAGGGCCAGGGTGGCCGCCAGAGTGGTGGCTGGTTAAACAGTGAAGGGATCTCGCAGGTTGTGCTGGTGAGATGGTTGCTTTTATCTGCAGGGATTTTTTTTTTTTTAATGCCTTTGCTTCTTCATGTCATCGGTACTATTGTACACAATACTGATTTTTTTCTAAAAGCTTTTCAAATGTAATAATAGTTCTAATTCCATCTCCGTAATCTTTGGAATTGCACTTCATTGATCTAAGAAATTTCCTTTTTCCTCCAGTCTTCTTCCCAGATTGTTGGTTTTAGGAAGATGTGATGGGAGGAAAAAGTGCATCCAAAATCAAAGTAGAAACAAGGGGTAAGAGGCCTTTTATTTAAGACTAAACCTTTGATTTAGTTAACTTAGGTTTTCTACTAACTGCATAGTGGTATATGTGAATCCTGGTTATTATATCTGCTTGCTACTTCTTCCCCCCCCGCCCCACTGCTGAAAATAGCCTAATTCTGTTATTATGTATCTTATGCAGTTGATAAGCGGATTGAATCAGAGGAGTCGGGAGATGAAGAAGGGAAGAAGCAAGCAGTTCGCTTAGTAACAGACCTCAGTCAGCAGAGCCTGAGAGACGAGCAGAATGGCGAGAACTCCGCAGGTACCTTGCCAACCGAAATGATCGTGTTAGGAAGTGTATGGTAGCGTACGTCTATCGGTCCTTTGTGTTCCTTGTGGCTATGTGATGGTTGTGTCAACATTAATTAGCAACATGAATCTGCCCTAGAGCAATCTTCTTTAAAAATAAATAAATGATAGTGTCGTCATTGCTAAAATAAAACTGCCTTCTTGTTATGGAACCACTGATATTACACCTTTTTTTTTTTTCCTTATTTATTTATCTATCCTTGCACATTTCGGTCTGAAATCTTTAACATCAAAATGCAAAACACCTTTATTCATACTTTTGTGTGTGTGTGTAAACGTAGTAACTTTCTGTGGAAGGATGCTAGAAATGTTTATTAGAAATAATAGAAACAGCTTTTTATAATTCTGCTTAAGTGTATGTAGGTTTTTACCTGAAGAGTTGCCAGATTCCTTTGGAAGGCAAAGACAACTATTTCTAGATAGATTGAAGGAAGCTGTCTGTCTGCTACTGTTTTTACTGTGTGTATTAGTCTGTCAACATTTCTACCCAATGTTCTTTTTTAAGCCTGTGTGTGTTGGATGGAAGAGTTTCTCTTCAGTATCTTGCCTAGAACTTATCAGAGGAGGTCCATTTCTGAAGACCCTGTGTGTCAATATTGTCTGGGCTTTTGGTGCTAGCTAACAATCTGAGATGTAATAGCATCTTTTTGAGAGAGATGTGATTATTGTTGGTCTGGAAATGGAAGTAAAATAATACAGCAAATTTTCTGCAGCAAATTTTAATCCTTTTTGACTGTGCATCTACTGTAGATCCCTCCCAATCTTAATCTTGCCCATTAGAATTTGCAGAAGTATTTTCCAAGCTAGTAAATTATTGTGAGAATTTTAAATCTCATCTACTTAATTGCAAATGAACTCTATCTCAGTATAATTCATTGCTGATCATAAAACCCCATATATATATTAATTAAAAAATGCTGCTGTGATGTCAGTAAAAGTGTAAGAGCACACCTTACAAATTGTACTTCCCAAGCGCTATGCGATCAATAAAACCAGGCAAATCAGTTGGTCACAATTTTCCTTTGCATGCATGCAACATTGTTTGTTCAGCTAACGTAATTTAGCTGTGTGGTTGAGGTTATGTTTTGTCTGTTGTTCCCCCAGGAATTCTAGTATTAGAGGAAATACTTCAAGTGACGTACTTTTATTCCAATGAAAGGGAGAAAAACGCATTCAGATTTGGTGGCTGAATTACATTGGATACTGTTTAATGTAATGACTGTATTGTTACTGCTGCTTCTTCCAAACTGTTAGGATTCAGAAAACTTCTACTAGGGCAGAGACCAAGCAGAGGAATAATTTTGGAACATTTGAGTTAGCTTCCGCAGCCAGCTTTTGAGTTTCTTAGCTGAAAGGAAAATGAAGAGTTTTACATATTTTTCACAGAAGATCATAAATAGAAAGAGCTCAAGCAGCTGAAATTTCAAATTTATCATCTAGCTAATTCTCTGAGGAACAGTACCTCTGTTTAGGAAGCTTATAACTTAGCTATTTATAATACTTCTCGTGCATATGCAGTTAAAAAGTGTAGTTAGGCTTTTAGTTGCTTTAAATGCTTGTGGTACTGTGAACTTATGTAACTCAGTAACTACAGTTCCGTACTGCGGAATTTGGGTTTCCTGAATGTCGTGGTTTTTTCCTACATCTGCAAAGCTGCGTAGCTTGCAGGCATGGGTTACAGAAAAATTTGCTTAAGTAACTTCACTGCCAGAGCAATGTTTTTTTTCCCCTTGAGAAACCTGCTGCATAAAAAATTGTGGACTAAAGCGCTGTTTCCATACTTACTGCATGCAACTGAAATTACAGTTCTGTTTGTAAAGTGATTGTAGAAGGGTCGGTTTGGGGTGGTTTATGTCCACTTGGTTCATAAATAAAACGTTTGTTGACAATTGATAGGACTGTAAATTTGCTAGAACCGTTTTTGTTTCTCTTCTTTGAGAGGAAATGTACTTTAACGTTCTCATACCAATACTGATTTATCAGTACACATTTCTCAGACTGCTATAAGGAGAGTGTTTTATACACAGTACATAAAGTTTATGAGAGTTGGCCTTATTACATAAATGCTAGTGCCTCTGTGTTCAGTTTTAAATTGCTTTTATTTCAGGGAATCCAATACACGTATCCTGTGTGATTTGGTTTTGCACCTTTGGACTTGCGTGTTTTTTTCCCCACACTGGTTTTACCAGGACTGGTCACTCAAAGCCATATGGCAAAAATATGAGGAGGGGTGTTCTTGTGTTGAAGTTCCTTCACTCTGAGCTACCCTTTGACAGATCCCAGAACAGAGTATTTAACACATTGCCAAAACCAAACGTGTATAAATGGTCTGTAATGGGTGCTGTTATGAAACATGTAATTTAGAGAAGCCTGACAGCCAAACAAGGTTGAAGGGGTTTTTTGACTTGAATTTTATTTTTGGTTGAAGGATTTTTTTTTTCTGAGTGCATGACTGGCTTTACTGTTGGACAACTTTAAAATCTCAAAAGGAGAATTTCCTTCACCATGAGTGCTAACTTACTGCAAGTACCACTTAATACAAGGGGAATAGTTTGGGGTTTTGTGTGATATCTCAAATAACTGTTGTTCCAAACTTGGACTGTATTCTTGTTGGCTGTAAATTCAGCTAGGGTGCTTGTTTGGCTTGGAGCACTTTGTGCTGGCAGCCCTTTGCACCCTAAGAAGTAGGTCAAGGAGATGCGGCCTTGGTAGCAGCAGGTAGGGTGTCGTACTCCCCTGCTGAAGTGCATAGCTCCTGATCTGGAAGAAGAAGAAGAAAACTAAAGTGTTGCCGACTGCTAAAACGCTGACAGGCATTTGTATGCGTGTCAGTTTTAGTGGCGTTTCTATACCACTGCTTGATGTCACCAAGCCTACCAGCTCATTTCACATCACCAAAATATACTTCATGGTCCCTGCTAATTTATGCTATAAAGAATATTAAAAGATGAGGGACAGAGGATTGCTTTTTGTCTTAACTTCTGGGAGTCAGTGCAGTTAGTGCTCTTTCACGTTTAAATGTCCAGGCAAGAGCAGTAGCTCAACTACAGCAAGGTAGTTGATGGTGTGTGGAGCTATCAAAACCTTGGAGTTTGATGGCAGTATTAAATAATGTAATGCTTCTACTGTTCAGCCTTACAGTACTACTTACAATGCCAAGCAACAGTAGGAAAAACACTTCTTAAGTATGGGGAGCATCTGGCATTTACAAGGATGTTGTAGCCATGCTGGGCTATAAAAATAGTCATTGCTTCTGGGTTAATGGAATGAGCTTGCATACAGCAATGCAGGAGCTAATACAAAGCCTTCGGGATTTGACTGTAATTACAGCTCCTTGTTTTTTTGGAGGTACATACAAAAGCTACGCACATGAATTGGAAAGGGCTTGTGTGTTGTATGTCTATTTTGCAAAGTTGAATTAGACTTTCTTGGAAATTGATGCAACCAGCACACTGTCTTCAACAAATGGGAATTGGGCGTGAATTATTCAGCGTGAATTTATCCAGTAAACTTTGCTCCCTCTTGTGCTATGACAGAAGCACGGCAAATGTTGGGCTGTCTTCCAGAGCTATAAAGACGTTTCCCAAGAAAATGTATGCAATGTGATAAACAATGTTTTCTAGCATATTAGTGAGTTCAGTCAAACAAAAGAAGGGAGATCTGTGCAAAAGTGTGCACAACGTTGACATGAACTGGCAGTATTTATGAAAGAAAAGCTGAAGGGTGGGATTGTTGAGATGCTTGGTCATCCCTGGCACTATCAGGAGACAGTTTAGATTCCTTCTGGGCAATGTTGTATGAAGCTGTTGGAGGAGCATAGGCACTTCAGATGGTGTATCGTTAGAGGGATGATGGCCCTAAATGTAAAGAAAAGGAATCCTGCCCAGATCAGTCTTAACCCAGCATTATTCAGCAGCTGCACAGGCAGGCTGGGGAAGGTGCTATTCTTTCTGTGTTTTGCATCCAGGCATGAAATTCTGTTGTTAAGAAATCTTTTTTTCACAACTAGCTGTCACAATGAAAGCCAAATAGGTGAAGTGTATTTTTAATGCAGCAGAATATCTGAACTGTGCATCTCGTGTTTCTTCTTCTGAGGAGCGTTTGCTCCCTTTGTCTCTCTGAGTGTTAACCATTGTAATCTTGCCTCTAGCTATCAGGTAGCAGAGGTTTATCATGTATTTGCTTCTCCTGCAGAAGAAGCAGAGACACCAGTGGACATGGAGACAATTAGCCTGGACCCAGAAGCTGAGGTAAAGGCAGATTTTTGCCCTTACGGGCTTTATACAGCGGGAAGAAAACGTAGGCAAAGGCAAGTATTGAAACCTGGTTAAAAGATCTAACTCTTCTGAAGGTGCTGGCTATCGTGATCTTCCCTGGAATTGATTCAGAGCCTTTAAACTAGATGTAGAGGTGTTTTGTTCTTGATCAGTTGCTGAAACATTTTATTACTAATTTAGAATTTTAAATTAAGCATGCAGGCGCTGAAAGTGGGGCTATGCTGCAAGCATTATTGGCAGGCCACAAACTTTTGTGAGAATATCTTTAATGAACTGCTTGCTGCTGTCAGACCTGTGATTTGTAATAAGCACAGGTACTTCACTGGCCTTGTGCCTTGGCATCGGCAGCCTCGTGAGCCTGTTAGCTGGAGAGTTTTTGAGCTTGGGTGGTGAAGTGCTCTATTTCTCTTTAATCGACTGACCTGCCAAACTGGAACATCTGGGGCTGGACAGCAGAGATGTGAAGTGCATCAGCTGATTGCCAGTGCAGAGTTAATGTTCACAGAACCACCAGATTATTTGAACTATCAGTGGTTCCTGTTCATCTGAGGCCTGGAACTGGAAATAGCAAGGTGTGTTCCGATTAAGCCCTAGCTAAGTGGGTAAGAGAATTTTATGCAATGCTTTATTCGTGCTAGACAGCAGAATTTGTCTGTCTCAGTAAATTAAGAATTTACTGCAAAAGATTTCTAATGTTGGCGAAACAATGCTCAGGCTCAGGAAAGGGCTGTTGCCTTTTCGCAGATACTGTGTTTGCAGTTGACAAGCTTAGGCCACATGCTTCACCTTTGGTGGCAAAATCATGTGCCAAACCCAATTTTCACAGGCTCTTTGAAGGGATGTTTTAATCAGCCACACATTTTGTGAGATTATAATTTTCCTTAGAACAAATTACCAGGTTGGTCTTTGAAGAGTGTTTTGAAACAACTGCTGAATCCTTCCATTTCTTTTTCAGGACGTTGACTTGAATCATTTCCGAATTGGGAAGATCGAAGGATTTGAGGTGCTCAAGAAAGTGAAGGTAACAGTCTTGAGGAATAGAGAATGCCTCTTGGAGCTGCAGGTTTTGCATGTCTAACCTTTAAGAGGACAGATGCAGGAGTCATCTCTTTGGCTGAGATCCTAGTGAGGTCACTTCATGTTTAACTGAAGGAGGTAGTGTTTACCCATTTGTCAAGTAGTAATAAAAATTTGCAAGTTGTTTTTGGAGGTGGATGAGCGACAATGCATCAGGGCTCATCCTAGAAGATACATTCTGTACTTGCAAAGCAGGCTTAACATAGAATAATGTAGATTGGAAAGGACCTCTGGAGGTCTTTAGTAAACCCTGCTCAAAGCAGGTCCAGTTAAAGCATGTTGCTTAAGGCCTTCTCCAGTCAAGCTCTTGAGTATTTGCAAGGATGGAGATTACGTAGCCCCTCTGGGCTGCTGTTCTAGTGCCTGACCATCTTTGTGGTAAAAAGATTTCCTTCTGTAGAGTTGGAATAAAACAAGAAAAGATTCTATTAAAAACAAAAAACCAAAACAAACCCAACCAACCAAACAACAAAACCCAATGGGGAAAAACCCCAAAACCTTATTGTCTTTGTGCCAAAAGACATTACGTGCTGTCATTCATATCCATTTTTCTGTTTGTTTTTAAACTTCTCCCCAACTATTAGACTCTCTGTCTCCGTCAGAACTTGATTAAGTGCATTGAGAACCTGGAGCAATTGCAGACCTTGCGGGAACTGGATCTCTATGACAATCAAATCCGGAAGATCGAGAATTTGGAGTCTCTGGTGGAACTTGAGTGAGTCCAGGGGAATCACCAGGATTAGGCTGAGGGTGGTTTGCCACTCACAGAGTTACTCGTGCTGTATTTATTCCAGTGTTTATCACCCAGTCTTTTCTCATGATTTGTTTGGGAGCTCTGTGAGGGATAATGTGTGTTCTCCGTTGGTATTTAACCGGTGCGGTAAACTAGCTTCATTACCCT
Source organism: Grus americana (assembly GCF_028858705.1). Lineage (NCBI taxonomy): Eukaryota > Metazoa > Chordata > Aves > Gruiformes > Gruidae > Grus > Grus americana. The sequence continues at coordinate 183,619 of NC_072860.1, forward strand.
GAAGCTCACAGTCAGCTGGAAATGAAATGTGTGCTGTATGAGGCAGCGAGAATGTTAGGTGGTTGCAGCTTCCGTCAGGTGCGGAAGCGCTCAGGCACCCCTTGCTCTTGGTAGCAAGAGCTCCATATAACAGGTTTTTATTCCTGCAGAAAATGACAAAGATTTCAGGTGAGATTAGGACCTTTTTTGGGGGGGTGTTAGGGAAGGAGTAGCACTCTTCCCCGTTTCTGGCACTTGTCTGTGATCACTCTGGAGATACATTACAAAACTCTTTCCACTGGGGCGAGGAGGACTGACCTACTTCCCACAGCCATAACTGCTTCGTGCTTATGGGAGGCCTTGATGTTGTCCTGTCAGAGGCGGATCTTGTAGGCACATCCCTTTCCCAAGGAATATACAGTACTGAAGATTGGTCTCCTCCCACAGTGGGAGCTCCACGGCTGGGCAAAATGATGACTGTCTTCTGCATGCGACAGGTTTTTTTCTCTATTTTTCCCTGACACACTATAGAAGTATTTTGAAAATTAAATTTATTGTAATTTCTGATAAAAATAAACTATATTTATGTCTCTGGCTTCAAGGCCTAGTAAAGTGCTTGATCTCTGCAGATAGTGGGGTTCCCCACCAATTTGCACGTGCCTCTTCCGGAATCATCCATGACTGATGGACTGAAGAGACTTTTTTTTGTTTTACCTCAGGATCCTGGACATCTCCTTTAATGTTCTGCGACACATTGAAGGACTAGATCGGCTTACCCAACTTAAAAAACTCTTCCTTGTCAACAACAAAATCAGCAAAATTGAGAATTTGAGCAACTTGCAGATGCTACAGATGTTAGAGTTGGGATCCAATCGAATTCGGGTAGGCTTGCTCTACAAGATGTTAGCTGGAGAATTTTGAGATCTTTGGCTTGGCATTAGCCTTTTCTGAAAGTGTACTTCATTGACTTTAACTTGCAATTTTGTTTTTCTTGTTCCAGTCATTTACTGTGTAATTGCTTATTGCTGTGCATGCTGGATCCTTTAATTATGTATGCATGTAGTGCCTGGCTACTAAATTACTATTTATGAATTTCTCTCTTTAGTGAACTCATGCATCCCCTGTGTGTTGCCTTTTGCAGATGACGGTTTCATCCTGCTAGAGAGCCAAGCCTATCAAAACTAGCAATTACTGTTTTCTCTTACCTTCCTAGAGGCTGGTGCTGTGATGATAAAACCTATTGAATGCAAATTTAACTCTAGTTTGATTTGTATGTGTAATTGACAACCTGCTACATCAGTCTCACTCAGGAAAAGAATTTTCTTGAGGCTTTGTTCTGAAGTGCCTCAAAAAACTGATACTGTACTGCTAGTTACTTTTTTGGTTTATTGTGCAGTTTGTGACCTTTTCAATTTAGATGATTTAAAATCTGTGCCACTTAAAGGGAAGCAGTTCTGAGTAGTCTCTCCTGTCCTTAAGGAATGCTTTTCTGCATTTTGCCTAGTTTGTAAGAGAACTGGTGTGACAGGTGACACAAGACTCGCAACATGCAAAATAAACTATTAATTTTTAGAAGCCTTTTCAATCATATACGTTTTAGAAAATACTTGTAACAGATGAGTGCATTCCAGTCTGAAAATTTACAATCTCTGAAAAATCGCTTGTTATGCTGAAAGAGCAAAGTAAGAAAATAACGATTTGTCCTCTGTATTTCAGACCTTGTGGAAGCACACTTCTCTTTCTAGATAGGAAGGAAACTTCAGCTCTTATAAACAACCTTTTAAGGCAGAAATTAAGACTGCTTTTATGAACTGGAAAAAAATCTATTTTGCTCCTAAAGCTAAACTGGACTGAATTCTTTTCCATCCAAAGCAATTTCTACTTTGGAAATGAAATTACTTAGGGGGATAAATCTAGAGTGTGAGAACATCAGCAGATCAGATGAGTGATGAGGAATCTTAGAGTTTGCATAGGTTGAGGGAACACGAATTAGAGATGTGCTTTCCTTTATCCAGAAATGTAACAGGCTAAGCACATTGATCCTTACATTTCAAAAGCTGAGTTAAGCAAAGCTACACTGTATTCCATATCTAAGCATCATTACCTTCTGAAAAAAAAAAAAAAAAGAAATCCAGCTAGATTCCTGAACTGATACTTGTCAAGCCAAAGAATATCTTTTAAACAATTAGGTTACATTTATGTGTGTTTTCTTAGTGTTGAGCCTGTGCATATTAACAAAACAAACTGACCAAAACCCCCCAAAGTTATCATCATATGGGTAACACAAGCTTCTTCAATTACTTTATTTTTAGCGTTTTTTTCTGTTTATCTGTTAATTCTGTTCTGACTTCTTCAAAGAGCACTGCTCTGTGCTTCTGATTGCTTTACTGGAGTAACCTGTGCCTAGGCTAGGTGTGAAGAAATACATCTCATGCTATTTGGGGGCACCTAGAACTTTTAATAGTTTTCTGTTGGCTAGGTGGCCTGGCTATGTGCCTTACAGGTGGGCATATCCCGAACTCTTTAGGTAAAAGCCTGTTCTGAGGTGCCTGATAGACTCATCCCCTGTGCATTAAAGCTTCTGCAGCAGTTCTGTCTTAGTAATTTTGCTGCACACTCTAAACCTTTTGGAGTGCAGTGACCCTGGAGTCGGTCCTGACTTACTAAGCACTTGTAGTTCTGTTCCTTTTGTATGAATGGTGGGAAAGCAGAACTTTATGCTTGAGCTGATGCATTTTCATGCTTTTTTCCCCCAAAGCTGGACTGAGGCAACTACTAGCAAGCATTTCTTTATTTGTTCCTTAGTTTTTTTCCTGCTTGTGTCCATCTGTTTTATACTCTCACTTAAAAGTGTGGCTTTTTTATAGCTTTAAGTAGCTTTTTTTTTTTCCCCTGACTGTTTCTTCTCAGTATCCTCAGAGTCACAAGTATTTCCTCCTGAGGGCTGGGGGAGTTAAGCAACAAATCTATCATTTTCTTGCAAGGTCAGAACAGGGGTAAGTCCCCAGGCTAGAAGGAGGGGGGATCCAAATCTGAGCTGATAAACACCTCATGTTTAATCTGTTGGCAGTTGTGGGATAGAGGTTGAAAAGCTTCTTTCCTTTCCAGAGTGTGTCTATAAATTCATAGCGTGTGTGTTTGTGTCCATGTTCCTCTTCCTTCCTTTATACACGCATGGGTAAACATGCATGCACACACACACATGCACAGAGTAATCTAAGTGGTGCTAGGACTCGGTGGCCTGTCTCACTGGCACTACTAGTCTCTGAAACTCTGCCTGGGAAGAAGGATGTGAAAAAGCTGAGATGTCACAAGGTACTTGGGCACAGCTATGTGTATCTATATCCATATTACTATTCTTCTGTGAGCTGAAATCTGTTTTTAAAATTCTTGTCTCTTCTGACGGCACCTTTTTTTTTTTTTTTTCAATTGAGAGGCTTTCCCCTGAGAAAAACCATTATGTTGTCTTTCCTACTGTTTACAGGAGCCTTTTCTAAACCGAGCCTTTTCTAAACCAACCCTTTTCCCCTTTTCTTGCGGTGTTTTTTCTCTCCTCTATTTGTGCTTTCTGGTGCCCCTTCCTTTGTAAAGAAAGAATATGGTTCTTCTTGATGCCTCATGGAGATCCTTATTTTCTCCCACTGAAGGCTGAGCTCAGGACTTAAACTGATATAGTGTATATGTTCTGTCAGTAGCATGTATATTTAAAACATGTGCGTCACTTAAATTGGTATGTGTGTGTTCTGCCAGTACCATGAATATATAGCGAGTAGTTAAATACATTAACACATACACCCATGAGAGTTAACCTTGCTTATGACAGAGAAACTGTTATGCAGAGAAGCTAAACAGCTTGCCTCTGACTGTCTTATGCAGTCATTGATGGTCACGACTAAATTTGCAAATTGTATTTTCTCCTCCCAGATTCTCTTTCCATTCACTAGTGTCGGATTTCTCTTGCCTCATAAATGAGTATCTCTTGCCCTTGGATATACCTTATGGCCCAGGGAATGTCGCTTTCGGTGCTCCCTGGGCCTTTTCATTCTCTGCTCTTGCTGCCTGGACAGTGGAGACGACAGCTGGGATGAAGCGATGTGACCCTTCCTGAAAATCAGTGAATAGTGGTGCCACGAGCCAGCTGTCACATGGGCTGAGGTTCACCATCGCTGCACAAAGTCCTGCACTTACTCGGCTCTTGGGTCACAGGGGAGGAATTGTGTTGTGGAACCAGCAGGCTTGTGTTTCTCAGGAGTGCAGCTCTGTGGGTCAAGGCTGTAAAATGCATCATAGGTTGGAGTTTTGCATCACGACAATAACGCTGTCTCCTCTGGTCGTTTTGCAGGCAATTGAAAACATCGACGCCTTGGCTAATCTTGACAGTCTGTTCCTTGGAAAGAATAAAATCACCAAGCTCCAGAACTTGGATGCGCTGACAAACTTGACTGTGCTCAGTATACAGGTATTGGTTCTGCTTTGTACTGATAAGTTTTGAACAGCCTTGGTTACGTGAACCACCTTGTAATTTATAAGCTCTTCTGAACCAGCAGATCTTCAGTGAGTCAAACTCCTGTACTGGAAGAACATGTGAGATTCTCTGGGCTGTCTTTTCTCATCTTTTCCTACTAAACGGGATTGACAGACACTGATAAAATGCTAAAACAAATGTTTGGTTTGTATGGAAGAGAGAACAGGAAATGAATGTTATCCCCCATTTCCTTCCTGAAATACCATTTCCTAATATATTACAGTAACATCAAATGAGTTACGCCAGGGAAGCTGTTATCATGGCAGTGGGCTCAGTGTCACTACGTTCTTCCTGAAGAGGGAAGAAAAGTGAACAAGCTTGTGCTAAATGAAATCTGTCCTCGATGAGCTTATGGAAAGTTTCTTCCTCTTTAAAAAGTGGAATAAAAGGTACTCAACTAATTTCTTTCGTTGAGTCTCCTTCTCATCCATATGACAATGCTAGTGCATTCTGGTGTCTCTTACAGCTGTTGGTAAGAAAGGCGTACTCGCTACATGTTGTAGTAGCTGTACGTATAGTAATTCTATAGGACGTAAAGAATTATGTACGGTGGAGCGTATTGGGATTGAAGTGTTGTAACTTCCCTTCTGACCATTCCGTTAAAAAGACCTATATAACGAATGCTGTTAGTGCATAGGCCTGTTGTTTCTAAAGACACAAAGTGGAAAACTTTCAGGCTACAACTTTTGATGGGAAGGTCAGAGTCTGATTCTACTAAATTTAGAGAGTCTAGCTCCCATGGAACTTCCTTGTGTCAGGTGGTACAGAGATCAAACGAGCTGAGCTCATGAGATCAATGTGGACCCAAGCAGACAGTTTCCCCTTCCTTATCCATACTTCAGAGAAATGCTTTTTCTCCAGTGATTCGCTTGGGTTTTGGTTTGTTTAGAGTGGACTTAAACTGCTCTTACACTTTCAGAATAACCGTCTGACCAAGATTGAGGGGCTGCAGAGCTTGGTGAATTTGCGTGAGTTGTACCTCAGCCACAATGGCATCGAAGTCATCGAGGGACTGGAGAACAATGTGAGCAGGCTCTTGCTAACTGTGTGACAGAATCGTTGCCCTAAGCTGCTGCTGTTACTGGCTGTGCTTTTCTGGGAGTTTTTGTTCCTCAGCTTCCCTAGTTCCATGTGGAGTCCTGAGTCTCTTGAAAAAACCACAAAGATCCCAATATTTGTTAGGTTAAAATATCTTGCATGGGTGAAGCTCCTCCAGATCTTCTGGAGTAGAATTGTTTTCATGACCTGAGGAGGGGAAGCACAAGATGTGGTTAGTGCAGCAGCCTGGCTGATCTTCAGTGAGGGAAAGACTGATGGCCACAGCTGGCTGTCTCTGCTGCAGCTGTTCAGACAGAACCTTGTAGATACCTGTGAGTTCTTTTCAACTGGACAACAACTGGAGCTGGGAGTAAGAGAGACAAGCTGTAGCTTGCCTTCATGTCAGTATACATTTCTAAATTTCTGGATAGGATTGATTTTCCAGAAGCTTGTAGCATTTTCATTCTCACCCAACAGCAGGTGGCATTGTCAGAGAGCGGAGACAATCTGGAGCTTAGTTGGCTATGTGCAAGGCAGGAAAAAGCCCCTTTTTCTAATCCTCTTGAGTTTCCTGCTGCAAAAAGCTTGTTCAACTCTGCTGCTCGAGATGACACTTATGATCTGATTTTTAATGGATTCCCCTTCTTAATGTATTACATGAAAAGTTCACTTTTTAGGAGCCCTTGGCTGGTGGTTGCCATCCGGCCAGTAATTGCTTTCATTTTTGTCACATGGCTTCTGGGAGGTCAGTAACCCAGCTTAATTAAAAACAGTTTTCCTTGCTGTATTTAGGCAGTGAGAGTTCTTGAGCTGCCTGTAAGCAGCTGGCAATAATGTGTCTTTGCTTCTGACAGTTTCCAACTCTGGGCTTGAAAAAAGTGGGACAGAGAAGATGCAAGGAAATCCAGTCTAATGTATTTGTGTTTGCTTGTCTAGAACAAACTCACAATGCTGGACATTGCATCCAACAGAATCAAGAAGATTGAAAATATCAGTCACCTAACAGAGCTGCAGGAATTCTGGGTAAGCACAGGCTGGAGCTGTTCCCCAAAATGTCTGTACAACAGTGAAAGAAACCCTTCTGATGGGGAGCAGTGGGACGGTGGCATATGTGTACGTCTTGGAGGGAACTCTTCCTTTTCTGGTGACCAGCATTGAGGGAGGGGATTCTGCCCCTCTGCTCCGCTCTGGTGAGACCCCCCTGCTGCGTCCAGCTTGGGGGTCCCCAGCACAAGAAGGACATGGAGCTGTTGGAGCAAGTCCAGAGGAGGCCACGGAGATGATCCGAGGGCTGGAGCACCTCTGCTATGGAGACCTCAGGCTGAGAGAGTTGGGCTTGTTCAGCCTGGAGAAGAGAAGGCTGCGGGGAGACCTTAGAGCCCCTTCCAGTCCCTGAAGGGGCTCCAGGAGAGCTGGAGAGGGGCTGGTGCCAAGGGCAGGGAGTGACAGGACAAGGGGTAATGGGTTTAAACCAAAAGAGGGGAGATGGAGATGAGATGTGAGACAGAAATTCTTCCCTGTGAGGGTGCTGAGGCCCTGGCCCAGGTTGCCCAGAGAAGCTGTGGCTGCCCCTGGCTCCCTGGCAGTGTTCAAGGCCAGGTTGGATGGGGCTTTGGGCAACCTGGGCTAGTGGAGGGTGTCCCTGCCCATGGCAGGGGGTGGGACTGGATGGGCTTTGAGGACCCAAGCCATCTATGATTCTGTGAAGATCTTGACAGTCTGTGTGGGTAGAGTATGATGGTTTCCCCTAAGGAAAGAGTTGAGCTTAAAATTTTTTTTGCAGGGCTTTGCTTAGCGGTTAATGAGCCTGTCTCTACCTAGGAAACAGGGCTTGCCTTCACGTTTGTGATGGTTATGAAACAGCCATACCGTGTCCTACTTTTGCAGATCTCATCTTTCTTTAAGCGAGCATGACAGTGTAATGGGGAACCTCGTACTGTCTCACCACCGCACCGGAGCACAGTGCTGGTTTAGAGCAGAGTCAATGTGTTCATGTCTTAAATATGAAGAAAATGAAACTGTCTTCTGGTTTACTTCTATTCCTGTGAGGCAGATAACTGTTATGGGTTGCTTCTGTTTCTTTCTGGCACCCTAAACAGCGAAGCCCTTTGTCATACATAAGTCTGGTCAGGAAACATCAGTACCCTGCCATGCGGGAGGGAGCGTGTACAAATCTGCTCATGTTTGGGGGGGGGAAAACAGCAGATGTGGATGAGTTGGCCTGTGCTTTAGCTCGTGTAGAGTTTCTGCATGTCAAGGCTGAGAATGAGTTGTGCTGCTTAATGTCTGTCACTTGGAGTTCAGTTACTTAAACTCTTGGGCAGAGGCTGGGATAAAAGGAGTGGAAAGCAGCTGCAAATGAAACCAAGCTAGAGTCTGGAGTCCAGGGTCTACTTGGACCATTTTCCTCGTCTTCCAGTGTGGCATAGCAGATGGTTAGTGGTGTTATCTGGCCGTGCCTGTTCTGTAAGGAGCCCTTTAAATAACAGTAGCTGAGAAGCCTGATTAACATGGCATCTTTTGAGCGGTAAAAATGAGACAGTGCAGTGTGGCTGGTGTGGGACCTGTCACGATCCTTTGCAATTTCCTCCAGTCTTCATCTTTGCTGTTGCTCTGTTTACAGAAGAAGGCATTGCACAGCTGTTTCCGCTTGTGTTACAGAAAGTAAAGGGAAGATCCTAACCTCACTGCAGTTCCTTTGCAAAAACACTGGTGCCTTTACAGAGTCCTTTGTCAAAGCAGAGCATTGGCCAAGATAGGTTGGCTGAATCTGGAAAATGCCCTCCTGGCTTTTTCCCACTTTAACACAGTTTACCCTGGGTGTCCAATGTGAGGAACAGTTGTTGAGGAGGCCCAGAGCCAACCCATTGATTTTTTTTTTATAATTTTTTTTATAGGTGGTATTGCTGTAGTAACCGCCTCTGTATCCAAAACCAAAGGGTGGCTGAAGTCCATGGGTTGGACAGCACATGGCCGCCTTGCACACTTTGCTTCCTTGCCAGGCAGTTGAAGCGTTCATCCCCTTGCATGGGAATTCCTTTGCAGTGCCAGCAATGAGGCAGCTCCCGGCCTGACGGGAGGAGAACCTGAATCGGAGAGCTTGGCCCTTTCTCTGGAGTGTGGAAGCAGTTTTTGTGGGGAGGTGATGTAAAGGGGAGAGGAAAATGTCACTTTTCAGATCAGTTTGGACCTTTTTTAACATTTCTGAGGAAGTCATGAAAGTAAAGATAAATGTTACAGTGGAAGAAAATCTTGACATAAAGATTTCCAACCCTTAGATGAACAGTGTATGGGCTGGGACACTCTGCATAGACTGTCCCAGGGTCTTGCTGGGTCCTTCCCAGTGTACTGGTTGGAATGGATGTGCCGTCCAAAGGTGAAGCCTTTGACCGGCAACCCAGGATGGTGTGGGGAAGTTGGAGATGGTTAGCGAGGCTGGAACCTGAGACAGGAAAGCACATCTCAGAGGTTCTGGGGGAGAAGGACCAGGTAGACAGGGTGGTCTCAAATGTGCGTGAGGACTGTACAGTTACTGCCACGGGGTAGTAGTAATCCTCCTGAGCAGCATCGGGGGTTCCTGCTAACCAGGCTTAGCTTGCAAGTATCTGTCTGACTGAGCGTGCCTGTATGTGCTCTGCAGATGAACGATAATCTCATCGAGAGCTGGAGTGACCTGGATGAGCTGAAAGGAGCGAAGAACTTGGAAACCGTGTATCTGGAGCGAAACCCCTTGCAGAAGGATCCCCAGTACCGGCGCAAAATCATGCTGGCCCTCCCGACTGTCCGGCAGATTGATGCCACATTTGTTCGATTCTGAACCTCCTGCTGCCCGCTCTCTCCTGCCCTCCTTGGAGAAACGTCCCAACTGGGTTTTTTATCCACTTACCACTCCCCAGGTCTTCAGTACACCGACACAGAGCAAACGGTCAACAAAAAGCACTGAATACCAGATCTTGTGTACAATGCACTCATTGTTTTTGAAATGTTGTTGTTATTATTATTAAATCTTAACACAAGAGACTTCCTTGTGCTTGCATCTGTTATTTATGGGGGAGGTTTTGCCAGAAAGTGTTTGCAACAGACTGAAGCCGCTTGAAGCCACTTGCTGACTTCTGTTGACTCTGTGACGTGCCTTGAGGTTAGTGACCTCCTTCCAGACTTTGTTTTTCCAGATCCAGGCTCAATCGTGGTCTTTAAAAATGTGAAAAGACAGTGATGGTATTGATGTGGGGAAAAATCTGATAAAGATGCTCATCCAGGTTATCAGGTGTGAGTTGGTGCTAAATATCTGCTTGTAAAGCTTGGGGGCAGGGGGAGAGGGGGGAATTTTTGTTTTGTTCTGTTTTTTTAAATGCAGCTTGAGACATGAAAGCAGTGTGGGGATGTACACGCCTGGATGAGCTACTGGCCTTCATGGAGCCACTGATGGTAGGGCTTCCATGTTCAAATGTGCTGTAGACCAAGATGGGAACTGAAAAGGGGTTAAAAGGTGTGAGATAAAGGGGGGCTATGGATTCCCCTTGAGGCGGTGAGGGGTCTAGGCCATGCTTACAGGTTCTTTATTGGTGGTTGTGGCTTCATTTGCCTCCTGCTTCCTCAGGGTTTGTCGGAGCGAAGCACAGCAGCTGCTGAGGCATGTTGCTCCTTCCTGGGCTGAAGCTGAGGCCGCTTCCAGATTGAGGAGTGCTGGATGTGCCCTGCAGCTCCTCTGTGGTCATAGTGAACATCTCCACTGCCTGAAGTGAAGCTGAAAGGCTCAGTGGACATTCTGATTTTTATTGAAAAACGAGTGGACCTACTCTAGAGAGAGCCATTGAGCATGACTTCAGACATGTCCATCTTACAAATGCCGTTGAGGTCCCTTGGTAGAAACCCATGATAAAGCCCACCACTGCTGAGTGACAGCTGTCATCTTCAAGCTGCCAGTGCCTGCTGGAGCAGGCTTTATTTGTGATGGGAGTCTTAAGAACTTTTGTGACTGCAGCCTCTTGCAGTATTTAGGAGTTAGGCCTGTTCTGTGGCTGACATATTCAGCATTGTCTTAGCATCATCATTTGCTTGTTATTAATACTAAGTTAATAGAACTGATAGTAATACATTAAATATGTCAATGCTACTGGCCAGCAAGGTAAGGGTTTGGTGGCACTTCGTTACATATGGGGTTTGCACTCAGCAAACAATATGAATCACGTCCTGCTTCCACCAAATATGGCGATGTGGCATTGCCGTCCCTCTGCGCCCATGTTTGACCTGGGCAATTCAACTTCGTACCTCCAGTGGCTGGAAACCCTCCCTGGAAGCACAAACCCTCCCTGGAAGGTTTGCCATCTGCCACTGTGTTTGTCTAACAGTTGTGTCATCGGCCCAAGGGAACAGCCGCAGGCATTTCAGTGCATGCTGGCTGGGCTGACACGTGGGCACGTCAGAGGAACATAGCAATGAACCATATTTTAGATACGAAAGCTGTTCAAGGGATGTGTAGGTTTGCAAGTTCTCTGGGGAAAAAAAAAAAAAAGGCAAATTCTGGCTGTTTTTTAAGGAAGACGATCCCTTCCTTCTGTTGGGGATTGGACCAGAGCCGATAGCAATGGGGTGTCAGTGTTAGCAGGAGATGTGCTGGTCACTGCACATCAGCCTCCAAGGTTTCGTTGGGCCACTGCCCATCAGAGCTGTGTTCTGTCCTGCTGCCCTGTCAAACCAGAGAGAACAGTAACAAGAAAAAAATAGGAGTGTTTGACAATTTGCTCTTGGTGATACTTTGATTCATTCTGATCTGATGTGGATTTGAATCTTTGACAGAGTGGGGGGAACCCCTTCTTCTTCAGCAGGAGACCAGCAGTATTAAGGAAGACAGTGTCCTGTGGAAGCTTTCAAAGGTTCCCTTTGCAGACTCTGTTCCTTTTGCTCACCTGGCACCACTCTGCCACGGATTGTGATGCCGCAGAAGATGCTGGAGGTGGTGGGGTGATGCTGGGCTTGGCTGGGGGAAGCCGCACCCCGCCATGCCGCTGAACCGGGGTGATTCACCTTGTCCTGGCGCAGGTGCGTGGGTTTGGTGGGATGAGCTGCTCTGAGCACTCCACGAGCTCTCCCTGGGCACTGCAAAAACAGCATCTTGGCCACTCTATGGCCATCGCTGCTGCACACCCATGTTGTCCCGTGGGCTGCTGGCTGGCGGCACGCCCCTTGGTCGGCAGCACCTGGGGGCAAAACAGAGCTGGGTTTTTCCTCTTCCCTCCCCAAAGTTGCAAAAACCAGCAGAAACTTTTCTCTTGTGGGTGTGAGGTGAGCACAATGCTTTGGTGCTCCAAAATCCTTGTGCCTTGCCCAGGCACCAGACCCTCCACGGTGCAGGAAGGGGGTGTCCTGCTGCCCCTCGCTGCCTCTCTGGGGCTTCTTGTGTCCACAGCCCTGAGCTCTGCTGAGCCCTGTTTGTTCAGGGTCATTAGGGACCCACCTCCAGCTCAAACAAAGGCAGGGCCTCCTCCGGGCTGCTCTGAGGAAGGTGCTTGCAAACCTGTTCTCCCTTCCTCCTCCTCCCCCTGAGCTCTATCCCTCTACGCAGGGAGCCCGGTGTTTCCCAAGACGGGAAGCAGCCGTTGACTGCTGGGTTAGAGCAACGGGGTGGCACTTCCCGCTCTCTCCCCACCTACGCAGAAGCAGGTGCAGAGCAGTAGTAGACCGGGGGCTTCCCTTCGTCCTGTGCTGTGCCAGCGCCTGGATCCAGCACCGTGGGAGGAACAAGCAGTGCAGGGGCCCTGGCAGCAGGTATGGCAGAAAAGCTGCAGGTTTAGGGATCTTGAAGATTGGGGATCACAGAGATGATCCGAGGGCTGGAGCACCTCTGCTATGGAGACAGGCTGAGAGAGTTGGGCTTGTTCAGCCTGGAGAAGAGAAGGCTCTGGGGAGACCTTAGAGCCCCTTCCAGTCCCTGAAGGGGCTCCAGGAGAGCTGGAGAGGGGCTGGTGACAAGGGCAGGGAGTGACAGGCCAAGGGGAATGGCCTGAAGCTGCAGGAGGGGAGATGGAGATGGGATGTGAGGCAGAAATTCTCCCCTGTGAGGGTGCTGAGTCCCTGGCCCAGGTTGCCCAGAGAAGCTGTGGCTGCCCCTGGCTCCCTGGCAGTGTTCAAGGCCAGGTTGGATGGGGCTTTGGGCAACCTGGGCTAGTGGAGGGTGTCCCTGCCCATGGCAGGGGGTGGGACTGGATGGGCTTCCAACCTTCCAACCCAAACCAGCTTGGGGTTCTGTGATTCTGCAATCTCGCCTGGAGCTGCAGGTTTGGGGATCTCACTGCGAGCCGCAGGAGCGGCGTGGGATACGGCAGCCCCCTGTGCCTTCATCCACCTTCCTGGTCGGTGCCTGGCCTTGCCGCTGCTTCCCCGCCACGCTCTCCCTCCTCAGCTCCGAAGCGGGGCTCGGAGGTGCCTGTTGGGCTCCTGCGGGGATTGACTGAAGTTCTTATCACTGTCGGCTGGGAGCGATGACCAGATGCTGCGCCTGAAGGGGCTCTGCTGCCAGGCTCTGGAGGGCTACATCCCGAGTCAGCAGACGTGCGTGCCCACGTGCTCCAGATATCAAAAGGACTTCTGGGTGTGACAGAGGCTTTTTAGGGGGTAGATCAGCCCAGAGCTTTTCAGGACACGGGTGTGTTTCCTCAGGGAGGTTCTGCGCTTGGCACGCATTGCCTCAGCCCTCCCAGCCAGTCTGACCGGGACTTTGAAAGGTCACAGGACCTAAACCAAGCGAAATTTGGTGCTGGCTGACAACCCCCTTGACTTGGTAGGAGTTGCAAAGGGTGTAAATGACGCTAGAATTTGGCCTAAGGGGTGCAAGTTTAGACAGGGTTGGCTGAAGGTGCCCAGGAGGGGCTGAGATGCTGAAAGGGAATTGGGGGGAGGTTGGCACCTGTGCCTGTGCCCAGCTCAGCAGGGCTCTGCTCCGACCGGAGCACGTTCCTGGTTTTCCAGGCCCCCAGCACATTCTCCCAGCATGTCTAACTTCACATTCGCTGTGAGCCTAGGTGCATCTTCATCTTGTCATGTCGGCCTCTTGCTGGTTGCCTTGTGCGGTTGTCACAGCGTGGTTGCAGGGTCACCTTCCCAGGAGGGACTTGGCCTTTTTGAGGAGCCCATCTGGGGGACATTTTGGGTGGTGCAACACTCAGAAGCTCAGGTTCTTCATGGCATCTTTACATCTCTTCACGGTCTGAGCACATTTTATCTCCACGCTAACCAGTCCTTACTGTAGGAGCAAGAAGCCCAACCTGTTCTTATGACTTCCTTGCTTTGAGGAATGGGTTTCTAACACTTTTAGGTGAAGTTAGCAGATCTCTTGTATCAGAAGAGCTCTGCTGGTGCAGAGTCAATGGGTCTGCAAAGTGGTGCTTTGCCCACCTTGCTTTTGGCCAGGGGCGCATGGCAATTTGAGAAACTGAGGCTGTCTGGTGTTTCTTCTTCTACACCACCTGTCTTGAAAGTAATGACAAAGACCCATATTGTTTCTGAAGAGCAACCTGACATCATTAGAAATGCCAACTCCATTTTCCTGCTGTTTAGCAACAAACTCAGAGCCACAGTGTAAAAGGCCGTGGCTGTGGGCGTGTTGTGTGATGGTGGTAATGAGCCAGGCCAGCCCCCGCAAAGATTTGGAGAAATGGGAATTCATTTACCCCGCCCCGTTACTGACGGAGCTGGTTTCCCTGGCCGAAGTGTAAGTAAGTCCTTCGCTGTTGGCAGTGCTGCTGGTGGCTTTTGTCCAGCATCCTTGGAGTGCCACCACCAAGTCAGCTAAAACGCAAACATCTGACTCGAGGAGGACAAACATGAACCAGCAGCTCTTGCCCCTGATCAGTGACAGTCTTCACTATAACAAAATATGTTACTGAAAGACATACGGAGGTTCCCAGACTCCTTTTTTAGGTGAAGGATGCACTGGAGGAGAAGAACTTTTTCCTTTCATTGCATGTGCAATGTCCTCCCTGCCTGACTGCCATTCATGCTGCTGTGATGCCCTCCTGGCCCACCTGCCTGTGCAGAAGGCATCTTTCTGACTTGTTATTCAATGCCTGTGGGTCTGAGCCAGTGTCAGCCATTGCGTGAGGTTCCCGACTCCTACCTCAGCTTCTGGAGGTGTTTCCAGTTACAAAATTGAGAGCTGGGTGAGCTCTGTTTTCCACATCCTATGGATGTGGAGTGCTTGGGCATGGACTAGACTGGAGAGGGGGCCCGTGGCTTCTCCACCACTGGATCATGTGTGCTGGTGATGCCTTCAAGCATGGGGAGGGTGGTGGAATGTCCTTCCCTACAGTGACACAGCTGACCATTGATAAAAGATGCAAGGGAGGTTTTTCCCCACCATGTCTTTGGCCAAGGTGGTGGAGGAGAAGGGCACTTGGAGGGGGTCTAGGTGGTGGCGTGAAGGGAGGACACTGCACAAGCCTGCTGACCACTCGTGGTCTGCTTGTTGTGCACCTGGAAGCATTCCTGACGGTAGGCAGGGCGGGGTCCCAGGTCTCACCATACGTGGGCAGGAGCTGAGGGGCCAGCAGAGAAGAGAGTGAGGCCATGTTGCCAGCACCAGGGCTCCAGGATGGGTGGTGGGGCTGTGGGCAGGCGCCAACTGCCTGGCTCTGCTTCTCAGCACCAGGAGGAAGGGGCATGAAGGTTCGCCATGCAGCGGAGGAGGACCACGGATGACCCCCACTGCGGCCTGGTCAGTCAGGACAGCAGAGGCGCTCACTACGGCAGCTTGAGCGAGGAGGCCATTGCCATGCCCCAGGTGGGTGGCTGCAGTCCATCCCCCAGCGATGGAGCTGCCTGGGGAATCACTGTTCACATCGCCCCATGTGCTTTACTTCCAGCCCAGCGACACAGCCTTGGGCCAGAAGAGCACAGCTAATGTCTTCAGCAACGGCTGTACGAGGATAGGTGAGGGAGAAAGGCTGGTCTTTGGGGTCAGTTCCTTTCCGTCTTGGTGAGAAGGATGGGGCTGGCTGGGGCCTGCTGTGTTGAGGAGGATGGGGAAAGCCCCCGGTTCCACAGCTGGAGCTGGCGGCAGCAGGTCCTGCTGACCACGACTGGTCTGTACAGCCTCCTGCAAGCCCTGGCAGGCACTGCCCCGCTCCGGTGCTCGAGCCTTTCCCTTCTGCAAGACGGCTGCAGTCCTCAACCCACGCTAACAGGGGGTCCTGGCTTCCTGCCTCCCATGCTAGAAACACCCAGGCGAGGTGGCTGGCAGCCCCTTCCAGACCAAGCATGTCCTCCCCTTGACTCCTTGTTTTACAAGACAATGCCCAGCCCCACGAGAGCACTGAGTCCTGCAGGAGAGGGACACATGGGATGGGGACGGCTCTGGGACCCACTGCCCTTCCCGGCCATGGGGTGGGCGCAAGCTCCTGTTCCTTGCCACAGACTTTGTCCTGGTGTGGGAGACCATCCCCAGGGAGCTGAGTGGGCAGCAGGACAGCCGTGAGAATGGGGGCTTGCAGGAGAGATCTGCCACCACCCACAGGACCTGGCGGAAGAAGTTTCTGGACAAGCTTCATGCTGCTGGGATCCACATGGAAAAGGTACCTGACCTCAAATTTCTAACCCCACCCCCACCCCATGATAACCACAACCTTGCTCTGTGAATTGGGAGGAGGGATGCCACACTGTGGGGGCCCTCACACGGGAGGGGGCCCCAGGCTTGCAGGCAGCTGAGCTAGAGCATGGGGTGGGACGTGCTTGCGCTCTTCTCCACTGGGTCAGGGCTGATCCACACCAGTGCAGAGTCAGCCCAGTGCTTCTGCAGGGACCTGTACTGGTGCCAGCAGCCTCATCTCTGCTGGGGCCCCCTTCTCCCAACAGCACATAACCCGTGTGGAGAAGAAGATGGTGCATTACCTGCTGCTGAGCGTGCCCTGGAGCGTGCAATGCTACTATGCCGAGGAGCTCCAGCTCCGCGTGCCGCTGCAGGTGAGGGGCTCTCCAGGGACAGGGGACAGTGCTCCCAGCACTCCCGGGGATCCCGCTCTGTGTGACCGGCTGGGCAGCTGCTTGCTGTGGGTGTCTGATGGGGTTTGCAGCCTCCTTGATTTCCAGTGGACTCAGCAGTTCCCAGTCACTGGTCTTGTCCCACTCACAGTTATGGGATCCCACCTCATTCCCCTTCCGAACTTCTCCAGCACCCCATCCCCTGTTTCCCTGGGTCTCAAAGAGCAGGCTCCCGTGTTGCGCACAGCCCAGGTGCTTGCTCCCGCTCCCTCCTCCTGAGGCGTTTCTGCTGCCCATGCAGGCGCTGCCCAGACAGACCTCCAACTGGTCGGCCAGCGTGCTGCGGCGGCTCGGCATCCCCAACCTGATGGCCCAGGAGGTTCCCAACCTGCCGCTGGACTACTACACCTGCCCCTTCAAGGCCAACAAGCTGTGCTGGTGAGCACCCTGGGAGGGTCCACATAGGGAGGTGGTCCCCAGCTGGTGGCACTGCGGGCAGGGGGTGCCGCACACCCCTGCTGAGCACCAGGCTCTGCTGAGCTGCTCCTCCACGCTCTTCCAGGTTCCTGGGGAGCAACGAGCAGGACACCTTCTTCTCCACCACCCAGAGGCACCAAATTGTGAGCACCGGGGCCACCACGGTCTCTCTTCCCCAGTCCTGGGCAGGCTGCGGGGTCTGGGGGAGAAGTACCATGAGCGAGTATGCTGTCATGTGTTGTCATGGTCTCAGAGGTCCCAGACTGGGTCGTTGTGTGCAAATAATTCCAGAGGGGATGAAGAAGCTTGGGTGGAAACCTTCCTCCTGCTGTTCAGGCTTGGAGCTGGGAATCAGGCTTGGAGCTGGTAGCTGGTGGGGATCCCTCTCCCCATTGTAGGGGACAGCTGTGTCCCCCCCTCACCTCTCCTGGCATTTCCCCGTCAGGTCTATGAGATCCTCGCCACGACACAGTACGGCCACTCCAGGGAGCGGGAGGTGGGGGTGGACCGGCTGCTGAGTGAGAACGTCTTCACCGCCGCCTTCCCGCTGCATGAGGCAAGACCCCACCGTGCCCCCAGGGACCACCCTGCTGCCAGCCCCGCACGCCCAGCTGGCCCTGCGCCCACCCCCTGCCTCTCCCCACAGGGTCCCTACAAGCCCCGGCCGGAGGAGCTGGCTGCTGGTGGCCTCAGCCAGCGCCAAGTCCTCTTTCGGTACTGGGCCAGCTGGAGCAAGTGGAGCAAGTACCAGCCACTGGATCACGTCCGCACGTACTTTGGGGAGAAGGTTGCTTTCTATTTTGCCTGGCTGGGTGAGTCCTGCCTGCTCCAGAGCAGCCCTCGGCTCACCCAGGGACCGGCTTCCTCGGCCCCATGGCTCGGGGTAAGGGGCGCTGGCAGTGGGCGGCAGCTCCCGGCTGCCCCAGGGTGCACCTCTGCCATGGGATGCTCGAGTTTCAAGGACGGTGATGGGTGGCACCACAAGCTGTAGCCCACGTGTCCCAAAAGGATTGGCTAGAGCCTGACGGGTACTTTGCAGCCCATGCTCAGGTCCTCCAAACCCTGGGTGGTTTTAGGCAGGTGCTATGCTGGGCTTGGGCAGGTGTCGTCCTGGGCGGCTGGAGCCGCTCTTGGCTCAGTGGCTGTGGCAGAGGCCTGCTGGACTCATGCTCCCCATCCCCGCTGTCTCCAGGTTTCTACACAGGGTGGCTCTTGCCTGCTGCAGTGGTGGGGACGGTGGTGTTCGTCACAGGCATTTTCCTGATGTTCAGTGACGTACCTTCGTAAGTGCCCCAGCCTCCGGGGAGGGGGGGGCAGTGGGGTGGTGCCTGCACCCCAACGTGCTGGCCCTGGCTGCCACGTCTTGGCTGCAGCATTCGCTGCAAAACTGCCGGTGAACAGAGCAGTGGGGAGCGGTGGGAAAGGCCCAGCCCCAGCAGGCCGCTGGCTGCTCCTTCCTTGCCCGCAGGCAGGAGATCTGCGCAAGCAAAGAGCAGTACTGGATGTGTCCCCTCTGCAAGACCTGTCCCTACTGGCAGCTCTCTAAAATGTGCAGCACATTCATGGTGAGGTCCTGGAGGGCAGCTCAAGGCCAGGGTGGAGCTCTCCATCCTAACGTTAGCTGGTGTCATCCCAGTCCGCCTCTCCCTTGGCCCCTGGTGCCCCGGTGCTTCCTCTCCCACCCATCTTCCCCCCACCCTCCCTCCCTAGTGCAGGCTCCCAGGCCGCCCCTTCCACCTTCCCTCCCCGCCTGCCCCACAGCTTGGGGACAGCAAGGACCTGGCACTGGCCACAGCAGCCATGCCGTGGCAGCCCCGCCGCCCTGCCTGGTCTCCTGCCTGTCCCTCAGTCCTGCTCTGCCCACAGGCAGGACGGCTCTTTGACCATGGCGGGACCATCTTCTTCAGCATCTTCATGTCCCTCTGGGCAGTGCTGTTCCTGGAGTTCTGGAAGCGAACCAATGCATCCCTGGCTCACCACTGGGAGTGCTTTGAGTTCGAGGACATCGAGGTGGGGTCTTGCCCTCTGCAGCACCTCCCAAAACCGCATGGACCAGAGACATCAGGCACCCCTGATGCCTTTCCCCCTCTTTCCCAGGAGCGGCCACGGCCCCAGTTCACGGCTATGGCTCCCATGACAACAATAAATCCTGTAACGGGTGCGGAGGAGCCATATTTCCCCAAGAGCAGCCGCCTCCACCGGATTTTGGCTGGTTCGATAATCATTATAATGATGGTAAGATTGTGGGACCTGGAGCAGTGTCTGCCCAGTTGCCCCAGGACAGAGGGACATGGTGGGATGGGATCAGTCTGGGGTAAGAGCATGGGTTGAGCTGGGGATGAACATGAGTGTTGCTGGCCCGTGGTGGAACCTGTGGCTCTCCACCAGCTCAGCCTGCCCCCCCGCTGTGCCCAGACTCAGCTGTGCGCCCCGGACCTCCCCTGGGACTTGTAGTGCCCTGGGCTAACGGTGGAGTTTTCCTTCCCAACACAAGCTGCTCATACCCCGTGTGCTGTGTTTGCAGATTGCCATGGTGGTGATGTTTGTGGTCTCTGTTATTCTCTACCGGGCCGTGGTTGCCATCCTCCTCTCCAGCTCAGGGTACTTCTGGTTTGTGGCTTCGGTAAGAGGTGGCCAGAACCACTCCTGGACCTGCTTCACTTGCTGGGCTTGCTTGCCACCCTCCATGCTCTGTGTGTTCCTTCTCCCTGTAGGCATCCCGCATTGCTAGCTTCACTGGCTCAGTGGTGAACCTCATCATCATCCTCATCCTCTCCAAGATCTATACTTCCCTGGCTCATTTCCTCACCAAGTGGGGTAAGCTGACGAGGGTCCTACAAACTGGGTGGTGCAGGAGGGAGCAGTCAGTAAGGGCAGAGCACTACACCCAACAAGCTTGCTGCTGGGATGCGGTAGACGGGTGTCTCCAGGCTCTGGATGAGTGGCAGGTACCTTCATGGGTACCACAGCAGGTTTGGGGACCCCCGGCTGCAGGGGGCTGGCAAGAGTCAAGCGATGTGGGGGTGACTTCTGCAATGATGTGGAAGAGCATCCTGGAGTGGTGTAGGGCCACGTCCCCGTGCTTCCCCCTGGCAGAGATGCACCGCACCCAGACCAAGTATGAGGATGCCTTCACCTTCAAAGTGTTCGTCTTCCAGTTTGTCACCTTCTACTCCTCTCCCGTTTACATCGCCTTCTTCAAGGGCAAGTAAGGCCTTTGGGGAAAGCAGAGGTCTTCCCCATCTCCTGCAGCCCCTGGGGTCTCTGGGCTTTGCAGGGCTGAAGGACAGGGGAGTGCTGCTGCCATCATGGGCAAGGAGCACCGTGGTGGAGGGGGACATGTCCCACCAGAGAGCGGGAGTCCTCACAGGGCATCTGGGGTGAGGGCAGTGCCATCCTGCTGTGGGCTAACTGGTGCAGTTGGTCCCAGTCCAGGACTGGGGGACCCTCTCCATCAGAGGCACCCACCGCCAGCCCTTTTGTCCCCCTTGGTGAGGGAGAAGAGAAGAGACCTCTGGGTGAACCGGGAAGAGCCCTTCCTTCCCCAGGGCCACTCCAGACACATCCTTGGGCTCAGCGCCTGAGATCCCCACTCACGGCTCTGCTGTGGCTCCCGCAGGTTTGTTGGCTATCCTGGGAACTACCTGAGCTTTCTGGGGGTCTGCAACGAGGAGGTGAGTGCCAGGCGGGAGAGGTGCCGTGTCTGCCACCCCAGCTGGGGCCAGCGCACACTGCAGGGATGCATTTCTGTGCTTGGGGTCCTCTGATCCCTGTGTGCCAGACCTGGCAAGCTGAGGGCCTCTGTCCTCTCAGTGCAGCCCGGGTGGGTGCTTCATTGAGCTGGCGCAGGAGCTGCTGGTCATCATGGTGGGGAAGCAGATCATCAACAATGTGCAGGAGGTGGCCATCCCGTGAGTACACCTTGGCACGCTGGGGCCATTGCACGCCCCCCCCCCCCCCCCCAGCCCACACAGCATGGGGGCTCTGGGGCATGGGTGTGCTGCAGGGCTCAGCCGAGGGGACATTGAGGAGCGCCGGCTGGCTGCAGTGGGGGACATGGCCCCTCTGGTCTCCCCAGGAAGCTGAAGTGCTGGTGGCACAAGCACAAGCTTCTCTCCACCAAGAAGGAGGATGAGGAGGGGAAGTCAGTCCCAGTGGAGCAGGCACCCTGGGTGATGGACCACCAGCTGCTGGTGTTCGAGGGGCTGTTTGACGAGTACCTGGAGATGGGTAGGGACCGGCCTCGGGGTGAGGAGGGCTGAAGCGCTGGGAGAGAGAAAACTGGTGGGGAGAGACAGGAGCTGCAGGAGGTCCCCAGAGGAAGGGACCAGCTGTGGGAGCTTTTGCCCCGAGCAGTCCATTGGTGCTGGAGGTAGAAGGGCTGCCCCGCTCCCCACGGGATCGGGCTGGGAGATGTTGCAGCCATCTCTCAGCCTGTCCTTTCCTGCGCCTCCTCCTCTTCCTCCCAGTTCTGCAGTTTGGCTTCATCACCATCTTTGTGGCGGCCTGTCCCCTGGCACCCCTCTTCGCTCTGCTCAACAACTGGGTGGAGATCCGCCTGGATGCCCACAAGTTCATCTGTGACTACCGGCGGCCCGTGGCCGAGCGGGCGCAGGGCATCGGCATCTGGTTCTCCATCCTGGAGGCCATCACTCACCTGGCTGTCATCAGCAACGTACGCCGGGCAGGCAGGCGGGTGGGGAGGGGGCTGCAAGCAGAGTAGGAGAATTGCGGGGGGGGGGGGGGGAACAACCAAAACCCTTGTTTGGCTGCTGCAAGATGCTGAGTGACAAGGGGAGCTGCAGTGCCTGGGGTGGGTCCAGCCACGGGCAGTGGGAAGCCACCACCCTCCAGGCGTGTGGCCCTGCTTGGGTTTAACAGAAGGGTGAGAGGAGGACACAGTGCCATGAGCAGGAAGCTGCTAAGACCAAGTGGTACTCATGTCTGGTTTGTCAGGCTGAGGGCATGGGGAGGCGGAAAAACCTCCGCAGGAGCACAGGGCATGGAGGAGGTCCTGCCGGTGGGGCTGGGGCATCCCCCGGCTGCAGGACCTGCTGCAGCACATCTCCCTGCTCCCAGGCCTTCCTCATTGCCTTCACCTCCGATTTCCTGCCCCGTATGTACTATGAGTACGTCCACGACAGCAGCCTGCGCGGCTACGTGAACTTCACCTTGGCATACGCACCGTGGGACTTTGTCCTGCAGAGCAACATCACGTGCAGGTGGGAGCCCCCACCCCTCATGGGGCTCCTCTCCTCGTTTGCTTAGGCTTCAATTTGCTTTTCTCTGCTGCCACCACAGCAAACATTTTGTTTAGTGCAGCGGCCTTTAGCCAGGTCCAGGTTGTCCACCCACTTTTGGGCCCCTTGCCCATCCCAGGACTGAGCATGTGCCGAAGGTGCCCG
Source organism: Grus americana (assembly GCF_028858705.1). Classification (NCBI taxonomy): domain Eukaryota; kingdom Metazoa; phylum Chordata; class Aves; order Gruiformes; family Gruidae; genus Grus; species Grus americana. Next base: position 206,017 of record NC_072860.1, read on the forward strand.
TGCATGGGGTAATGGGGGTGTGTGGGTGTGTGTGTGTGTGTGTGTGTTTGCTCGCCCAGCCTGACCCGGGGCTGGAGCAGAAGCTCCCCAGTCGTGGAGGGAGGCACTTTTGCAAAGCAGAAAGCCCCCCGGGGCCGGGCTACCTGCAGCCACCCGGGTCCCGGCCGAGGCTGGCCAAGGGCTGGTTTTGCTGCGCTCTCACGTGCTGGGAGCCATGATCAGCACTCCCGCAGCCTCGTGCAATGGTGACACCCGCCCTTTGCTCCCACAGATACAGAGCGTTTCGGGACCGGGATGGCAACTTGACCTTGACTTACTGGCAGCTGCTGGCCATACGCTTGGGCTTCATCATCGTGTTCGAGGTACCAGCTGCCGAGCCCTGCAGGGTGGCCCCGGGCACAGTGCCGGGGCGGGGGGGTGAGGACCTGCCACCTCGGCCAACCTGCGCGTCCCTGTTCACTTCTAGCACGTGGTTTTCTTCATCGGCCGTGTGATTGCATGGCTGGTACCCGACATTCCTGAGTCCGTGGAGGTCAAGGTGAAGCGTGAACGGTACCTGGCCAAGGAGGCCCTGGCTGAGAACAAGGTGGGCTGCTGCAGCTCCTCCACCTTTTTTTTTTTTTTTTCTCCCTTTAAACTTGCACAGAGGCGCAGGCAAGCAAGACAACAGCCCTGTAAGGCATTGTGGCACCTCCTGCTACCGCAAACACCATTTCCTTTGTTCTGTGGTTCAGGTCCTTTTGGAGAGACGGGAGACAAGAAGCAAGGCCAGCGTCACAGATCCGGCCGCAGGCAGGGACTGGGAAACCGAGCAGTTCTCCAGCAGCTGAGCGCCGCAGCATGCCCCGAGGCCCACGGCTGGGTGCTGGGACTGAAGCGCTGCCGACCGGCTCCTCCTTGGGCCAGCCTGGAGCCGCAGGGCAGCAGGCGTGCCTTCCCTGCCCAGCTGGCACACAGGCATTTGGGGACAGCTATTGCTAAAGGCAGGGAGGGACGCAGCTGGCTCTGGGTGTTTGTCCGAGCTCATTGGCGGTACCACAAGGTAACTCCACCGCTGCGTAAACCTGGCCTGAGCCAATTAAAGGAGGCTGGCCACGCCGCGTCCCTGGGTTGTGCTCAGCTGGCACAGGGCAGCGCCTGCCCCCAGCAACCGCACCACTGGTCGGTGCGACTGCAGCTCCGCTTGCCGCTTGGCGGTGGCAAAGGTGGGCTACAGCCTCCTGCACTGGCTCCTGCTTCTGCCTCCACCTGTGCTGGATGCGACCCCGGTGGGAGGGTTTGCTTCCGCCGGTGCCAGCAGGTACAGTGAGAACAGCTGAGCTGCTGTGGGGAGGGCGAGAGCCGTGGAGACACCTGGGGAACCTGAGGGGCATGCTGTCACCCTGACACCGTACCCCTGAGCCAAGCTGTCGGAGAGCAGCAGCTCGGCCCCAGCCAGCGGGTGCTGTGCAGCGGGGCCAGCCGCAGGAGGCAGACAGAGGCTCTGGTTCCGGAGGACGTGAGCAAGAGGGACCGTGGCAGTGTCCCTGGCACCACTTCCCTGGGTGCGAGCAGGTCAGTGCCTCCCCGCTGCTCTCACCTCCTCCTTCGACCCAGCCGCTTGCTGCGCAACAGCATGGCCCCAGCAGAGCTCTCACGTGCAAGCTGGAATTCCTCAAACCGGGCTAAACCCGGCCAAGCAAGGGCTGCCTCGGCTCTCAACCCACCGGTAGAAATAAAATCCGTGACACTCCAAGCTGTTTCAGGTTTTATTTTAGAATTTATAAAATTCCAGTGTCATCCATACTCATGAGCCTTTTTACATGTTTGCATATAGTCTCCAAATTCCAAAGTTAAGGCCAAGGGATCATTGCTATGGAAACGTACAATATGGAAGACGTCAAAGAGAGGAAATGGACACATGCCACAGTCTGCTGCGGAAGGAGGGTGGTGGGGGGGACAGTACTAGGTACAATCACTTCATGACCTTCTTTAGAGTGGAGGGGCGGGCTATGGGGCACGAGCCCAGACGGTGGTGCCCCAAATGTAACTCAAGCCTAGCTGTGCAACTGGTGAGGGCACGGGGGGCCTAAAGAGGAAGGGGGTGGGGGGGGCGATAGGCTTGGTGACGTAGGACAGACCTAAGCTACAGGGGTAATAACCATTTTCTGACAGACGCAGATGGGAAGGTGTCACCCTAGTTCTGTCTGACCCACCCTGTCTCCCGTGCCGGAGGCAAGGCCACCCTGTCCTTCGGGGGCAGCCAGGTGCCCTGCAACGGGCCATGGTCAGCTTCAGTCATTTCTCAGACTTAAGGAGAGCACTGTGAGGTTTTGGTTCAACTTCTGCATAGCAGCCTCTTCCAAGAAGAGCTGGCACGGGAAGGAGAAGCGTCGGCACGTCAGGCCTGCCAGACAGAGGGAAAGGCGAGAACGCTGGGCTCAGCCTGCCAGGGTTTGGGGCCTTTGCTCCGTAAGCAGCACTAGAGAAAAGGCTAGGGACTCCTGCTTGTCCAAGAGCTGAAGCAGCTGGGATAGAGGAATGGCTCAGACTACAACCTCTGTAGGACTGAGGCAGGGAAAGGAGGGAACACAGAAACCCCACGCTCCCTGCCTCCCTCCACAAAGACATGGTTTTCCTCTTACTGGCTGGAGGAGCTTGGACGCAGCCCCCTTCATGCAAGCTGTGGCAGGGCCTAGATGCAAGCGGCCCAGAGTACAGAGCATGGATCACCCTCTACCACCCATACGATGGAGGCCTCGGGGAGGGCTCAACGCACGACGCCGTCAGGCCCCCAGTGCCATCAGGGCAGAAGCCTGGCTCACAACCTCTGCAGCCGAGGGCTGCGGCAAGGCTGCGCCTATGGCCTTGGGGCCGAGCCCTGTTCTAGCTCAGCAAGCAGCCCTACGGTTCCGATTCACAGCCTGCCTCATCATCACTGCGCTCAGCTTCCCTCCGGAGGAGCTCTCACAGCCACTCGGAGACAAAAGGCTCCTTGTGCTTCTCCTCCATGCTTCCGCTCTGGGTGCCAGGGCAAGAGCTGGAACAGCTGCTTACGCCCTTACACTGAGAGGCCACCATCGTACTGACTTTTGAGGTAGAAAGAAGGCAATAGTAATAGGTGTCCCTACCGCTCATGCCTAGACGCTGCGGTGCGAGCAGAGGACTAGAGCTTCTCAAGGCTGTTGCTTCCCACCAGCTCCTCCTGGGCCACGCCACTGTAGCACCCTCGGCCAACCCAAATCTGCCCCATCCGGTAACATCGTCATGTGCTGGCTTGCCTGCCTGCTCACACTGCTGGCTGCTGGGAAGGGTGAACTAGGAGCGGGGTCCGTCATCGCGCGCTGGAAGACTCGTCAAGCATGCAGGCTGGGCTGTGCTTGGTGTGGCGCAAGGGCGCGCTCGCTACACGCTGCACTCAGAGGCGTTTACCTGACCAGGGTAGCCGTACGTTGTTCTGGTCCCTTCCATCTCTGCTGCCTCTACAGCCTAGTGAAGGTTTTGTTCCTTTAAAAAGCAAGTTTCTGACCTTTTAGATTATTTTAAGCTCTCCCCACAGTCAGCTATCAGCATTAAATGAATTTTTGGCAGTTAAAAGGAAAAAAGTTGATTGCACTCTACAAAGGTAAGGTAAGGCCTGGGATAAACACAAAGGAAAGAGGGCAAACGTTTTGGCTTTAGAAAGTCAAGGAAATTTATTTCCTGAGGTCATGAGACAGGAAGTAGATTCCTAGCCACAGTAAAGGAGGTCTCCTAATGAAGGCGAGAATGCCTAGTAAGACATGCTCAAGAGAGCAGATTGCTCTGCTAGCGCTTGGGAAGCTGCAAATCTTAGCCACTTTGAGTCAATTATGAAATTTCTAACAAAAACACACACATTTAGTGTTTGAATCTGAGTGGAAGTCTTGTTCCAAAGGAGGAAAGAATATCCATCAAGAGATGAGGGTGGGTCCTAGCCACGGTGATAGCTGAGGGGAGCAGGATGGGGTCTAGCACTCCAGACACCATTAGGAGACCTCTTGGGGCAATTGACTTGTGCTCCAGCCGCTGGGTCAGATTTCAGACAGGAAGTATTTGTGGCAGGTTAGTGTCAGGTCAGCGGGCTGGAGGAGTTTCTGCTTCCAGGTCATTATCGTTTGGGTCCCCAGGGAAGAGTCTTGGGGGCCACTTGAGCCCCAAAGCTGGGGAAGTCTTCAGAACTGCTCATATCAGGGGCCTAGAGCAAACAAAAAGGGAACAAGTTAAGCTCCTGCCCTGCTGCCAACCTGCACGATGCGCCCCTGAGCTAAGCAGCATTCCTGATGTCCCATGAGCAGAGACAACGGGTGAGGGCCGAAAAGTATCATTATATCCTCAGGACTGCCCCGGGTGGATGGTCAAGCCGTGTAGAGATGACATTTGGGAGGGTGCAGATAGGAGCAAATGGCAGGCGGATCGAGGGCTCCCAGCCTCAGGAACTCGGACACTGCAGCGGGGTCAGGCCAGTCCTGCGGCCGCACCAGGGCAGCTGAGGACAGAGCCGCGATGCGCCCCAGCTCTCTGCTCCCAGCCAGAACACAGCCGCAAACATCGAGCCAGTTCTGTGCCACAGCAGAAGAGTCAGAAGTCCCAGGGCCCCGTCCCTACCCTTAAAAGCAACGCGATCTGGCAGGGCACTTTCTGGTAAGGGTCCCCCCATTCCCCACAGCTCCACAGTCGGGTACTCAGCGTGGGCAAGATGTTTGGAAGAAAGAGATAGCAAGGGCTTTGGAAGGTGGAGAGGCAGAGCCCAGGCCTGCTCTCAGTTTGCACGGGCCACAAAGACCAGGAGGGCCCTTCACTGCTTTCTCTGCCGCCACGGGAGGGAGAGTGCTCTGTCTCCCCAGCCCAGATGGGAAGAGACCTCAGACCTTGGCAGAGGGTGCCACACGCCCTGTGCCCCCAGGCCCGGGGCAGAAGCAGCACTCACCTTTTCGTTGTTGACAGTGGCCCAGGGGGCATCTCTCACCACAAAGCCCTTGGATGGAGCCTTGGACTCTTCATGTGAAGAGGGCTTCATATACACCTGCATTGCCTCGTTGTCCACCACATCTGCAAGCTGCAGTGACACAGCCCAGTTAGGGGGGGGGATCTTGATAGTTCCTCAGACTGGTATAACATGCCTGCCTCCCATCTCACCACGCTGCAACCTGTCCAAGGTCACCAGTCTGCTCTACAGTGACAAAACACAGTGTTTCTGCACTAGTCTGAGGGCCACCAACTCCTAACTGATGCAAGGTACAGCAAGGCAACATGTGCCCATTCTGGTGGTGTTCCAGCATTCTCATTCACTGTCCTCTCCTGGACAGTGGGACCAGTCCCTGCACTGCTTTACAGAGCACAGCCTGGGGCTCTGTGCCCAGCTGGTCTGAGGGACAGCTGCAGATGAGGGCTGACTGCCACCTTCACAGGGCTCGAGTTCTCCAATGCAGTGGTAGAAAATACCACATGGAGATACTTCAGACATCAGCTCTGTGGCAGAGGAAATCCTTGCTAAGCCCCTGCACAGACTTGCTGAACACTTACATATTCTTCCTCCAAGTTCAGGATGTGATCAATAGCTTCTTCCACATTCTCAGGGAGTCCTGTCACAGTCACACAGTTGGGGTCAGGAGCTCCACTCTGGGGAAAGCGAATATCCACCTGCAACACAAGGAATGGGATAGGACTTACACCTGCACATCTGAAAAGCCACAGACTCCCCACAACCCTTGTCATTAGATTCACAGAAGAGAAAAGCCCTGATCCGTTCAGGGCTGCAAGTCTGTTTAGAACCTCCGTGGTTCAGATGCTGGGGGGTGCACTGGAATATACCCCCATAAAGGAAGGCAGAGCAGAGTTTGCAGTAATGACCCATCTTCCACAGCAGCCCTGCTGTTCTCACTGCCCAGAGGCCCACTGCTTTCTGCGCAGCACTTGCAGCAGAGGCAAAAGAGGGCTGCATTTCCAGACAGCATCCTCACGCTGCTGCCAGCATTTTCACCATCAAGCCATTAGCATGAAGCACAATAAGCTTTCTGTCTCCTCCACAAATAGAGTAATCCTGGCTGACAACCACTTTATGGAGCTGGCTTAGTGCACCCCACACCCAGCCACTGAGCTCTCTCACAGCTTGCCTTCCAGATGGGTGCAGGGAAGCCACACAAGACAGGACCAAAACCAAAGGCTGCTCATTTGGGAACCAAACAGCTTGTTTCAACAACTGAGACCAGCCAAGATGCAAGTCTCCAAAGCCTTGTCACTCTGGGTTCACATTCACTGCTGCCCTTGTAGTTAAGCACACTGCTACTGCCACATGCTGTCAGGGGCAAAGGTCCCCGCGCTTCCCAGAATCAACAGACTTTGCCAAATCTAGAGCCCTGAGAGCGTGTCAAGATTCCCAAAGTCAAGGGAAGCAACAGTGGCCTAGAAAGACAAAGAAATCCAGAGGATTTCCTTGAGTTAAGGTCAAGCTGAGGGGGTGTGGGCACAGTCTCCTCCCAGACCCCCCCAGCAATAGGCCTGGCTGTCCACTTCCAGTAATCGGAGTAGCTGACAGAACCACCTCCTCCCTTTGAGGACCCTGTGGGACCCTGTCTGCAAGAAACCCACTAGAAGGGCTGCACAGAGGGACAGAGATCAGTGCTGTTTGCAGGGATAACCCAGAGCACCAAGGAAGTATTTCCAGGTTCCTCTTCTGGTTGTGTTCCAGCAAGACAGGAAGGGCTCAGCCTCCTCCCTGCCTGGCTCCCAGAAGAAGGGTGACTCACAGCTGAGGTCATGCGGGGATGCTTCAGCCGGTGCCTGGGTGCGGTGCCCAGACAGCCCAGCTGCCCAGGGCATAGGGGTGCCCTGGCCCAGGGACTCTGCTCACATGCTTGTGGTGACAGAGCAGGACAGCACTGGCTTTTCCTTCGTGCCTGTTCCAGCTCAAGGTGCTCAACAAGCACAAGACACAAGGACCACAGGATGCGAGCCTCACGTTCCTCAATTCAGGAACAAAGCACAAAGCTGCTACCAAGCTCTTCGCACAGGAGCACCACTGGCCACCCAGGCCCAGCCCAACCTCTGCCGCATCGCCCCACCACTCACCTTGAACTCATCCATGATTTTGCGGATGGCTTTACCACGTGCACCAATGATGCGTGCGTGAACGCGATGGTCCAGAGTCACATCCTCAGAGACCATCTGCTCCAGTTCGCCAACGATCTTCATGATGGCATCCCGGGCAGCCTCGGCGTTCTTCTCATAGCCAGTGATGGTGATCTGGTCTTGGGCCTGGAGCACAGGGAAATGTGTGAGAAATCAGGCTCATAAGCAGCTGAGCAAGCCTTCTCCCTGCTAATCCTTTTTACCCTCCACCTTATCCAAAGGCAGTGCAGGGAGTTCAGAGCCCTAGAGAAGATGCTATCCTTCTTACGGTCAGAGACAACCAGCAGCCCTCCTTGCACCCCCCTCTGACCTCTCACCTGGCTTTCATCATCCTTGTCAGGGAACTGGATGTTGACCTCATGCTCTGTGCGTATCTGGGTGATCACCGCTCCCTTCCGCCCAATGATTTTAGGGTGATACTTGGGATCCACAGTGACTGTCAGCTTGAAGCTTCGCAAGGCCTGGAACAGGAGAAACAGAGTGAGATACAACAGCAGGGAACACACCATGGCTGGTCCACTGACGTTCATGTAAGTCCCAGTGTTTCCTTCTGGCTTCTGAGATGCGCAGAACAGATTCTGCAGGGTCGTGCTTGAGTGTATGTGGCTACAGAAGAGCACCCAAGACATCCATATACTGGGGCTCTGTGCTTCTGCCAAGTTCAGCAGGAAACTACAAGCAGCAAACAATCATCCAACTCATCCCTCACCTATTTATTCAGAGCTGTGATAAGGATTCAATGAGAATAGGTACAGAAAGACTCCTAGCACAGTGAGATTCCCACCCTGCAGTGTCTCAAAGGTACATCAAGGTATGATAGAGCCCTGGACAGTCCAAAGTTACCTGAAAGCAGAATCTGAAAACTTTCCTGTCAGTTCATGTTAAATGAGTTACATTTGGGTAACCCACTTATGAGCACTCCACACCTGCAGAGCACCTAAGATGAGTGGTTCCAGGAGTCTGTGCAACTTCTGAAAGGAACACCCAGAGACTGAAGCCTTGTTTGGCTGGAAGGAAGAAGGACAGGCACAGGCCTTACCCGATCCTCTTGTTCAGCCTGCAGCTCCTTCACTCTTTCCAGCAGCCCAGCCTTGGCACGGTCCAGGTTGGTAGCCAACCCAGTGATGGTGATGATATCCGACTGCAGCTCAGGAGCAGGGACCTGGATGTTCACCTGAGTAACAAGCAGTGATTATCATTCTGTATTACTGCTTGTTTTGTATCACTTGTGATGCCTATCACCACAGGTTGGCATCTCACTGATCTCCCCTGCTGCCAAGACCAGCTCCCACCCAGACAGCCTAAGCCACAGAGTGGTTGAGGTTGGAAGGGACCTCTGGAGGTCATCTAGTCCAACCCCCTGCTCAAGCAGGGCCACCTACAGTCAGGTGCCTGGGACCATGTCTAGATGGTTTTTGAATAGAACCCGGTTTCTTCTGCTGTTATCAGATTGCTTTGCTGTGGGGTTTCAGCCCCCAGCAGTCCCTGTACCAGCCCAGAGAGGCTAGGAAACAAATACATGTTCAACAGTGCTGCCTGCAGCCAACCTGCATCAGCCCCAAGAGTCCCTGTGGACTTCTGGGGAATTCTCCCAAAGGGCAGGCACAGCAGAGCTGTTTCCCATGGCCTAGGAGGAAATCAACTCTCACACTGGTGAGGAATCCCTGTAGGCACCGAACAAGTCATGCAACACGCGCAGCATTGACACCGATCACACAGCTTCAACACAAAACCTACCGAGCCCCAGAGCCAGGGACTAAATGACACAGGTCTCATTTTCTTGTTACAGAGACTATATTGCATGGTCAAACCACAACAGTCCTGAGTGTGTCACAACTGATTGCCACCGCCACAACCGTGGTCACTTACAGATTCTCCAGGACAGAGGAGATGGGAGGAAGGGCAACCACTTACTTCAAACTCATCCATCATTTTGCGGATTCCACTTCCTTTCTGGCCAATGATGTAACGGTGAAGATCAAAGGGAACTTCCACCTCAATGGTGACAGGAACCAGAGCCTGCAGGGGAGAGAGCACAGTTTACCAGCTGAAAGACTTCTCCTGTCTTTCAGCTTGCCATATACTTGCCCAAAAGAACATGTGGCTGAACTGAAGTACATTCCCTTGTAGTCAGTCTACAAACTCTATAGGAAGAGAGAGCGGCTGCGAACACCAAGATGACCTTTTGGACGTTAAAGCATTTTTCCCAAACAAGCAATCTTAAATCCTGCCTCTGGGGACAGGCTGTTTTCATCCTCGGCTTCCATCTAGCAGAGACTTGGAAAACGTCATTGAAGGAGCACGGCAAGGTCTGCTAAAGCTAGAATGGTTCAGCCTCAGACTCCCTTCTCTTTCCAGCTGTGCTCCATAAAACATGCATGTCATGTTTTTATGGCAAGTAACTCAGGGCTGCCTATAAGGTCTAGCAATTGCAAGGTCAGGCACTACGACTCAAGCCACCAGGCTAAATCAGAGAGGACTTCCCTTGAGCGGTACACACCACCTCCAAAGTTAGCATCAGTGACCGCCTGGATTGCAGTCTTGACCGAGTAGCTTTTATTACCACCACTAAAGCCTGCAGTGAGCTTCTTGCATCAGGGCCTCACTACATTACAGGGCTAAGGGTCTTAGAAAGCCACTTACCTGCAGCGCCTCCTTTGCTGCCTCGCACTTCTCCCTGCGGCCAGAGATGATGATGATGTCGCACTTCTTTGGAGAGCTGGGATCTGCATCCTTCCCATCCTTGCCTTCCCCACCTTCCTCACCATTCTCCTGTACAGCTGGCTCTGCAACAGGGGCTGGAAACATGGCAAATCTCCTGTTAAATGCACAGAGTCCCCTCCTTGCTCATTATTTCCCCCTCTAGATCCTCAGGCTTTGCCACAAGAAGTCAGACACTTCAGGCTACTATGGAGATCACTCCTAGCACAGGCAGCTTGCCATGGCTTAGCCTGGAACGAGCGAAACAAGAACATCCACTGAGACAGTCTGCTCCTCACCTCTCTGCACAGCATTGACATTGCCTTTGCCTGCACAGAAAGGACCTGCAGTTGCACTGTGGAAGCAGAGGCTGCACTCCTACGTCAGCAGAGGCAACAAGTAAGGCTGGCAGTTTCTCCCCCAACAGGAAAGTTCTCCAGCACAGCGCTGGATGTTACAGTGGGACGGCTGGTGCTAGGCTGTGCTGAATTCAGTATACCCAGCAACGAGAGCGTGAGAGCTCAGAGAGACCTTGGTAACCTGTAGAGCCCTTTTTGCTGGGGTAGGTCCTCATAATCCCTGCGCTCTGGTGAGAACACATTTAGAACACACAGGTCTGTGTGTTTACCTCCTAAAACTGTCCCCTCTTCCCAAGAGGGCAAGGCTGATGCTGAGCCCAGAATTCAAAGACACTACAGGGAACACCTGGGGTCAGTTCTCCATAGATTTTAAGTAGAACATCTCCACTGACAGGGAGTGCAGGCTACACTACACTATGCTCATTTGATCACCCCAACTACCATGCGAACATGCATCCATGGGTATACCTGGGTTCTCCTCCCTGTCAGGGAATTTGATCTGGACACCATAGTCTCGGGTGATCTGCTGGATCCGGGATCCTTTGGGGCCCATAATGGAGCGGTGGAACTTTTGTGGGATGGTGCATTCGATTGTCACTTGAGCTTCCTGTGAGAAAGCAGAGAAGCTCTATCATGATGCAGCCTGTTTCACATCAGAAAACAGGATGCTTGTGCAAGGTGAACTCCATAACGGACAGAGAAAGGAGTTAGAAAAGTTAACAGCTGCTGACAGGGGAAGAACCGGGAGTTTCCTAGAATCTTTCGTCTCTCAGAGAAGTTAGCAGAGGATTTCTTAATGAAGGCTGCCTCCAAAGCATGATGTCAAAGGCTTCTGAGACCAAAGCTCAAGCTCTGTATTACACTGAAGGGGAGGAAGCATTAGAAGGAAAAAGATGAAGAAGGAAGGAAGGGAACAGGTTTGACAGCTGGCTGCTTCCAAAAGCCAATACTAACAGCACAGGAAACCCCGGAGAGCAACCACTGCCCAAGGCAGGCATGGAGAGGCACAAGAAGGCTCCAATCTTTTAATGTCTAGAAGTAGACCTCAAGGAAAGGTCTCCTATTTTGACTCCTAAAAACCAAGAAGGTGGTCAGAGGAGGCAATTCCTTCATATAGCGTTGCCATTTTGGAGCCAGCTGCCATTCCCCAGGCCGGGACCTAAAGTCTGGAGACCCTATAGGTGGACAGCAAAGCTTCAAATCCCAGAACTACTGTGGGACTTGTTCACATAAAGCTTGGCTGTACAGCAGGCTCAAAGAGGGCACTGCTGAAGCAACAAACTATAGAAGAAACAGTTTTCCTGCGACATACCAGGTCCTCGATGATCTCCTGGATGCGTTTCTTGGCTGCCTCCACACAGTCCTTGGCTCCCTTGAGGGTGACTTTGTCGCTCTGGGTGCCAGAGCGCGGGAAGCTGACCATCACACCACCATACTCATCTGCAATCTCACGCAGAACTTGGCCCCTCCGGATGACAAAGTGGCGGTGGTGCTTGGGGTCAACCACCATGGAGTCTTCAACCACATTATCCTGCCAACAGACGACAGTCAGTCAACTCTGCTTGTCCTGGTGATAAGCATGAGTTTGCTGCACTCAACAGCAATCAGTTTACAACCTCACCCCAACATGTGACTGCAAGGAGGATCTTCCTGAGCTCCCATGAAGGGCAGCAGACGGTTTTAGGACAAGCAGGTCCTCCACGCTGATTCGTTACATCTTGCTACAGTGATAGGCAAGAAAGTAGAAAAAGTAGCTCATACCAGGTTCTTGATGAGGGCCTCCAACTCCTTCTGTGCCTCTTTGACAGCTTCCTCTGTTCCCATGATAGTGATCAGCTCCTGATCTTTGTCCTCAGAGGTTGGGAAGATGATGCGGGCCCCAGTGTTGTCACGCACCTTACGGATGTTGCCACCACCCTTACCAATAAGGAATTTGTGGTACTCTGGCTTTGCACGGAGGTCCACAGTGTAACTCTTCGTTTGCTGAAAGGAGTCAGATACCCACGGAACATGTCAATATATAGAAAATACACATCAGCATGTAGGTATGTTACCTGCACCCACATACGCAGTGTTGCAAGAGCAAGGTAGATGCAGCATGCTGTCAAAGTCAAAAAGGTGTACAATGTCTTAAATTAAAACCACTACCCGAAAGATGTTCTCAGGGCTGAAAAGCTAACTTTACACTCAGCACGACTGGTGAGAATATGAGCAGAAAAGACTTCCCTAGGAGAAGGGTCTTTCACACAAGGCAGCATAACCATTTGCTAACTCACTGCTGCAAGCCAGGCAGCAGAGGCAACCAACCGATCAGGAGAACATGTCCACATGCTGATATTAGAAAGGGATTTTTATTGCTATTAAAATGACCAGTCAGTCAGTCAGCCACAACTCAGAGCAAGGTCTTGTAACCCAAAGTTCTCAAACCTGGTTATATGCAGTGAAATGGAAGAACTGGAGCTGAAATTCAGAGATCAAGAAAAAAAGTAAAGGAGATACGCAGAGTAAGAGTAAGCTGTTTCGGAGAAGTGTGGATACCCAACAGCATTCAAACCACCAGAGTAGGGAGCCTTAACCCCTTGAGTATGTCCCCAGCCTGGGCAGAGCAGCGTTACAGCCAGTTCTTCTACCCATGGGGAAAGAACTCATTGTCACACGGATGGAAGCATAGTTTTCTTTTAATCATCCAAACTGTACTCAAATCCCTCAAAAAAGGATTAGGCTGTCCGATGCCAGAGGCTTCCCAGCAGGCAGAGGGGATCACCAAACCCCAGAAGGAAACGGCTGGCCAAACAATCTGCTCCTTCCTCTGTGAGACAAGGCTCACCTTCTCCTCTGCCAGGTGGAGCAGCTGTTTCTTGGCTTTCTCCACATCCTGGGCTGGGCCCCTGATGGTCACGGTGTCGCTGCCAGAGCCCTCGGTGGGGAAGTGGATGTGGACTCCACCACACTCCTCCATGATGGAGCGGATGAAGCGGCCTTTGGCGCCAATGAGGGAATTGTGCAGTTTGGAAGGAATAGAGACCTCCACCTCTGTGATGTTGGCCTAAGAGAGGACAGTACCAGGCTGTTAGAGGGTAAGCAGAGTGGGTGCAAATATATTTCTGCAGCTTGACTCATTCCCACGTTGCCAGCAGCTATATGGAGCTGTAAGAAATGCCTGACCAGAGGGTTTGAGACTGGCTACTCCTGACCCATGAGCAGCCACAAACTTAGGTTTAAGAGTCAAGAACAGACCGACACACACATTTGTCTCCCTGCCCTCCCCCACTACAAGCACTTCTTCTGTATTTATGTCTTCTAGCAACATTTTCAAGTCCCTCATCTGCAACAGGCCAGTCATTTCACTTACCAGCTCCTTCTGGATGGCAAGAATTCTGTGGCGAGCAGCCTCGCAGTTTGCTCTCTTGCCTGTGATAACAATTGTCTCCGAGTTGCTGTTCTCTGCTGGGAGATCAATTTTGGTGTTGCTTTCTTCACGGATCTGTGACAAAGGAAAAAAATAAAATCATCTCAGAGGCGTCCCATGTCAGAAAAAAGCCCTTGGAGGTTATATTTGACATCACCAATGAGCAGGAGAGAGTAGCGAGTGGGATTTAGCTGCAGGCAGTTACCATAATGAGCACTGGAGATAGGAACAATATCTCACCTTCTTGATGTTGGCACCGCCTTTCCCTATGATGTTCTTGTGGAATTGTTTGAAGATGGGGACAGAAATAGAAAAGCTGTTTTCAACCTAAGGGAGAAAGGAAGGGAGAACTGAAGATTACACTGTCATGGCAAGCGAGGCCCTGTCCCAGGAACTTGATAAACAAGCTTCTGACAATAGGCTTAGACCCAAGGAAGTTCTCTACACAAGAGACTTGTAAGAATAAATAACCTTCCCCTAGAGCCCTTAAGTAACAGGTATTACACCTCCCTGCCCCAATCCAGCCAGAGCAGTGTCCCACGCTCCCTCATCTCGAGGTGTTTCAGCCCTAGCCAAGTCAGTAACAGCTCTGCTTTATTCCAGGGTTATCCAGGCATGTAGGAGAGAACAGCAGACAGACATCCCGCTTACCAGGTCTGCCACCATCTTTTGCATGTACTTGGTGCACTTCTCCACCTCATTTTTGGGGCCTCTAAGTTGGACGATGTCACTCTTGTGCGCAGGGTCTGGGAAGTTGATGATAACCTGCAGGAGGGGGTCATTTACAGTCAGCTCAGGCAAATGCAAGAATTGCTGTGTCAGACACATGCAAAGGTTGGGGGGATCCTACGCATCCCCTTTCCCATTTGGAAGAGGGTAACCATGTTAGTAGCCTCTGGTCAAAAGAACTATCTTCTCATACATATTAGATACTGAGCCACTAAATTTATGACTTCAGCGACAATGTGTCTACTACCCAAATAGGAAATACCCACTCTGGAGTCCTCATCTCCTAGAAAGCCTTACCTCTGGGAATTTCTCCCGGATTTCCCGGATCCGCTCGCCCTTCTGCCCAATGATGGTCCGGTGGAATTTCTGCTCAATTATTAGGTCCTTGGTGCGTTCATTTTCCTGATGAGAACAGAGTTTTCACTGAGCATCCAGCTGGAGAGCCACCTACTTTTATTTACCAGTTTGCTGCCTGACAGTTTACTTGCCAGCATTGTCCCTCTTTTCTCCTCTAGACAAAATTCACTCTAGGTTGATAGAGAAGGGGTATCCAAGGGAACAGAGGAACACATCTGGGAATAAGAACTTGCACTTGTCGTGAGATGTAAGTGCTCTGTGGGCAAGGGGCACACACTTGCACCAGAAGGTTACAAGGGAAGATACGAGCCCAAACCCTGCAGCCTCCCAAGCATCACATCCTACTCACCATACGGGAAGCGAGTTCCAGCAGCTCTTTCTTGGCCTGTTGGACCCCCTGTGGGTCTCCTTCAATTCTGATCAGGTTGCTCTTCTCATTGTCCGGGGGAATGCGCACAGACACCTTGTAGAGGTCCTTAATCCTGTTAACTTCAAGGGAAGGACTGTGGTGACACAGTCTGCTAGGCAAAGACTTGGAAGCAAGGCACCCTGATTATCAGTGCTTAGAGGCTGTTTAAGAAGTAAACCAGCCTCTGAGGAGGGGCCAGTGGGGTGGGGTTGAAACAGGGGAAAGCGCCTCTTCAACCCTGGAGCTCGGTGAGAGCAGGTCTGTCCCACACAAGAACCTGTACAAGTAAATACTGTGGCATCTAGAGGCAATTGCTCACTTGCCAGAGTGAGGCATCTGTTTCTTCCCCAAACAGCACCACATTTATATCAGAAGATGATCACTCATTTCTAATCCCATATTGTTTTTTGGGGAGAAAGTAACCAGGCAGATTTCTACCACCCCCAACTGGCTGCTAAAATGTAATTCGCATAGAGCAACTTCAAAAAAGAAAAAAAAAAAAAAAAAGAGGAAAAAAAAGACAATTCTTCATCCAAAAAGACCCCAACACATTTCCTCCAGGACATGGCAAAGTAATCCCACCACTGTTCAACCTCCCAAGACACTTTCACACATTAAAGCCATCCCAAGGCCTCACTGCCCATTTATCTCCTTGTGCTAACACCACAGAAGAGCAGAGGAAATTTCCGTGATGGAGGCAGCACACGGGAGGAGCTCCAGAGCCCCTGATAGGATCTACTAAACACGGAGAGCCCAGGATAGGAAGGATTAGAAAGGCACCCCACTTACTGTTAGCTCCATTCTTGCCAATGAGGTGTCGATGGAATTTGTGGTCAACGTTGATTTCTGCATAATCCATCCGGTTGATCTACAAAGAATTACACAGGGCTAGGGAGGGTAGGCCACCACCTCTCCTGTCTTGTGCCCTAAGTAACTGCCTACTGCCAGTATTGGCGCTGACTCTCCAGTAGTCAACTGCAAGCACTCCTCCTGCTACTAAGCAGAGCAGAAGCACTCCCCTGGTTTGAGCTGAGAGCACCACGCTTGTGAAACATTTAAAGGAACTGCTAAGCCTCTCCAGCTACGACTGAAAGAGAATCCTTCCTTCTCTGCATCAAAAGATTTAACACATGCTGCTGATTTTTTAAGAATGCTACAGACAAGCTTCATAACCAAGGGTTTCACCCATGTGCCACACAGCTTGTCTTCTGCAAGTTCTGTTAAGCACATCATGTGGATGTGATACACACATCATCTCTGCTCTGCTACCCCTTCTTCCCCCTCTTTCTTCTTATGTACTGGAACTAGTAACACCAACTTACCAGATCCTTGACCATGACTTCAATCTGTTCCTGGGCCACATTCACATCTTCTGTAGGTCCTTCCAAAGTGATTTTATCCTCTCCTTCAGTGAATTCGATGTGAACCTTGAGACACAGGCAATGAATCCAGTAAGAATTTCCAAGATACAAGCCAGGACAATGCTGTTAGTCAGGCCTACACTATCAATCCCTGCCACTAGGAGATGGCTTCCTTCCCACTAAGTACACACATCATCCCCATGGTTTCAGAAGTAGGTAGTTTAGAATTCTGGCCATATCAGTCTAGAGCCCAAGGCTTTGGTGCTGTCCTGGAGTCTGCGAGGGCTTTGGAGAAGTTACCTGGTCTTTCTCTAGATATGAGGGATACCAGGGAGAAGCCTCACTGAAGTCAACATTTGCAGGTATCCTACTACATCAATTCTCAAAATAGTTCCACATAAAGCTTCCTTTGAAGAGCTCAACCCATGAGAATAACATAGGATGAGCAGTGTTTGCAGCAGTAAAAGAGAGGCTCCCCTTAATATTAAGATGTGTGTCATTTCCTCCCTGGTTTTCCCCACACTAGAACACATTTCTCTCTTCTACAAAAAGTGATCTGGGCTAAACCACATTCTACATCAGAGGGTGCTAAGCTAACCAGCTCATCCATACCTTTGGCATCTGCTGAGTTATTTTGGCCAGGTTTTGTCCTTTCTTTCCAATAATGAAACGATGAAGCCAAGAGGGGGCAGAGACCGAGGAGACGGTAAAACTGTTGGCCTGAGAGACAGAAAAACAGAGAAGCTGTTCAATGGACAGACTGGAAGAGGTCTTCACAAAAATTCAGTGCCAAATTCCCATGCTGCACCCTCAGTATTGACTTCTAAGCTGCATCTCTAACAGGTCAACAGAGACCACCCCCCTACACCAGTCAGTGCTCACAGATGTATCTCTAGGGACTTTCAAAGAAGGCCTAGCCCATCTTGTCAGTACCTTTGCATAGACTTCAGTCAATGCTTGCCCAAGCTTTTCAGGCTCGCCTCGCAGTATCACCGTCTCCGAGCTACTGTCAGTGGGTGGGATCTCGACAGAGACTCCAGTTTTCTCCAAGATCTCCTGCAGGGAATTCCCCTTGGGGCCGATGACATACTTGTGCTGGGACTTCTTCACCTCCACTGCAATGGTAGTAGTCTTCTTTTTCTGTAGGGGCAGAGGCACTGGGGCATCAATCACAAGGGGGCAGGGAAGGACAAGAGCGAAAGGAAGAGGCACAAGATGCAGTGAAACTCTGCACCCAGGAAAGAGCAAAGCAAAGGTGAGCACAGTGGTTCTGCAGTACCCTAGCACCCTTCGGGCCCCTGCCCACAGAAAGCTCTGTGCTCAAAAGTTCACAGGTGATGTACAGAAACTAGTATCCTGTGTCAAGCTCCCTGGGACACTACATGGAAGAGACCACATACACACAACCCTTCCTGCCCAACAGGGCTTGACACCCCGTAGTCCCTCAGGCAGTGCTGTAATGAAACACCATGTAGGCTATGAGGCTGTAAGCTGATTATTTCTGTTGAAATCCAGACTGGTAGAAATACAGACCTAACCACGAGGAAAAACTGCCCAACAACCCACAACAAGGATATTCACAGCAATGGGGGCTGTGGAAAATAAACTGGACTGAAATTCACTCTTCAGCAACTTCTACTTTTGTAGCAACTTTGATACTGTCAGCTGGCCACCACTGTAGACACTTCCTTCCTTCCTTAGTAGCACCTGCATGAACAAGAGCCAAGGGAGCTCTTTGTGATCTGCTAATTCCCATGACACAGAAAAGTGAGAAATCTATCACCTCCCTGGTAGTATCGCCCCAAGCTCCGCTTTGCCAAATGGGGAAATGGTAAGGTCCAGGGCGATGTACTGCAAGGGCTGCTGAGCCAGAGCTGACATGAGGAGGATGCAGAGGGATGCACAAAAGTAGAACAAGAAGGAAAGAGGGACTACAAGCAGCTGGGGGGAAGACGGGAAGCTTTATGGACCACCCATACCTTCTCCTCATAGATCTTCTTAACACGAGCCACGGCTTGGGCTAGCTGCTCCTTTTCTCCTGTGAAGACTATCTCTGTCTTGTTTACGCTGGGTGGAGGAATGTTGATGCGCGTCCCTGTGTCCTGCATGAGCTCGCTCACCAGCTTGTTGTAAGGGCCAGCAATAAAGGGGTGGTACACTTTCTCCACGTCCAGCCGCTCCACGGCACGCTTATCCTGCAAAAGCCCAGAACAGACCACGCTGGGAACTGCCCTCCATATTACAGTCTCTGCCAGACACAGCTAAGTTCCCACTGCTTGACACTCTGGCCCAAGCACCCTTTTCAGTTTGTGGGCTTGTAGATCTCCATCCCTTTCAATCTACAAATACTGCTGTTGCTGCTGATGATATACGATATTCACCTCTGTAATCTCCTGCCTTATCTCAGCTGGCATCTAATATGGTTCACTTCAAATGTGAAACACGCTTATCTGACTTCAGAGATGGACAAAATGGAGAACCACAAGTTGTAGAAGCTGGCCGCGGTGCTCGTACAGCCAGTGGCACGGTATACATCTCCATTCAGACTAATGTATTAGCCACTGACTGTGGCCATGGCGGCTACAAACATCTAATATACCACAGAGAAGCAAAATGGCTGTCCAGCTAATGCCATGAGGGAGATCACAGTACTGAAGTACCTGCTCAGCAGATATAAGCAGGATCTCGTGTCGGGCCTTCTCAATCCCTTCTTTAGTGCCGGTGATCTTGATCTGGTTGCTGGGGTCATCTGGGCGGGGGATCTGGATTTTGGTTGCAGTTTTGAGCTCCAGGTCCTGCAGCTTCTCGCCATTCTTTCCAATGACAAAACGATGGTGCTCCTTGGGGATGGCAACTGTCGCTGAAGCCTGCAACACCAAGAACCAAGCACCTGTGAGAACCCTTGCCTACATGGCAGATCCACAGGAACAGAGCCAGGGAAAGCAAGTTAGCAGTACTACTCAGGAGCAAACACACAACGCCTTCCCAGCACATTCTGTCCGAGGACTGACACTGTAGCAGAACAGTTGATCTACGGTGCCTGTAGATCAGGAGTCTAAAACCCACCTTTCCTTCAAAACCCTTCTGTTCGCCCAGGACAAGTACTCTGAATTAGCAAAGGCCTTTCGGCACAGACAAGGAGGTGCCTATTCTCCACTGTAAGACACTGGAGCAGTACCAGACACAACTGAGATGATGGCTCATGGGTGGAGTTTATCTGAACTCTGACATCTGCTGCCAAGACTACAGAGAACAAGACACGGTCTGACTCCTAGGAAACAGAAATTCAACACCAGAAACCTATTCCAGCAGGCAGACAGCTAGGAGATGCTTACTGCTACTAAGTACTGCTCCTGGGACTGCTTCTAGAAGACCTCTCTTGGAAAAGGGGTCCCAAGAGCTTCTCTCAATATAGCGGTAAAGGGCTGGTTTGAAACAGGGATCCCTGATTTCTTCCTTTCTCGCTGAGTTTTTACTGACCTGGTAGCTTATGATTGCTACCGTGCTCCTGATGCCTGTGAGTATGTAACTACTAACAGTAATTAGACACTTAAAATTCAAGCTACAATGGGAAAAATAAAAATAAAAAAAGATCACTCGGTGTGACTCTTCAACTCTGTGTCCCTGTACTGAAGGCAGGCAAGCCTAGAGGAAGTTGGGAAGACAGACACACCTTCCAGACCCGGGGCCAGGGCAGCATTTGAGGACAGTGGGTCACGGATCTGTGGCAGTACGACCTGAACTATTTTTTCAGATACACATTATGTAGGGTTTGTCCCTTTCCCTTCCCTCTGGCAGGGTATGACACATGGGCGAAACACCACTAAGCAGACATGGTATTAACTACTGCATTAACTACTTTTGACATTACACTTTAAAACCTGGCTGTGTTATATCCTAACAAGAACTACCATCTTGATTATGAACTCAGGAATCTGAAGGTAAGAAATCAAAACCTATAGGACTGAAAGGAGAAACAACAGGGCACTCCTTACCAGTGTGGCTTGAGTTACACAATCCTGAGGCTTTCAACTTTTGGCAGAACTTCCTCTTCTCTACTTTTCTTTCTCCCATCCCTCCACGTTCTCCTCTGAAGGACTTCAGAGAAAGCACAGTCCCATTCTCACACACTACTAGCTTTATGCAAGGGGCCTGCACCCCCTCTGGCACCAGCACCTCAGCACAAAGTCACTGTTTGCAATTCAAGTGTTCAGAGATTGCAGACTCCACCCTTCATGCAACACCATGGCCTGTAATTAGTTTTGAACGCTATTTTAAGCCTCATTTCCATTCCAAATTGGCAATTGTGTGCTTTGAAAATATATGGCAAAGCTGAATTAGTCATCTAATAACACCTCTTTGGCTTATAAGCACACACACCCAAGGGTCTCAAAGCATTTGTGAGTCTTGGGGAAGAGCAAAGATGAAGTGAGAAACAGTTAGATGCCCTCACCTGAGTCTGCAGCCGAGCGACAATCTCCTTCCGAGCCTTCATGACTGCTTCCAGCTTGCCAGAGACCATGATTGAAAGGCCCTGGTCCTTTGCGAGAGACAGCTCCAGGTGAGCTCCTGTCTTCTGCATGATGTCAAGGCAGATCTTGGCCTGCTCGCCTTCTCCGAACTGATTCATGTCCTTGTATTTCCTCTCCTCCAGTGGCACATGGAACACCTGCTCAGCCACAGGGCAGATAAAAGAAAGACACAGCAAGCAGTCAGTATGCTTGTGATTGACAGAGCCTCCCTCTTATTGCCGTACAGGACTTTATTGGCATACTAAGTTCCCAGGTGTGTGCAACCCATCAGCCTTTTCCAGGGGTGACATTAGCTGTGACCAGAGAAAGCGCGGGGGCATTGCAGCAGGCAGTCTGTCCCACACTGGGTGTCTTTCCAAAGTACATGGTACGGGGAGGAATACTTTAATGGATTAGTGCTCACTATTTGAATTCTGCAATTCTCCCTTCAGGTCTGTTCCAGCTATTTGTGGAACAGGGATGCAGAGCTTTTTCTGGACATTTTTCCAACATCCGCCTCCCTCCAGAGCAGTCCTAGCTCTCAGCTGCAGCCCTCCTCATGCCCCAGGGTAAAGTTCAGCAAAGAGGATGTCAATCTGACACTTGAAGGATTTCATACTCCAGGGAAAGCGTCACTTCACCTGCTTTTTGGAAGGGGGGGAAAAGGAGGGAGATAAGACACCCACTCCCACCAACCTGAGTGATGACAGAAGCCTTTATCGGTCGGATTTTGCTCCAGGGCCCAGCAGGTTCCTGGGCAGCTTCCAAACATGGTGCTTTCTCAGGGAGCGGAGGGAAGGCTTCCTTGTAGGTTGGAGGATCGTTCTCTTCTTCGGAGTTTAAAGCTGTAACTGGGGTGAAGCAAACAGGGTAAATGAGATGCTCTTCCCGCAGAAATGGCCCCATTCCTATGCACTGCGATTGTATTTAGGCACCGCTAACAAGGGAGAGCTAATGACTTGTGCACTGTTAATCCTATTACAGCTATGCTTGTGGAGCAGCCAAGTCTGGAGCACGACTGACCACAGTACAGACTGCAGTAGATGCCATGAACAACCACCCTTGTCTGAGCTGGCACTACAGATGCAGGAAGCGAGCGTGCAAGTGAATGGTGGCAGCAAACAGCACGTTACCGCCAAATTTGTCAGGAGGAGCTTAATTAGGGGAGAAGAGGCTGAGCAGAAAGAAGTGAAAGGAACAGAGCAAGGCTGCAGGTCAGGAGGGGATAAGACAAACATACACCCAGGAGGAAGGCAGAGAGAAATGCTATAGTTAGAGAAGAGTCCAGGGAAAGCCTGTACCTTATGTTCGATTCAATTGTGCACTGGGCTGTGCCAAGCGGGCCAGCTTGCAGCTGGAGGATGGGTGCCAAAACCCATCAGTGAGTCAGTCAATACAGTTATACTGACTTTCCCCAGCACCTGGCTGAGCAAAGGAAGGAAATGACAGCCCAGCACACCGATCCCATGAGGCTCTCTTGTAGCCCAATGCCCCAGTCCTGCACATGCCCCATCCCACGGCTGACCGCATTGCTAGCCAGACGTGCCCCATCCCACAGCTGACACCATTGCCAGCCAGAGCTCTATGAAGAACTGAGGCTTGCCTCCTCCTGGCCCTGCGCTGTGCAGCATCGCCACTGGGCTGCTGGTGCTGGAAAGCCAGTTTGGCGGGCCACCAATCTAGGAATGGAGAATGCACTGTCTGTGCACTTGTGGGGAACCGGACATGTGGAGCGAGCTTGGGTAACAGCAAGGAACCTTGCCTGTGCAGTCTGTATTTAGAGGCACATCACAGGAATTCAACTGTTTTCTCACCTTTCACCTGCTGCTGAGCCAGGCCGCTGCGGTGTTCAGCGAAGCTCTCCTGGGTCAAAACTGCCACGGAGCTCATTGTCGACTTCCCACCCACACACAATCCGGGTATGCCACTAGAAGAGACAGAGGTGGCAACACCATTACCAATACCATTCAAGATGCACAAAAGTCACTCCAGGAAGATAAAGCATGTGTTACTGAGCACTTTTCCAGTCACCCGCTTGAAAAGCACCTAGAGTGCAAGTTGGCTGCCCAGTTCTCTTGCCGAACCAGACAGGAACTCAGGGGGATATTTCCTCACAGCACAGCGGTCACCAAAACCACAGCTCCCCATCAAGAAGGCAGAGGATGTGCAACCTAAGGTTGCTGGAAAGGGGGACACCAGAAGTTGTTAAAGCATAGTCTAATTAATCTATCAATTATTAATGGTGTGAAATTTCTAAACAAGTATCCAAAGGTCTGGACAGTCAGTCCAAGATCATTGTGTAACCCTGGAGAGAAAACAAAAAGGGCCCAGGATGCTGCTTCTTCCTGAAAAAGACTTATTTAGGTGCCTGACCTCCCGCTGACTTAGGGATACACTCAGAAAGCCACTCTGATAAGCAAGCTCAGCAACAGAAAGATTTTTGGCTCTCCCAAAATAAGAACTTACCAGCTAAATGGTCAGTAGCCAGAGAGTCCGTCCTGTAAACTGCCCGTTTGTCAGCCTGCCAGCTTTTGCTTTATAGAAAAAAAAAATAAAAAAAAATTTGTATGTGACTGCTCCAAGACAACAGGAAAACACGACACCCCCGTTACTGTAAATTTCAAAGGAACACCGCCTGTACTGTGTTTCAAACTTGCACCCTATCCAAAACGTTCTCATACTGAGTCACATCTCGCCATGCTTTACCTGTCATGTTTTCCTAGAGCTGCAGGCAACACCACTATCTACTTAAACCTCACAGTAGGAAGCCTGGAGTAGCTACTCTTTCATCACACTGGCTACAAGAGCAGCCATCCAGTATCAGGCAAAAATACAGTCAATTAATAACAGATGTGCAAGAGAGACATACAATTTCAGGGTTGCAAGCAAGAGCATCAACATCTAGTCAGAGGAGACTAACAACCTGAAAACCTGCCAACAACACTGCCATCAGTCAGAAGTTAGGAATGTAGTTTAGTGGAGCTTGGGTGAATCAACACAGACATCCTCACAAACGAAGGCAAACACTCAGGGCTATCCATACAGCTGCTGGTCGGTTCACCTCTTCATTTTTTATTGTAATAAGATCAGGTACCAGGCACTGAACTCTGTCTCTAGGCCTAAGTCTGCAAGTCGGAAGAACAAAACCCACACTGGTTTACGTGAACTATTTTAAATGCATACGTAAGATGGAACCAGGCAAAAAAAAATACACTGTTGGTGGGAGCTTTACATCTCCTGTATCTGGATCTGCACATTTACTGAAAAAGCATTTAGGAATAGAAGTGAAAACGTACAAGCTGGTACAGTACACGCTCTGCCAGATGCAGAACAATTCCCCACACCTGGAGTCCGCCCCAGCAGTTACATGAGCTCTTGCAGGGCTTGCGCTCTCTTAAAATCCAGTGCCTCGGACTGCTCATGGGACAAGAGGCCCCTCTCACACCCACACCCTGCAGTGTGCTCGGCCCTTCTTCTGAACAGCAAACTCAGACACTTCCGGTAAACTGACAGTTGCCATTTCTGACCTCCCGACGTGCCAGAAAAGGCTCCCAAAACCACAGCGTCGCTGATGTGGTGTCCTACTTCACGCTTGCGTTGTGACATAGTAAAGGAAGGCGACAACGGCAGAAGGAAAGGAGGGAAGAACAAGGAGAGCAGTAACAGGCCTGATCTGCACCTCAGTGAAGGCCGGAGTGTTTTCCCCTACTTCAACACACGTCTTACCAGGCACAAGGCAACACCACCTGCGCTAACAAAGAAACAGAACCAACGTTGCAATTAATCCTGTAACGATCTGCTACTATGAGGTGGCAGCTCCCAGGACAGCCAGCTGGCCATGCTGTTTGAAGCACAGCCGCTGCAACACGCAGAGGCATTTGCTGGTGTACACAAAAGGGTGGTTAGTAATCTGATCTCAGAGAAATACCTGAGTTCTCCTCGCTGTCCACGGTTACGCCATGGTGTAACACGTGGCTACACATCCGTGGTACACAACTGCATGGCTCGAGCTGCCGCAGAAGCAAGGAAAGCATGTGAGCGGCACGGCACCTGTCCCAGACTGTTTGGGCAAGGCCTGCAGGCTCAGCCGTCGGCTCCTCCAGCCCATGGGTCACTATCAAGGGTGCCACCACCTCATGGCAAGCTGCAGGCAGGACCGAGAAGCACCCTAGACATCACGAGCAGCTGCCAAGGTCTGGCTAGAGCCTTGGCATGGATGTGCCTTTAACCCTCATTTCTCAGGAGAGCACCACCTAGCTCATCTCGTATGGGCTCTGCTCCTGAGAGGAGTGTAAAGATGAGCAGTCAATGAACGACACCCAATATAGCACCTGCCTGCAAGCCACGACCTCAAGGCACAGCTGCTGGTTTCACTGTGTCCATACCAGCTGCGGAGACCTTCCCTGCAGCCTCCACCTCAGAGAACAGCTAGACATTCAAAGAGGAATCTAAGGGCAGCATTTATCCGCATGAATTTCTGCTTCGTCACCCATGCAGCAAGCTAAGAACAAATGCTCTTCGTCTCCAGTAACCCCAAACATCTGGAATATTGTAGGCCTCAGGGATTCATCTCCGGCCAAAATCAGAGGCGGCCATCAGAATGGTATTTTAAACATAACATCAAAACCAGCAGCTCAGGCATCGCATTTGGAGCCTACACCTCGTCGACTTCCCACTTTAGGTTTTGAAACTAAGGTTACGGCTACGTCATGCTAGCGTGTGGCTGACTGGGTCAACAGGTTTTAAACTGCCTAGTTTGTACACCCTCCGTAGCACTGGCTTTGTGCGCCAAAAAAGTTTCAGAAGTCTAGAGCGCACTTAAAATAAAGAGAACGAAATAATCCTAAAAATAACCTCCGGCAAGGGCCAGACCCAACCACACGGGAAACATTTGTATGAAGAGAAACAAAAGCAAAGACATGAATTACACTGCCAGTACAATCGGTATTTGTGGACAGAAACATCAGTTACACGTTATTTAAAACTGTATTTAATAAAAATATCAGCATTTTGTTAATCAAGGTAACTAACACCAGATGCAGCAAGGACTGCACAGAGGAACAGGGCTGGGCTGGCTGTGGCACCACGATCTTCCATCAGATGTTGACGCGGGGCAGGGGATCTCCTGGTAGGTGGGTGGTCATACATGAAAATACTTGCTTTCTGAAAAGCGACTGGCTCTCCAAGAACTGAAGGCCCAGGCCCCTTGATTTTGGGGGATAGCACAGGTGGACAGCTGCTGCGTGGCAGGACAGAGTCTTGCCCTTCGCACCGATTCCTGAAGCACTACATCTGAGAGCGCAACACGACCGGTGTCTTTGACACAGCCAGACTTAGAGCGGACCTATGCCCTCTTCCCCCAACGCCATGACAGCCGCGTTCCCATTCTCGCTTCCTGCCCTCAGACAGGAGGTTCTGTGCCACCCAGCCAGGGAGAACCTGCACCCGCCCGTGTCCCCCAGCGCGGCAGGCCCCGGCGGTGCTTCTCACTGGGGCTAGGGAAGGGGCTCCACGGCTGCGCACCCAGAGGGGCAGCCGGCCTCGGGGAGCGCCTCCCGCGCGGGGCAGGCTGCGCCCGGAGCCCGCCCGGGCCTGTACCGCTACCGCACCTCGGGCAGCGCCCGCCTTCCCCGGGACAACGGCACGGGCAACGGGCACGCCGCCGGGGCCGGGCGGAGAGGCGCCCCTCCGCTTCCCCCCGCGGTGCCCGGCCGCGCCAGGCCGAAGCGAGGCAGGGGAGCCGCCGGGCCCCGCAGACCAGGCCGGGCCGGGCCGGGCCAGGCCAGGCCAGGGCGGGCGGCGCCGCCAGCGCCACCTCAGCACTGCCGGCACCGGAGGCGGGGCGGCGCGATGGGGCGGGGCGGCGCCCTTAAAGGGCCCGGCCGGGCCCCGCTGTCACCCGCGCCCCCCGCGCGGGGCCGAGCGGGGGGGGGATGGGGGGGTGCACCCCAATGCGCCGACCGTACAGGACCGGGAGCGCGGCGGGCGGCGCGGGGTGGGGGCAGTAGCAGCCCCAGCCCGGCCCTCCGGGCTGCAGGCCGGGGGCGTCCGCATCACGCAAGCGGGGGAAAGGTGCTCCCGCAGGGGGGGAGGTGGTGGTGATGTGACAGCCCCCCGAGCACGGCTCCGCGGCTGCCGGAAAGCTGCCGCTGGCGGCAGCGAGGCGGGCGCTGGGCTGGGGCGGACACGGCCTGCACCGAGCCCGGCGTTAGCACCTTCCCACCGCCTGCTCGGCCCCGCCGGTGGCCCAGAGAGCGGGGCCGGGGCACTCGCCCCTCTAGTCACGACAGGAGCGGAGCCGCTCGGCCCTCGCGACCCGGGGGAAGGCTGCCCGCCGCCGGCGCTCCGCGGGCTGATCCGGCGCAGGACGAACGCCCGCCGCCGACCGTTTTGGCTCGTAGCAGGCGCAAACCCTCCGACCGCCGCGGACGACGTGGAGCCGCCCCGACCCCCGCCGCTACCCCTCTCCTTCTGGCGAGAGGGTCCACGCCGCGCCCCGGCCCAGCCCGCCCCCTCCCCACGCACCCGCGGGGCCCAGCGTCCCCATCAACCCGGTCCCGGGACGGCGCCGCACGCCGGCGCTACCCGACAGCTGCTGCCGGCCGGCACAGCCATGTCGGCATCGGCCGAGGCCGCGCCGCCGGCCCCCCGCCCCCTTCCCCGGGTGCCCCCTTCCCCGAGCGGCCCCCCGCCGGACTTTGCCCGGCCCGGCCAGCGAGAAGTTGGCCCGGAGTTTCCCGGCGGCGCCGACACGTCGCTGCCCAGGCGGAGGAAGCGAGGCAGGACCGGGCCGCCCCCCCCCCCGCCCCACCAGCCTCCACGTCGGCGCCGCGGCCGCGGGCGGAGGGGCCGCCCCCCATCCCCGTGACTCACTCCGGCCGGTGCCCGCTCGCCCGCCCTGCTGGAGAACCGGAGCGCTCCTGGGAGAGCGGCACAGCGCCCGCCCCGGCGCCTATATAGGCCGGGCCGCTGCCAATCCCGGGCCCGCACGTCAGCGGGACATGCCCCTTCCCGGCGGGGCCGGCCCGCCACGCGTGCCCCGCGCCGCCGGGGCCGCCCCGCCGCGGCGGAGTGGAGCAGCAGCCCGGTCCGGCAGCCTGCGGCTCTGGCGGCAGCCCCGCTCCCGCCGCCCGGCTTCACGGCGAGGGAGGAGAGCTGTGGGTGGCTTTCACCCACCGCCGGCTCGGCGCCCCGGACTGACACCCGCGGCAAAGCCCCCGGCCGCCTTCCCTTAAACAACGGATTGAGGTGCAGAAAGGGCCTCCCAGCTGTGGCCCGGCGGTCCGGGGGACGCGAGGGCCAGAGCTGCTGCAGAACCGAGCCTGCCCGGCCGGCTGTCCCGGGCCCCTCTGCAGTGCTGGGACTCGGTTCAGCTCCCCAGAGCTGAGAATTACCGACTTTGGCTGAGGCCGGTTTCACACAGGGTTAGTGAGCTGGAGTGGCTCGCGAAGGCTCTGATCAGTCAAACCCACGGCTGGCACCAGAGAGCTGCAAACACCCGGGGCCTCTGCCCCGTCCCACCAGCGGAGAGGGACACCAGGGCTCCAGCCCCAAGGCCAGCTCTTCATCCTCCTCCTGCAATAGCCTGCATCCAAGCAGCAGCTACTCCATGCTGAGGGTGCAGACAGGAGAAGGGACAAGGTAAGCACAGGATTAAAAAAAAAAAAAAACCAACAAAACCCAAAAAGCCTCACAAAACCACCACCACCACAAAAAAAACCCTCCAACCACAAACAAAACACCAACACCCCCCCATCCCCCCCCCAAAAGCCCCTCTCCTTATTCCCATCTCTAATTTGGAAATGGGGAAGAGCAAGGGAGAGGAAAGGCAAGCCAGCAAGCACAACACCCTCCTTTCCTGCAGAGAGGATGTTTATTAAAGTTTGTGCAATATAGATGTTTTTAATTATTAGCCCTGCACCCTCAGGGAACTGAGGAAAAAGTCACATCAGTGTAAAAATACATGGAATTTGAACTGATTTTTGCATTAGCTCAGTCTCTGCCCGTTTTCCTACAACAGGATTAATTTTCCTCATCATTCATAACTTGTGTTTAGCGACTGGTTTTCTCATTCACACCCTGCTCTCTCCCAGACCCTGGCAAACTAAACGCAAGAACCTGCTTTGTAGAGCTCTGACTGCAGAAATGCAAGGTCTTTGGAGTAACTGCTTTTGGTTACAAGCAGTAATTTTTAGATAGATATATTCATGTGATGTATTTATGGAAACATAGATGGTATTTAGCCTTAAGTAAAATTATGATTACTTATTATTATTGATCAAGAGTAGGAGATTTCTCTGGTTTTCCTCTTTCAATCCTGTGGCTGGGAGGACATCATTAAAGCACTTGAACTTTTTGACACAAACAATTTATCACTGTAAATAAAAATACACTTGTGGGTGAAAACGGGAAGTACGTTAAAGGGAGAACAGTCGTCAGGAGTTGACACCCTGCCCAGGCACCAAGACGATCCATCCCCCCCCGCCCCGGCCTCTCCTCAAAAAGTCTGTCCGTCTCTGCGAGGATGCAGGGATACTGCTCCAAGCACGGGGCTGCCGCACAGAAAGGCAGCAACCGCTGCTGCCACGTCATATATGCTCCAAGAGCTGGCTCAGGCTCCTCTGACAAAAAACGTCCAGGCGGCAGATGCCAGCAGCACCCTGTAAGACACACGAGCAAGCTGGTGCCTACTGAGAAAGAGGCGGCTCATGCAAAAGCAGAGCTCCAGGGACCTGGGTAAACCGCAGCACCTCCAAACTTCGGACACTTCTGCTTCCAGGCAGCAGCTGGGAGCGCAGGGGGGTTGTAACTTGGGACTTGGAGCCTAGCGCTCTGAACCTCGCTCGACATGCACGATGCTTTTCTGGTGCTTTCACTCCCTCCTGTTTACCTCCCCAGCGCAAACCAAGCAGCCTCCTTTCAAAGTTTCAACTTTGCTGTGTCCAATTAACTCTGACACAGGTAATTACTGCGATCTCCTGTGCCTGGGAACCAGAGGAGCATCACAACCCCCAGACTAGAGCATCTTACTGAAACACCAACATCCTTCTCCCTCAACTCCATCTCATTACCTGGTTCGGCAGGGGCCCTCTGTGGGGACGTGCCACCTGTGCCTATGGGACAGCCCTGGGTCCCGCTCCTGCTCTATGTAGTGCAGCTGCAGCGCTGGGGTTGCTAGGACATTATGGATTTCTGGCTTTTATCACAGCTTCCCCTCCGGGACTGTTTAAGAGGGAATCTTCCCTGCGTGTTTCTGTAGCTCTTCCTTTATTTGCAGCTGGAAGTGGTGGGAGGGAAGCCTGCCAGGCCCAGAAGTTACTGGAAGGCCTAGAGCATCTCACTGCGTGCTACCCTCAAATAATGATTTCTGCTGAAGGAAACCTGTCAGGGGCTGTTCTACTTAGAGGAACATCTTCCATGGGGGAAGAGGGTGAGGGGGGGGAAGGAAGAGCTCACCTTTCCTCCCACATTCAGTAAGTCCTGCACATGGACAAGAGCACATTTAGAGGATGCTAGGAGGCCTATTTCAATCTGCTGCTCCTCCTGTCAGCACAACATTGACCATCTGCATCCCATCCCGTCCCTCTTCTTTAATGAGGCAGAGAGGTGCCTGCAGGGGCTGCTTGGTGCCTGCTCTGTCTACTTGCCCACAAGTGCAATCTCACATAAAAAAAAAAAAAAAAGATGCTTGTCACAGATGTGTGTAAAATGGCTCCTCTAGAAGCCAGGTGTAGGAATTTTTGGTAGCTGAGGGGAAAGGAGACAGGAGGAGGTACTCAACCTCTTGACAAACACTAACCTGCCCGTCTCCCTCTAGCATCCCATATTTTGGCAGCATTACGACAGACCTTGGTTTCATGACTTGCAAGAACAACTGAAAATGAAGCTTCCCCAAAAGGGCATCGATGTGCAACAGAACAGGTGGAGACTTGGGCAATATACAGCTTTCACGGCTTATCAAATTGGCAGCTCGTATCACCAGTCTGAGGGAAGGCACAGAAATGGGACCAGCAAAAATATGAAACACACACAGAGATAAAACTAACATTGAACCGGTTTGGGGTTTGTTTTTTTAGAAAAAGTGTTCACCAGTGTGAAAGCAAAGGTTGAGGAGTTAAGAAGCTTTCCATAATCATGCTACCCCAGGACTCTTGGGGAAGAGAGAGGAAACTTTCAGCTCCTTAACCACTGGAGCAAAAACCACAAAAAGGTTGGTCTTTCCTGGCACATTTGCCCTCAGCTGAGTTAGGATTTTGCAAAGGATTTCTTCTAGCCTGTTCTTATTTTCTGTTGTTATAAGAGATCTCTATTTTTCCTGCCAGAAACTCTAAGCCTTATTTGGAAAGCAACCCAAGTATGCTCCAAAGTGTGTGCCGTGACTTTATTTCCTGTTAAATAAAACTCCAGATTTCCAAAACTGTACAAATAAGCACCCTTTTTGTACTCTGGGTGCTTATCCCACACACTGAAGTCAGAGAACGCCACAAAAGATCTGCTCCTGAAAGCATGTCGGCACATCCCTCACCAGGGGTATGAAGAGAAAAGGGGTCAGGGATACTTTGGCTCAAACTAGAAAAAGAAGTGGAAGAGGATTCAGGATGCAGGGCACTTGTAAGCCAGAGAGTACTTGGGTTCTCAACCAAAGCAAGCAAGATATGCCTCTCAGCTCTAAAGCTATTGCTATGGCTTGCCATGGGATCTTCCAATAGAATGTTTTTATTTCTACAGGAAAACCTCTATGAAATTAAGGGTCAAATTATATAGATCCTTCTGATAAGGGAATAGAAAAGTTTCATCATAAAAAGTGATTGAACGTGAGTCCACGTTGCTTACGTCTCAGTGACTTTGAGACCAGAGTTTCTTTATTCGCCACAGGAAGGAAACTTCCAGGGACATGCAAGTCAGGTACCTCTCTTCCCCATTCACACATCGGTACCAGGAAGAAATGATTCTGTAGGTTAAATTCCGCCCCTCGGCTGTACTTAATGCAAGCCCTCCATCTTCAGAGGCTCACTGCAAATACCCAAGTAGAGTACTGCTGGTAGAAAGAGGAAAAAAAATCTACCCAAGCCTATACACTAATCCCAACTCCAACCAGTCACGCTGTGAAGAAGAGAGGGAGGCAGAAGGAAGATGAGCAACTGCACGTGTTTGTCTCACACAAGACCTAGGTGGTACAAATAAGGGATCCCAGGGGAGCGCAACCCCACTTGCCTTTCTCCTGGTAAACCTCTGTTGTTTATCGAGGGCAAGTCTCTTGCACAAGCAGAAGAGCTGACCAGACATAGAAGGAAGGTGACTAACCGCGGCAGGCCCCTCAGCCAAAATGGTTGTTTAAAAGACGTATTTATTTCCTGGGCACCCTGACAATAAAATTATGCAACTGTTAGCTAGCAAACAATATATACACTGCCCATCCTAAACTATCACAGGGTGCTCTTTAAAAAGAGGGGCAAGCAAAATAGGTAGGAAGAACAGAAGCAACTTACTGCTGTGGACAGAGGTCTAGCGTGAACAAGTAGCTTCAAGCCTTCTGACTGCAGAGAGAGGAAAAGCTGCTAGTTAAGGTGTAGATATGCATGTTTTACACAGGGACACTGTGAGACAACTAGATCCAGTGGTTAATGCGGACAAACCAGTCAAGAGACTTGAACTCTACTCTTTGTTTTGCTGGCGATTTGGTGAACTGACTGATGAAATTCTCTCAGTTGCCCTGGCTGTGCACACACAACAGTCTTGATTTACTCTGTGGACTCATTATTTCATTTCAGGTTGTTCAGAACACTGTGATCCTTGGGTGCCAGGTGGTATGACAAAACAAATGCCATTTCAGAGATGAGGAAGAAAGTCAACGGACAGTTTAATAAAATCAATCCAAAAGCAAAGCAAAAGGAAGCCATGGAGGACAGGTCAGAGTCCGTCCTTCCACTTAACTGGAAGAGAAATCTGATCAATTAACACAAACTCAGCTTTCAGGAAAAGTTAGGACTTCAAATAACCAAGATAAAATGGAATGAGATGAAAACAGAAGTAATATGTTCTGACCAAGAATGACAGGTAAATTTCCCACCTGTATTTCAGAAATGCTTATAGGCAAATTTAGGAATTGAAAAGGTTGTCAAAGTAGAAGCAAATTTCAGGTTCTTGGCCATGGGGAGCCAATGAACACTTTGAAGAGGAATACTTTTTAAACATGAGGGGCAAAGTGACATAAAGTATCTTCCTGTGTTGCTTTACAGTTTCAAGAATGGGAAAAAGAGATTCAGAAAACAAAAGTTCCTGATATATTGACTGGGAAGTTGCAATAGCACAGAGTAGCAGAAGTGAAGGAAATCACAGAATTTCAGAACATCTGACAACAGGTCGAGTCTCTGGGGTCTCTAGTCCAACCTCCTGCTTGAAGCAGGGTCAGACCAGGGCGTTGAGGGCTTTCTTCAGTCAGGTCTTGAAAACCTTCAACGCTGCACAAACTTTCTGGGCAACCTATTCCAATAGCCAACTATCCTAACAGCAAAGAAAACTTCTTACTTGCAGTCAGAACCTTTAATTTCAATTTTGGCTCTTTATGCTGATCTGAACTTGCTTTTTAATTTAAATCACCACCACGCTGGTTGCTCCTCATACACAGGTGCTTTCAGAGTGGTGCTGCAGCACTGCTCTCTGTGCAACCTGCACTGCAGAAGGAAAAAAAAAAATCTTCCACTGATAACTACTTCCCAAAGCCTGCTTGGATACTTGCAGTTACGTATCACAGTTACCCCAGAAGCGAGGATCGCGGAGATACCGCGGAACAAAGCACAGTCTATTTCCTTTCTGTTCTTCAAAAGGAAAGTTTCACTTCACCCTCCTTTGGCTACTGGGTTGCAGTTCTTTTGTTTACCTTTCCAGTGTCTCTTGTTCCCTCTCCCTTGGCAATTGCAATATAAAATGAACATGTGGCAATTTTTTTTTTTTTTTAAAGAGATGTTGCCAGAAGTTCTTGCGCACTACATATCACGTAGCTTGGAATGGCAAGGGACTTGCAAGCCCTGAACTTACCCTTTTTCACATTAACCATCAAGAAGATTCAAACCGACTGTGTCCCTTAGCTTGAAGGTGTCACCATGCTCCCAAAGACCCTCCTACAGGCACTCTTAGGCTGATGTTTTGCAGAGCAGAATTTAAGGACCTGCTTACAGCAGTTTATAAAGATGACAACCACTTCTTTTCACAGAGAGTCAATTAGGTAGATATATACAGCAAATGAAAACAAATACTAAGAAGAGTGGCAAACTAAATGAGATGTCCCAAATGGCATTCTTCAGGGGGGCAGGGGGGCAATTTGCAACTCAAGCATGGAAATTGTAAATAGACATTTATTTTTGTCTGTTTTGTTCGTTTGAGGGTGGGGTTTTTTTAACCTTGCTTAACTACTTCGATTCTAGGTATTGCACAGAAAAAGCTAAGCAAGGTTGCTTAACAGCTCCTTGAAAGATTTTAAAGATTCCTCAGTTTAATGTTTATTGGATAATGAAGACTTAAAAGAATGCCAGAGCTCCATTTTTATAAACTTTCTATGTGCTCTGGTATGTTTTCCTTTGAGTTCCAGTTCCCCAAGTCACATGGCTTCACAAGACTCCGATTTTGTAGATTTTTTTTTCTTTATTTCTATCTTTCAGCTACAATAAGCAGTTTGAAAATATGACCCAGAAAAGTTAGCATTATTGTGACAAACACAAACCTCAAAAGAATAAAATAATTAAACTGGCAGGGAGGCTAGTGCTTTGGAGAGGGAAGGGACAATTAAAAAAAAAAAACATCTTCGGTTTGGTAACAATTCCTCTGAAAAGACATTAAAGATCTGATTCCAACTGCCAGTTTTTAAAAGCGATGATAGGACCCTCGCTATTTAAGCGCAGCCTTCCCTTTGTCCTATTCATAGCACATGCAACAGGGGCTCAACATATCCACAGACAAGCACTAATTCCTAATCTCTACTAGGCCAAGCAAAAGGCTCTTCATGCGTTAGACAGAATTACATCACGGTGATCTAAACTGACAGTGAAAAAACCAGACAGTCTTCTCTTCCAAATCTGCAAGGCCATTCTAAGCCTGCTATGAAAGAAGAGAGAGAGATAGCGAGAACTCAGAGAAAAACTATTTCCACTAATTGTTACAAATAATATTATTTTATGCTTAAAACCCTCTTTTCATAACTGAATCATTTCCAGTCCCACCCTGCTCATCTTTGGGCTGAACTAGAAGGGTACACGTGCCATTTTAGGTACAAATTTTTTGCTTGGATACCACGTGCTGTACTGTCCTCCACTCACATATTGTTACTGTCTTTTGGGTTAACACAATAGTGCCCTGAGCAATACGAGTTTTCAAATCAAATAGAGGGGTTCACATTTCTTAAACTTCCAAGAACTTCTAAACTTCTCTACATGGTCAGTCCTTGCTCTCATTTTTAGCCACAACTTGGCCGCCATCAGAGCCATCAACTCAGTATTTTAACTTCATTAAACTTTTTCTAAGAGCAGGTGTAGAATATAAAGTTTCCTCAATGCTACTTAACCAGCTCTACTTTTAAGCAGTCACCCATCTACAACTTGCTATTCTCCAGAGATTTCAAGGGTCCTTGGAAGACCACGTGCCTAAATCCCAGCAGGCTATACCAACTGCTGAAGTATTCATTTTGAAAACAAAAGC
The DNA here is from genome assembly GCF_028858705.1 of Grus americana. Taxonomy (NCBI): domain Eukaryota; kingdom Metazoa; phylum Chordata; class Aves; order Gruiformes; family Gruidae; genus Grus; species Grus americana. The sequence continues at coordinate 241,671 of NC_072860.1, forward strand.
ATATGCAATAACAGGCCAAGCATAACATATTCCTATCCGTCCTCTCACCCTGCCTGCTCTGTGAGCTGTTCTTCTTAACCTTCCTTTTGACTGCTCCAACACAGGTTTATGTTGAGCTTTATCGCTTGAACAGAGATAACAGCGAACTTTCCACTGTGCAATGGAAACAGTCAGGGCCTGGTTTGCAAAGGGCAGAGCCACGCTCCCCTCTCTGGGAAGGGCAGGGGAGGTCAGAGAGCCCCCACCATCCACAGTGCCCACTGGAGGCACACAGACACCCCCCACTCCTCACCCAAGGCTACAGCTGGGGCAAGCAGCAACAAGTCCATCTCGATTGCTCCTGGCCTCTTGCCCCACTGGGGCTTTCCCTAGCTTTGCCTCTGTCCCCATCAGTGGGAAATTTTCCTCACATCAGCTCCGACTCTTACTTTCTTCCTTTTTCTTATCTCAACCCATATATCCATCCCATGCCCGACGTCCATGTTCCTGCCACACGGCCTGGCCTAGGCTTTGTTTGTCACTCATCTTTGGCAAATACCCAGTTTATTTTGTGAAATATGCAGTTTAACTCTCAGTGCCAGAAATGCACGTATAGACAGAAACACAGTACCAGAAACAACAGGATGAGAACCAGCAAGTGGTACTACTGCAGGTAGTACCACCCAAACTGAGCAAGGGCCATCAAAGTCTTCACTGATTTTTCAGACAACCCAGTGTAAAACCTTTGAAATACCAGTCAAACAAAACTAGTGGGGATGGGGAAAAAAAGGGCAGGGGAGTGATGCCCATGCTACATGCCAATATTCTAAACCCACCCTGACATTTGAATGATGCAAAAAGATTATTCCAGTTATCCAATCCCTGATGAAAAACATGCCCAAGGTTAGGTTTATGAAAGCTAGCTATACCCGCCTCATATTTACTGTGAGATATGACACCAGTAACCTTCCTTTAAAACAACAGTGCTGATACGTATGGGTCAGACAGTGCTTTCATGGCCTTTGACAGAGACCTCAACAAGCAGTTATCAGCTTAATAACACAGGGACGAGGCTGGGTCGTGCAGCCTCCAAGGTGAATAGTAATAGTCAAAACACTACAGGGCTCCAAGTCTTTACTCCTTAAAATCCAGTTAGTTGCTGGGATATCGGACTACTAAATGCATGGCTACAGCACACAAGTATCAACTGTTGTGATATCAGCACTCACTTCCAGAAGTTTTCATTCACAGATATTTCTTGTGCAGGCAAAAGGTATGGTGTACATACAAGTTACACCCGCAGATGTTTTTACCAGAATCACCTCGATTTGTGACATACATGGAATTCTGTTTGTTGGGTTTGGGATTTTTTTTTTGTTTGGGTGTTTGTTTTCTTTTCTTCCATTAATGCTAAATAAATCTATCAGTTCCACCCCCAAACTTTTCCCAAATGGTTCTCTCTCATCAGTGAAAAATCTTTAGAAAAGAGGACAAGACCGTTGCTGGAAAACAGTTCCAGACGCCATGCTGCTGAATCTAAGAGAATCTGGTACTACTTCCATTTTGCGTCAACAAGTAAATCCATTTCACTTTACAATGAAATTAAACAGCGTCATTTGAGGGAGGTCGCGTGAATATTACTGTGCTATTCAATCCTCTCAAAGGCAAAACTTTTCCTGTGAATCATCATTTCTTGGTGTCTTACAGCTACTGAACCAATCCCTTCCCTTCTTCCAGTGCTGTTTTTCCACTGAAGTTAAACTCATTACGATTTCCTCTAACCGAGCCTTTTGTGGTCCATCTTTTCTCTCAGGTTTTTCCCTGTTATTTCTGCCCACTGCTTTGCAAGCGCCTCTTTTGTGATTCCAGCTGGACATAGCTCCTTGCCTCAACCCCTGCTCCTCACAAAGGAGCGACATGCTTCCATCGCTGCCTCAGTAACACAGCCAGCTCCAGCAGTACAGGCAACTGTGGGCAAGGTCAGCCCTCTGCACCCACATGGCCGCTGGACGAGGCCACCCTGCTCCTGCCCCTTTGGCGCTGCTCAGGAACCCGCTCCTGGCACTGGGGCCAGAGGTTTCTTCCCAAGTCCGACAATTGCCAGAAGTGCAATCAAACAGACTTCACTGAGGTGAGAGCATTGCTAGGACCGTAAGTGTAATGACAAGTTTTTCTCCCCCTTCTAAATACCACTACCATTTTGCTTTATTTAGAGCAGTAAGGGGAAATCCAACTGTCTGTCTTATATACAAACACGTACATAAACACACACACCCTGCCTTCTTTGCAGAAGCTACCTATTTAGCCCTCCCCAAAACACAGGAATGCACAGACACAAAACAAAGTTACAGTACACCGAGATTAAACCAAAAGGGTTTTTTGAATCAGCCAAAGTCAAGAAATTAGCATTGTGAGGTATGAACATACCTAAGTTATTTATATGCTAATACATCTAGTAATAATTTGCAAAACATTAGTAGGTATCTTCAAGACTTGAAAAATCTATCAGATGCAGAAAGGACGCTCGTATTTCTGAGAGACTGCTGGGAAAATACCAGAACTTGTGTAGGTAGAAACACCAAAGATCACCTAAATGAAGGAAAAAATGAACCACTTTGGCTTTAACATACATAAGTTTCTTTTGAAACAAAATAAATCCAGAACATTCATCACAGCCTGACTACTTTGCCTCATTAGAATTAAAACCTTAAACACATAATTCTTCTAGCAACACAAAATCTTCTATACATGTCAAATTTTCTAAATAAAGAAGCTTCTTCCCCCCTACTTTGGCTAGAACTTTTCCCCCCTGTTTATTGATACATCTTTCTTCAACCTGACTCCCTGATTCTCTTCTACTGAGGCCTCACCATGAGAGCTATGGCGCAACTTTAGTTCACGGAAGAAAGATGGGGAAAAGGGTCACTAGATTTATTAGGCATGCAGGACTTTTCCTTTTAAAATGGTAATGTAAATAATGAGATTTTAATAGCAGATTTTGAGGGCATAAACAGTCTTTCTTTTAAAGTTAAAGGGCAGCTAAATATAAAGCCACATGCTGAATTCTCCCAGGTATAATTCCGCACCCAGGATAAGCCTGTAACCCAAAATTATTCTTCTAATATTAGGAATTTCTAAAATGAAAAGAGCTCTTGAAACAAGCCCCGAACTCAGGACACTAGACACTTGCCTCAATTACCAGCCCAGCATGAGCGCCTGGGGTCCAGAGACCAGCTCTAGCCGTCTCCTGAGCTCCTCAGCCATCCCTCCTGACCCGGACCACTCCAAAAGCAGTCTCAGGGCCCACAATAAATACCACAGCCTCCTGGTTACACGGACTCCACTGGAACAGCTTCTAGACCAAAGCCCCAGAAAAAAAACACTAAGCAAAACAAAAAAACACCAGCAAACCCCACCATGCTACACAATACAGCCTAATGCTCTCTTCTTTCAAGGTTAGGGTAATTAGGAAGAACAGAGGCCTAATTCTGCAGCTGGGTTTTACTTTCCTATCTCTTCTTTATCTGTTTTCACATTTTAATACAAATAACACCTACTTAATTCTTGCACAGACCTATGTTGCAAAAGTTTTACAGGCTCCGGGCTTCTCAATAACATGCTCTTGGACAAGTTAGACTCGTTACATCCTGGGTGAACATGCCTTTCTCAGCCCACTTTAAAAACCCCTGTCGCAACTTCTTCAGCAGTGCATCTCTTTGTCAAGATTATAACAGCATTTCCATCAGGGTAATGCTACAGAGAGGAGGCTATTACTGTGCTCGATCCACAGGGCACAGTGTGTGTGGAGGCTTGTATTTCTTGTTACGGTGTCTCGCCAGGCTGTGCTTGGGTGCCTGCTCCTGCTAAGGATGTGACCGACCGATCTGCAACTTCTCTCTTTCTGGCAGTAGGGAAAGTGCAAAGGCAGTTTCCACACCCTGTCTTTACTGCGTGCCAGTTTCAAAACACCTATGAGTACACTTGCCAGAGCCTTGCTATTTTGCTTTAAGGTTTATTTTATAAGCTCTGCACAGTATAGGCCCAAGGATTTCCTTCTGCAGAATTCTGGAATACAAAACAAAGTCAAACCATTGCTGAGTGACCTTTTTTTAAAAAAAAAGAAACAACATTTTCACATAAATCTGGTATTCTACAGAAACCTATGGTTCAAATTATCCAATACCCTCCCAGTCATGGTGAATGAATTTTTTCAACCACATCCCTGCATTCAGTCTGAACACTCTGGACTGGTCTCAACGCAACTGCTGACTACCGTAGCCATTGACGGGTAGTGACCTGGGCAAATTACCTGAATTCTCACAGTAGCACAATCCTGAGTGCATTTGTACCAGCTTAACATGCTTCTATACGCAAAGGGAAGAGTGTGTTTTGGGAAAAGCGGTATCAGCTGGAATATTGCAACTGATAAAATATCCCAGTTTTCTTTGAAGAGGTGTAAGTGCACAGGCTGGTGTGTCTGGGACAGCTCTCCACACTGATAACAGCTACAAGATCCAAGGTTATAGATACCTCTTCTAATAGACCGTTACTGTCTTCAGAAGCGGCTTAATGTGAATCGGAAAAAAGACTAGCTACTCGACTGAGAACAACTGCCCTTATCCTACCAAAAATAAGTTGTTGTTATTGTTACCAGTATGCTACATAACATAATGGTGTTATGATCCAATTCCAGGTCAAGAGGAAATCTCTTCCCTTTCCCCCCACCTCTTCCTTGATCATCCCAGTCTAGACGCGGGGAACACAATAACCTTCAACACGTAAGAAATAGTGGGATTTTTCTTCACCTTCTCAGGCAGAATTGGGGGAAAGGAAGAAAAGAAGACAACAAGAAATCAGCTTAAATTGCAACGAAGGAGGAGACAGGAGTACGTGTCACTATCAAGAGTGAAACACCAGAACGATTTATATAGGACAAACACAGAGCAATCCTTCTTAACTGCTTCTTAGAAGCCACCAAGAAAACTGTCTTTTGAGAATGATCTAGGCTTACTATGTATTGCCACAGTGGCAAAACTCAGACTAGGTGGTTACACTGCCTCTTCCACTCAACATTTACAGGCCTCCAGATACTGTTACCTCCACATCTAATGAGAGCTTTTCCTGTGCCTGTCATTCTGATCTGTGAAAAACTATACTACTCCAGACTTTTCTGGAAGGTTGGGGTTTTTTGTGGCTTGAGTATGTGGGTGGCCTTGCCTACAATTTGGGCCATGCTGCATGAGAATCCATGTACAAAACAGGAAGACTGTTTTTTCCAACAGCTTACATTTAAACAGGCAAAGAGTTGGAGATACAGAGCTTTAGCAGACACGCAGCTACAAATTACATTACTGCTTCCTGTCCTGCCTTGTCTCTGCTGTATATTTCTGTACCAGAGGGAGGGATATCCAAATCACCTATGAAATGATACCTGAAACACCACTTTCCAGTCTAGTTTTGGAGAGGAAAAAAAAAACCAAACCAAAAACATGCCATTATACTACCTGTTAAATTGTCTTCTAAGTGAAAACTATTGCATAGCATTTAGATAGCAACAGTAGGAAAAATGGGGACTAAATCACGGGGCAGTAGCTTCACTTGCCTTACTAAACAGAAAACATGCAACAAAGCTATACAGCACGTATCAGCGTGCAGGATTTTCTCTGTCGTTACACAACAGTGTAGGAAAAGATATGACTCCTTCAAACTCCTTGGGACTGCGAATGTCTCCAATTTTCACTTCCTGGCCACAGAGTTGTGAATTTGGATTCAAATTCTAAACTAGAGCTGTGAATTCAAGGACCTTGGCTCCTCTCATCAGTTATGAGTGAACTGCTGTTGCTATTCCTAACATTCCCAGCACGACCTGCTCTCTTGCATCTCATCTTTCAGTGGAAGGAATTGCTCTTGCCAGTTGGGAATCCTTCCTACTGTGTGGGGAAGGCCAGCACGGGAAGCGCAACTTATCACGTGTCAAGCCGCTTCAGCTATAGCCAAGCTGGGCCCAAGGATCACACGCTCGCCTCACTGAAACCTCTTCAGTTCTGCTTGATTGCTGGATCGCCCTGTTCTATAAACGACCTGCAATCAAACCATACTACAGGACCAGAGAGCAGTTCGGTAAAGAGGCAGAATTTCCCCTCTGCCACACAGCGGCGGCTGGCTCTACCCGGAGAGCCACAGGTGAGGCAGAAGCCGTTCTCCCGAGCAGCCCATGACCGGAGCCTCACCGCTCGGGCCCACCAGCGCTGCGAGAGCAGACCGTTACTCTCAAGCTCCAATCACACTCCGAAGCAGCCCAGGCCTCGGGCCACCGGATGGGATCTGCCACCAAGTCGCAGGGGGGGAGAACGGGGAGGCGACCGCATCCGTGCTGTCACGGCTGGAGGCGTGCGAGCCCTCCTCAGCCCGTTCCGCCAGGGGCGGCCGGGGCCACCGCCGGTTGACCCGCGGGGCGGAGGGCGGCCGCCGCAGGGAGGGGAAGCGGGGCATGACTCATGCTTTTTGCCCGCTCCCCGGGCAGCACGGGAGCGCTCCCCGCCGCCGGCGCAGAGCGGGGCGGCCGCTGGCAGAGGGGGTGGGGGAGGCCCCCCCGCGAGCCCCGCGCCCCGTCTCGGGGGGGGGGGGGGGCCCGGCGGCACGTGGCCCACCCCGCGCCAATCGGAGAGGCCGAGACCATAGAGCAGAGCCAGGCGCTCGCTAGACATTCCGCCCGCGGAGTCCGTCTCTCTGCTGCCGCCATCTTGTTGGAGGCAGCGGAACCCGCTCGGCCGCAGAGCCGGGCCCGCGCCCTCCTCCCGCTTAACCTGAGGCGCTCCCCACCCCCCGCCGCCCTTCCGCGCGGCCGGCGCCACCGGGCGCAGGGCCGGCTTTACCTCTAGTAGGCCCGCAGCGAAGCCTATGCTGGGTACGAGGCCGAGGGGCCGGCCGCCATCTTGGTAAAAAAGAGGGCTGTGCGTGACCTACCAACATATGAGTGGTCCCTCCCCCACGTACCCTTGGCCGGCGGGTTGCTATGGGAACGGGGCGGGCGCATGCGCGTTTGCGCCGTGCGCCCGACAACGCCCCGGGGGCGGGGCCTGAGGGGCGGGGCGGGGCGAAGCGCCTCGGCTCCTCCCCTTCCCCCTGACGGTGCGCGCGCGCGGGAGCGGCAGTTGGGGTCGTTGGTTGGGTGCGGCGCGGGCTGGCAGGTGAGGTGAGGGATGGGCTGGGCCGCTGCCCTCCGCCCTCCCTTCTCTTTTCTTCTCTTCCTTCTCTCCCTTCCTCCCTCGGTGTGGGCTTGGGGGACTGTCTGCGCGGTCCCTCTCTGGAGGGGCGGCATAGGGCAGCCCCTTCCCCAGCTCTCCGGGATGTCCCTCTGGGCGCTCTCGCGGGACGCTCTCGGCGGGCCGTGGCTGAGGGAGGAAACGGCTGAGGGAGGAAACGGCTGAGGGAAGGCGGTGGGGCGGCCGGGAGGGGTGCTGGGGAGACGCTGGTGAGGAGGAAGCGGGCCGATGGCGCCGGCTGTAGCCCCGCCAGCAGCTTGGGGCGGGGGAGGCCCCCCCGCGAGAGGGGGGTGTGGGAGAGGTGAGGTAGCGCCCTGCCTGCCCCCCGCCGAGCGCGGGGCCTTGCTGTCGCCTGAAGTACCCGCCGAAGGGCGGGCCTCGGAGATGCGGTTCCCTCTTTCCAGAGCGGTGCGGTAGTCAGTCTGGTGCCGTTCGCACGCTACGCTTCATAAGACGCTCTGATAGAAAACCCCAGCGGGTTGTTGAAACCGGAGGGTACGGATCACGATCGACCAGCTCCAGAGGAAAATCTGGACTGCTCCGTGACTGCGTGCTCCTGCCTGCGTGGGAGCGCTCAGCCGCTGCCCTGGAGGGAATGCTATGGGAAAGAGCCTTTGTGCAAGATTTCTGTGCTTGGTCCATATATTAAAATGTAATGTAACTGTAGGCATCTGCATAAATAGCTCTCCTTCGTTTCTTGGTAGCTGTGAGAAACTTTCTTCTGTTCTTAGCTTGCCTCTGAGAAATGGTTGGGTGGCAGACAAGCCTCGTGAATTAAAAGAATGTTCTGTGTTCTAGCAGGATCAAGTTTTGTTTGGCATTGAAAATCTCTCATGGAGAATGGTTAAGCAAGGATCAATGACCTCACTCGGCAGGAAACACTCTTGGAAGAGTTGCTATCGGAGCAATCTTGCACACTGATAAAAGTCTCAGAGATGACCTCTTCAGCAGTTAAATACTTCATAGGTCATAGACCAGCTTATTGACTGAAATTGCAGATACTGGCTTTTATTTTTAGCATGAAATTTCACTTGAGAAGCATGTTACCCAGTTTTTGTTCTGTGTGTGTAATCAGGATGCCAGATTTTTGTCAGCAAGTTCAGCTTCACATGAAACGACACCAAATTGCTTCAATGTTTAGCACCTTTAGTCTGTTCCTCCCATCAAAAAGCTTTCGTCAAAACTGAGCTCTTCCTTATTGGGAGGTGGGTGTGTGTGGAGAAGCAGCTTGGTAATTGTTAATAGTGAAGTAATCGTGGTGAGCTAAAAAGTTTCATTGTAATAAACCTAAAGGAGGTTACACTTGTATGTATATATACACATAGGGTAGCTTTGAGAAGCAAATGCCATGGCTGCTGGAAATCATCACCAATTTGAAAACAACTTTGCCCTCAGCCAGACCCAGTACACTAGCACAAAAAAGGTTGGGCTCCTGTCCATCTGACACTTGGTAGGCTGCTTTGGCATCAGGATGGCTTTTTGATGGGAGGCACACTGAAGGGTGCCATACATGGAAGCAATTTGTGTCATTTCACAAGATGTGCTATGTGAGCTTTGTGAGCGCAAACAGATACCTTTTTGGTTAGAGGGCAAGCCAGGGGAGGGACTAGAAGGGGGACTTGGAGATCTCATCACTTGAAGATACAGCATATGTGACTTTTTTATATTGCCGTAGTAAATTATATGATTGCTTGAACTCATGCAAGTTAGTGTGATGGCAGTTCTCTTCTGTTGACAGGTCTTTGTTTTTCAAGAGACTTTTTTGCATGGAGGTGTTAGATGAGAGATTTCCTGCTCCTCTCCCCCTTTGTATCTTAAAGCGATGCAGCTGCGTGTGAAAATCTTATCTTGGCAAAAGAAGTTAAAATGACTGAGTTTGCAAGCATTGATACTTCATTTTTGAAGTTGTCAACTCTTTACAGAACGCTCAAGCATGAACGGAAATATTGAGGGGAAGGAGGCTGAAACAGAATAAATAATACACGAGGGGTTTTTTTGAGATGTTTCCTCTAAATAGTAAGATGTCTTTAAGCAGTATGTTTGGTTTGGTTAGTTTCCGGAAAGGATGTGAACTTTTCTTTTTCCGGCTTCAAAATGGTTTGTCATACATCTAGTGCCTATAGCACCCACGTTCATGTAGCTTGAGTTTATTGTCCAATGGTTGCTGAAAATTCTGTTCCTCGTTAATACTAGAGAGTCAAATACTTGTACTCCGTGAAGCAATTCACACTGTTTCAAAATCTGGACGTCCAATCAAGAATGCTTCTTTTTTAATTTAGTGTGCAACTAAGCGCTTTGTGTTTTGTTGTTTGGGTTTTTTTTCTTGTACAATTTTTAATAAGTTGAAAAACATTATTATTTTTCCAGATTTGTTCCTGACCTTTCATAAAAATGTCCAAGGTAAGAATAATATTTCTGTGTTCCAGTGTAACAATGTGAAACAGATATTTTATTTTTAAATATAAATCTGCAAGGGCAGAATGTGTAACTTGCATCGCATTTGATGGTGATGTGTATGCTAAATTTATGGGTCATAAATAAGAGAGAATTCACATTTAGAAGACATCATATTGAAAGATTTAGTGATGTAAAACATATATTAGTTTCCTACAAGTACAAACCTCTGCAGTTAACTAATACTCTTGGAAGGATTTAGTTTTGGTCAGGGAGTTGCATACAAGCTCCCTGGTGCATTTTCATTGAAACTTCCATTCTACTACTGTATTTTGAGCAGGAATCATTTAAGAAAAGAATTTAGATTTAATTTCTTTGTTTATTGATAGAGACAACGGATCTTCTGGAAAAATCCTTCATAAACAATGTGGCAACATAAAATATTATTGGCATCCTGGGATTCATCTAAGGAGGACTTCCAGCAGAGGGCTAGCACTTCACTAGTCGTTCAGTGTTTTCCTTTAGATGTGCTAAAAACAGACTAGAAACAGTCACTTTTTTATTTAAATCCATAAACATTGGACACAAACTTCTTTATTTTAAATGTGTGTGAAGACACTGTTTAAAAAGTGTGTGATTAGCAAATGAACTTCATACTTCCCTAAATAAATGTTTGGGGGTTTGTTTCTTTTTTACTTAAGGTGATCCTGGCTGGATAGCTGAATAAATGAAACTTTTTTGTTTTTTAATTCCAGGTGAATGTAATTGTTCTGTACTTTATTGTGAAACTGTTGAGCAGTAGGAACACCTGTGTAGTTTTCTCTCAGTATGTCATGTAGATTCAAACCGTTTGAAATAACTGAGAAAAGCAGTTATACAAACAAGTATGTCTTGAGTGGTTCCTTATTATTGTCTTACTGTATTTTATTTTTAGCAACAGCCTGCTCAGTTTACCAATCCAGAAACCCCTGGCTATGTTGGATTTGCAAACCTTCCCAATCAGGTTCACCGGAAGTCTGTGAAAAAGGGGTTTGAATTTACTCTTATGGTGGTTGGTAAGGAAACATTTTATAGTCTTTCTCAAAATTAGTATTTACTCACAGGGAATTTGGAATTAAAATGAATATCACTTCCACTATTGTAAGGCTTCATCTTGGATCAGAAAGCTCTTCTGTGGGTTGGAACTAGATGATCTTTGAGGTCCCTTCCAACCCTAACCATTCTATGATTTAACTTTCTTTTATAGTTTATTAATTCATGCAGCAGTTGTTTTCCACACTACAAATGATGTTTGAATACGTTAATAAGTTCATGGGTGAAGTGAAGAAATGTTGTTGTGTACTCTAGTGATCATTACTTTCTTCCTTCTCTTCTGTCTTACCAGATTCAAGCATTCCATTTAAAATGGAATGTGTGTTTTGATTAAGAGAATAGTATTAAGAAGACTATTCTATTTAAAATGCTCTTTATGCTTCTGTAGCTCAAAAGAATCTGAACTCTGGTCTTTCCAGCCCTTCTAAATACTCTTGTAAGAGAAGAATGAGAATTGGATTCGTTGGTTTTGATGTGAGCTGTTACTTTTAAAATTGATCTTGAGTTTCTGTTAGCAGTTATAATTTAAAGTTTAATTCTATTTGATACTTCATGAAGCATCCGTGTTGGTATCTGGAATGGAAAGAGAAATCTCGTGTGTCTGCAGAAGTACCTTGATCCTCTCAGAAGTCGGTGTAAATTTTTGCAAATTAAGTAGACTCCCAAATCAGGCTTGGGCGTCTTCTATCTCTGTCCCTGTCACACTGCTTGGGAGCTGAAGCATCTGAGTTCTGGTGTTTGAACTTTGTAATTCTCGCTTTTAAAATAGGCTTTTGCAAAAAGTATCCTAATAGAATTAGGTTCTTTATTACCAGGCGTCACAAGAAGTAAATCCTATTTGTGTGTTAGATTTGTCCAAGAGAGATCACAGTGGAAATGAGCAGGAGAGGTGAGGCAGTACATGATAGGAGGTGTTCAAGTTCTTAATTGTTTTGGATTCCAGTAGTTACAGAAGGAGACTGTCCTCCAACCTTTCATTAGTTTTGCCAAATGACAGCCCTAGCATTGCTTTTATCTTGTTTCTGTCTTTTGTAGTTTTAGTGTTGGACAGAGTTGGCCCTTATTTTTGTCTTCATAGAATTTTATCATAGTTGGTTACTGTATCATTTATTGGATTTGCTTAGGATAATATTATAATGGATATCTTATAAAATCTAAGGGTAAAGCCAAACTATAAGCAGATGTTTCACATTACGATGTCTACTGTGACTCTTCAGAATTTACTGTTCAGTGATCATAAAAAACTGAACAGTTCTGAGAAACAAAGATATGCTTTCTCTGCTGCAGCTAAACTCAATTTCTAGATCTCTTTGAGATTAATTGCAAATAGTGCTATGTCAAATAGTTCTGGCAGAAAGCTATGTAAAATTATATAGACCACACAGTTGTTTCTAGCCTCTTGCAAAATAGAAAATAGGGGGAAAATGACATGGTGTCAGAGTAACAGAAAGACAATTAACACCACCCATGTCTCAGAGTAAAATTTAACTTTACAGTTGTTGCCTGCCAGTATTCTAAGGGGTAAATGAAAACTACAGGAGGAGAATTTGGAGAAAAGTAGCTTCATTGAAAATTTGGAATGATATTTTAAGATACATGAGCAGAGGGAGGCAGCCGATGTAAGATAAAATAAACTGTGCTTTAAATTGTTGATTATTTCAACAGTTTGGAATGTGAATTCTTTCTCTTGAAATATGCGTGGGGTTTAAATATGTTCTCTTGTGAGATATATCACAATGCCTGTATCGAACTACTATTCTTCATGAAGTTGCCATGCTTCTTAATTTCTGAGCAGGAGAATGTTTCTCTAAAAGTTGTCTGCACTGACAGAGTCCTAATCAACGGTTTTCCTTCTTCACATTGTTTTTTCTGCTATTTATTGTGGTTTGTGAAAATATGAGCTGGGGTTTATAACAGTTTGGCTGCTTCACTGTGGTGCTTCCAAAGAAATCCTAGCCACTTGTATTTATTAACAATTTCATGTTCCTTCTCATTATTAAGCTGTTACTTCATCTAAATAGTTATTTCACTTGAGAGTCACTAAACTCCAACTACCGTGGCCAGTAGTTAGAATAACTACTCTTTTCATTAATCCTTGACAGCGACTATGAAAACTGATTTGGTTTACATATAATACTTACTTAGACTGAAAGTAGGGAATGTGCCACTGCTTAAAATCATACTTTTTTTGGTTTTGCTGAAATGATGTGATATGACTGTTGAGTTCACTGGTGAAGACTGCACTGGTAAAATCTGATCTTGAGAGATGCATTCCATAAGGCATTAAAAACTGGCAGCTCCTAGCCAAATATTTATTTAAAAAACAATTCCATCTCTTTTTTTCTTTTGTTCAGATATTTTTGTCGGACTCCTATTGCAGAATAGTCTGTGTTACTCAGAGGGATCATGCGGCCAATCATTTTTAACATCTATTTTTTTAAAATTAATTCTATCAACACCTGAAATAAAATGAGAATTCTAGAAAAGGAATTGTTCAGTGAAGTACTGAGCACTTTGAGTTGCGGGTCTTTTTTATGCCGTGAACGTTTTGTTCTGATTTAGATCTTGATCTTTAGCTAATTAGTTGGCTTTTGAACTTTCCTCACGGCTCAGTCAGTAGCCCTAGAACAAAAATATATTTATGGTACACTCAGTGAAATGGTACCATCCGTGAAAAAATTGCTCTGTAAAAAAAGCAGAAATAAATCACACTTTATGATGGCTGGCTGTGCAGAAGTTCAGCAATGCCTTTTTTTTTTTTTGTTTAAATTGATACAGCCCAGGCAGGATCTAGCTTCTCACTCTATTTGATCTTTCACATTCTGGAGTGATAGAAAAGCATGCCTTAAAAAGTCATGAGACACGAAATGGGAAATTTTAAGTCTAAATTGATCGAAATGACACTTGACTAGCAGGTTTAATTACAAATCATCAGTGAAAGCTCTGAGAAAGTGTATTATAAATCTGAGATGTAAATACTGTTATTCAACCTTCTCGTGCAAACTTTTCTAATAAAAAACTATAAGATGTAAATTTTAAAATGAAAATATTTACATTTAACTTGAAAAAATCTATAGTCAGAGGATACTGTCTGGATACAGTTGGAATTAATTATGTAAATATGTTGAATTTATCTTTATATCGAATCACAGGTGAATCTGGATTGGGAAAATCTACATTAATAAACAGCCTCTTCTTGACAGATCTCTACCCAGAAAGGATAATCCCAGGAGCTGCTGGTAAACACACCTTTGTTATAGTTTCTCTGTTCTCGATGGTTTTTGGAATTGAATACTTTTATCTTTGGATTTTAGTAACAGCCAGTAGTGATTTCTAGCCGTAATAATTTCTAATGTATTTCCTTATACTTGAACTGTTCGATAGAATTGGTTCCCTCTGTACTTGGGGTGTTTATGGGGTCTTTGTTGTTTAGTCCTCAGGTGTATTCATATTGGCACAGAGCAAGTTGATCTCTTCTTTTGCTTAAAAAAAGTCATTGTGGTGCAGTAAGATAAACAACCAACTAAATCAGAAACTTTCTTTAATTTTTAATCTATTGCACTTCTAAACTTATGCATTGTTTATGCCTGCTTGGACTTGCAACTTGATTCCTTTGCTTTGGGTTGATATTTAGTGAATGTGAACTTCACTTCTTTTTCTTCTTCAGTTCCTTGTCCCTTTTTTATTCTGTTAAAAAAAGCATATAATAATCCAATGAAAGAGGATATTGTAAGAAAATAGAGGAAGGTGCTATTATTTTCCCCTCTTTGCTACTTGTTGAATGACTTGCTTTAATAATTCATCATGTTAGCTGATGATTACTTATCACTTTCAGCCTTAGGAAACAATCCATTACGTATAACTTAATATTGTTCTCCAAGTTGCTGATGACATACAGGTTTTTTTCTCAGTCCCTTTTACCTTAGTTTCTGCATTATATTTAAGAACAGTATGAAATCTCAAATAATCTTCTAACAAAATCTGAAGAACTTAAGTACTGAGTCTTGCTATTAAGTTATCAGGCCTTAGAAGGTAATCTGTGGAATAAAATTTATATGGTTGCGTCTGCCAATTAATCTTTTGAGCTTATCTCAAAATGACATAGTCTTATAAATTCTATTCTGAAACATCAAGTTTATTGTCTTTTAGAGAAGATTGAACGCACTGTGCAGATTGAAGCCTCAACAGTTGAAATTGAAGAGAGGGGTGTGAAACTACGACTGACGGTTGTAGATACACCAGGATATGGGGATGCTATCAACTGTCGAGACTGGTATGTACACAGAGTATATGTTGACCTATGTATGAAGACTGACATCCCTTTCAGATTTGTCCTGGGGGCAGGGAATAAGTGACTGAAGTGGGGCTATATTGATATGCAGTTCAAAGTAGGATGGCCCAAGTGGCAACCGTAGCTCTTCTAAACACTTCCACTCCAAAGGTGATTCAAAGTGATTATACTTTTAAGTCATTATCTTAACTTTTTTGGTGTGCATTATCTAAATTTTTTGGTGTGTTACGCAAAGTGCTGAATTTGAGGTGTGATTTTTTTGGAGAGGTTGTTATCCCAAAAGCGGGATCGTTTACCCGGTGTGCGGTACACCAATATACACACAGAGCAGAGGTATTTTATTCATTTCATGTCTGTGCAGAGATGGGTGCTAGGTGGTAATTCCACAAAGCTAGCACACCACACACAGAATCTACAACGTATTTATCTTGTTACAGGATTAAAAAAATGCACCTAAATTTACGCTAATTGGTTATTAATTACCGCATCATCTACTATTGGTCAAGCATATTTAAATTAGAACACATGCTCCTTGAGGGGGTGTGTGTGGGTGTAATTTGCATAATCATTTAATTGGGTGGGTGGTCGTGAACTCCCCCAGCCACCTTTACATTTCCCCTAGTTAGTGCTGATTTTTGTTGACTTCGGGCCTCTGGCAGTCACCCAGCTCTCAGGGCCTTCTGGGGCAGGATGTTTCCTTTTTATCAGGTTTTCCAGCTCTTCTTCAAAGGTATAGTCGTTAGCAAAGAAAGGCAGTGCATTTAACCCTAAATTAAACGGTGTCAAAGCACTAACCCAAACACACTTCTGTCCCTGTAAAGTGAAAAATTCTACTTTATAGATATCAAGATGGACATGTTCTCTAATTTTGAGGAGGCTTAATTTGTTATGAGTTCATTCAGATACATGTAAAGAGGCATCAATAACTTCCACACAACTTGAAATAAATTTTGTGACACAGATATTTTGATTGGTTTTTTTTTTTTTTTCTTAGTTTCTTAAGTTTGGAAGAGTTTTAAGTGCCCAATGACCTTGACATTTCTTTGTAGTCAGAAAGCAATGGAACCACTGGAACACAAGACATTAAACAATACTCTGAGAAAGTAATTCATCTAGTCTTTGGTGCAAGTAAAAATCCACCTTTAGATCTTGTCCACATTCATTTGAGCATTCTCAGATTCTGTTCTTCGTTTTCAAGTGCATTTTCATCATCTTTGGGTTCGATTGGGGTTTTTTGAGAAATGTAATTAATTAATTAAAACTTATTAATTATAATAAGTACTGAGAAATAATCTTGAGATTAATTGGTTTTCAATGGTAATCCCTCTTCCCACATCTCTCAAGCCTCTGAAGCTCAGGGCAGGGACTGGGGAAATGAAGTCCCTCCAACTGTAAGTGAAGATCAGGTTTGAGACCACCTGAGGAACTGAATGTATATAAGTCCATGGGACCCGACAAGATGCATCCCATCTTGTTGGGTTATCTATGGCAGATGTAGTTCCCAAGCTGTTCTCCCATCATATTTCAAAAGTCATCACAGGCAGGCAAAGTCCCCAGTGATTGGGAAAAGGGAAATATCGTGTCCATTTTTAGAAAGGGTGAAAAGGGAGGACTGTGGGAACTACTGACCAGTCAGCCTCACCTCTGTATCCGGTAAGATCATGGAACAGATCCTCCTGGAAGAGATGTTGAAATATATGGAAGGCAGGGAGGTGATTAGACACAGCCAATATGGCTTCACCGAGGGCAAATCGTGCCTGACTAATCTGTTGGCCTTCTACCATGGAGTGGATAAATGAAAAGCTACTGATGTCATTTACGTGCACTTCTGTCAGGCCTTTCATATTTTCCCCCACAACATTCTTGCCTCTAAATTGGAGAGAGATGGGTTTGATGGACAGACTGTTAGATGGATAAGGAATTGGCTGGATGGCCGTGTCCACAGAGTTACAGTCAGTGGCTCAAAGTCTAAGTGGAAACCGGTAATGAGTGATGTCCCTCAAGGGTCCACACTAGAACTGATACTATTTAATATCTTTGTCAATGACATAGTGGAATTGAGCCCACCCTCAGCAAGTCTGCAGATGACACCAAGCTGAGTGGTGCAGTTGATTCGCTAGAGGGAAGGGATGGCATCCAGGGGACCTCAGTAGGCTTGAGGAGGGGCCCAGGCAAACCTCATGAAGTTCAGCAAGGCCAAGTGCAAGGTCCTGCACATGGGTTGGGGAAATCCTCAATCTCAATACAGACCGGGACATGAATGGGTTGAGAGCAGCCCTGCAGAGAAGAATTTGGGGATACTGGTGGGTGAAAAATTGGACATGAGCTGGCAATATGCACTTGCATCCCCAAAAGCCATTCATATCCTGGGCTGCATCAAAAGCAGGTCAAGGGAGGGGATTCTCCCCCTCTACACTGCTCTTGAGAGACCTGCATCTGGCTCTGGGCCCCCTCAGCAGAAGACATACATGGACCTGTTAGAGCAGGTCCAGAGGGGGCCACAAAAATGATCCGAGGGCTGGAACACCTGTGAAGACAGGCTGAGAGTTGGGGTTGTTCAGCCTGGAGAAAAGGCGACTCCAGGGAGACCTTACTGAGGCCTTTCAATATATAAAGGGGCTTATAGGAAAGATGGAGAGAGACTTCTTGCCAGGTTCCGAAGTGACAGGACAAGGGACAGCGCTTTTAAACTGAAAGAGGGTAGGTTTAGGTTGGGCATAAGGAAGAAGTTTTTACAGCGACGGTGGTGAGACACTGGAACAGGTTGCCAAGAGAAGTTGAGGATGCTGGAGTTGTTCATGGTCTAGTGGAGAGTGTCCCTGTCCATGGCAGGGGATTTGGACTAGGTGGTCTTTAAAGGACCCTTCCAACTCAAACTATCCTATGATTTTACATCAATTTGGAACAAGAAGCTTAGATTATCTTGAGCATGTGTAATTAATACTAGTCAAAAGATAAATACTAACCCAAAAGAAATTTGCTGTAGAAGTTGTGTTGTTATGTATGTATATTTTATCTTAATATATATATTAAAAAAAGCATAGTAGTTTGTTATTCTGGAATTCAAGTAAAATTTTAAGATATGTGCTTAGATATGTACAGTCTTACAGCACCAGTAAATTAATTTTTGTCTATCAGCAGGTTTGTTCATAAAACACCATTGTCTTGGTGTTTTAATATTACCTTTGAAACATCCCTACAATTATTGACCATTTGGGAACGAGCATGATTTCTTGAATCCATATTTGTTTTACAGTTTTAAGACCATAATATCTTACATCGATGAGCAATTTGAACGATACCTGCATGATGAGAGTGGTTTGAACAGAAGGCATATCATAGATAACCGGGTTCATTGCTGCTTCTATTTCATTTCACCGTTTGGTCATGGGTAAGTGTTTCTCTGTCATTTTATTTTTTAAACGGTTTTACTTTGGGGAGTTGGTTTGTGCCTGTTGACTTAAATTTTCAGAATCAGATTGCCGTGACTTAAGGAAGTACTAGAACTGCTGGAATTAATTGGGCGCATTCTTTCTGTGAAAGGAGAGAGATCTACATTGGTGTAAAAAAAGTGGTAATTTAGGTTAAAAATAAATTTAACTTTTTCCATATTTTAATTTTAGCCTTAAGCCTCTGGATGTTGAGTTTATGAAGGCTATACACAACAAAGTAAATATTGTGCCAGTGATTGCAAAAGCTGATACACTTTCTCTGAAAGAGCGAGAAAGACTAAAGAAAAGGGTAAGTATTTTTCTAGCTTGCTGCAAAGTGTTGTGCTTTGGTTACGGCAGCATGGTTGCTGAAGAGGAGCATTCTCATTCAACCTTACTCTGTCCTAGCCAAGAAAAATATAATCTCATGCACAGTGTAACGTTATTTAATATGTAGTTTGATATCTTTACAATTTTGATACCTTTATAATTACATTATGGGTGAATTTTGAAACTTTGGAAAAATATTTAAATGTATTTGCTAACAGTGATTGCTCCCTTACCTGTTTAATTAGTCCCAAAGCAGAGACAGTATTTGGATCTATAGTGTGCATATATTTTTTTACCCAGTCAGAATTCTGATGATTGAAAAATAGAATTTTTGGAGATTTTTTTATGATTTGGAGTTTGTTTTCTTCCCCTATGTCACCCTCTTCTAGTACATTCCAGTTCTTTCTTCCATAGGCGAGACCTCTTAACACATTTAGTCTTGCAGGACTTGATGCTCTATTTGCTGAGGGCGGGGGGGAAAATGCAACAAAGCATTATGAGTCAATAACAACTGTGAAATTTAGAAATAAGTGTTAGAATTAACTTGCCAGAAGGCACACTTGATCCCATCTTAGCTGTTATATTTAAAACTTCATCTATGATTTTTTTTCAGTTATTCTGAAAATCCTTACCCAACTTTCAATAAAAATAGAGAAGTATACTTTACTTTGATAGACTTAGTGTGCTAGAATTCTGCAGAAATAAGGATTTTTTTTTAAATATTGTTTTAAAGAGCAAAATTTGGGTTTATTGCAAATGGTTTCCAGCCGCAGATGCCATTCTTAGCAGTCATGAAGACAGAAAAATTATTTGTTGTGTCTGTAGCTCGCTTAGGTTTTTAAATGCTCCCACCCCTACCTCCCAAATAGTAATTCAGAGGCAAGAGCAAGGAGTTTTAGACTGTTCAAAGCAATTATCACTTCTGAGTCAATGCTTTCTAATGTTAAAAAAAAAAAAGCAAAGGTTTTAAAAAAGCTCAATTTATTATGTGTAATCCACAAAGGACAGTGTTTATTTGAACACACTACTGTTTGTATGAAAGTCTGTGGCAAGTAGGTGTTGAATATCATGAAGAAATATGGTGCTTAAAAACAAATACTTGCCAAGTAATTTGGATCAATAAGATAGGCCTGAATTTCTCAAGAGATTGTTTATAACTGGTCTAGTAATTGTACCTTAAGATTTAAAAGTACTGACTTTAATATTATCTCAATTTCTGAAATTATAAATGTCAGATTCTGGATGAAATAGAAGAGCATGGCATCAAGATTTATCACCTGCCTGATGCTGAATCAGATGAGGATGAAGATTTTAAGGAGCAGACCAGACTCCTGAAGGTATGACTGGCCTCACAGGTTACCTACGTGGATAATATTCCATATGTTTTTGGACTGCTCAGATGGCTTTAGAGCAAGGTATGTCCTGTGAGGAGGTCTTGAGTGAGTCACTGTGTCCCTGTGCCCAGGCTCTCTATCTGGAAGATGGTGGTAACAACGACTTTTTTTTTTTTACTTTTTTTTTTTCCAGCTTCAAATTAAAAGCATTACAAACTTATTACCATAATATGCAGTGCTGAGCAGAACAAGGATTGTTCTTGGAGTTGTTTGTTCTGGTTCATTATTAGTAATTTTTGCATTTTTGGCTTTCAGGCCAGCATTCCATTTTGTGTAGTGGGATCCAATCAACTCATTGAAGCCAAAGGTAAAAAAGTTAGAGGTCGACTCTACCCATGGGGTGTAGTTGAAGTGGAGAATCCAGAACATAATGACTTCCTGAAGCTGAGGACAATGTTAATGTAAGTTAGAAAATCCCAATGAAATGGCAGTTTAAAAAACAATCACCAGAAAGATACTCAAACACTGTAATGGAGGTTTGAAGTGGTTGTAGAATCCTTGGAGACATTCAGAATTTGTCTGGAGAAGGCCATGAGCAACCTTCACCTAGCTGGCCTAGGCCTAGACAGGGATTGGACAACATAGGCTCCATAGGTTCTTTCCAATATGAATTACTCAGTGATTCTGTGAAATAATCTTTTGTCTTAATTCTTTTGTCGAACACAGTGTTGTATTGCTTCAGATCCCCAAGAACACAAAGCAGGTTGCTTCAAACCTTGTGCTTCTTCGAACATATCTATATGTAGATATATATCTGCAAAGGAGTAGACTTCAAAAGTCCACTGGTTGACTTTTTTCAGGCTTTGCTACTCTGCTTCCCCTGCCCAGCACTGCTTCATCAAACATCTCACCCAGGAGGACAGCTTATGTCAGGGCTGCCTCTGGGTCTGAGGTGGTCTCTCTACGTGTCTTTTATTGCACCCACTTAACTTAAATTAGCTTTTAAGTTAGCATGTTAACTGGGTGTACATGCTGAACGTTGACCTAATACAGCGCAGAATGTGAGAGCTGGTTAAGCAAGCTGATGTGACACAGGTATGTTTTAATTCTTTCTCTTCCTCCAGCACCCATATGCAAGATCTTCAGGAGGTGACCCAGGATCTTCACTATGAGAACTTCCGCTCTGAGAGGCTCAAACGAGGCGGCAGGTTGTCATCTTATGGTTATATGCTGTTTCTTCCTCTTCTGAATTTATTTTTTGGTGTCTCTCTCTCTGTGTCTCTCCTACCATTTCATTGCTACGATTTGGTAGATCATGGACAGCTCTGTAGCTCCAGTAAGCACCAAGTTCAGTCAACCAGCTTACACTGAGTGTAAGAAAAAGTATTATGTAAATCTAAAGAGACAGTTGCGGCATTAGAAGGGTGTAGTTAGATCTCTGCTTTGGTTTAAGGCTTGGAATGTTTGAGGTAAGTAAGTAGGGCAGATGTCTATGATAAATGTTGTCTTAAATCTGCAAGTTAGGTCAGTGCTGATATGTTAAAAAAAGGTTTTTTTCAGAATTAACTACTGGGATATTTGGACTGCGTCTTTAAAAAGAGAAACTCAAGTCCTTCTGCAGTGCTTTATTAAACATGGTGTATATATAAATAATTTTCTTTGCATAACAGTTACAGGAGAATGTCTTTCAACCCTATTTTGAGCTGTGGTGGGTAGGGCACAGCTTTCCTGGTAAGAGAGATGGGCAGAACACCCCATTTTTCATTAAAATAGCAGGGTTTGTAAAGCTGAGTTTGTGAGTCCTTGTTGAAAACTAGGTGTTTCCTGGTTTAGATTTTTTTAGTTGCTTCTCTTATTTCAACCACTAGAGGGTTTCATAATTGCACATTTCAGTGGGTTTGGTATATTTTGCAAAGCTTTTTCCATCATGCTGTTGACATAGGTTTTGTCATGTGCCTAGTCAGTTTTCAGGAAAAGGGATTTGTCTCTGCCTGTAGCATTGGCCTACAAGTCCGGTTTTCCCTTCAGGCAGGCTGATGTGCTCTTCTTCCCTGACTTTAAATCCTGTCTTCTGAAGTTCAAGCTAAAAAAATATTTTTGCCAAGTTCTGGTGCCTGTTATCCAACAGGTATGTACAAAGGTCTTAGAAGTAATGTAACCTAAGGTCATCCAGAGCTAAAATAACATTTGCCAATTTTTAGAGGATTTAAAGTTGCCTTTGCCAAGGACCTGTGACAGTAAGTTGCTGTTAAGTTGGGGCATCTTTCTTTGTGAAACTAAACCATGTTTTTGTGTCTTTTCTAAGTAGGTGGCCCATATATCTTTGTTTTCACATTTCTGAAGTGGTGCTAGAATGTAGTTAAATTTACTGTCAGTGAGGGTAGTTTGCACGTGAATTTATTTCAAACTTGCACCTACCCCACCAGCAGCGCTTGGCAATTAGTGCTTGTAGAGTGTATTCACTGATGTTCTTAGAGGCTTTTGGGCACAGAGGATTTTTTGACAATCTGTTTCTCTGTTAGCCTTTAACAAGCATCAGTTTGTTCTCTTTGCACTTTTGATGGCACTTGTGTGATTAGATCTGTTAGCAGATCTTCCCCATTGCAACATGGGAAAGGAGAAATCTATTAGCAAAGTGGTAGGTAATTTTGAAAATAGAGTACATAAAAATATTCTTATGTTTGGTTTCTTACTGTAAGACTGGAATGTCCCAATTAAACGAGTTTGCTGAGATACTGATTGAAAGCATTGGCTTAATTTTGACATGAGTAATCAATGTTTGTACTACACTTTAACCTGTTATGCAAAAGAAATCTTTTGGACTTGTAAAAAAAAGAAAAAGAAAAAAGTGACTATACTAGAAAAATAATCAAACTTCAAAGTCTTAAGTGGAGCAGAGGATAAAGGGTTCCCCCGATTGGAAGGATTCCAGATACGTACGGTGCTTGTGTTACTTCTGTGGTTTTGGTTATGAGCCTTTTTGATGTTTGGTAGCAAACATGGTTCATGAAGTTAGAGATGGGATAGAACTGCATCAAAGGAGGGTTCTGCCTGGAGGTAGCCAGGTTCCAGATACAGAATTTCTTAGACCACTGGTTATTTCACATGTTGCTTCCATATTTTGTTAACATCTTGTCCAACATGACCTTGAACTTATATTTTGATTTAGTTGTATTGATTTATTGCACGGACGAAAGAGAAGAATCGACTACGTGTTTGCAGTATTTCTGAATTTGCTATATCTGTGTGGTACTCAAATTGCAATCAGTTAAGATAACGCTCAGGGAAACTGCTATACTTGAACACCGTTCAGAAATAGTTTTTATTGATACTTACACGTGAAGATCTGTCATGTTTTAAAGTAATAGCTAGAACGGTTTATACTTGTTCTGGGCATAACTTTATGAAGGAATGAGGGATAAATTGATGTCTTGAAAATGCTTTAAAAATAAGCCATGAATTGCAGCTATGTGGAGAACAGGTTTCGATGACATGTGTTTGTATTATGAAACTCTGACATGTAAGATGTGTTCTAAGAGCCTTGATTTTTGTCAACAAAGCATTCTCTGAAAGTTCAAAATCTGGAATGTATGCACATTATTGAACAATATTCCTCTTATTTTAGGAAAATTGAAGACGAAGAAGTAAACAAAGACCAGATTCTGCTTGAAAAAGAAGCCGAAGTAAGATGACAGAACTCTGCACTCTTGTGATGGGGGGATTTTTATTCTTGTGTCACTACTTTAGGTCAAATGATTTATATAGTCTTGGTAATTCATAAAGGAAAAGACAGAACTTGCTGATATAGAGTTATTCAAGGTGCAGTAATAAAACAGAACGTGAAGAGGTGTAGAGGAATCTCAGGATACTGATTTATTGGAACAGGGGGAATCTGGTAAAATGCCTGACTCCATTGTAGTAGTCAGTGATGGATGTAATGCATGTTGTGTGGGGAGGGAGCCATCCTCACAGGAGGGAAGGTTCTAGAGGTAGCAATTGCAGACTGGGAAAAAGTCAGTCCAGCTCTGCAGTAAAGGAGGGAACAACGGTAGGAATTGTCAGGAATAACGAACGAAACAGGAATTCTCATTCTGCCACTATGATAAATCCATAGTGTGTTGCTCTAACACTGTTTTCATTGTCCCCTAGCCCAAAAAGGATGTAGCCAAGAATAGAAAAAGTACAGTGATAGCAAAAAGTGAGCAGAAAGGCTGAAGTGACGATCTGAAGCAGGTCCTGTACAAGGGGAGATTCGATTCATGTTCTTGTTGGGAAGCAGATGACAAGAGGGGAAGGATATAGTAATGGGCCTACATAATCATAGATGGCAGAGTGAATGGGAATCTACTATACAAGCAACAGGTCGCGTTAGTGAGATTAATGGGCGGCTGATTTCAAATAAAAAAAAAAGATAGTTTTAAGATAGTCTGTAAATTGTGGAACTCATTAGCATGGTATTTTGTGCATAGCAATAATGCAGATAGGCTCAAAAATGCTGAGAGACTGGAGACTTTTTCTTTCTCCATGAACTTGCTCACTAAATACAAAGGTAGAATTTTTTGGTTTAGCAAGTTCAGAATTGACAGATTTCTGGAGTTTGAGAGATACATCAGGAAATACTGCGGGTGTGCACATGGCTGTTAGGCTCTTTCATGCAATTGCTAATAGCCAGTGTTGGAGAGAAGGCTGAGTTAGGTGGACTTTTTGGTCTGCTCTGGCATGAGCGGATGCTTAGTCTTCTACTAGTGGTCTTAGCGGCTGCCCAAGTCCCAAAAGATAACTAGAGTAAAAATGAAAAGGGTCGTTGTTTCAAGGAATATGGAAAAAGAATAGTGTAAACATTTCACAGGTTTAACTATTCATTATTAAGCTTAACAGTTTAAGTTTAAAGTGTAAGTGCACAAAGGCAAAGACACCCAAATGTATTTCAGTGAGGTTGGCTTCCCACCTGTCAGAGTTGGGTACGATAAAAGAATTTAAGTATTGTGCATGTAACATGGCTGAATTCATCTTAGTAGCTGAGTTACATGATTACCCTGTGCTTAAATATTGCAGTGCTCTAAAACTGAACTTGCAACCATTTTTAATAATGCTTATGTCTCCTTGGATGATTTGTCTGTAATACTCGCTCCCACCTAGACATCACTAGCAAGGAAAGTAATCCTGACAGTTCTTTTTAGTGACAGATAGAGATGTAGTTTGGAGGGACATAAACAAGCTGCTTTTCTTCTGGTGATAAGCTTTAGTAACTGTTTGTTCAGCACTTCAGCAGCATCATTTTTATGCATTTAACTTCAGAGGTAGCAAAGACTTCCATTTTGGGATGCTTAAAATCTCATCCCAAATTACAGTAGTAAAGCCTGCTTCTTTCGGTCAGTAAATTTCCAGCCTCTTAATGGATGAAGAAGAGCAGTAGGAAAAGATGCCATAACCTGAGGTTCTTACCCATCAGATAAAGATAATGCAGATATGTGTTCCCTCTTTAATATAAATAATTAATAGTGTGGCGGCAGTGAGGAGTCGTATTCTGAGGTGAGATTAGGCCACAGGATTCTTCTGTGCTCCTTTTCCAGCTTCGTCGCATGCAGGAGATGATTGCGAGAATGCAGGCGCAGATGCAGATGCAGATGCAAAGTGGAGAAGGAGATAGCAGCACGGTTCAGGGACACCATGTATAAAGTCTTTGGTAAGATGTTCAAATAGCCACTTAAAGGGTTTTTCTTTTAACTACTCATTATTGTGGTTGGTATTGAGAAGTTTTGGAAAAACGTTTAGAAGGTGGGTTTGCATAGGTTTCAATCTTACTTTTAATTTGTAAGGTTTAACTACTGTTTGTGAAGTGAAATGGCTTGGAGGCAAACTAAACATTAGTGTGGTTGTGTGTGTATATGTTTTTTTTTTTTTTTATATATATATATATATTTTCAAATTTTCCAGAAAGTCAATGCAGTATATGCTGGCAAGAATCATGGAAGGAGTCTTTGAAATTGCATAAACAGGTGTTTCTCAAACTCATAATGAAGTAATTTCATTGTGACTTTTAAAATGTTTGCAGTTTTTTCAGGTTTCTAACTCTAAGAAGATAGCTGATCTTAAATTGTATTTTTCTGTCTTGGTTTTAGATTACTTTATACCCTGACTTAGAGGAGGCGTTTGGAGTTGAATTACGATGGTGTTATACCAGAAAGGATGCCTTTTGCTCAACATGTGACTTGGCGTTTGCTTTAGAATTTAATGTGGAAATGAATTGTGGTAATTCTTGTGATGTGTATTTCATAACATGTACTCAGTTGGTATTTTATATATTATACACATTTGACTTTGTTTTTTGTTTAGTAATTCTTATATTGAGCTTATATTTCCCATTGTATTAGGGATACAAAGTAAACATTGAAACTTTTCTAGCCTGATAGGGCATTAGATAATTTTTTTTTTAATATGGCTTATTAGCTTCTTGCTTTTAAATTTGTATTACATGAACAGCTGTCAGTGATATCTTGTTCAGTGGCATGTAACAGTCACCTCACTAGGGATCCTTGAAAGGTTAATTTTATATTTTTTGCAGTGTTTACAGGTGTGTGTCTGTGAGACCATCAGCCCTTTTTCTGTCTCTGCTCAGTGCAGATGATTTTCTTGGCCTCTGCAAGTATCAAATTAAAATTCAATCATGCCTTGTGTCTTAACAAAAGAAATAAGAGGAAATGCCTCTTTAAGAGGCACACTGTATTTTATATGACAGACATTATTTCCTTCAGATTTAACCTTGAGGGACATATATTCTTTATTGTTTGCCTAAAATGTCTTACTCTATTGCAGATAATTTTGAAGAGTTTCTTGTAGGTCAGCACAAATCAGTCCTACTATTTTCTGGCATTACTGTAGCCAAATAAACTTGAATGATGCTGATACTGTTAAATGAGGCAAACCCCAAAGAGTAGTTTTCTATGCACAGGTGTTTCCTATATCCAAATGCATAAGAAATTCTAGATTCCTAATGAGTATTTTCATACGATTTTTAGGGCATTGCAAACTGTTAATTGTAGTATAAAGTATATACTAGCACACTTCTCTTTTTTTTTTTTTTTTTTTTTTTTTTTTTTTTTTTTAAAAGTGATCTGTGCCTGACAGGTTCAATGCAAACTGTATTTTAAGGTCTTGCTCCAAGACAGAGTTAGCAGTATTACTTCGGAAGTGACTCCGATGACTTACACTTTTTTTTTTCTTCTTCAGCCAAGGTCACTTTCCTTAACACTGGTAGTAAAGGAGACCATTTGTTAGCTTGGCTGGACTTCTACTACATCTCGCGTCTGGTATTGTATTTGTAGTACGTAATAACAGCTATAGTGTACAGCTGCGTAGCTGGTACCTGATATGGTAAGCAGTAATACACCATGGTTGGTTTTTCTACTACTTCTGATAAAGCCAGCAATCAGATTTCCTAATCTGATCTGTTACAAAACATTGTTACCTGAACAGCTAATAAATAGAATTGCGAGTTTTTTCTCTTCTTTGAGCTCAGGTGCAGCTGTGACTTTTATAAATTTTTTTTAATGTTTCTTTGAAAAAATTAATAGGATTTCTACAGCTAATGTGTAATTCCAGTGGTACTTAAGTGGCTAGATGAAATATAAACCTGCTAAGCAACTAAAATTTTTACCTGCCTGAAACTGCTGTTGATGAATTGTTTTACATTTGAATCTTTCTAAAAATGTGAAGTAAAATCCAGCATCGTAGCCTTTGCTAGCGACCTCCAGTTTTCTTCTCAAAGGCAATTACTGTCAGAGTTTTGCACAACTCATTTGACCTTCCCTAACCTTGACAAAAGTGAAAACGAGAACCTTTTTGTATGTTGAGAAGCACAGAAGTAGTAAGTTCCATTTTGTCGAATATTTACATATAAAACTTAGATGCATGCACTTCTAAGTTCTTGTCTTGCTTTTTCGAGAGAGCGTGTAGAAACAAAATAACATGGCAGTATTGTCAAAACACTCCGCAATACCTTATTTATTTCCTCAATCTTTTGATATATTTTTGTGAATCAGTTGTCATAAATTTACCAAAAGAACTTACTATAAACTTAAGTCATCAAATACTTTGTGAAGTCCCATGTCGTTCTTCAGTTGCCACAAATCTGGGGGTTTGGGGGTTTTTTTTGTTTATTTTGTGGGGTTTTTTTCCTGATAATGTAGCATTTGTCTACTGTTAAGCTATTTGTCTGGTATCTCTGTTAAATGCTTTGAACACAGCATGCTGCAGGCATTGTGTGCTTTGCCAAGGAGAGCAGCTGTGGGACGTTCGTGTTTTCACCTACAACCTTGGTAGGGAATGGTAAGCTGCAATAGTACTATGAACCTGTACTTGAAGAAAAACTGTGAAATCTATAATGTATGCAAAGGGGGACTGGTTGTACATGTAACTCTCTCTGTGTATGTTGGTTTGATAGTTTTTTTCCTGTATTTTCTAACATGGGAACAAAAGCAGATTGTCCATGCATTCAGTGCTGTTTGGTCACTACCTGTGGAATTATTTTAGGCATATCATGTATCTATTAAAATATTTGATTAGGATAAAGTATTCAGTTTGATTCTTAGGCAAATAATTTTTGATCTACAAATTCTAGCAGGAGAAATATTTTCATATGTGGTTTGTTGGTTTTTTTTTTAATAGGAAAAAGCAAGTTTATGGCACTTGCCATTTTCACTGAAATACTTTAAGACAGCTAATTGCTTCTTCTTCCCAAGTCTTTTCCCCTTTACTTTTCTTGTGATGGTCTTGCAATTGATGGCTTCATGGTATGACATGAAAAGTGAGACTACCTTTCTCAGATTCTGTTTCGGACAAACTCAACTACTGGTAGAAGAAAGACTTGGGTAGAAGAAAGATATGGAGACAAAAGGTACATGTTGTTTGGTGGCTTGCCAAACTGGCCACAACTCTTTTTCTGTAGCAGCATTGTTACGGTTTTTATTTTAGGAGTCAAAATAATTTTAAATTTGCAGAGCTTTATAGTTGGTAGCAAAAATTACTTGCTCTCGGTACAAAAATCTGTTATATTCTGTTTTATGTACTGCCATTAGCCAAGGCTATAATAAAAAATGCTATAATACGCTCTTTTTATTTTGTTATGATTCTTTATTATAATCAACCCTGTCAATTTAATTTGTTTGTGGTGATATGTTTTTAATATAAGGGAGAAATGCAGATGTGGTTGAAAGAGAACACATTGATGAACCCGCACAAAATTCAGTCATTAAGTATCGTGTGCTCTGGGTGTACTGGTACAGTGCATTTCCCTCTCGGTGTTCCCAGAGCTGCCCAAGTCCCACCTCTGGGATCATGCTTTTTCAGCAGCTCTCACCAAACTTGCATGTCCCTTAATTATTATGTTAGCATAGAATGAAGGTGCTCGTGATGCTTTACGTGTTAAGAGTAATTGTTTTCTCCAGTGAATCATGCCTCATCTCTGGAGAGAGCGAAAGGGTGATTGATCTTTGTTCTAGATATTCCATAATAATTTAGAGCTCATCTTCCTGTGAAACGACTTCAGTGACCCCTGTGGCTGTTACAGATTAAGAGCACCAGGCTGTGTCCTTGTTTTTGGATTCTTGAGCTAACTGTTAAAACCAGAGGATTTTACAGGAGTACTGTAAATTTGGAATGTGTGGCTTTTGCATCTGCCCTGGCCTGGGCTTTGGGTTGCTGTATTGGATTGCTTTGCATTGCTGGGAGGCACACATTACGGGTCAGACCGCTCCACAGCGGCAAAACCCGTGCATGTTGCGACCCTTCGTAAATGGTTTTAAATTATCTTTATGCTTCATTTATCTGAAGTGTTTAGTGTGGAACTGGTACATTAAAGGAAGATCCATCTTTAGGGTATAGTGAGAGAAGAGGCAGGGAAGTATTCTGAATATGTCAGACCTACTTTTTGAAAGAAGACTTTTTGTATGTCCTGATTGTATTTTTTTTTTTCAGAATGGCATCCTTTCTGTCAGGTGTAGAAGGTGTACTTTCGTGGAATTCAAATCCAGTTCTGGAAAGGAGTGCTGGAAAAGAATTGCACTAAGAGTTGCACAATGAAATCATTACTGGAAAAGTTATTACCAAAAAAAAATCTTCAAGATGTGTTAATTCTGTGCACATAAAAAGAATGGTAATTGTGGACGGGGACTGCAATAGCATGTCAAAACTGACTGTGTTGGGTTTGCATGGCAAGGTTTTGGTAGCAGGGGGGGCTACAGGGGTGGCTTCTGTGAGAAGCTGCTAGAAGCTCCCCCTGTGTCTGATAGAGCCAATGCCAGCCGGCTCCAAGATGGACCCACCACTGGCCAAGGCAATCAGCAACAGTGGTAGCACCTCTGTGGTAATGTATTTAAGAAGGGAAGAAACAACCTCGGGAAGTTTTTTGCAGCTAGAGAGAGGAGTGAGAAGATGTAAGAAACTCTGCAGACACCAAGGTCAGTGCAGAAGGAGGGGCAGGAGGTGCTCCAGACACCAGAGCAGAGATCCCCCTGCAGCCCGTGGTGAAGGCCATGGTGAGGCAGGCTGTCCCCCTGCAGCCCATGGAGGAAGGATGAGGGGGTGTAGAGATTCCACCTGCAGCCCGTGGAGGACCCCACGCTGGAGCAGGTGGAGGCACCTGAAGGAGGCTGTGGCCCGTGGGAAGCCCACGCTGGAGCAAGTTCCTGGCAGGACCTGTGGACCCATGGAGAGAGGAGCCCACGCCAGGGCAGGTTTGCTGGCAGGACTTGTGACCCCGTGGGGGACCCACGCTGGAGCAGTTTGCTCCTGAAGGTCTGCACCCCATGGGAGAGACCACTCTGGAGCAGTTGGTGAAGAACTGCAGCCTGTGGGAAGGACTCACGTTGGAGAAGTTGGTGAAGGACTGCCTCCCGTGGGAGGGACTCCAGGCTGGCGCAGGGGAGGAGTGTGAGGAGTCCTCCTTGTGAGGAGGAAGGAGCGGCAGAGACACCGTGTGATGAACTGACCACAACCCCACTGCCCGTCCCCCTGTGCCGCTGGGGGAGGGGGGGAGGGAAATGGGGGGTGAAGTTGGGCCCGGGAAGAAGCAGGGGGGGAGGTGTTTTATGATTTGATTTTATTTCTCATTGCTGTACTCTGTTTTGCTTGGTAATAAATTAGATTAATTTTTTCTCTAAGTTCAGTCTGTTTTGCCCGTGACGATAATTAGTGAGTGATCTCTCCCTGTCCTTATCTCGACCCACCAGCCTTTCATTGTACCTTTTCTCCCCTGTCTAGTTAAGGAGAGGGGTGATGGAGTGGCTCTGGTGGGCACCCGGCCTCCAGCCAGGGTCACCCCACCGCACTGACGTGTAAAACACCTCACAAAACTGGGCAAACGCAGGTAAGCTTTCTGTTCAGGAATGTGCAGGTTAGTGCCGGTGGCCTTCTCAAACCTTCTCATTATACACTCCTATGGAGGGAAAAAAGGAAGACTGGGATTGGGGGTGGGGAAGGATTATGAGTTGTTTTAGTAAAATATTAAAATCATGATAAACCCAACTATCCACTTTGAAAGGAAATGTCCTTTGTACGTTGTTTTGCCATTGACAGTGCTAGAAGGAATGTTACACAAATGCATTTTTGTAGGCATCACGTCGACTTACGTGCTTTCGTGCTGGAACAAGTTTTATTTTCCTTTACAGCTGCTTAATAAACCCAAGCTATCACATTATTTTGGAGGAATTGCAGTGCATCGTTAGTATATGGCTATGCAGATAAACTCATATTATATGCAGTAGCATAATACAGCTGAATATACTTGGATGCAGATTTTCTGTGTAAGTGTGTGTGTATCTTTTAACCTTTTTCTCTGGATTGATTTGTCATCTAATTCATGCCTGCACTTCTACGGATATTTCTTTTCCAGTCGTTTTCGCCCACTCGTACCGTTCTTGAACATACTTAGGATTGATTTTCTTCCGATCGTCTCTGTGCTATTTGGTAGCTTTTTCTTTTCTCTCTTTACACTCCTGCCCTTTCTTTGCTTTTTCCATACACTATCCTGCAAACTTCCAGCATTTTTCTTGTATTTCATCTGCACCTACGGGGTAACATTCTTGTAGGTTCCGCTTCTAATTAGTGACAGTGGGTTGTTGACAGCAGCATTCCCTTTTCTGAACAGAGGAGTCGGAGCTGACTCCCTGGCCTCTGTGGCTCTGCAGCGAGGAACGAGGAAGGATATTGGCTTGTGTACCTGGTTCAGGTCGTTCCGAACGTTGGGATGGCTGGGCTGGAGATCAAATTTACACTGCTTGCTCCAAGGCTTTCCATTTTGTTGACGCCTGTGGATGAATTAGTCATAGTCCTCTCTTCATAAAGACTAATGACCTCAGAGTTAGCGACTGAGAAGAAAGCTGTCTTGTGATGCTAGAAGAAAAGAATGCTTGGCATTTCATTAACAAATTCTACTTGCAGTTTACTATCCTGGGCAACAGTATCGAGAAGTCTAGTACAAGAAGGGAGGGAGTTTTTTATCGCTTTATCTTCTACAAAAGGATATCATCACAAGGCTCTGAAAGAAACGAAGTTCAGACTTGTGAATTGTAACTTTGATGGCAGTTGACTCCTCTGTTGTTTGTACCTGAGTAGACAGCGTGAGTGCAGGGAAATGTCTTGTTTTCAGGTCACTGTCCTGCACCGGAGTCCTGTTTATCACGCGGTCGACCAGACTTGCTTGGGTCTTTGTGAGTGTCTAGCACGGACGTGGCTGGGCACACCTTGTGTGTCCGTTTTATGGACTACTCTGTGACGTTCTTGCTGGTTTATCTGGCTTCTGTGTCCCGAAGGAGGATTTTCATCAGGATTTTGCTAGCTTGTTTCACAGATTCGGTGGTTAAAAAAAAAAAAAAGTGAACAAAATACCTGCTAACTCCTGTTTCTTGATGTCTGTGTAAATAAAAATGAAAAACATCACTTTTCCTGCATTTTTCTGGACGCTTACTAGTAGATCCTGAAATGCTGCGTGCTTTATGGAAGTATTTGCAATAGAGGGCAAACAAGGTTGTTAACTACTGACAGTCTGGGGACCGTGCAAGAATATAATCCATAAAGGCTTGGGGAAGAATTGGAACTGTCTCTCAGGAAGACATCACACAGGAATTCAGTACAAAGAAGTGATACGATCTCCCATGTTTGCTGTTTTCCCAACACTGTGCATGGAATAGTGCGCAAACAGCTTAACACTGGGCTCCCACTGGCAGATAGCGGGAGAGAACCAGAAAGAAACTCTTAAAGGATTCCCGCAGCGGAAAGAAAGGTTTCATTTGGGTCATTAAAACACCTTTATCATTCAATTTGCTGTAGAGCTTTTCCCACAGCCAACAACTCCAGGATGCGTTTCTCGGGAGAGTTAAAATGAGCAGTTCCGCTCACAACTTGCTGCCGTAGAGCAGCACCGTCTGTCACCTCTTTTCTGGGCTGCAGCGCATCCTACTCGCACGGCGAGCCTGGAAGGCGAAAGGCCGGGCACGGAGTCCGGTTTGCCAGCGAGGCCGGCGTTCTCCCTGCGCTGGAGCAGCCCTTGGGGTTGTAGCTGCGGCGTCCTGCTGAGCTTTCTGCTGTGTGTCACCCTGGTGCCGGCGCGCACGGGCAGACTGTGAGCGAGCGCGGCACCCGCGTCCTGTGCTGATACCTGCTCCTGCAGCAGGATAGGAAGATTTGAATGATGCTGACATCGGCCTGTTGTCACAGTAACCAGGTGAAGTGAAGCTGGATTTGGTGGTGTAGTTCTGGGTCAAGTTGACAAACCGAGAGCGGAGGGAGGAAGAATTGTTTGTGGAAGGAGCGGTTTGCTGGCCGGCTTTGACGGTGCAGCCCAGACACGACGGGATCGCCTGCTCTGGCTCACAGCCGTGCAAGGGTGTGTCGAAGTTTCAGGTCTGTCGGGGAGTTTCTACAGTGTGTAGCAAGGTGAGATCTTCTGATGGAGCTGTAATGTTTGCAAGTTTAGTTTCGGTGCTTGAAATGCAGTAGACAAATGAAGCTCACTTCCACCCACAGGAATAATGAGAGCCTGTAAATCTAGCAAGACGGAGGAGGCGTCCGGCTTTCCCAGACAGGGAACAACGTGCTCCTTGGAAACTACCTCTGGCTAGAGTAGCGGCGGCCCCGCAGGCAGCCTGTTCGGCTGTAAGAAACAGGTCCCACACAGCACGGAGCGCGGCGCTTTGGTCGCTGTGGGAAAGACCAAGCGCCTTGATAGGAAAAGAATGAGGAGAGCTACTAACGTTGCTGAGCTACTAACGCTGCCAAGCCTGGGGCTTACTCCTGCTCGCTTTGTTTGAAACTCAGCCTAAATGGTTTTGTAGGACTGATGCAGCTAATTGCGTCTGCTGTAGTCTCAGCCCTCCTTGGATCCTCAGCTGTGGTGATGTAACTGGTGCTTGGCGCATCAGATTTAAGGTACGGCTGCGTTCCAAGAGGGGTCCACGTTGCCAGATACAATTTCTGCTCAACCGTGTAAGTCGCGTAAAGGAAGGTATGGCTACAGGTCAGAGATATTTGAGTTGTAAGACATGCCAGCCATTAGCAGCTTCGCTGCGTTGAGGTATCATGCTTAAAGCGCCTCGGGCTGGCTGTCCTCCTGGGTTTTATTGAGTAACAAATTGAGGCTGGTGGGGCAAAGAGAAGGAATCGCCTCATTTCTGTAAGTGGAAGCCAAAAAATTCATGGGAAAATTCCCATGTAGGTAACAGAGGAGCTCCCAAGTTGTGTGAAGATAACTCAGCGTATTCTACAGAACGAGTAAACAAACACACCCTGAGAGCTAATGCAAAACACTCATTAAACAGACACTCTGCTGCTTCAACAGCGTATTTATTAAAAAAAGGGAAAGGCGCTGACAGTAAAATGCTTTGTTCAGAACATGCCCACTCCTGTGCCTCGTAATTTGCAGTTCCCCCGTTGTTTTAATATTTTTTGATTCATTTGCACTTTTAAAGAAGCTTGTCCATAAGGGAGAGCCTAAAACCCAGGTCAGTCTGTTCCTGTAGTGGTACTTGCCCTGAAGAGCACGTGCGGTTTGGATCTCCAGCGCTGCTGCAGTGCAGCGGTTACCTTGCTGACTGGCACTCTCTTGGGGAAGTTTATACCCAGAGCAAGAAAACTGGTTTTAATCTTCCTTTCGTGCCCAGAATTTCGGGCTGCCTGCTCTCTCTGCTTTGGAAGGCAGAAAAGCAGCGTTGCAGGAATGGCGGCACACGTGTCCGACCCCGGGCTGTGCTAGGTTTCTGCCTTTCGGCGTCAGCGGGGAGTTACGTACTCTGTTTCCTGGCACGAATGGCTGGAAGGATTTGTTTGGTTTTGGGGACAGAAAGGGGAAATCTAGCAGTTGATTGTTTTGCTAGCAGTCTACCATTTGGCTGCCTCATTTTTGAAAGTAACTTAAGGTAGGACGGTTAGTCGGTGTTACTGAAAACCTCCCATCAGGTTAATTTGGCAGTAAAATAATTGCCACGCTTATCTGTGATTAGTGTTTGTAGATCCTTAGTCTTTCTTTTTGTTCTGAAGTATCCTGGCTATGGAATAGGACTAGGCCTTTTTCTCCTTTATATTTAAGATACTTTTTTTTTTTTTGGAAACCTACATCCTTATAAACTGAGCTTTTGCGTAGTTGCGTCAACTAAAGTTTATTGGGATGTGAAAAAGAAGTGATCTTTTTTTCTTGTTAGAATTTCAGATTTTGGGAGAGTGGCGACTTCTGTTCGGCGGTGTCTTGTTTTCCCCCCACCAACTGCAGAAGTTTTTGATGTAGATCTTTGAAGCGCCGTACAAGTCGTGACTGGATTGAACCCTTGTGCGGCTCCTCCGAGGTAACACATGCTAGCCTGGCTTCATGGATAGGGAAATCAGATGAACCCCAATGAGATTTAAAAAAAGAGAAAAAGAAAGCGGGGGGGGAGATTTCTGACGCTCCCGATTGCACCGGGGGGGGTTTAGGCCTCGCTACTGCAGACGTGCTCGGTTAACCTCACCGTGCAGGGCTGGTTAAGTAAAACAGAGAAAGAACTTGCATAGTTGTAGGAAAGACTGTTTCGTGTCTGCTTAATGTTTAGGCTGTTACAGTCAAAGAACTAACATCTGTCAAAAAAGCTCAGGATTCAGTTTAAAGCAAATTTAGGGGAATTCTGGGGACACTTGTGCTCTTCCACACTGGGATGGATTTACCACATGGGGGCAATATGCGATCGGACTGCGTCCGTTCCTTCCCATCTACCTATCGATTAAAATGGGAGGCGCACTTGGCAGTTTTTGCCTGGACTTTTGTTTTGGCGTTGCTTTGCAGCTTATGTGCGCTCTTGGTTTTTGTCCTGTCGATCCAGAACTGGTGCTGGCCACAGGCTGAACCTTCTGGGTAGGAAGAACGTGTTCAGGCAAGCGCGCTCATCGGGCTGAAAGAAGTTGCAGAGCAAGTGCCTGCGTGTGTGCGCGCGCAGGTACGAACGTATGCTGTGCTTAATTTGTTTGTTATAATTGCCCCTTTCAACCATGAGAGCTAAGTTAAAATACAGATACCATTATGGAAGTCAAAGTAGGTGATTGCAAAAAAGGATTGCATCCACTAATTTTTTCCGTTAGCAGACTAGCAGAATTTTTTCCTGTATGTAAGTGCCCATACCTGTTCTAGAGAATTGGGTAATATTGAAGGTTTAATTCGAGGTCGTAGGCTGAGGTTAGAGGACTTTGCACTTTATAAAGGACAATGTAATTGCTAGGTAGAGCGTGTGTAGAAGGGGAGCAGCCTGAGAAGCCCGAAGGGTCACCCCTGTGAGAAGTGCTCTGGCAACATTGGGGTGGGGGAGGCAGAGGAATTTAAGATTGGAAGTAGAACTCCCCGACAAAGACTCTGCAAATTTCCATAGCATGGAAATTAGTTTCTGTAAGTTGGTTTAGCAAGACACTGCTAATGATGAGTACCTTTGGCATTTTATCTCTGCCAGTAGAGCAAGGCACATTATAATGGGTTTTGAAGCATCTTCATTAATTACTGTTAAAGAACAGTGTTTCTCCTGTGCCTCCAGGTCAATGGTAACAGTAAGCGAACCTGGTATAAGAGAGTAATTCCAGACAGTGGTATGTACAGGTATGTCTGTGTTAGTCATTCTTTGTGCTGGTCACGCGGATCACATCTCCAGTTACCCGGCAATTCCCATTCGCCTTGGCTGGAGCCTTTCCCCTTTGCTTATGACAGTCAGCGTATTGATCAAACTCCAGGATTTCACACTCTTTTTCGTGTTTTCCTACCATCTGGGGTACAAGTTGGCTGCGAGTACAGAACACCACCTGGCTATAATTGCTGAAATGGGCTTGGGTTTCCTGTTTGAGAAGTGGTCTGATGCAATTCTGAGCTGTTACTTAGAGAACTTGTTTATCACCGACGAGACAGGTTGAGGAACGATAGCCCAGTCTCTACTGAGATGTCTGAGCCGACGTGGAAGGCAAATCCAGAGAATGGGTTGGTGAGACAAGGCAACTAGTCTCCTGCCTGGTTCTGCTGCTCAGAGCATTACAAACTGAAGTACTTGACTGAGCTCTTCTGGGGTGAAAAGCTTTCAGATCAGGAATGTGACCAGAGTAGTCACTAATTGTCACGACAGTCAACCTAACATGTGAACACAGTTGTGGAAATGAGAATTTTTCCCTTGGTGAACCTCTGAGGAGCTCGACAGCTGGTACTGTGCCACCAGGTCCTTAAAAGTGATGGGAAAAGAAGAGCGATCATCCTGTGGAGAAAGCTCTCAGCCCTTCAGTTAGTCCTAAGTGACACTATGCTTAGGCTTAGGTTAACGATGCATACAGCAAATTGTTGAGTATCTCTAGGGAGCAGCTGATGGGAGAATTGCAGTACAAGGCACTGCACTAGCTTGACCCAGAGTAGGACAACAGCAGTGAGCCATGGCATTCAGAGCTCTGTGCACTGTCCCCCCGGGGATTCCGGTGCTTCGGCTGGCCTACCTGCAACGAAATCCATACCAATTCATCTGCGTATCTCCAGCCTTGGCATCCTACACGTCTTGTCATTAGAGAGCCCCAGTATAACATGCTGGAGAAGTGAACTGGCAACGTGCAGCCCAGTTAAAACGGGGAAGCGTAGCGTACGTGCCATGAAACGCTGGCTTAACCGATGGTAACCATTTCCATCCTCAGCTATACCCATCTTCTGCTATCGACAGATGGGGAGACATTAACGTAAGTTTTTGGAATCGCTTGCCTTGTTGTTATGAGACAGGAGACCTCTAAGAAATGGAACTTTGCAGTACGTATTTGGAAAAAGTGTGCTAACAAAATTATCAATAGGTATAATTTTTCAGTCTGCAGAGTTTCTCTTTGCTATGATGAAGAATTTGAACAGAAAGAAGCTTTTCCGGCTGCTGTTTCTCTTGGTTGGACAAGAATTCTGCTTTGAAAGTCTTCCTCCACCCTCATCCAGACAGTGATTAAGGAAAGAGATGACATCATAGTGCATTAAAGGGTAATTCTAATTATCCCACTCAGGCCAAGAGGAGTATATGATGTAGATTATCTGTAACATTAGTCGAGTGAATGAGTTACACCTCATTATCACTTTTTATCTCACAAGGATAACATTGCATTTTGTCCTGACACAGCATCCTTCCACTAGCAACAGCTGACTTTCCTGCGTAAGGACATCATTCTTCTTCTAGCTTTGTTCTTTAAACTTCCTCCTCCCAGAAAGGGTTCAAACACACTGCCTGGATGGTCAGAAAGTTTGCTGTCATGGGAGTTAAGGAAACTCGGAGGTCTTTGTGGACAGCTGTGAAGAACATATCGCTGAGTCCATCTGTAGTGGGTTTGACAACCATCCATTCCTTCTTTTGGTTGGGAGTAGGAATCGCATCATCTGTTCCTGGGCTGTTCCCTGCCAAATGATTCAGTGAGCGCGGAGCTGGCCTCTGCTTCGAGCTCGTAGAAGTGGAGTCTTGTCCGTTCTCATCCCTTCCCCTGCTCCTGGTGGAAGGAACTGAAGATGGCCGGTGGTGCCTGGTCCTAAGCACGCAGGTAGAAGTGTGAAAATGGGTGGTGACTTCTCGAG
Organism: Grus americana; assembly: GCF_028858705.1. Taxonomy (NCBI): domain Eukaryota; kingdom Metazoa; phylum Chordata; class Aves; order Gruiformes; family Gruidae; genus Grus; species Grus americana. Next base: position 280,862 of record NC_072860.1, read on the forward strand.
CAGGGAAGAAGTCACTGTTATAGTGACTTGTATGTATGTTACAGGGGTTTTTTAATATATATATATATATATATATATATATATATATATATATGAGAAAACCTATTATAGAAAGGTCCATCAGGAAGGATGGTATTGGCTGCCCCGAAGAGTCGGGGATGCGGGTATGGAAAGGAGAGGCTTCTCAAGGTTCAGGCTCATGGCGGAACACTTGCGCATCCTGCCAAACTCCTCATGCTATGATGGAAAATAATTTTTTTGCCTGTGGTGGGTAGAAAGGCTAGAAATGAGCTGCGTGTAGAAACAGAGGGACGGGGTACGCGGACACTTAAACACACAGAACCTTCGGTGCCTTTTCATTACTGGATTGTTCCAGTGCAATAATTTACATGTGTTTTGTGCGAGCAATAAAAGTTAGCAATATACAGGGAAGCACAAACAGCAGGGTGTTGACGCTTCTAAACACTTTACTATACCTGTAATTATTGCTTCCTCTCTCTGATTGTTGTCGCACGTTGCTTTTAAAGTGATCACAGCAGATTTGTTCTCCAGCTTAGCAACAGCTGCTTTTTTTGCACAAGAAAATTCTGGTGCTCTTTTGAGATATTAAAGTGATTGAGATGAAGATGACTCTGAAGTGTCTGCACTTGAAAGGATGTGAAACTCTATTAGCGCTTAAGCTGCACATAAAATCGACTGCTCCATTTTCATTGCCTATGGAAGTACAATGCGAATGGTAGGCAAAACAGGATACCGAAACAGCCATTTCAGTAATGAAAGCACTTCAGTTGATTGGAATCACAAGTGTTTTTACAAATGGAGTTATCTAAAACATATATTTTTGCAACTTTCCTATTTTTTTTTGTATGCATGAGATTCTTCCGCTCCATTTCACTTTCTAAGGAGAAGTAATGGGACATATTTTTAAAACCTTGTGTCTTTTTTCTTTCTAAGAGATGAGAATGTTGCTAGTCGGGAATTACTCATGAAATTTGTGAGCTGCTGCTTTCTGTGGGTGAGAGCAGCGAAGCTCTCCAGGTTGAAAGGGCTGTTCTGCATGACTGATGTGTTTTGTTAACGTAAAAGTCATATGCTATGCTAATATTTTGTTTTTCAAATTGTTGCTAAAAGGTCAAGTTCTCAGGAACGAGGTGGCTCTTTGCATTTCTTGTGCTGTTGGCCATCAAACCCTTCCAGACTCAGAATCCGGAAGGCGCAAAGGTGTGTGCAGGCAGAGCTCTCTTCATCCTGCGCTGGATTTCCTGCAAGGTTTGGCTCTTGTCTGTGGCACTGAGGGACGGGGAGCGAGGAGGAGGATGTCCTGAAAGCCTTCAGCCCCTTGGTTGTGGGCAGCACCCCGTGCCTCGGTGCTGGGTCCCAGCACGTGGGTGCAGCACCCGCCTCTTCTCCCCCGCTCTGCAGTGCCGCGGCTCTTTCTGTCCCTATTTAAAACTCGTCCGTTTGTGAAAAACTTAGTTACCTAAATGAAAACCCGCAATGTTCGTCATTCAGAGCAAAACGCGCGGGGTTTGTTGCCTGAATCTCAGAGGCTGGTTGATGGAACGGCAGCTTCCCCAGAGCAGCCTTCGCCCCAGGTGTGGTTTAACCCCAACCGGCAGCTGGGGACGCAGGAGAGCGAACGGGAGCAGACTCCCGGGTTGAGATAAAGGCAGTTTCATGAGCAAAGCGAGACGAGGAATTCACCCCGCACTCCCCAGGGGCGTTCAGCCATCCCCAGGACAGCAGGCCTCCAGGAGGGAAGACAGATGCCACTGCCCCGCTCCTTCCCCTTCCCCCAGCCCCTTAGGCGCTGAGCATGACGTCACAGGGGATGCCATATCCCTTTGCTCAGTGGGGTCAGCTGTCCCGGCCGTGTTCCCCCCCCCCCCACCAGCTCCCCGGGCACCCCCGGCCACTCGCCGGCGGGGTGAGGGGCAGAGAGGCCCTTGGCTCTGGGGCACAAACCCACCGTCTCTGTGCTGCCCAAGCGCAGCCCCGCACTATGGAGAGCGCTCTCCCTCCGGCCGTGCCGACGGGCCGTGGCAGCGCTGCGCACCCCCGGGCAGGGCGCCTGGCCCCGGGGCTTCGCGTCCTCTTTCCGGGGGTGGGGGGAAGCTGGCGGCAGGAAACGGTTTGGGGTCAAGATTCTGCTAAAGCTTCCGCCTCCCCGGGAGCACAGGGGCACGGGCAGCGATCGGGCTCGTCCCGCGCGGCCCCGCCCGCCCCGGCACCCGCGCGCGGCCCCTCCGCGCGTGACCCCGGCCGGAACCGGGAGCAGGGCGGGGCCGCGCCACCGCCCCCGGACCCTCCGGCCCCGCCCCCGGACCCGACCGGCCAATGGCGGCGCCCGGCGGGCGGGGCGGGGCCGGCGCTGGGCCGGCGCTGGGCCAGTGCGCGCGGGCTGCGCGGGGCTGGGGTAGCTGCTGCAGCGGCGGCGGCGCGACGGCCTGGCCCTTGGCGTGAGGCGAGGTGAGGCGAGGCGAGGCGGTGGTCCCGGCCCCTCCTGACAGCCGGCCCTGCAGGCTGGGCGGCGCGGACAGGGGGAGCGGGCGGCGGGGCGGGAGCTGAGGGGGCCCCCCGGGCGGGCTCTGGAGCGGGGCTGCCGACGAGCGGCGCCCCAGGCCGGCGGCTCGGCTCGGCTCGACTCGACTCGGCCCGGCCCGGCCCGGCCCGGCCCGGCCCGGCCCACCCTGCGGCTCGGCCCGCCTGCGCGTCGGGCGCTTCCGCCGCCCGCGGCCGCTGTCGTGCGCTGCGGGCCCCGGGTGGAGGCTTTCGCATGGGAGCCCGGCCGGGAAGGGGGCCTGGCCCTGCCCGGCGCTGCCCGCGCCGCTGAGGGTCTGCGATCCTCGCTCCTCCAGCTCTGAGGGCGGGGGCTCTGGCTGCCGGGGGCTCGGGAGCGCCTTCCCCAGCGTGCCGCCGGGGGCCAGGCCTGGGCGGCTTCGCCACTTTCTTCTCAGGCTGGGAGCGTTTCAGCACCTGCGCCCCCGCCCATCCCATCCCCTCCCTGCGAGGGACCCCCCCGGAGCTCGCTGGGGTGCGAGGGGGTAGTGCTGCACCGCCCTGCTGGTTCCCTGAAATCAGTTGAAGAAGCGTTCCCGAAGCCCTGCTCGTCTGCTGGGGACCAGCTGCGGTCCTTCTCCACCCTTCCTGCCCGTCCATCTCCTCCTTCCAGGCAAGCGTGTGGTCTCTGGCACACGGTGCTGTTGGCCACAGCGGTGCACGGCTGCGGGACAGAGCCACGAGACCCCTTTCGTGGGCACGATGAGGGACGGTGTTTGTAACAGGAGTGAGGGCTCCGTGTTTCAGGGAGAGGCGTCTCTCCTGGTGCGTCTGGGGCACTCGTTGTCCTCATCCCTCTTTGTTGCAGTTGTCGGATTCCTGATGCGTCCCTTGGCATCACCTTGGTGTAGTGATGTTATTGGGTTGCTGTTGCCTAGTGAAAAGGGTAAAAGAGGAAAGTTTGCTTCTGGTGCACTGAAGGGACCTGATTTGAGAGCTCCTGCTGAGAGTGCTTCCTTGCTGCTCCGCGTGGGCTCCCACTGCGTGTGGTGGTGGGGATCCCTTTCTACGGGAGGCAGGGATCATCCTGCTCACACTGGAGAGCTGGGAAACTGGTGTTACTTCAGACGAGCCCTCTGCATAGAGGCGAGGGATGGAGTGTCATAATGACTCTGTCACTGACCAAAAGACACCGTACTCGGAGTTCCTTTGAAAGCCATTGGTATCTTGCACCAGCATATCCACAGGTGTAAGATGCCTTTCCACATTTGCTGCTAGCTGAAAAACACTGCCCTGCTTCTGAAAAATAAGTTTCTTCCATCCAAGTAGAAGACAAAAATCATTGCAACTTCGAAGCTGTTTCAAAAAGGCCACAAAAAGTACGTAGCTGCCCAAATTTTGTAAGTTTTGTTTGATCTGCCCCTTCGCTTGGGGCTGAGAGCGACAGTCATTCTGTCACTGTGCTTCAGGGAGGTGGTTTAGTTTTGATGCCAGGTCCTGGTTTATAGGAAATTATTAGGATAAGCGCTCAATGCAAAGAAGTTGAGGATGGGTGAATGCAAGGAAGGTTGTTTTTCTTAGAACCACTAATATTGTGGTAGCATTGCATTTTAGTTTTGCATTGATGAGGAGGTAAATGAGACCTTGTTCTGGCTTGCCTGGGGTGGGAGGCTCTCAGTGCTGTTGGACGCTTTCTCTGCTCTGCCTATAGAGCCTCTTTTTCTGCCGGTGCTTGCAGCCTGTCTCAGACTTCACTCTTCCATTTTCCTCCGCCTTTGATTTAGTTGGCCCCTTTAACTGAAACACTTCCTACATCATGGCACAGCAGTTTTTGTTAAGAAACGTCATATGTAGTCAGCTTACATAAAACATGATATGTAACTATAATTGGTGGTGAAACTGGAAATAGTGCTTGGCTAATACTCCTTACACTCTTGTTTTTCGAGGCAGTTGGAGCAGTCCAGGCTGTTTGGGGATTTTTAATAATTGTAACGGCATTAGTCGTGTGCACCAGGAGGGAACTGGATGTGGCGTGGGGAGATGCTCACATCTGCCACACAGCGGGCAGGGCACTGCTGTTCTAGGGGAATGTGGCTTGCTTCTGCGCATTGAGTTTTCTCCCTAGGTGCTTGTTAGACCTTTAAGGTCTGAATATATGCTGGCTGGGGCCTAGTGTAGCGGTAAATATTTTTAGGAATTTGTCATCAGGAAGACGCAAGGCCAGGGCCTGTTAAGTTTGCCGTTCCTGTTAGCACCTGTGAGGAGGGACTTTGACATCTTTGACATGACTTTGGTCTCTCCTGGCTGATAACCAAAGCTAGTAAAAGTACCCAGGAGCTCCTCATTCAGTCCGGAGCTGGGTGGCCTGCCTGGCTCACCTTCGGGAACCAGCTGGCTTCGGCTGGAGGGGAGGTTGCTGAAACCTCTCTGCCGCGGGGCTTCTCCGTGCACTACCTTGGCCATCGCCGCTCGCATCTCTTTCCTTTTGAGTACCTGTAGTGTCTGGCCCTTCTGGTAGCTGTGTATTCAGAACAGGATGAATGTGTTCGTGGAGGGCTAATTTTAAGGGCGGTTGTCTAATAAATAGCCTTGTGAGGAGTATAACTGATTCTGGGCCACTGCAGTTGCTGGTAAGCTTCTGAGTGGCACCAGCAAAATCTTCCCATACGGTTAAGTGATAAGGGACATGGTGTCATGGGGTTATAGATGGCACTGAGCTATGATTTCTTTTCAGATTAGCAGTTAGAGGTGTAACCTGGGTACCTGTCTCTGCTGATTTTTGCTGTTGTGGTGGTTTTAAAATTTGTCACCTAAAAGTTTTTCTCTTTGGCTGTGTGGCTGTGCAAACTGGGAAGTTCAGTGAAAGGATATGCACAAAGTGGTCTGAGAAAGGTGACAAATTAACGGAAAGTTTCTACCACTGGTGGGTCGGGCAATGGGCAGCATACGCATGCTTTTAAGGTTGGTGTGTCCTCCTTATGCTTTCTCATCGCGTGTGTCATCAGCCGGCATCTCTACGGTGGTCTCGGGCAGGGCTCTGCAGCATTTGCGAAGGCTCTGAGAGACCACTAAGCCCAGTGAGCCTTGTGGTAGGTGTAATTGGGCATCTGTCCCTCTCCTGCGATAAGTTCATCTGTACAGGGGTCTGCAAGTACAAAAAGAAAAAAAAAACCCAACCCCAAACAAAACGTTGAAACCCACTGGTCTGCAAGCCAGGAAGCTGTTTGACCAATCTCTATGTGTGCAAGGATTTAAACCTAAAACTTCCCACTAATTTTTAATGACATGTAAGGCTGGCTCCATTTAATTCCACAGAACGGGCTGCCTACCTACTCAAATCCTAGAGGGACAACGGAATGTTTTCATGAGCTGCCTCTCTCCTTTTTAGACAAAACACGTTTATTACGAAACAATAATCTAACACTTCATTGAATTTTTTGTAGTGTGGTGGCCATGCGAAGGCTGTCCCAGCTTCAGTATCCACATACTTTCGATTGTTCAGACACAGCGTGGTATTTGGGAAATGCAACCAAAAGCGCCGAGGAGCTTATTGGTTTCCGTGTGCATTTCTGCTGAGCGCCTTTCACATTGTCAAATACTTCACGCCAGCGGTGAGCATGGGGCAGTGGCTTTGTTGGGCACGTTGCACCCTGAGCACACGTGCCCCGCCTTCACATAGACCCCGCTGCAATCCCCATGCAAATATTGCCGCTGCTCCCATGGCACAGGAGAACCGGGGAAAGGCACGCAGGTTTTTTCCCCGTGTGAAATTAAACATTTGCTCTGCAACCGCTGCCACCAAACTACGAAAGTAAGGATCATGATGTAGGAGTTGGCCTACTTGAACTAGTGTAGTTTCTGTAATTGAGATTTTTGCCCACTGACTTAATCTGGGTATAGCACAGGTTTGTCAGTAAGGTGAACTGTTATCTGCAGCAGGAATCTGCGTTCTAAAGGCTCTGAGCTGCCAGCATTGGTGGAGTAGTTACGGTTTTGCATGAGTCATCATTCTGAGGGATGAAGAAAGTTAATTGTTCCTGTTATCTCAGGGTGCAGTCCAATGTTGTAGCAAAGTCAATGGGACGGCCAGGTACCAGTGAAAGGGAGTCCTGCCTTACCCTTCGCTGCCTGTGGCTTTTCTTGTGCTGTCAGCAGCACCCATGTTGCTTGTGGTGACCTGATTTAGGGGCCTAAACTGGCAGAAAAATTAATCAGAAATTAAAATGTCAGTGTGTAAGGAGGGCGGAGGGCATAGGTTTGAGTATCCTATTTCCTAACCATTTTTTGGAATAGTTATTTTTTTCATGACTGATTTTTCTTCCCAGCAGCTGGACTTTTGACCACAGTTTCATCAACTTAATATTGGTTTTGGTAGCAGGGTGAAGAGCATTAAATAAGGACTTTGTATGTGATTGTGCTTCAACGGGTAGTATTTTCATACGGGATATCGGTGAAAATTATATTTCAGGCTGTAATTTTCTATTTTCTTCCATGTTTCTTTAGCCTCTGCTCACTGTTGAAAGATGGGAGAGATAGAAGGAACATACAGAGTCCTGCAGACTCCTGGCTCTCGCTTGGGTGTCCAGAAGACCACAGGAGTGAGTACCTTGGAGCCGGGACAGAACCTCTCTACTGCAATGGCATCATCACCTGCCAAAACACAGGAGCGGGACCTACCGATCAAAATAAAGATGTTGGACAACACAGTGGAGGTACTTGAGATTGAGGTAAGACACGTTTGAACCTGATTTCAAGTGCACCTAGCCTCTGATAATGTAAAGTTCACAGGATGTGCTACTGTACAGAGCTGGGACATTTTGATGCAGTATCCGAATAAAGCATCTTGTTTGTTAAAATCTTTCAAGCATAATAGATGTTTTGTGTTTTTAAAAGACTTTAAATACAAGCATATACTGCAACAAGAAGCTTTAACTGTTATTTGCTTTGGGGGAGCACCAACTATCTTCTGCCAAACTGTTCTTGCTTCCTGAGCCACATGTAGCTTTGTCGATTTGGCAGCTGGGAGAGCAGAAGAGCTTTTTTTTTTTTTTTTTAGTTACTACTTTTTATTAATTATTTTAATGGTTTGTATCCTCTTCAAGTAAACTTGCTCCTAATTGAAAGTTTTTGCTTGTTGCCACGCTTTGGGAGGGAGCCACCAGAGGGGTGGCAATGTTTCTAAAAATTTGTATTTAAAAAGGCACTTGCTTAGCAGTTGGGGAAACCTGCGTTAAGAAATACAAACTGTGCTCAAATTGAGGTGGTTCTGATTTTAATCAATCAAAAAGTTTTGTTCTTCAAATTCTTGTTTCGTTCTCAGCATTAACCTCAGACTTTAGTTTTAGCTTGCCTAAAGATCTGTAGTTAGAAAACAGCTCTATTCTAGTGAAGATACTCAGCTATCAGGTATTCTACATTAGTATCAAACTGACTTTATTATTAGCACTTGTAGCCTTAGTTTGTTGCACAGAAAAAGATGTCTGTGGAGCTCTGAAAAAACAGTGGCTTTTGGGGATGTCTTCTACAGATTGCTGTTCAGCTATTCAACTCTCAAACATGAAATCTGATTTTTTTTTTTAATTTTTTTTTTTTGGTTATTTGTGAGGCTATGCCTGTATCATCCTACCTGAGGACACAGAGGGTACAGCAAACCTGTCCATCCCTCATTTACTGCATAGAACACAAAAGCCTTTTTTTAAAATATTTTAGAATATTTTTTAAAAAATCTTCTGACTTTGGTTCGCGTTGTGATTAATTTTTTTTTTCAAGTTGGTCTAGACATTGGTGCGTTTGTGTTTTGATTTTAAAAAAGAAGAAAAAAATATACAAGCAACCCCCATTGGTGCAAGTCTGCTGTAAGCTGTTAAAATCAAGAAAGAATTTATAACTCCTAGTTCCTGCTTTACTACATGAAGTCAGCGACTAGAAATCTACTCTATATTAGCACAGATGCTTTCTGTCTCTTCCTCGTCATCTTTGTACCAAGTCAGTCTGCCCTTCTCATGGAAATCTTCCGCTTTCCTCAATAACCTTACCCTCTTCAGCTTACTTTATAACTCTGACCTGGCTCTTTCTGACACAGTCAAAGCCTGCTTTATTGTCTTTGATCTGCTGCTGAAGGGAAATCCTTTGGCTACCCTCGCCCCTCAGACAACCTCAGAATCCTTTTCCGCCCTCAGACTCGCTGATGCTCGGGTGGCCCTGCGGTCCCATCCTGGAGCTCTGTGCTAGCTTCTCTGCTGCCCTCTAACCTCTGAGCACCCTCCCTTGGTACCCCTCGGTTCTTGTCCGTGCTCGGTATGGTTCACTACTTTCCCAATACCATGTTTTTTGAAGCTGTCTTGACCTGGTTCTCCTTCGCCTGCTGGAACAGTCTTGACTGTATATCCTTCCAGTTATCTTCGTTGCTCTCTGGCTTCCATTGCAGGCCCAGTTTAGCTCCATCCTTAACCCCTTGTCTTATCCTACAGCACTTTGATGTTAGTCTTTCCACCGAGCACAAATTCAGCAGTTCTTTATGATGTTTCAACTCTTGACTGTCTCTCGGCTCTGAATAAAATCAGCCTTTGCCTGATGAAATTTCTTTCTGATATTTATGTGTCAATGTCGAGCTTCACATGTAAAAACCATAAATTCCTCACACTTTTTTTGACTACTGTGAGTCATACTGCAGTCTCACCTGTCCGACCAATGTTGTAGTTTCTATTTCCTATTAGGAACTGTCTTAGTTTTCTGTTTTTACCTGGAAAGCTCTCTCTGGGTATGACATTCACAGAAACACCTGAATTTGGGCAACTAGCATGCTGAGGCCATAGTTAATATTGTACTGTTCTTTATGAGGTCAGTCGAAACTGAGCAACTTAGAAACTTTTGCCTAATGATGTAAGCGGTGAGGAGAAGGGGTTGTCCTTTGTTCATCTGTAGCGCATCGAGCACAAAAAGGTGCACAATCAGCAACTGTAGCATTAAAGTCCTACTAATACACTGCCTGCATCTCCTTTCATTTTTGTCTAAATGAGGTTGCAAATGATAGCAAACAGGGATGAGGTATTAAGTTGTAACCCTCTGCCTCTTAATTTGTTTGCTGGACTGGTGGGATAGCAGTAACTGCTGGCTGTGATGGAAAACTGAAATTTGTCACTTGGGGACTGGGGGCAAGAATTGGGAAGAGTCAGCCACATCTGCTGAATAGCTGGTATTTTTTTTAAAAAGCAACAAGAGAAATTAATGATTAAGCAGCTGTCCTAGAGGGATTGAGGCTCTGATTGCAGTGCTGCTTGCCCGCTCCTCTTTGGTTTTGCAATTTTTTTCACTGGGTGTGGAAACGAGCGGCAGTGTTGAGTTCATTACCTGCTTCATGGGGTTTGTGTTTGTTGATTCAGGTCAGCAATAATTTTCCAGTGCAGTGGGACACTGAGGCCTTTCTCATAGGTGCTGCTGGCACTGCCTTCTAATGGAGACACACCTTATGGCAAAAGGTGTTCTTCAAATCATTTTCCCTTCTGTCTTTGAGAACTCTGGCAAATAACTTTTTACTGAGAGAAGCGGTGTGTCGGTGGAAGAGACTGGGTAGACACAGCGGTCAGATTCTGGAGAGGGGCCTTCTCTTTGTGCTGCGGTAGGGAAGCTGACGCAGGAGCCCTGCGTGCTGCCTCGTTTGTGAAGCTGCCTAAAATGAGCCACATCAGCAATTTTAACCGTACAGGATAAACAGAGTAGCCACAATAACAATTTAATCCTTGAGGTTTTTCCTTGTTATCCCCTCCTTTCTCCAAGATGCGTTTAAAACACCTGGCAGGTGCTGGTGGATACTCTCGTTTGGTAGCTCTTCCCCATCCCTTGGGTCTTTTAACTTGCCAAAGAGCAAGAAAAGAGACTGACATAGTGCCGTAATGGATGGGATGAGAACAAAATAGGAAAGGACAGTTTTCGCTTCATGTTATTGTTGTATCTAGAACAGTGTGTTGAAAGCTCAGTATAGCTACAATCCACTGCCTTTTGTCTAAAATCTACTCTCTCTGTTCGCACTATCTGTACTGTAAGGTTTACTTTCTAATTATGAACTTTGTTAGTTAGTATCAGGGCGCTATTCTTTAAAGTATGCTGGGGCAGAGTTCTGCTCTGGGGGAATCTGTTTTGAATGTTAGGGGATGGAGAAATGCTCAAATGTTTTCTAGACTTTAAAAAAACTGAAAATTGCGTATTTATGGTTTCTCCTTTCCCTCCCAAAATAGAAAAGAGGATGAAACATACCCATCTAAAGCTAGGCTGGACTATTAATTATTTTCATGAGTTGTGTTGTTGTTTTCCCTTTTTACGGCCAGCTTGTTTAGTCAGTTCAAATCTTGCATGTGCCATATCAGGGGTACCTGTCCTCTTCCCTCCAATCTAAGTCTGTCCAAATGGGCGGTTCTCCAGACTACTAGCTGAACGATCAGAAAATTGAATTTAATTCAAACCGTGGGCACACTTCAAAGTAATCAGGGTTTTACAATAGAAGTTCTGCCAGCTTTCCTGATTTTCTTAAGAGATTGAACGTGGAGGCCTGTGATCAGCATAAAAATGTGGCAGACTCTTAAGTAGAAGGGGCTGGGCTGGGTTTAATTTGTCAAAATGACCGCTTGGTGAAATTATGCTTGTCTGGTGCTGCTTATGGAAGACAATAAAGTGTGCTGCAACACAAGACAACTTAGACTATAGGAATTTAGGGTAGGAAAGTGTGATTTATACTTGCTGAAAGCTTTTGCATTGATTTGTGGAAGAGTTGGAAGGGGAATGTATTACAGCGACAGATACAGGGGCTGTCAAAGACTTAGAGTACAGCGTGTGTGAGTGGGTTAGAGGAAACAAGGGGTCTTTTTGCATGGCATAGTCGGAAGAAGAGTGGTGCTGATGGCAGTTGAGAGTCTGGTGCTGTCTTAAAATCCCGGTAAGTGAAATAGCAGGTTTAGTCAACAAGAAAGGGGTCGGACTTGCTACGTCTTCCAGCTGCTTTCTCTGATGCAGTACTTTTTGGGGGGATCTGTAGACAGGCAGGCTGTAAGGTCTGACTCTCTGATCCAGTTTTCTCTTTGCACTGGTTTATAAGACATTTAATGGCATTGCTGCCATAATGTGATGTTTAATATTTGGTCTATATGTTGGTCCTTGTGTGCTTGCTTTCTTAAGTGAATTATGCTCTCTGCTATGAGGAAGTGCCCTGGAAAAAGAAGTTTATATGATTATGCTTCAAGTTTACCAAACTCTGTTTGGCAAGAACTTGGCACCTCTTCAATTGCTTGTACTTCCTCGTCTCCTTCTGCTTGAATGTAAAATAAAATTTGGGAGTGAAAAATGCATATGCGTTATATTATAGTTGAATTTTTTTCTGTTTTCACCTGCTGGAAAAAGAATTCTGTAGAACTGCAATAGCCATCATAAAATAATAGCACAGTTCTTGGTGCTCAGCAAAACCAGGTGGGTTTGCCTGCCTGATGTACTCAATGGGAAAACTTAAACTAGAATTTTTTCTTTCATGCTGTTCTTTGTCAGGTTGCTTTGAGCACACAAGTCTGTTCTTTCTTTTTTAAATATAATGAAGTAACTTGCTTCTCAATAAAACATGTTCATAGTGTAAGTTAGGTTTATGTTGGTTTGAATTTGCCTCAGATTTCAACAAACTTGTGCTGGGATTTCAGTTTTGTCCTGCAGTCTCGCCATGCTCTGAAGTTGTTCTCTGTGGGTCAGGCGAGTGCCAGCGTTCTGGTGTCTCGGAGCGTGAAGCTGGGCCTTAGGAAAAATTCTGACAAAATGAAAAAGCGTTTTCCTATTTTCTGCATTTCTACCAGACCTATTGTTTCCTTGTGTGTGATTCAGTTTCTTGAAGATGGTTGTATCTTTTCTCATTTTCTTACTGAGTGAAAGAGCAAGCGTGTTCTGCATCCCTGCGGCGCTGTGCAATGTGTCCTTCTCCTTCTGACACTGGTGGGCTGCCTGGGAGGGAAATGCTCAGCTCCACTGCTGTTCAAGAGAACAAATAAAATTACACTTTTCCCCGCTGTATTTTCTTATTAGTTATTGTCTTCTCACTGCTCGTGTCCATTTTGGAGTTTACTGATGTACCCTGTGAAACTTACTATTTTATCACCATAAAATTTAAGTGGCTTATTCTATACTAAGCTGAAAACAGCTACTTGATGGTTACTCTGTCCAATAGTGACATTGTCTTTGCTGACCACCTATATAACTCTTCCTTGGTTTATTTAAATGTACAAAGTTCAAAATTAGTTTCCATTCGTATGTTTAGGATAGACTAGAATAACCATGTTTAGTTACTCTGGTTTCTGTGCACTTTGCAGGCATCCGTAATTGAAAAGGTGTTGTGAAGACAGCACCTCTTCAGATGCTCCTTGTTTCCGACCAGCTGTCGGAGCCCACGACTGTGACTCGCTGCAGTCGGGGGCCCTGAAATCAGGAGCTGGGCTGGGACCACAGGAGGTTTTTGAGGCGGTGGAGGAAGCAATCTGACAGCTCATACGTGCCTCGTGGCTTCCTGTGGTTTGGAGAGAGTGTTTTCAGCCCGAGCACACTGAAAAATGCTGCTTCTCAGTAACTTCTTACGGTAGCGTTAGTACCCCTAAGAACTCCGTTGGGGCTGAAGCGGAAATTAAACAGCTTAAAATGCTGTTATTGAGGAGTTTTAAGAATATGCGTCTGTTAAAAATGGAGAGCGTGCTGCGGGCACTGAAAAACATATACTCTGAAATGATTTTTCAGAGAGGCTGTCCTTACTGCGGGCTGTGGCAAACCTTGAGTCGGTGTTTCGGCACTCTCTGGCAGGACAGGACAGCCCGCCGTCGGCTCTCCAGCAGAGCCAGGCTCTGGCACGAGCTGCCCTCCTGCCTCTCCCTTGCTCTTCCTTCGCCTGCTCAGACCTTCCTTTCATAAAGGCTTTTTTTCCCTCTGCTGTAAAAGTATTAACAGCTTAAATATGTGGGAAGTGGGAGGACAGGCTGCTTCTGAATCCTATTAAGCGCTGTGCTGAAGGAATCAAGATGCTGTGTTAGTCAGCTCAGTGTTTTTCTTCCCTGGCCGGGAAGAAATAGTCAAAATTCCAGAAAGAATCATAGCCAGATGTTTGTCATTGCTCCGGTTTGACTCTCCTAAATATGGCAAATAAGCTGCCTTAGGACTTATTTTTGTCTGACCTCAGAAGAGAAAGTTAGTAATTCACTATTTAAAATTTGAAGTTATTATAGGGTTTAAAAAGAAAGTAATTGAAGCTTTGCAATTTGTGTACTGTTTGATTCTACTATATGTTTTTTTAAACCTGTTATTTTGTTTGGGGGCTTGCCTTTTTTGATGCTATGTAAGAATGTGGTATTGGGTGGGGAAAAGTAAAACCGCAGCCATTTTATTGATAGGCATTTGAGGTGTGTGTGTGGGGCTTTTGTTGTTTGGTTTTTTGTTTTTTCAAGGGAAGATTTGAACTTAAATTGTATTATAAAAACAATTTACTACTTTACATCTCTCTGGACATTAGGTGTCCCATTATGTGAAAATTGAGTTATACTGCAGTAAAGGAGAAACAATCGGAATGTTCCTGTACGAAATATGAATGTAATAGATTGAGTTCATAACTGTTTGTGTGGCTGTGATGTACTACAGTGAGTATGCTTTCACCAGAGATGAAAAACTTCTCTTGTACTGTTCCTCAATTCACTCTTCCCTGAGCTTAACCCTGAGTTGGTGTAAAGCTGAACTCTTTTTAAGGTCTCTTTAATTTATCGTGAGCATACTGAGAACTTTCTGCCTGTAATTGCTCTCTGGATGAGAGCTGATAAAGTAAACCAATGCATAACTTAATAGTCTTGGCATACGTGCAGTGGTACAATTCTTGTACTTAGTTCCTTTTGGGCGCCTTCCGAAGTAACAGCCTTGTAAAGAAAAAGCTGTTACCTGTTAACTTCCTTACTAATTTAATAATGTATTGTCATCACTAATAAAGAAGGGAAATACTGTTAGTTTCTTAAACACTTCTGCAGAATGCAAGTGTTCATTTCTTTTTTCATAATCTAGTGACAAAGGATTGTGAAAATCAGCTGAAATCAGTGTTATGCCATTCTATCAAAATAACAGTAAGAAATGCTGTATTAAAAAAAAAAAAAAGTAGTTCTCTGGAAGCCCCCTCTGGGTGTGGGTGACATTCAAAGCTGGTTCCACAGATGGATAATTCTGTAGAATATATAGAGCATGAAAGGAAAAAAACCCAAACCACCCAACCCAAGAAACAACCCACAGTCAGCTAAAGACAGCTGCAGAAATGCAGTGTGCTAAGAGGCAGTTAAAGAAATTTTAGGTTACTGCCTACTGAAAAAAGGGACTTGTTGAGTAAGGATGGTGTCTCCTGGTACCCGGCTGTGTTTAGAGAAGCAAAGCCTTGTGAAAGTGCATTTCAATAAACAGGGTTGCAAAAGCATACCTGTGTGTCATCTGGTTCTCCTTGCAACAAAACACATTTCTGGCAAGGGCAACGTTGCCTGCTTGTGTAAGAGGGAGACCATGTAAATTGAATATTTAAAAAACTGTGCTGCGGTGATGATTTACTTTTTAAGACTGGGATGTTGGATATGGAGAGGGGAGGCCCATCTGTCTGACAGAGCAGTCTTTCATGAATAAAAATAAGAAGTTTAAAAGGGGAAAAAAAATAGTATTGAGCTACCAAGTAGTCTATATATTGTGAGTTCAGAGACACTCCTGGAAGTCTTTGAACAGCTGCTGCATGCATTGCTGCCCTGACCTGAGCTGCATGGCTGCAACCCACAGGTATGAAACGCAGAGGGGAAACAAATTGGCTCACTAAATTGGAGTATATTGCTCTTTAGTAATCTTTTTTCCTGTGTAGTAGAACTTGTGATGCCTTTTTGACAGGTTTGTATCACCATGCTTGGGTTTTGCACACAGGCATGTATTTTGGAGCGCTCTCGTGATGGTGAAAGCAGGTTTGAAAACATCACTTAAGTTGTTTCTTCCCAGCCTCACAGCAGAGGAATGGGAAATGAAGTGTTTTTACTATTAACACCTCCTCGCTGCTCAGGCAAGAGAAAGGCTGGGAGCTCAGCTGCAGGCCTGCTTTCCAGGCAGCGAGATCCGGGCTGACGTGTTTGACATCTCTGCTACCTGAGCTGCTGCTCTTCTCTGGCCGCCCCTGGCAGAAGGCTTGGGCTCAGCATTTGTGGAGCCTGAGCACAAAACAGGAGTGGTAAAATACTCATATTAGCTTAAAAAAAGGAGAGAGAGGCCTTTGTAGAGACCGTGTTAGAGCTGTCTGATGTGTACTTCAACTGGTACCATGAAAGACAAGCATCACTGTGCCCCTCAGCCCGCTTCTCAGGCAGCTAGCCCAAAGCCAGAGGTATAAAGACTCCTGCTGGAAAGGGGGAAGTTAACAAAGCTTTGGCTTTATCTAATCTGGCCCGTAGGTATTTATTAACCCATCGCCATGGTATCAAAGCTCTGCTCAAAGTACAGTGGGGAGTGATGTTAGGACAGCTGGTACAATTTCAGTTTTACAGGAGACAAAAGATAGTTTTGGCCTTTCCTGTAAAAATACCTGATTTGTGTAAAGAATCTTTCACAATCACCTAATTTCCGTAATGTTTTAGACTATTTCCTTCAGGCACACTTCCTCAAGTGGTGTGCTAGCCTGGAGTACTGTAACACCTCGTAGGGAAAGCCCAGATGAAATCTGGTTGACGTTAGCATGTATGGTGGCTTTGAGGCAAAAGCATAATTAATGGAGAAAAACCTAGCAATTTTAGTAGTCTTCTTTTATGAACAAAAGGAAGCAAAGTAATATCTGTGTTTAAAATGACTTAAAACCATAGTTTTATTTATATACATAGACACACTTATGAAATGACGCTGTGCCAGTTCCCAGAGTACATACAGTCTAAATGGATGAAGTGGCCAGGCATGGTGGAGGGAGTGGGTGTAGGAAGGGTGCAGTGGTTTGCACAAGTGCATAAGGTCTTGTAGCAAAGTTCAGAGGGGGGGAAAATTGAGACCACTAGTCTCCTAAATTCTAGTTTCTTAGCTTTGTTCTACTGTTTTACAGCTTGCACGAACAAAGGAGGTGCTTAGACGTTCTGTTACGAACCTTAATTTCTTGAAGTGGAAAAAGGGTTTTTCTGAGAATGGCTAACAACGGCACACTCTCCATTTTGAAGGCAGGCCATTGTTATAACTAGGTACTTGTATCTGTCCTTGGTTATTTCAGCCACAAAGTTGTTTAAAGGCTTGCAATAGTGCAGCTATTTAATATAGCATGCTGATGAGGCTGAGCCCTTCCAAGTGCGTGCTCCATGTTTGAGGAAGGCCGTCGGTGTGGCGTTGCAAAGGGCAGTGTCGCCCTTTGCAGATTATTTGAAATAGCATGTGTTATAAAAACAGTCCCAGCATCACCATTAGCAGAATTTTCTGGCATTTCGACTACCACGATCTTCACCTCTGTGTGGGATCAGCCACCCCAAAGCAGCTGCTTTCCATGATATAGTTGCTGCTGTCATCTGAATGTTTAATTATTAGCAAGCATCAACTCAGGTGCCAAGCTCTCAAGCAGCGGTGTCCTGTGAAACTTTTTCCAGCAATGTGGTCCAGGGTTTTGATTTGGGTGACTTACCTCCTCCCCAGGTACTCTAGAGCAGTGTATGAAGCAGAGGTATCGGGGGGGTGCATGGTTATATTTTTCTCTCCAGGTAGTGAAAGCGACTGAGAATTTCTGCTTGGTGCCCAAAAGTTTTTATGTGGCTCTTCCATGTGCTGTTTGTATATAGCGCTTGGGGACCATGTGTTGGCTGAATTCTTAACCATGGTGCCAGTTGTTTTTTCTCTGAGCACGCTGTGTTTTATTTCAAGTGCTCCATTTCAGCACGAGAGCACTTTTGGAACTTGGGACCATTTTTTGTCTCTACATGCTATCTATTAAGTATACATTTCCCAATCTCATTCACATAATTCCCTCCCTCTTGGGGATCTTTTCCCATGTCAACAAATTATTGTTTTCCTACTTTCAGGCATCCAGCAAGTCTAGCCACTCTGGAAAAGCATGTTTGTTGGGTGGAGCTGGTTCATTTGGCAGTGAAGTGCTTCAGCACTGCTTGAACCTCTAAATGATCACAGGTTTAAAGCTAACCTTAATTAAGTGAGCCAGAGGCTTACATTTTTAGAATAATTTGTCTGGCTGTGGATTCTGTTTAAAAAAAAAAAAAAACAAAAAAACCCAAAACCAAACCAAAAAACCCCCCAAAAACACAACTAACTGAACCACTGCAATCTTAGGACAAAAAGTCTTGGGGAGGAGTCTTAGAATTTTTTTTTAAACAAAAAATTATGCCCAAGATGCAGTGTAATAATGTAAATTAAAATATATCAGAAATTTGTATTTGGTTTTGCAGCTTCCGTGTTTGAGTAAATTGGATTTCAATGCCATATAGAAATACTGTGACACACAATATTTGAAAACAGTAGTACATTTTCAAGATGAAAATGTATGCTGATTTGTGAAGAAGTTATGAAGTCATTTTCAGGCTGGTGATGTATTCCCAGCGAGGCTGCGGCTTGGGGCGGATGTGGGTGTTCGTGTTGCTCCAGCGGTGCTTCCCGGCGTCCAGGGGCTGCCCTGCCGGCACGGTGACGGTGCAGGCTCTGGGCCTGGGAAATGAGCTCTGGCGATGGGTTTGGCTTCCTCGGGGTGAGCCGGGAGGTGCTGGCAGCTGGACAGTGCTCCCTCGGGTGGAAAAAAGAGTTTTAAAAAAAAAAAAATCGTATCAGTGACTAGGGTAGAAAATTGGAAGAAGTTTCACAAACCGTATCTGCATGCTGGGTTGACTCCTGTAGGTTGGAGCTAATTCTGGAAGAAGTCAGGGTTGTCATCTTCAGTGAGCAACAGGTAGAGACCGGGGTGGTGTGAAGCAGCGGGAGGACCCCGTAGGAGAGAGTCAAATCCCTGCCATCCCAGGCCGTGCATCCGATGCTCTGTGGGTGGTTATAAAGGCACTGCAAACCCTGGCTGGTGGTAGTAAAATAACCTGTTGGTATATAAGAGTGAATAAAACAAATACATATATTTAAAATACCATTTTCTTCACAAAGTATTAAAAGAAAAATTAAAATAATTGAAGCTGAAAGTTATTGCTAGATGTTCAGATAATGAAAATGAAATAGTATTTAAGCAGTATTTGGCTGAGCACATGAAACCAGAGTTTGAGGCATCTGTTGTTACCAAGGTACCCATTTTTGTGGGGAAGCAGGGACCCGTTTCACTTGAGTTACTTGTTCCAATTAAAATTGAAGAAATTAAGAAAGTATTTTTTTACTTTTCCAGTCTATGGATTAAAAATTAGATATGGAGCTGCAAAGTTGTCTTGGTTTAGCCGTGAAAACAAAAAGTTAACAAATGGTATTCCTTATATTATTTCCTTCTTTGTAATAAATGTGGTTTAAACATGCACCCTGTGTTCATAAATGCAGTTTTTGTTTATAACGTGGCATTAATGATAGTTATTAATAGGCAGTTTTAAAGGCGTTTTTTATGTATCACGCTGCATTTGGACAGAGATCTAACAGATTACAAAAGGGCTGTAGATAAACAGAGCTATAAACTCACTGAAATGCTTGTGTATTTGTGGTTAAGAAAGGATATAACAAGTCTGATGTAACTACTCTGTTTAGTTGCTGATTGCCATTTTTTTGTTTCAATTTGCCGAAAGATGAGAAATCACTTTTTCATTAGTAAGACCACTAACGTGCACCAAAAGAAAAAAAACATAAAAAAATCCGTGAACGGTGAAGGGATCTTTATTTAAATCCGTTCGGTTTACTTTTCATGCCTGCGCTTCTCCTTGGCTGCCTGTGGATCGTTCTGCGTTGGCCACTTGTCAGGGATGATGTCAAATATAAACTTCTTCCTCATGCAGATACACTGTTTACCGGAGGATTTGCTCTCCCAACAGTCGCAGATTTCTGTAACACAAAATCCAAGGTCAGCTGGTGTTTGAAGTTGAGGGCCGGTGGCTCCACCGGCTCTGGCTGCACAAGAGTTTCCATTCTATACCTCTGCTTTATAACTCTCAGTTTTTTCCAAACTCTTGGCTTTTGGAATGATTTTTTTTTTCTTTTTTTTCCCCCCTCTTCAGCCTAAGTGCTCCCAAAAGTGGATTTTGTTTTTGGAAAGTTTGAGCAAGGGCAATTTGTCTGTTTTGGAATATGAGAATACTACTCATTATGAAAATACTGGGATTTTTTTGTTTTGTTTGTTTTTTAGTTAAAATACGTGGAAGCAGAAAGTTCAGATGTTCTGGAAGACATGTTTGGGAGTTACTGAGGAAGAATTGGTTGTGATAATACTGAAGTATGGTCTACTGAAAATCATAGGCTATGCGTTTCTAGTTTGTTTTTTTGTCTTCCTAAGCTACAACGTTATGGCAAAGGGAGGATCTGCCATGTAGGTAGTGATAGATGCTACGTGAGAAAATAAGAAACAATGGATGGGATGATAAATGAAAAATAACTGTTGTTCTAATTTTTTTATTTTTAATTTGCATTTTACTCATCCATTCTAAAAATTGCTAACACTGAATATGTTTACTTTTCTGACTGAATAAAAAATACAGATACCTCCTTCAGCTGAGAAACTTTGGCTTAAAACTGTTGCTGTTCATTTCTCTTCTGCCTGGCGCTGCCTTAGCCCTGAGCCTGGTCTGAAGGCACTACCAACTCCTCCAGCGTGCGGGCAGGGGATTGCCACCCTGGCGTTTTGCCGGCGCAGTGCCTTCCATAGCATCACCGCCTGGCAGGATACCCTGCTTGCACAGCTCTGAGCCATCCTTTCAGGCTTGATCTGAATATACAAATCGATATTGGAAAAAAAAAAAATCTATTGTACTGAGCAGCCTTCTAACGATGACTTGTTACAAAAGTCTGTAGCACAGTTAGAGCTGGGATGCTGGGGAAAGCTTTTGTTAGCTGCTGATCTATTTTTTTTTTTTTTTACCCTGTGGGTTTTTTTTTTCCCCTCTTTCTTTTTTATGTGGAATAATTCAGTAATATCAGTAGTCGTCGTCTTGGCAGCATATAAAGAGTAATTGAGAAGTTAGGAATGGAAAGTATGCTGTGTTGTGAATTTGTATTGAAAATGGGACCTTTCTGAAATGCATTCATGCAGCTTCTTGCCCTGACGTCAAAATTACAGTAATTAAGTAATTGCTTAAAAGCAGGACAAAGCAAAATCTTTTATGCAGATTAAACAATGACATGGAGCTACCCACTGTATAAATTTCATTTTTGTCAACTTCAAAATGTTAAAGCAGCATTTTGGAAAGGATGGTTATAAAACAATTTGAGGAACTCAGTAGCTCTAAGGAGAATTTTCCCACAGCATTTGAGACATAGTAATAAAAGATTTTCTGTCTCAAGCTTTTGTAACCTATTTTTATTTAAAAATAAAATTAATAGTGTTCTTTTAAAATGTGGCATTGTTATTGTTGCTTTATATTTTGAAGGAAGTACTGTGGAATGGTACTCAGCTTAGAATGAGGTTTTTCTCAACTTGTTACTGTAAATTACACCTAAAATTACAGTTGATAGTCCAGTCAAAATAATTTTACACTTTTAATATTTGGTTGGCACCTTTATAATTTATTTGGTGGCAAAGTGCTCTGACCATCTTAATTTCTTCATCTCCAGTTTCTCTGGAGAAACTCGCAGTGGAGGGAGAGAGGCGCCATCTCCCCATCTGACTGGGATAATTTTAACGGCTTGGACAGGACGCAGTTTCTTTAATCAGCACAGTGACTGTAAAACTCGTCTGTCACTGGACATCTTTCACAAGTTAATCCGAGTTTATCAATTCTAACAGAAGGAGGTTGGAACTAGAATTACTGCTTATTTCACAAATGAGAAGTCAGAGGCTTGGGGTCACAGGACATCTCCTGGTCAGTGGCTTCTAGAGGTTAATAGATCTATCCATGCAAAGGCATCCCATCTTCTGCAGATGGAACTGAGTGAGGTCAGTCAGGGTATTGCTGCATCCCACAAATATCGCTGGCTAAAAAGTATTCCTTTCTCAAGTCTGTAGTGCCTGTAAACAGTACGCATGTGATAATAATATTTCTGTACTTTAAAAAAAGCCCTACTATATTTAAGGAGATTTTTTTCTGTTACCATTTTAAGATTCATTCACAAGTGCAAGGCAAGCAATATATTTCATTCAACAGTTAAAAATTTAATTTTCAAAATGCATGTCTCCATTTCTCTTGTCCTGTGGCAAGCAGTCTGTAGCATGCCTGAGAAACATCCTGTAGACAGAAGAGCAGGAATGTTACTTACTGAAGATGTGATTTATCGTTACCTGTATCATTCCTTATTTCATTGTCATAATTTAAAAACAATCCCCCCTACTCACAGAGCCTTCTGCAGGCATAGATTTTGGCTAAAAAAATTAAACTGTGTTCTTACAAAGAAAACACTCAAAACTTGTCCACAAAGAGGAGAGCGCTCCATCTCACCATACTACATTATCAGTGTCACTTCCCAACCAGGCATCTCTGTATCCACTGCAGTGACACAGAACTGGATCATTTCTCCTGACTTGCAGCTTTATTTGGGGGTTTCAGCATCAGCGCCCTGACCCAGCATGACACCAAGAAACATTTGAATGATTAGTGTTTGTGCGAGTGAATTCGTCTGACCTGTGCTTCACACCCATGGTGGCCCTTAGCGGTAACCGTGACTCGTGAAAGCACAAACGAGAAGGACAAGCCGATCTCGTATCGTTCTCTGCCCTGTTTCTGTATGTTCCTCCTTGGTTGTGGCTTTGGGTTCAGTCAGCTCCACTCACATCAGTGTGATTCCCAAAGCTATTTCAGATCTGCAGTACTGCAATGTTGTCATACTTCTTCTCACTGAAGGTTTTTTTTTTTTTTTAAATACA
Source organism: Grus americana (assembly GCF_028858705.1). Classification (NCBI taxonomy): domain Eukaryota; kingdom Metazoa; phylum Chordata; class Aves; order Gruiformes; family Gruidae; genus Grus; species Grus americana. The sequence continues at coordinate 303,330 of NC_072860.1, forward strand.
GAGCTAAATTGTGCTGTTCTAAAAACATGGCTAGTTAATCTCTTTTTCCTGTAAGAAGCAATTACTTTTGAATTTTTATGCATCTCAGTAACGTGAAACAATTTCCCCAACTTTCACCATCTTTTTTACTTTTTTTTAAACCCTCTTTATTTTAACCTAAAGCAGCCCATTCTTTCTGGTAGATATTTTCATTCGCGCATTTTATTAAATTATTCTATTACTAATTTACTATAATACCTAATGCCTAATATAATACCTAAAAGATACACCGTTCTGAGTTTAAAGAGTCAATTACAGAACTGTGTGCCTGTTTTGATGGGAAAGTCATAGAGTCTTCCGGCACTCTGACATTTCCAAATAGACAAGACCTCGTTGGCATGAATGCCCGAGGTGTGTTCTGCCAGACAACCTGGCTAACCAGAGCGATGCCAGACCCTGTCACTGCAGTTGCAGGATCACTTCCATAGTCCAAGGTAGAACGTGGATGTCAGTGGCCACGCTACCTCCTTCTGCAGCCTGCACTAGCTGTCTGGCTAGCTTTTGTGCGTTGCTGGAACAGGTACGGAGGGGTCCATTCTTTTCATGGACTGAAGTGTAGGTTCATAAATGCTGTTTTTCTTGTGGTGGCTGCTACAGTCATGCAATAGTCGATGCTGAGAGCAGGCTCGTGTGTCTTAATAAGAGACCCCAGCGTAGTTGTTTTGGGTGTGCTGTGAAAGTTTCCCTTTTTCTCCTGTGTTACTGTAGCTGCTTTCTGCCAATGTTTGTTTTATGGCTTTGCACCTAACTTGACTGTGAAAAGGGCTAGCGAGTGGCTTCTTGAGGGAAGGATTCATTGCAGGTGACTTTACACAGAAGGCACGGTGCAGGAGGAGGGTGTTTGGGTTCCCACTATAGCCCTCCTGTTTATTTCTTAATTAACAAAATAAATACTATCACCCTGGGTTTCCTGGAACGCTATTGTAATAAAAAATTAGAGTTTTTCAAAGATGCTTCTTTGTAGAAGTCAAGTTCTAGTTCTGTCAGCAAGGGCCTTGCATGTGCTGCAGTGAGCAGCCTCCCCTCAGTCGGTGTGATCCCTGGCAGCGGTCAGCCTGGCCCAGGAAGTCCTGCTTGCGCAGCTCTTGCTTTCCTGCTGGGCCAGCCGGGGCTTCCTAGGTCAGGGCTAAATTCTGGTTGGGTGCAAACCGCCCTGCACCGGCCTTCCTCAGCTCTCTTGGACTCTCCTAGAACATCTGCATATGTTTTCAAGTCTTGTCAGTGTGAAAATTGCACATGGCCGTGTGGTCCCTGGTGTTGCTATGAGCAAGAGGGTGCACGTTTGAGTGGGGTTTTGGCAGCCCCTGCTTTGGTCTGCTGCGGCTGGGGGGGAGCCACACTGTCCAGCTACGCAAACAAATGGTGCTGGTTTGTTGAAGGAGCTGCAAATAGTTTGCAGCTGATCCAGTCTGCTCTCAGAGCTGACCCTGCTCTGAGCAGGAGTGTGGATGTAGATGACCTCCAGCGGCCCCTTCCAGATTGAGTTCCTCTGGTTCTGTGAATATTGTTTGCATGGAGGCATGCCTGTATATTGCGCGTTTGGGTGTTACAGTGACAAAAATAATGTGAAGAATCTCTTTTTCTACAGTTTCTAAAGATGCTATAATTTTTTTCTAATTTGTTGTAAACTTTCTTACCTTAATCTCACTGTGTGGTTTTGTTTTTGTTTTTTACTTCCTTAGTCAAAATATTATGGCCATATGTTACTGACAGAGGTTTACAAGCATCTGAATTTGATTGAATCGGACTACTTTGGGATAGAGTTCCAGAACATGCAGTCATATTGGGTATGTACAGTTCCCTGACAAATTCGGTGTAATAAAAAGTTTGGGTGAATGCAGTTGTCTGGGTGTCAAAAGTTTCAAAGTCTGCTGGAGTCTCCTGTAGGATAATCTCTTTGATTATTGTACATCTGCTTTGCTAACCAGAACAATGACAACTAATAAAGCAGAGAGGAGGAATCAGGTTCTTCTACTTGTTAAATCTCAAAAAATGTATAAAGCAGTTAAATAGTTACTGTTGTTCCCACTTTCAGGGACATAAATAAAATCCTTCCTCCCTCTGAAGGGGGAACATCAACTTAAAGTGTAGCCTGTGGAGCACTGACAAAATCATAATACAATGAATAATTTTGATAATGCTCATATTTATCTTCAGTTAATTCAGTCTTCAGTTAATTTCCCAGATGAGTCATTATGAACCTCTTTCTAATAAATATAAACCTCAGCAGACTTACAGACCTGCAAGCTTTTTAAATCATTGATCTAGATAAATGCTGACACTCTGTCAGCCTCCTTGTTGCTTACCCTGTACCTTGCAAAGAGGACAGCGTGGCTTCTAAACTAGAAAATGTTCCCAAAACTGTGTGTTCATTTTTTTTTTTCCTATTACTTTTTCTAGTTTTAGGACTCACACAGAAAGTATGACTGAGAACATAGCAGTAATGCACACTGCTCTTGAGCCAAGGAAATACACTAAATCTTGTTTAGTTTCCGTTTATTCTGCAAAGCATCCAAAGTGTTTCTGCATCTAATAAGGTTCTAAAAATCCTCAGCTCTCTCTCAGACACAGAAGTAACTATTAAGGACCAAACATAATTGTCTTGTTACAATTCTTTGTTTGGAGGAGTAAAAAAAAAAAAACCAACAAACAAACAAAAAAAAACAAACCCAAAAAATCCCACCCCAAAACATTGAGCATCTGGAATACTTTGCATTAGTTTTATGGATGCTCTTTTTACTAGAACAACAATAGTCTTTCTTTGAAAATGTGCTTGTCAAAGGAGAAAAGTTTGTGGGAAATTATTATCGAGTAAAAATCCTCAAGTTGATAGGTAAGAGAGATGGACAAAGCATGGAAGGGAAAAAAGTTGGACTGTGTCGTGTTCTCCAGGCCTCCTGTAGTTCTGTAGCCTGGCTCCTGTCTATAGTCATGTTTTCACATGATTTCTGTCTTCTCAGCAGTGGTGGTGTGCTTTTACTGATTTAACTGCTGATTCTGTCCAGATGAGCTTTAAGCACGGATCAGTGTTTGTTCTATTGATACATGATAAATGTCAATTCAAATAAATAAGTATTTTTTTAATTTTTTTTTTTTTAAAAAAGGAATTGCTGCCTTACTGTGGTGAGGAAGAAATGCATACTTATAAAATACTACTTTATTTGAATTTACTTTGAAGTTTTCATATTGTATTCAAACATGAATGTCAGTTTGTAATTTTTTTCCCTTTAATTTCAGATTTGGCTGGAACCTATGAAACCTGTCATTAAACAAGTACGGAGTAAGTACTTTTAAAAAAGGAAGTTTTCCTTAATTTGCATCTTCTTTATGTGGGTTGCTTTCACAATTACTACTTGATTTACTGGTTATGCTTCCCTGAAAATGGTACTTGGTAGAGGTGATAGTGGTTCCTGTTGGGGCATGCAAACCTGATGCTTTTCGTATGTAATATGTGGTGGGTGGAATGGAAACTTACTGATGGTATGATTCTTTCTCTGTGAGAAATATCTAGATAGGTTGGGTCTGCTGGCATTAAGTGAAACGTGACATTTGCGCTTTGTGAGTTTTTGTAAGTTGTGTTGTAGAAAGAAAAAGAAATATTCTGGGTTATTGCACCCATTGCATGGGAGGAGGTAGCATCTGCAGTCATGAGATCTTGTCTGAGAGCTGATACACCTTTCGGAAGGGCTGCAAAAAGCTGCAGATGGAGCTTGCTGACGTGCAGGGATGAGGGTATTTCCATCTCATTCTCAAAAACTCTCTCCAGTGTGCTCAGGGGCACCTTCACTGAGCGAGCAGAGGTAGGGATCTCCCACCTGGTGGGTGGCCGCAGCTTCAGAATCCTCTTTGCTTCACCTGTGAAATTTGTTTCTGTTCTTTGGCCAGGAGGATATTACAATAGTGATGCTATCTTTGCTTTATGCTACTCTAAAAGGTACTATGAGATGCATTCTAAAGGCTAAAAATAATTGAAGAACACAGTATGCAAGTTCTTCTGATGCTGAAAGAGTAGATTGGACTTTTTTTTCCCTCTTAGACTGAGGTTAAGCTGTTTGCTTATTTTCTGTTTCTGATCGTAAAGCCTTGGTGGAAGAACAAGATCAGGAGGGTGTGGTGGATTCCTACTCCTTTCAAAGTCTTAATCGGAAAATGTTGAAAATTAGTGCTGGGAGGTAGTTTTTAGTTGGTCTCCTGCCTAAAACTGATTGCCAGAAAAAAATAAATCACCAATTCTGTCTAATTTTTTTAACTTTAAGGTCATGGTTTTAACTTTTTCCAATGTTGTGTTTTAAGCAGAAGAGTCAAATCAGCTATAAAAGGCCTCCTTAGGAAGGTATAATAATACTTTCACTGTCTATTTAAAAAAAATAAAACAATTGTTGGAGTGCCATTGTTTTATATACCCCATGCAGTTAGGCTTGTTTTGTTTTTGCAGTGCTCCTGGCTGGAAGGAATTATGTCTTAGTCAAAAGATTTGGTGAACCACAGGTCTGCGATGCCACTTGGTTACTCCTCCTGTTTCCTCTTCTGTACCAGATAAATTGGGGAAACTTGGCCTTAGACTGTAGGCTGATGGCTGTGTGTTCCCTGATGATGCATATATTCTAAAATGGTTTAAATCCATAGGAATGCGCTAAAATCTATGGCTACTCTGCAGCTTGGTGGTCTACCACCCACGTTATGTTGCCAGCGACGCTAAAAGATTTCTTTAAGAAGAAAAAAAAAATCTTAACCTGTAGGAGACACCAGTCGGTTCTCTGACACATGTTCAAGTTCTGAAATCGATTTTAAATTTGTAAAGTTTCGATAGCTCAGGTGAGAGCTCTTTTTTTTTTTTTTATGCTAGTTGAATGCCTTCCTAGCATTCTGCTGTTTTTAGAATTGAAATGAGATATGACTGTAGAGAGCCTTGAAAATGTTTACAGTTAAAACGTTAATTGCACGTGTAGTAACTTAAGCTGTTCTTTCACTGAATCAGGTAGCTGACATAGGATGCACAGGAGCATATTCCTAAGAACTCCTTTGACAGTACTGCTGAATACAAAGCCTTAAGAGAGGAATTAATTTAACTACTCGATAACATGGATACTTCAGAAGTAAGGGACTAAGCAAGCTGCAATAATGGAGAGACGTTTACATCTGACAATACAGCTATGAAAGGCTGGCACACCTTGGCACATCTACCCTGGCTTCAGCCGGGGCTGCCCTTCCCGGTGCCTGGGCTCCCTGGGGGTGGCGGGTGGCAGATGCGGGCAGGCTGGCCTGGCAGCGATGCACACAGGCAGTGTGCTCCCTTCTGCTGCCCCTGCTCTGCCTGCGGCCGCTGGCTGTTCCCCAAGGGAAAGCAAAATTCTGTAAGAATGAGATTTGGTGAGTTTGCTCGTGCTGTGAAGAAATGCCTGAAGTTGGCATGGATGGATGATCCTTTCCTATATTCTCACTTTAAGAAGTTTTTGTTGAGGTTCATTTTTTTTTTTGTTGGTTTTTCAGAGTTGAGTTGTTTGGTTTGGAATTTAATGATTTTGGAGTTAACCTTGTACCTTTTAGTCCAGCAGCACGGTAAGGTTAGATGTTATCATGGGCTTTAAGTTACTACAACTCAAAGCCGTTAGTTTGTTGATGGCGATTGCTGTGTAATTGTAGGCATGCAGTTCTGAGTCTTTGACATGCTCTCTAAAATCACAAGATCTAGATTATTGACATTTACTTCATATTAGTCTTTGCTAATATAGAATATATAGAGAGTATCTATAGAACAGATATATAGAACTTTGTGTTGTATGATAATGATTTTTTTTTTTATTAATTTCAAATGAATGCAGTCAGTTTTACTACAGAACCACTCTAGAAGGCAAGGAGTTTCAATCCAAATTTTCAGCTTCCTAACAGTCATGCAATATCAGGTTGGCAATTGGGTACCTTCTCTGAGGTCTTGTCACTTTTGTATAGTGTTGTGTTCACCATATCGCTTGGGTAATTTTTCCTGACTTCTTGTTCTTGCTCAGATTTGGCTTCTTACAATAAATTCTTTATCTTGGTTAAGACTGGCCCAGTGTTTCTTTTCCTAATTAGAATGGGAGTTATTCATAGAGGAAAGGCAAGATTAAAAAAACAAAAAGAGGAGGAGTTGTGCTACAGAAGCAAATATGCGGCATTATGTTCTTACTTTTTAATATCTATTGTCATTTAATGTATGTGATGCTCAGAACACTGCTAAAATTGCTCCCACAGCAATACTTTCCTGCTGATTGGCGTGAGCAAAGTGCAAGTACCTTCTTAACCTTGTGAAGGCCTTCCAAGGGCTTGCAGTATTTTCAGAAATTTCATGCAAAGATTTTTTTTCGCTCACTTTGTGTGTCTCAAGAACTATAAAATCCCTAGTATGATTTTAGTCTCTGCCAAATGTGAGCTTTGTGTATTGTTAGAGGGCATTATTTCCAGCCCCCTTTCGTTTCTAGATATAACACTGTAATTAGGATGAAGATTTTAGGTTTTTTGATTCACCAAAGCTTTGGTAATTCTGGGATTGGAGGCTGGGAGCTGCTCTTCTGACAGCTCTGGTAGTCTGAGAGTTAGTTCTCCCAGCTACTTGGCTGAAAGCAAAGTTTCTTATTCCCCCATTAGGAAATGAGAGGATGAGTGAGCAGAGGAACGTTTGGCGTGTGGGAATCGGGTATTCTGGACAGAAGAAATCAGTGTTCTTTGGAGTTGATGGGGTTAAATTGGACTTTGTCAAGCTTTAAGAGCTGTTGGTGCTTAAAATAAATTAAAGCAGGCTGGGTTGTGCTTACCAAAATGCTCGTACAAATTTGATATTTTTTTTTTTAAATTTATCTAAGCTTACTTTGAAGCAGCAGCAGCAGCATGCAGAGTCCCGTGGATGGGGCTGGAAGGCACCTCTGGAGGTGACCTGTAAGCAGGGCTGGCTTTGAGTTTCAGCTGGGTTGTGGAATACATGGAGAAGAGTTTAGAAATCAGAGGGTTGCAGGTTTGTCCTTCCCAGGTCTTCCCCTGCCTTTTAGCAGGGTCTGGTTTTTCGCAGTTTGTCTTGCCTTTCTGCTGCTCCGCACGCTCAAGGGGGACTGTCCTTGCTCCTTGTGAGAAGGTGCATGCTGGGGACAGGTCTCGGTCTGTCGGGAGTGTGGGTGGGAGGAGCAATGCTCCTCTTGTCCAGGGGATGCCTGCAAATGCGAGATGGATGCTCCGTAGGCTTCTGCAAGCAGAGGTTGGCTCGCACTCTGCCTGCCTGCGGTATACTCAGCCTTTTCTGCTTTTAGACAGGAAAAACAGCAGCGGAACAGTGGTGCCCAGTTGTGGCACAGTAAGTGATTGTGGTACCCAGTAATATTTCTCTGAAAATACTGATGATACAGGGGACATTGAGTCAGCCGGTTCAGCAGGCTGGGTCGTGACGCTGAGACTGTTGACGTGATCCAGTCACGGTTGGGTTTTCTTGTTGTAAAACGTTACACAGGGCATTAGGGACTATTCCAAATAGTTACTTAGGATTCTGTTTAGATTTAAATGTTAAATTAGTTCTCTCCCTGTTGTCGAGATTGACAAGAACAGTGTTAAAAATGGGAAGAAATGGGTATTAACAGGCATGCTGGCATGCAAATGCATTTTTATATCCATGGGGAGACAGCTGGGTCTGGCCGGACTCATGGATTCAGTTCATCGACAACTCTGGTGGTGATTGGTGTTGGGAGAGCCGGTGGGACGCATCTGCACCCTCCTTCCCTTCTGGGAACCTCTCACTGGGTCATCTGTGATGCCTTCGTACGCAGTCAAGTACTTGATTTGTGATAGTTTAGCTTTCAGGTTGCACAAAGCTATTTTTACAGCATTCAGACTGCAGACTTGCCTTGGAAATAGTTCCTCTGAAAACTGTCTGTACTATCTGCTGTATCTGTGTTGGCGTGGACAATCCATACCCATAGACCCGCTATAGTTAGCTGGCTAGCTGAAAGCTAGCTAGGCTTAGTGAGCATTGTATTTCTGTGCATGTTGGAAAACATAATATGCATGTGCTTATGAAGAACAAGAGCTTTTTGTGACGTGATTAACTTTTCTTATAGGACCAAAGACTACAGTGCTTCGTCTAGCTGTAAAGTTTTTCCCTCCAGACCCAGGCCAGTTGCAAGAGGAATATACTAGGTAAAGTATTTTTTTGAAGAATTTGATTTGCATTACCTACTGAAACAAAAGGAAGGTAAGAGTAGGAGGACATTCCATCTGTTTCCAAACAAAACTTACATTGAAGGTGAGTGAAGAGTGCTTCTCATTAGTGTCACAGTTTTAGAAGACACATGTTAGCAGATGAATGTTATCAGAAAGAATATTTTTCAAAACAGAAAACAGTGCAGGTTAAGGCTTGCCTAACATCACTGTGTTGAAAGAGACAGCGTATAGAGGAAATACTCGTAGTTACAAACATTACCTGTATAAAATAATCAGTACGTATTTTAATAAATGATTTATCATTTAAACTTCCAAAGTCTACGCTTTATTCTTCAACTAGCAAACACACTTTACTGTTTTTGTCTATTTATAGAGTATTTATTGTGGAATTCTGCTCTGTGCTTAGAGCTGTAGGTATTTCATAATGCTATTAATGATATGTACACTTTATTGTGAGTGCATTGAAGAAACCAAGATAGGTCAGGCAGATATGCAGAAAACAGAGCAGAAGTCTTTAATACATACTTACACTACTTTAAAATTGGAAAAAAAACCCTCCCACATTCAAAATGTGTACCTTTTATTATCTTTTTGCTTCAAGAATGTGATACATAACGTTTTAAAATTAATTCTTTTAAAAAAAAATATTGTTCTCTTTCAGAGTGTAATTTGCTAAAGAATATTGATCAGTTTGTCAGTTCAGAGGTTTATAGTAATGAATTGTTGCCTATTTACTGGAGTCCTTATTGCACCTTCTTTCAAGTAAAAAGGAAAGCACAAAAGATTTGCCAGCATTACATTCATAAAAATATATTAAAATTGGTCTAGGTTACTAAATCGGTCTTTATCAGCATGCTTCCCAGGCTGCCAGGTTTTTCTGCTATCCTTGTACGTTTTGCAGGCAGCTTATTACTTATACAAAACGGTTAAACAGAAATCTGTTCCTCTTTAGCAACTGATTTGGAAATACTTTAGTTGAATGAGTATAGCGGTATGAGAAAAGGAAGTTTAATTTCTTACTGTCTTTGTTGGCTGCTAACATTATACTCTTGGAAAATACAACCACTGAGTAAATTAATTGAGTGCTAGCAGAAATGCTTGTTATTTTTCCTAACAAGTTATTGGAATCAATGATGTTCTCCTATCCTTGTGCTAATAGATAAAGTCACTTGAAGTGTTCGTTAAGTTTCTTTCCAGCTAAAGTTTCAGCTGCTGTGTTACTTCACAAATCAAACCTGTTAAAAGCGTGGATTTCCTTCTGCTTCCTTGTCCCTGCGTCTTCATTTACGCTGATAAATTGCACTGGATTAGTCACGGGTTGTCTGGTTTGATTTGACTGTCCTTGGGAGCAAGGCTTCTGTATTATCTGGTTTTTGGAGAGAGGAAGAATTAGGAGAAGTTGGTTTTATGAAGTTCTGCTCAGTCGTTTTACTGTTCTTTCGTGCATCAAGGTGGTGCTTGTAACTCCGGTACTTGTAACTCTCTCTCAGGTACCTGTTTGCGTTGCAAATCAAGAGAGACTTGGCAGAGGAACGACTGACCTGCAGTGACAATACGGCTGCTCTTCTGGTCTCTCACCTTCTGCAGTGTGAGTACCTTGACTGTGGTGACATTGGGTGATGTTCCCATTGCTAACCTGAGTTAAATAGCGTACAGAAGCTTTTGGTAACTAAAGGCATTTTCTGTCTCGTGGTATTTTCTTCTGTACGTGCAGCAAACCTGTTGATTTTGAACACTGGGATTATCATCAGGGCTAGTTGTGGTGAGGAACAGCTGGTACTTACATATGAGAGAACTTTGGCTTCGTGGAGACTGTACGAAACCAAAGCCCTTGCGCGTTGTCTGTTTTCCCTGGCTCTGCAAACGGCGTCACTAGCACTCCTCACCTTCCAGCCAGCTGCTCCCGTCTGCTTCCCTGCTTCATTTCTCCGTTTCCCTGCGGCTGGGAGGAGACAAGTGTGTAGAGACCAAGCTGAAATAAAACTAGAAACATGCCAGAACAAGTTCAACGGTGGGGTTGTCAGCAGCTTTCCTCCTTGCTGGGAGTGCAAATGGAAACGGGAAGCAACTGACTTGGAAGTTCTCAGTGTTGCTGCTCGTTCAGGCAGTACGTGCCTAACGACCTAAAGACGTGGCCTTTGGGACAAGCAGGTTGAAAACCTTGAGTGGGTTCAGACACCAACTCAGCTCGAGCAGCAGAGTTGTGTGTTTACAAATCTGTAACCCCAGCTGCAGAACTGGGACTTTGTGCCTCCTCACTGGTGTGAAACAAACCCTCTTCGCACGTACATTGCTAAATAGTTATGTAATTCTGCATTGTAATACAATAATACAATTATAATAATATTAGTTAGGGTGATTTTATTGGAAGAGCAAATGTATTTTGTGTGTGTGCCATCAGTGAGTGACACAATTAACGTTTGCTCATGGTTTTCCAGCATTCCACAGTGCGGTGTGGAGCTGGTGAGCGGATCTCTGGCCTTGCTTAGTGTGATTCTACCCTACTGGAAAATTAGAAGTGAAAAAGAATATGATTATTTTTAACATAAATTATTCTTAAAAATTGCCTTTCAATATTTTTTTCCCTTGTTTCCTATGCTGGCCTGATTTTAAACAGGATATTGCTGTGTTCTTTTTAAGAACAGCTGCCTTGGATGAGATTATTAGTTCATTTAGTTCTCTCTCCTTTCTCTGACAGTAGTTGATAGCAGATGCTATGAGGAAGCCCTCAAAAATGGAGCAAGCATGTGGTGATACTTCCTTTGCTGCATCCATCCAGTAATCTTTGCATGTGGCCTAAGTCAAAGATTGACTCTGCAACACTTTGTGTAGTTGTGCTTGATGAACTTTGCTTCCATGTATTTCTCTGAATTTTGAATTTACTTATATTTTTGGCATCCTTTCATGAAAAGAAGCTTCACAGCTTAGTTTTTGGGAGTTTTGTAGGATAACATATGTCCTTTTGTCTTTTTAAAACTTCTGCATTTTAATTTAATACTGTAACTTCATATTTTACTATCAGAAAAAGTAAATAACTTTTTTTTTAAAAAAAACTTATTCAATTTGTAATTTTCATATATGTCTGCCATATGTTCTGCCTGCCTCGTGCTTTTCTTTTCTGAGCCAAAGACTTCTGGTCATTTCATGTCTTATCAGATGGAAGCTGTTCTGCATTTTGATTGATGCTTTTTTCCTTCTCTAAATCTCTTCCTAAATCCACAGTGTCATTTCTGAAGGGCGTGGATATCTGAAGGGGGTTGACCCAAACTCCAAATGTAGGTGCTGTGGGGATTCATAGTCACATAACACTGATTTCTCTTTTTACTGTGTGTTTATTTTTGGACAATTCCTAAAATTTAATTTGTCCTCTTCCCAAGTAGGCTTGTCCAGAACCATTTTACATATATTTAGAAAAATTAAATTGAAATATCCTGTCTTGGTATGAGGTATCTGTAAAGAAGAAATGTTTAGACCACCAATGTTTTAGGGTCTTCTACAGGTCTCACATCTTTGACCATAAAGAAGCATAAATTTTCCAAACGATGTTCAAATGCTGCTATAATCCCCAGGAAGTCTGCTTGGGATAAATGTGAGTTTTTTGTAAAATGAAGCTGGGTACAAAGCGTAATGCACAAATTTGAAGCACTTAAAGGAAAATACGTTCTGGCTCTTGGAGTCTCTGTAACTCCTTACCAAGTATTTTCTGTCATTGTTCCTTTTCCATTGTTTCTTCTTATTCCAATGTTGTTTTGTTTTCTGTATTAGCCGAAATAGGGGATTTTGATGAATCAGAGGATCGAGAACACCTGAAAACAAACCAGTATTTGCCAAACCAGGAAAGAATCGAAGGAAAGATTCTGGAGTTCCACAGGAAGCACGTGTAAGTGAGGATTAATGTATACTCCTGATGCATACTCCTGGGGGGCAGGTGGACTCGCTTGGTGGAGGTCAAGCACGCTATGTGATAGGATGATGTTAAAAGTGTGTAAGTTAAACGCCATTTACATCTAGCAAGAAAAGTTGCATGTAGCAATAGTTACGACAGAGTTGTTGGGCAGTAGTTTTTCTCAAGTGATTTTTTTTTACCTGTAGTAACATACCAAAGAAGCTGTCATGAGCTTGTAATAATGGTTTAAGGCAAAATCATTCTTCAGAATTCCCAATCTACAAAGTTTAAGTTCAGCTTACCATCAAAGGCATAGGCCTTGCTTTTGTCTATGTCATTAGAAATTAGTTGCATTGTACTCGTTCTGTACTCATTAAGCATAAAGGAGATGGAGAAGGGTGGAGGGAGTGGGGGAGAAATAAGAATTTATGCAATACCTTATCTTACAGCTGGAGTATTTTTGAAATAAGTAAAGTTTATGAGGGACAAAGAAACTATTTGCTACAATTATAAAATTAATTCCAGCACACAGGAACTGCAGAAACGAATGCTTTATTATTTGAAACGCCCGTTTCTCTCACTGTGCGTGTTCAATGTACGTAAGGTTGTGTGTTTTACGGTCTAATCTGGCTGGTCTTAAAATGTGAATATCTATCTACTCAATGCGTACAGTGTAAAATATTTTGATAAGTAAGAAGGTTTGGAGCAGACAGTCAATGTGGTGCTCATGAAAGAGAAGTCAGCCTACAGGGAGACTCTGTTGTGACTAAAATACTACTTTGGAAGATCAGGATTTACATTGTGCAATCTATATTTGCCGCAACTTTGTTCTTTTATGCTTTTAAGCACACAAAGTTAATATCACTGAGAAATTTCAGACTATTACCTGCTATAAAGGCCTTAACCTCACTTGTGCAGTTCTTGGAGTCAGGTTAAATAAGAGAAGGTGTTTGACAAAATGGTGATATAGGTTTGATTTCACCCGATAGGTCTTTTTCTGTAATTTTTGAAACCTTGTGTATTAGGATTTAGCAATTTAAAGTGCTTTTATTAGTTGTGAATATCCACGTGCACAGTTATTGCGCATAATTGTGCATTTTAATCCAAATACTATATTAGAAATTTAAATTTCCGTTTTGCTCTGCGTGGGTAAACTCAGAGATTGTTGCGGACTGACTTTATTTGAAGACAGAACAAGGAGGTTTTTCGGGGCAGCATCTGTGTTTAAGGCTAAGACACATCCTGTAGTATTAGAAAATCAGTTCCCAAGAATTTCATTAATTAAATATTTGTTTTTTATGATCACTCATTTTCACTTGTACTGAAATTATTGGTACTGATGGAATTTCAGCTTTGTCAATTCTTGATGAAGTCAGGTGTGTGTGTTACTTTTTTCTGCTTTTGAACCTTTGAGGTGCACATGGAAACAATGAAGGAACAAACTAAATGTTGTTTTGAAGTTATTTTGCAGTAAATGAAAATGTATGCTAGGATTCTTCTCCTTTGGAGAAAGTAGCTGGAGGAGGGAAGCCATTAATTGCACAGAAATATTTCTTTATTTTTCTCGTGTCAAAAAAAAAAAAAGCAGCACTGAAACAATTAGGCAGTCACTTCAAAGCAAATTAAAAGAAAAGGAGGAACGTCCTTTTCATACACCTCGTAACGACATTGTGAAACTTCCTGCTGCAAGATGCTGTGTTGTCTGAAGCTACAAATGGCTTCATGAAAGGCTTTGATGACATCATGCAGTACAGGCTGATGGCTTTCAAATTAGTGCTGAAATGTGTGATTTCGTAGTTCTGAGGTAAGTACCTCCAGCCCATGCACAAGAACAGTCTTTTGTTAATCACGTGCCTGGATCCAATTGAGTCGCTTCTACTTGCGGGGAGGTTTCTTGATGGAAGGGTCGTGACTGTCTTCGGAATGAGTCAGGGACTGGAAACTTTATTAATTAGGTTTGAGCCTCTTTTCAAACAAATTTCTTCTAATCATTAATCATAAGCGAGGAAAGCTTTGTGTTTTTGCCTGTCAGGAAGAAGTCAGAGGAAGGTTAATAGGAAAAGATTCCTTGCTTCATAAGTGTACTTCTCATTAGTTTAATGAGAATTGCATCTAATACAGCCATATTATTAAAATGATTGCAAGTCTTATTTTAAAGCAGTGTTTTAGAAGTGTACGTTCAGACTGCGTTAAGATTAAAAACTGAGGCGTGTGGCTGGAAAAGGTCACAAATGAAGGTTAGTGATACCCGAGTACCTTGAACACATGTTTTAAATCCCCTGCGCCTTTGGAAAAAATTTTGTTAGAGAGATGTAATTTTGGAAGCACTGCAATCCTAAAAATAGCTGTGACTTCCTTACACGTCTCCTCTCTTCCCTTACGCAGGGAGTATTGGCCACCCTTTTCCATTTTTAGTAGGAGTCATGAAGGCCCCGTGCTTTCTCAGAGTTCAGACACGGTTTTCCTCATTTGTGTTACGAGGAGCAGGCGGGAGCATGAACCTTGGGCATTTGTCTGCTTCCTGGCGATGGGTAGTGTGGTTAAATGAACAGAACACTTCTCTCATCATCCTCGTGCGTCATATTTTTATTTTTGCCTTTTATTTTCATTTTTTATTTCTTTCAGTTAACCGTATTATTCACCCACTTACCTTTAGCAGACTGATACTTTCTTCCACTGATGATTGCTTTTGGCAGAGACTTCTCATATAAACTGAGCCTCTGGGAAAAGAAACCCATTTCTGGCAGGATGGCTCATCTCCAGATTGCTTCTGCATCATCTCGTGCATCAGTTTCCCTTCTTTGTGGCCCTTGCTTTGCCTTGGACACACTTACTCGTATACTGGTTTGCAGGGGGTCTGTGTCATCGATTCAGGTTTCTCAGGCTGGAGTTGCAGCAGGACACCATCCGGCACTGTGCGTGAGTTGGGGGAGCAGGAGGATGGTGCTCAGTCTCTTTGGATGATGCTGTGGAGTGTCTCTTCATGTTAGAAAGTTGGGGCTTGATTTTATTTTTTCGATTGCTTCACCTATAGCTATTAATAGCTATTAGAACTGGTAGAAGAACGTGAAGCTGGATAAAACAGAATCTACATATCCAATCCATTCTGTATCAAAAGAGGAGAAAATATATTGAGAAGGTTGTATTCAGAGAGATGGGAATTGAAAGCTTATATTAAATATCCTTTATTTTTTTTCTTTCACTTTTACAAATACTTTCTCTTACTTTCACCAATAAAGAAATACAGTTTTTATATTTAACTTTACAAATGTAGTAACAGTAAACAGGATGAGTTATATTTTTGGTATAGCACATTACTTAGTTGCTTCAGCAAGAGTCTGAATTAACTTTGCTTATTTTATTTCTATAGTTTATTAAAAAAAAAAAGCAAAAAAAGTGCCTATGTTTTGAAGATGATGTATTGGTGGTGGTGCAGTTAAATCCTGCCACCCCGGACGCTCAAAAGATAATATTTAATGCCTTCCCGCAGTAGTGTGAGTGGAAGGCTTGCTGCAGGATGAGTGTAGTCCAGAATTAAACATTGCATAATTTGCTTGCATTCAGGTGGCTGTGGGGGTTTTTTGTGTGTACATACATAAATTGGGAAAGAAATAGATTTGATAGATACATGTTTACGTTTACTGTTCTCTCATGTCTTTTCACAACTTGTTAGCCTAGTTGTCCATGATTTAAATTTTTTTTAAAAATAGGATGTTCATAAATTGTTTTTAAATTAGAAAAACTAGCACTTCAGGTTGCTACATAGTCTAACAATTTCTACACATGCAGTGTTTTGATACTTAATCTTTAAAATTCTATATTAATCACTGGTTTAAAATGCTCTGTAAGTCACCTGACATTTAACAG
Organism: Grus americana; assembly: GCF_028858705.1. NCBI lineage: Eukaryota > Metazoa > Chordata > Aves > Gruiformes > Gruidae > Grus > Grus americana. The sequence goes on from NC_072860.1 coordinate 319,303, forward strand.
CATTTATTTTGAATCGATCGTCCCGATTGTCATGTGAATATTGTAACACGCTACCAATATTTATCTAGATGGATGTACGTAAGGAACCTTTACACTAAAACCTATCGCATTGACAGCAGCTTTTGCTGGGAAGGACGTGTAATAGATAGTCTGTTGTCCATTGACCTGGGGAAGATTAAGTAGATTTATCTGCTTAGTGGATGTACAAAATTAGACCAGATTGTTTTCAGGCTGGTCTGTGCAGCTTAGTCTGCAGCAAACATCTGAGGGTAATTATTCTGGAACAGCTTCTCATTTGTACCCATTTGTGGTGCTGCGTGAGCTGCCCAGCATCGCTCCCGCTGTCGCTCCTGGCGTGCCCCGCTCAGGGCTCGCTCTTCTTTGGTGGGTACAGGCAGGTTGTGTGCATGAGAACACCTGGAAAATGTTATGGTGGTTTTTTGGTTTGTTTTTTTTTTTTTTTTTTTATTCTTTCTGAGATGCGCTCTGCTTTGGATCATATCTAATGGAATGTAAATTAACTGTCAGTGGTTCTGCATCAGTTATACTGGACTGTTTATGAAGAATTTTTAGTACTATATAGCTCCAACTTTCTAGTTGCCATTTTATCCTAATTTTTGTTTCCCTTCCCAGCCTGCAGCAACCATAGCACAGCATCCTCTTTAAAAGACAGAGCACCACTTTCTTTCTTAATGTCACTCTATTCAGAAGAATTATAGCAGGAATTAGCGTGGGTGGGAGTTACACCCAGTGCTCTCAGAGTGTCACTCAGGAAGCTGTGGCCAAAGTTAATGTTTATGATCTACCTTTTTTGGTTTGTATGTGTTTAATAAACAGGAACCATGGTACTTCAGCTATTTTGATACAGTTAGGGGGTCTATGGAAGAAATGTTAGTAACACTTAAAGCCAGTATAAAACCACTTATTCCAGCATTACTCATTTCAGTAAGGGGAAGAGAAATCTGCTTTACCAGTTTAAGCTGTTAGACATAACTAGTACATGTGGTGGTAACAATGGTAGAAGTGCAACTACAAGACTCTCTATGTAGTTTGGCGTTTCTTTTTCCATTTGAAATCAGATTTTTGTTCTTCTGTGTTTGTTCTTTCCAATCTCTTTATACATACATGGTCGTATAATACTGAAGTGTGGGTAAGGTTGGAATATGGACTGAACTTGTAAGTTAGGAACTTCACTGAATCCTTGCTTTCTCCAGTTGGCAAAAAAAAAAAATTGGGATTTCCTGTTGTAGTGTTTTAGATTATTTTTTTTTCCTCCAGAATGAATAAGGCAATAGAAAACTGTTGAAATCCTATCGTCAAATATATGTGCGTTCAGGCTTCCTTTCTCAGTGAGTTTTTCTGTATGTGTGTGTTTTAGTCTAAGGAGCATTGCTAAGAATCAAAGAAGCATTGTTTCTTCTAACAACTTCCATTTTTAAGATGTTTAGCATACTAAATAAGTTTCATAATTGCACTCTGGATTTTAGACACAGTTCCTACATGCAGTTAATATGGATTGTCGTCACCTCTGCTTCTGATAAATTCAAATGTAATAACCATTCGCTTTAATATTCTCAATATATATTTAAAAGAAATCTGTACAGAGCAGAAGAAGTTGTTTAATCTAAAACATGACTGTAGGTAGGAAGGTATTTTTAAGGAGCATACCTAGAAAGGCAACTCGGGGTAGCAGGAGAATTTATTTACTACCAATGTTGTGATTGGCACTACATAGTACACGAAAATAGATTGTGCTACAAATAGTGTATCATCTGTTTTAATGAAATGAAATACAGATTAGTGGAAGAAAGGCTGTTTCTTGGAAAAGAGGATTTTTAAAATTTGTCTTTGTGTGTGCAGGAATCTAATCTGGTTTCTGCACTAGTTGGTTTAAATAGAATAATCAGTTTTTATCTCCTATGTCTTCCTTGTAACGTTCCATTTATCCTAGCAAACTTACACGTTGCAGGAGCAATTCAATCAATGCAGTAGCGCAGGTGGCTGGTACAGCACCTGCTTGGCAGTAACATAATATTTATTATTTCTAATCATTTTCAGTAGGGATGCAGGGGTCACTATACAGCTGTGGCAGCCTCACCGGTCCTGCTGCCCCGGCAGGTCTGTGCTGCTGGTGTTCCTGCGCCCTTGGCACCGGAGAAGGGTCTTCTGCTTAGCTAGTCCTCTTGGACCCTATTTATGCCTCAGATTGGCAGTAGCATTGTCTTGCAGTATTTCTTTAGTTCACAGACTACCTTAGGCGACAGGCTTGTGTTTGTCCTAAGGACTTTGCAGCGTGGGGCACGTTCAGTAGCAAGAACTCCTGCATTTCCACAACAGCATTTCTTTGTTCTTAGAATATCCTAACCCCCATCAGGACCCCTGAACTGATGCAAACAGTTCTGACTTGTAGGGAAAAGGTCCCGTCTGTACAAGCACAAGTGCTTCACTAGATCATTTCAAGGCTTGTGAAATTACATATTTCAGAGTGGTCCATATTTTAGGGTTTTGGCCCTCACATGTCTTGGTGGCGTGAGAGCTCTGAACCGCCTTCTGTGTCCTGGGCAAGACGTGTTTCAGGCACTGCACCTCCTGCTCCATGGGTGCTCTCTTCTCTGAGCTGGCTCTGCTGACCAGCCCGGACACTTAGTCTGTGGCCACCCCTCCTGTTTCTGAGAGCCAGCGAAAAATGCACCATCATCCAATAAACTCCCCCTCGTGGAGAAAAATAGGGGAGAGGGAAGGAAAGAAAGAAGAAGAAAAAAATTATACAGGACAGTCTTGTCATGCAGGAAAACAAAATGTCAGTTGTTTGACTTCAGCAAACTTGCAGAGAAGTAAATGAATGCAGAATCTGTGACTGGTGCATGCCAGGATCTCTAATAGTCTCTGTATTGCTTGCCTGGACTTTGTGCACACTCAAAAAGGAGATGATCCATGTGTGTACATCTTCCTTCTGTTTTCAAAGTCATATCAACAGCTGATGATACTTCAAAACCAATTTTTAAAATTCTCTGGATTCCTTGGCATGGAGGAAATCATACAGCCAAAGACTGGGGGAATGCATTGCACCTCTTAGTACTAGCGTAATAATTCTGACGGAGTTCCAAAACCCTCCCTGAAATGGGTCGTTCCTTTGCGGTATTTGCTTTGTTTCTGTCACGCTGGCTGTGCAGCTCTTTCATCTCTCACTTTTTATCTGATTAATATTAATGTGTATACAAGCAGGCAGAAGAAGGAACATTGTGGATTGAATTCTGATTTGCTCAACTTTATTGTTTCTAAACTGAAAAAGCTCTGAACTAGTTAACATTTGTTTCAGTGCCTCTGTCTATGGGATGCATTTTAGGTTGGTCATCTGCCATTGCACATTGCTCCTATTACAAAAGTTTCAGTGTAATACTTAACTTGGAGTGAAACTGCCCATCTAGATGAGATAGAAAATCCTCATTTAGTGCCAGAGTTAAGACTCAAGCGTGTTAGTGATGTTGGCAATATTGTAGAATCAGACTGGTCTTAAAACTTTATTTTCTTCCTCATTATAGGGGTCAAACTCCTGCTGAATCGGACTTTCAAGTGCTTGAAATTGCTCGGAAACTGGAGATGTATGGCATCAGATTTCACCTTGCATCTGACCGTGAGGGCACCAAAATTAATCTAGCTGTCTCACACATGGGTGTGCTGGTATTCCAGGTAAGGTGGGGAGAGCCAAGTGGGTACAAGTGTCTGTCCATTAGCACGTCTTGGGAGTAAGTCTGTCACTTTAACTTCAGGTGTCTCTGGTGATTTTAAAACTAACACATTTTTATGGTCATGGGAGTGTCATTAAAGCCCCCCAAATATTGTTTGGTGCAGTTTGCCCTTGGTGCAGAGAGAAGAGCAGCAAAACCCACAGTGACACCGAAGTAGAAGGGTTTTTGTTGTCTCTTTGAAAGTTACGTGTATGTTCAGCGACAATCATTGATTCATTTGGTACAGCCCTGCAACAGGTCTGTAATCCTGGAATTTTGGTTCCGTTACCCTTGCTTTAATGTTATAGCATATTTGTGCTGGGATAACATTGCTCTTAGTGTATAGAAGTGCTGTTTGATTGAAGTGATTGGACCAATCGGATTTACTACTTTTGTTGTATTAAATAAGCCATTCGATGATTAGACTTCTGTATATGAATGCGATCGTATTATTCTCCTCCCCGCAAAACACACAGGCAGCCGACCTACTGAAATATTTCCATTTGGGCACTCATTTTCCATTCATTTTGTGTCTTACCCGTTCTTTTGTTACTGTGGGGCAGCTGCTCTTCGGAGATGCATCAGTCCTGCAGTTCCTCTCAGTCCTCCTCATCATTTCAGCTCATTTAGGTCTTTCTCTTGAAGTACCATTTGCTTATAGAGGGCGACAGGAGAATCACTTCCCTGCGGCTTTGGGAGTCAGTACGGGGAGGGGAGGGCTGACGTAGGGCAGCAGGGTGAAGGCAGAGCCTGGTTTTAGCCCGGTTTTAGCCAAATAAGCAGGTTTTGTGAGCGAGAGAGCTTGGCAGGATTCCTCGCATGTGTGGCAAGTACTCCTCAGTATATTCTACAGCTGAATTAGAAAAATCAGCTTGGAGGAGTGTGTCTAGAGTTCTACGCAGAGGAAGGCATGTTAAATAGAATGAAGCCTTCATCTTGCTTGTACAGTAAAGTATCCTGAATATTGATGGGGCTGAAACATTCCTTTCCCATCTGGTTTTCTAGGTTTTCTTTCAGTTTTCTAATGTCTGTGCAGAGATAGATGTCGCACACTTACAGTTATCCCTGTACTGAAAGATAAAAATGTTTAAGGGAATATTGTTACCAGAAATAAAAATCCAACAGAATGGGTTGGGAGATGATGTGTGCGCACATGCACGTGTCTATATACCCGCAACAGAATTTTGTTTTCTGCTCTTCTGAAACTTCTGCCAACTTTTAACTGTTATCATTTTAATTCAGGGTAACACGAAAATCAATACCTTCAACTGGTCGAAGGTCCGTAAACTAAGCTTCAAGAGGAAAAGATTTCTTATTAAACTCCACCCAGAGGTCTGTGTAAGTTTTGCTGTAACAGTAGGCTGGTCAGTATTGAAAAAAAAATGTATACTTAATTTTATTATGAAAAATTCTAGAGTTTGTAATTTTATAAATCAGCTTCACTGGGGTAGGCTTGGCTTCATTATTCAAGTAAAAATCTTTCCTTTCTCACCCCATGTCTGTTGTCTTGGGTTTTTAGGTTTTGTGTATCAGCCTCAGCTTATCCTTGATGTAGGCATACGCATGTGTAAATGTAAGATAGAAAAACAAGAACAACAAAGTATTTGGTGCATCCTGTCTCAGTAGTTTTACTCTGAAAAAGTTACATTTACTATTTCCCTTGAATAGAAATGGAGGTTAACACTCAACAAATTCTGATCCATTATCATCAAAATGAACTAAGGTAACTTAAGCACTGAAATAGTACATCTCTGTTGGTCAGGTAGAAGCTCGTTAGGGAGTGCTTTTGGCTGGAGCTCCTTAAAAGATCACTGTAGTACACTACTGATACAAACGGTGATTGCTCTCTCTGTTCCCTCCAGGAACTTGTTGAATATGTGCTGCTCAAATGAAAAATCTGGTAGAGAGTCTCTTGATTCAAATGAGAATAACCTGATACACCTCAGGAAAGAGTAGCTGGCTGAGATTATATTGTTGGAGTTTAATTTTAAGGACTGTGCGATTACTCTTGTTACAGCCTTATCTTTTCTCTATAGCAGAAGCATTAGTTTTTATGCTTGGCTGATTTACAGTAGATGTTTTTGATTGCAGATGATATCAAAGTAGTTGCTTCCACGCCGCACGACTAGATTATGTTCAATGTAGGATTGTATTAAAATGGGGGGAAAAAAAATGTTTGGACATGCGATAGTTCTGTGTATCAAGGAAACCTGAAGCAGGACACGCTGTCTGCATGTGTAGTAATGTGTCTCGCAAAGAGACCTCAGAAATTTCATGTGATAACTGTATGCTGACGTACACAGTATTTTCCAGTCTCGTCTAAATCTCAGGAAGTAGGACAAGCATCAGAACCTCAAAGGAAAAAGTATTTTAAAGTCGCTACTGTTTAATTTAAATATTTTAATTTCTTTCAAATTCCTAACTTTATGATCCGTATTTCTTAAAGTGGATTATATTGAGCATGTTTCTAAAGTCAAGTGCATTTTAAACTTTTGTACAGTTTCAAGGTAAACAAATATTTTTGAAAGCTATTAGATGATTAAACTGCATTCAAAATCACTTCCATTGCAGATGAGAAGTGACTTAGCAAAATACTGCATCTCACTGGAGTTCAGCCTTTTTGTTGGCACCTATTTGTATTCTCCTTTTCTCCTCCATTGCCATTTTATGCGCTATTTAGCTTTTGTGTTTTGTTCCCAGGGCCCGTATCAGGATACTTTGGAGTTTCTTTTGGGAAGTAGGGATGAGTGTAAAAACTTCTGGAAAATCTGCGTTGAATATCACACGTTCTTTAGGCTCTTTGATCAGCCAAAGCCAAAGGCTAAAGCAGTGTTCTTCACCAGAGGGTCATCGTTCAGATACAGGTAGGGAGAAACATAACAGATTTATTAAAGCTGAATTCCTCATATCTTAGAAAGTGAGATCAAAAGGAAAAAGTATTCTAAAGTCATTCCATCTATAATTCTCATCCACTGCATTTTATAATGTTTGTGCTTTTGTGGGTTCACAGTGGACGAACACAGAAGCAGCTGGTGGATTATATTAAGGACAGTGGGATGAAGAAAACCCCATATGAAAGGTAAGTGCAAATACTTTTGTAAGGTGAGATGTAGTTGAGACGTTCACAGTGCTGCTCTTATTTCCTAAATTGCAGCATTTCTAAATGATGCGTGGAGGTGTGGTTGTTTGCTGACTTCTCAGTTAATGAAGTCTACCTCAAATTTAAGGTAGTTCAACTAAATTAAAAAAAATACATGATTTTGTGGTGATGTAAAGAAGCTTAGGAAAGTTTCGGTATTGCATTTTAATGTCTGTAGACAACATGTGACTTAGCCATCTAAAGTTCAGTCTGTTTCAAAGATTCACTGAATTTAGGACTTGTCTGCATGTCACTGTAGCTATGCAGATAGCCAGTGGCAGAGCACATAATTGAACTTGGGATCTGCAAGTCTGGAACTGTCACCTTAAATACTCATTCATTTCTAAACATATAAATAAATAAATAAATTCAGAATGTGTATTTTCATTATAAAATTATCATTTACTTGGTTATGAAACCATCCTGTCCACGTCTGGGAAACTCTTTGTAGTCTTTCATCTGAAAGATTATAGGGACTTAACAGGAATTCTAGGAAGTTTGCATTAATCTACTAATAATAAATATTTTTCCTGTTTTAGACTCCAGTTGAGCTCCTTTTCTGTATGAAAGATTAATTTCCTAGTAAATTACTGACATAGAATGAATCTAACCACAAGTGTGATGCAGGATACCACATTTTGGGGTGTAACGTATAGAATTGTATATGCCATAAATGACTTGGTTGACTGAATTGTAAGTTGTAAAATCGTTACAGATTACCTCATTCTGGTTTTGAAGCCGTTCATTTGTAGATGTTTATACTGATGACAAAGAAGTTAAACTGTGTGTGCTATTTAGTCTTCTGCCCCAAGTTACTCTTGAGTTCTCCTTCAGTGGTATGAATGATCTAGAGCTTGCTTTATCCCATTTACAGTAGGTTTCTTACTCCTGTGTTGTTTAATTTACTTGTGAGTGTATAAATCTTGAACTCGTTATTAATGAAACATGATAAAATACAGCTTGAGACGTTTCTGTTGGCTACTAGAACGGAAATAGCTGGAGGGGGCAGGGAGAAGGCTGATTCGTGTCTTGGAAACTCACAGGATGCTCTCTGTTCTGCAGGAGGCACAGCAAAGCCAGAGCGTCCACTCGCGCTTTGAACACCAACGTGCCAAAACAGGTCAGTACTGCAGCAGTCTCAATGCTGCAGTCCGGGAAGCTGACAACCAGCTTTCCGAGGTGATGGTTGGAGGAAAGGTGATGCGAGTGAACAGTTTGTCTGGAATTGCTTTCACTGTTTGATCTTTGTTCCTGATGCACGGGTCATCTTCTTTTTGCGAGTGGTAGCAGTTTTGATAGTTATAGCCAATGGAGTGTAGAGTGAGTAATATTTTCCTTTTCAGAGTTCAGCTTAACTGAAGAGAAAATGTCGTACTCTCTAGTATGTTACTTCAGAGGATTAGTTTGTTTTCAGGTACTATCCAACTGCTTTCTCTGGAAGTCTTGAGTTCATTTATGGGCGCCTTTACAATCAGTGGCAAGAAACAAGCGTTTGACTGAATCCACTCGCTTTACATGCGAGAGGTTAAGGAAGCATCGCAGGATTTTGCCGTCATCGTTTTGTGTTACTTTCCCTTGTGGATACTTTTTCAGCAGAGGCTATAAAATAATGGATTTAACTTTCCATCCAGTTACCAGAATTCAGGAAAAATGAACTTGCCTCTTACTGGGGATGCTGTTTCTGTATGCAATGTTTTGTTTGCTGTAAAGTGAGCTCTTTCGAAGCATGTGTTCCTTCTGCATCAGGAACTGGATGTTGCATTTGTTTTTACGTATTATAAAAATCTTTTTCTCTGTTGTGTTTCTACTTTTTTTTTTTCCCCCCTCTTAGAGCGTCCCATTCACTGAGGGCTTGAGAACCCCAGGGTCTCCTGCCTCAGCAGCTGCCCCCTTCCACTCAGTTCACTCATCGGCCACTCCTGCTCCTGTCCTGCCCGTCTTTGCAGAAATCAGCCCTTCCTCTTTGGACCCCCGAGCGCCATACACGAGGATTCCAGAAAAAAACACTGCAGCGCCAGCAGAAGAAGCGGGGAGGAAACTGATGCAGCAGCCTGGATCTCCCATGCTCCAAGGTGTTGGGTTTGGTAGTGTTGCAGGGAACTGTAGCCCTGCTTGTCCTGTTGTTGAGAGTGCTTGCGGTTTAGATCTAGACGTAGAGAAGAGTAGTAAGGAGAGCAGGGTTGCTGTTTGTAAAAATGACAATGATGAGGATGACTTTACCACAGGCGTGTTTGTTGCTGAACAAGAGCATCGGCATGGCAGTCAGGGTGCCCCTCTTTTCACATTGACAAATTCTCAGTTACAGGTATCGGAGGAATTTATCGATGATGACCCAGCAGAAATTTCCTTTTTTGCTGGGGGCTCTGAGGCGTTTTCATATGTTTACAGTGGTTTAGAATTAAAGGGCTCTGATTTTTCTAAGCATGTGTCAGAGTCGCCTGGCTTAACTACAGATGCCCTTCAGCAAAATACAGTCTCTTCTCAGTCAAGCCCTGACAGGTACTCAACCGAAGCGGTAGACATGAATATGGCAGATGAGTTTGAATTTGAAGAAGGGAGCGATTTCAACGGCAATGAGAGACCGTCAGATACCTCAGAGCTGTTTGAGGTGAAGGCCCAAGCGAGCAGAATGCAAAGCCTCCTGAGTCCCTCCGAAACGAGTTCGCTCATCAACAACCGCTCCGAGAGCAGCTCCCTCAATAATTTGCCGCTGAATGGTACGTCCTCCCTGCACGCGTACAGCTCTGCGACCCATTCAGAGGCCAGTTCTATGGTGAACTTCCCCGCCTACTCGGTCCGCTCCGAGTCCAGCTCAGCCTTTCAGTTCACGGACATTATTGACCAGCTGGAACAGCTGAGCTATCCGCCTACCACCACGGAAGACTCCAGCAGCACAGACACGGACTCCTGGGACTCCGAAACTGGACCTCCAGATGTAAACCTTTTCTTCAGTAACCCTTTTGCTCAAGCCACCAGTGATAACTTTGCTTTTGACTTTCAGAATAATTTAAAAAATCTCACACAAGAAGACTGGACAGAGAAGGCACATGTCAATTGATTGATCCTTGATTTTTTTTTTTTGTGATGGATCCTTCTGTGCTGTTCAGGCTTAGAAGTCAAAAGGGTGTGATGTCAGTCACTTTAAGCAAGAAAACTCTAATCCAGTGGCTGGATTTTAAATCACGTAACGTAGTTGATTTTTTTTTTTTAATTTTTTTTTCCCATGTACCTCTTCAGTTTCCCTCAAAGCATCCTCGCTTTGGTGCTGCATTATATGCATCACACTGCATCCAGAATGTGTTATAATAGGCTACAATGTTCGCAAAATATGACATTTAGGAAAAACCACTGATTTCAGAGAAGTTAAGTATCATCAGCTGGCTCATACAGGCATCACAAATTACAGTATGTTGAAGGGTTTCTTTGACTATCAGGCTCTTACAGATATGTTTATATAATATGCTGTTCCTCCAACACCTGAATGCAACTGTCACTTTTGCACATGCTTGTTAACAAACAGCCACATCCAGTAAATCAGCTGTTTTCCTGCACTGAGTGGCCTCATTTTGGGTTTTGTTTTTGTTTCTACAAGTAAAAGAAATGGACAATCTTCAAATCAGCTATGAAGGAAAGTTTTAAAGTATCAACCTATGCAACCTGTCTGCAGTATACTTTGAAGAATAAATAACCTGTGTGGTAGTTTAGAAGAGGGAACGTGTACACAATCAAATGAAAATAGCAATTGCCAAAACTTCGTGTGAAGACAATCACTGTATTTTCTGACTTCAGCGTGCCTTCAGCAGTCCAGCAACACACAAGTGCCCTTCTGCTTTGCAGCAGTTTGGAGATAAATGCATAGACTGTAAAAGCACTTAATCCCCGTTGCATTTTGTCTCCCCTTCTTTATTTAATCACTCTGCATAAAAATGCTTACAGATTAATTCATAGAAGTGTCCTTTATCTGTGGAAGACAGGTGGTGGTAAACCTGGTGATAGTTTTTCTTTAAAATATGAGCTGTATTCAGAAAAATACTGTAATCTTTCTGAGAAATTGAAATGTTAGGAGTAGTGAATACTGTAGACAACAGAGCTTCACTGCTTTTATAAATTGTTTTAGTCAGGTGACTTTAACATGAGACTTGATCTGTAAGTTTGAAAGCATAATTGAAAAGACAGTTACTCAACTGATCACATCTAATTTAGCAACTTTTATTGAGGTAAAACGGTAAAAGTTGCAAAACGTCCTCCCTGTCTGCCAACCTGATGGACTGGGGGGGCGAAATTCTGAGCTTCAGCTCGTCATAACATTTTTTAGAGTATTTTGCTTTTGTAAAAGCAAGGATGTGAAATACATAACACCTGACCGAAACCTCATGATGGAAAGCATCATCTCCTGCAGCCCTTTGATTTGGGGTTCTCTGTTGCCCAGTTTTCAGCCGCAGTACTGGTACAATCAATGCCTCCAAAACAAGCACCTTACAGTTACAAGCATAACTTTATGCTCAATGTTATTCATATCAGTTTTCATAAATGTGGTCTTGATATGTTGTTAAGAGGCCTTCATTCTTTACTCAAACATTTTTAAAATACTATTATTTCTCAAAATTCTGATAACTAAAACTTCAAGGGAATTCCTGTCAATGTACGTTAGAACACGAGGAGGTAAAACCTCCTTTAGTCACCCGTTCTAGTTTAGTTTTTACCATGGTATGATTATTCTTCACAGCACTTGCTTTTATATTATGGTATCACTGTTGTTCCATGAGAAAACTGTCGCCTTTGTCAGTGACACAGAAAATCAAAGCACATTTAGGACAAAGTATTAGTTTGGACCTACAGGAATGTACAGCCGTTTGCTCTTGTTTTGTTTATAAGTGCTATACATTTTTGTTTGGGTTTTTTTTTTTTTTCTTCTATTGAATGTGCATTCTGGCTCTTTGTGTGACTTTATTCATACCTGTGGAGATGGTGGTGTGGATGTGTAGTGTGACATTTCTAAATAGGCACTTGGAGGAGGTCTTCACTTGTGTCCAAAGCTGGTACCTTTAAGTATGTTTTTAGGCGGTTTGTCTGATTTCCTTCCAACAACTAACTACATTATGTAACTTAAAAAAGAAAAAGAAAACCAGAAAAAAGACAGAATTCTATCTGTAAACTCTCTTACAGGTGATAAAGTCAGGGACAAGTATGTAGATAAAGATTTAGAGAAAGGCTGTTAATTTCTTTGATGTTTTAAAAAAGAATCAGGATTCAGCTATTTACATATAACCATGTCTGCCTCTGTTTTGTGTTTCATGCCTCAATCACAAGCATTCTCTCTAAATGTGTTAGAATTGCTTAATAGGGGAATAAATCCTACTAAATTCTCTAGGTTTTCCAAAGATCTTAGGAAAAATCTGCCTGTGTTTTCAATGAACACAATTCCCTCCTGAGAGAAGGCTTGCCAATGCATTTTCTTGCACCGCAGTTAGTTCGATAAGGCATCTTCAATGTTTTTCCTCTTGTATTTTGCAACTACGCGAACCTTTTATTGGCAATTATAAATCTCAGGGATTTTAAAAAGAAAAAAAAAATAGAGTCTTAATGTAATGCCCCTTTTGTTTTCTGAAGGAATGGGAGTGACTAGGATCTTGGTCCTTTAGCTCTGAGCAAGATGTGTGGAGCCACAGGTGAGGACAGGGTGGTGGGAGCTTTGGCCCAGGTGCAGAACTGTTCAGATAAAGGTTTTACTTACGGGTGTCGCCAGGAACACCGACCTTCACATCATCCGACTCCTCTGTGTACCTGGATTTGGGATGCTTGCACAAAGACGATGCTGGTCAGCACCTACACGCCGATACCCCTTGCCGGGATTGCACACCGTGGTGTACTTGCAGGTTGTGTGCCCCTGCTGCCTGCTGGATGTATCTTGGCTCTTGGTAATTGATAGCATATAGCTGTCCTGCTTTCGTTCGGGGCTTTTCTGATTCTCAAAGCTATATAGCTTCTGAGGATGTAGTTGTGTGCTTAGCTCTGTTTTTTCATGCTTAGCTCTGTTATTTTATTCATGGTTTCCCAGATAGGCACAAAAGAGGAGGAAAATTTAGTTCCAACGTAGAATTTTTATTATAGCAAGAGAGCTGTGAGAAAAGGTTCTTCATCATTTCCTCCAGGGGGTTAAGTTCAGCTTCACTTTCCAATAGAGATGGAGAGAAAACCAGCCTGCCTTCAAGGGAACCGGATGGCTCAGTGCTTCGCAGTGAACTCAAGCACCAATTGTGAGTTATTTTAGTGCATTAGAGCTGTGCGAGGCGTCCTCTTCTCCCCAGCTGTCTCCTGAGGTGGCAGGAGAAGCTGAGAGAAGGAAGGGCTTTCCATTCTCTGTCCGTATCGTTTGTTGTTGGGTAGTGTAAGGGAATTGGTGCACTTCGGTGCAGGGTGGTTATGTCCTGAGTACCAGCGATGCTGCTAAGCTTTCAGTGTTACTCTGTGCAGTTTGTTTTCTTTTTACAGTGTTGACACTACTAAAACTTAGTTCCCGGTACTGATTTCTGTTTTTTTTTTTTCCTGAGCACACAAGTTTTCTTTTCAAGAAGGTGAGTAGTATGCTGGCAGGTGTGAATTGGTGCCAGCCACTTAACCGAGAGAGCTGGGACCCTTGCAGACCCCGAGCAGTGAAAGCTGCCACAGGAATCACATGACGTGAACAAGGGGGGACATTATGTAGGAAAAATAAGATCATCTTTGTCGGGCATCCTGTGCATGCTCACCTTGAGAAGGTGGCGTGCGAGGAGGTGTGGTAGGAGCAGGTGAAAGCCTAGGTGCCAACCGTCACTTGGCCATGGCAAGTGAGTGGTCGTCCTCTCCTCCCCCTGGCAGTGTCACTTCTGCAGGTACGTTCTTTCACATTTGCTTTCTGCCCCCATCTGTGAGAGGCTGGGGGGTCATATACAGGTACTTATTTTTCTAGTTGACGTTTTTAGTGCTGTGCTTTTCCGGTACGGAGAACCACTGGGGTTTCCACGTTTGTTCTGCTCCAGGCTCTGCATCTACCAGCTGTTGCAGCAGTAGCTCAGCGAAGGGAGCGTGCCGGAGCCATCGCTCCTGCTCCTCGGTGAAATAGGGTTGGCTTCCATCTTTCTGCTTCTCTGTTTTCTTATTTTAGTGAATACATGCAGCCGTGGAAAGTATGTCAATCTTAGTGGCTTTTCTAAATGAGTTAGACTGATGTGTTTAGCTCTCTTGCGGTACTGAACTTGCGCGTTGCAATGCGACTAAAAGACACTAAGATATTCGTGTCTTGAATCTGTACCTATAGTCCTGTATGTGTATACTTACAACTGCTCTACGCTTGAACACATGTATTAAAGGAAAGCACTACATCGGAACATTTTTGATCTTCGTGTATGCAGTTAGTGGAACTCTTAATTTGCACAAAACGCAGGTCATAGAATGTTCTCTGACCTATCCTCCGCCTGGTTAAACAGTGGTAAACTTTACTAGCCTGAGTTATCTAGTGTGTGTAGACTTTGTAATTTTAAAGTACTCATTCATTATTCAAGCAGTACATGCCGTATATTTCCCAGGACTTATCGTATTTTATCTTAGGATGGAATAGGGCAATATATTGATCTGCTCTCAACTTTCACTTTAATTTCCAGTGAATTTCAGAGTTGCTGGATAATACCAAGTGTTGATCTCCTTTTTCCTGTGCATATTTGTATTGTGGTCGTAGGTGATTTTAAGGGATTTTTTGCTTGTTTGTTTTTAGTTGATGACTTGGTTTTGGTTTGGTGTTGTTTTCTTCTGTTTGGTTTTTTTTGGTGGTGGTAGTCTTTGTCTAGTTGCAAATCTTGATAAGGGTAAAATTTTGCAGAGACACTAATAAAAGTAATTATTTTATGATTTTGGTGCAAACCTGTCGGTAAGTCATTCCCATTATTGTCATTTTGCAAAAAGCTCTAAGCCATAATTATCTGGTATTGATTGAATGAATGAGTATCCAATACAATTTTCATTGTAGTCCTTTAGCTGCCATTGCCTGTAGTTTTTAGTAGTTCTTACATCGCACTTGTCACAAATGCTGTGTGTATATGTATGGGAATACATATACACTGTCTGTATGGCTATGGGGAGACTTCACAGTTCCAAACATGCATCGTAAAATCCACTTAATTTGTTACCTGCTCGTGAGCTATTGTAGGATTACTCCACCGGGTGAGCTGTAGCTTTGCAGGTTTCAGGTTTGAAACGTGGTTAATCGAACCAGGTTTGTGGGGAAGGGAGGCGTTGCGATCCATTTTCCAAAGTCACAATACTCTGCCGCGACAGCCCTGCGGATGGGTAAGAAACACGAAATGCCCCTTTGTCGATCCCTGCGGGGATACGCGTGCGTTGGGTAGAGTGACTCCCCGGATAAATAGGTGCTACTCTTTTCGGGAAAGGATTACGTTAAGAAAACAGAGGGCTGGAATTTAATTGATCTCTCGAACTTTATCTTTTATACGGTAAATGTTTTCTTGAATTACATGTTGGGATTTTTAATATCTTTGTGTCTGTTCAGATTGCCGGTTATGAACCTACAGATTTGTACTAATGCATAATTTTAATTGTTTATGCAATAAAATAAGGAAAACTTTGATATAAATGACAACATGGGCTTTTTAGCTTTATTTTTCGTTACCCTTGTGTTTGAAATAGAATAAATATTTGTTCTCCTAGCCAAGGCATCTTAGAGTTTTATTACCAGATTTGTCCAGGCAGTTTTCCTCCTGTACCCCTTTGAAAGTAGAGCGCAGCTGGGCCAAATGCTGGTGTGGGGTTTTCAAATTACTGTTTTGTGCAATCCTTTCCCTTGGGATACAAATGAGACTAAAAATCCAGGTTTCATTATAGGAATTATGTTTATTGTGGAGACGTTTTCTTTTAAACTGGGTATGCCGCCCCCCCCCATATTTGTTTTTACTGGAAGCCTGCCCTTTATTGCAAATATAGGGTATGGAGGCAATTGCACGTTTTCTAGGTTGAAAGTTCTCCTCCAAGAGTCTGACTGATGTGTGGGTAAATTCTCTTTTCCTGAAGCATGGAAACATTCGCTTAAAAAAAGTCAGTAATACTTGTATTACTGGTAAATAATACTCAGGTTTCTTAGCTTGTTTGAACTGACCTTTTATTAAAAAAAGGTAAACTCAGCAGGTTTCTTAGCTTGTTTGAACTGACTTTTTATTAAAAAAAATTATTCTCCATATTATGTTTGCTGACTTATAAAACAATGAAAACACCCACTCCAAAAAACTTTGCTTTTCAGCAAGGAGGAGTTATTGGGCAGAAGTGGCTCTGACCTTCTTTTGAACATCAGGAGATTTTAGAACATAGCACGTTATATCATTTTATTACGGGGTGGAATTTGATTAACTTTGCTTTGATTGTTTTTGCTGCAAAGTTAAACCAATTTTACATAGACTTAAGGAAAATAGGTACCTGACGTAAAAAGCGATTGAGGTTGAAAACCCGACCGTTCCTTTCACCGATGCTGCAAACAGAGGTTCGTGCAAAGGCGTAGTTTGAGCACAGGCGGATCGAAGCCATCCACGCAGCGTGCAGGGGTTTCTGTTTAACTCTGGCAGTGTAAAAGCTTACACCGTGCAGGCTGTAACAACAGCCCCGCGTTCTTTCTTGCCCGCAAATAGCGCAGCCTTTACAGCGGGGGAAGGTGGCAAAGGAAGGGTGGTCATTTCAGATCCCCGACATAACTAAAACCGGGACCAACGTTAGGACTCTCCTTGTGGTATCGCGTGTGGGTGTAACTTCTCAGGTACATACGGTTTCACGGGGGCACGTGCCAAGTGCTATAAACATGCTCTAATGTTTAATGTGATCTGTACCCATTTGAGGATTAGAAACAAAGAAATCTTTGACTTTAAAGTCTTGTAGATAATGGGGGTTTTTTCAAGATTCTCTGTCTCCCAACTTTCCCTCATTATTTGAAAGGGAAGGTTTGCAGGGGGAAAAACGTATTAGTTGTGATATTTTGAAATAAGGAAGATCGGAGATGTTCCAGATTTCAGTTGTAGCGCATTAGCTGGTAGAACACTCCCGAAATAATAATTTGCTCTGTGCATGCGATGGGTTCAGCTTGGGCATTGGGCAGGACGGGGCTCTGAGCGGGCTCCCACCGTCCTCTGGTCGGCCACTGCAGGGCTTCGGCATTAAAAGGATCTCACTTGCTTCAAGTACTACTACTAATAATAAAAAACTTACATCTTTAAAGGGAATCAGCTGGGGAAATGTGAGGGGCGCTCCCTTCTGATAAGGAATCAAATTGCTAACATTTGAACCTCATGTAGGTTTTAGTCCATCCAGTAATACTCTTTGTTATTGGGATGCTGTCTTTGTTGTCAGTCTTTGAATTGTTTTAAGCATTCAAGCCTAAAGCTTACAGAACCAGTACTTGCATTTTATTTTTGTCAAGCTTTGCACTCAAATCTGGCTTTATGTGTAGAGATTGAATTTAGCTTGCAGAATGGAAATATCCTCTGAAAAATAACTGAGAAGTGATGCCAAAAGCTTATCTTACTATCTTATTATCAAGCTTGTTATCTCAGTGTAAACCAAATTAAGTCTGCAGCTACTTAAACTTTTAGTAATAGCTAGGCCATATGAATGTAACTAGCAAAACCTGTATTGTAATAAACTGACCTAGTCCCCTTGTGGGAGAGTTACCATTTAAAATTGTATTAATCCGGGAGGAAAACCCACAGAGCTGAGAGCTGGGAGCTTCTCTTTTTCTGAAACAACAGATAGCCGGTGATGTTGGTAAAGTATGGCAGGGCATAGATTGGATATTTCAGATCTGAAAATCAAACTTTAGTCTTTTCCGTTAGCATCACCATGGCTGCAGTGATTTTTTTTTTTTTTTTTTTTTTTTGTAGTCCAGATTCCGCCTTGGACCTGGACCACCTCCCTTTTGCTGCTGGAGCTGAATGTTTCCCATAGACAGAATTTTCCCAAAAGACACAGAATTTTGCATTGTACTTCTAAAGGTGTACAGGAGATAGTGGGGGAAAGGCAAAAGCTTTTTCTGAGTGTCAGCTGACATGCTTCGCATGGCACACAGAAAAATGAGATGTTGGGGTTGTTATGCCAGTTTTCCAGAGCCACTTTTAAAATTAAAGCTGCAATTAAAACTTAGATACACAATTTGAAGTTTGTTTCCGGTTCTTCCCCCCCCGCCCCATTTCCTTTTGTGGGAGTTCAGAAGCATGAAATATCCTCTCCCTTAACTATTGTATAAGTATGCTTCAATTTAGCTTGGTTTATAACCATAAAAAAGTGTCTTAGTGTGTGTATATATGTGTATATGGGCATCTTCTAGTAGCTCATTAGAGTAAAGACGTCACACGACTGATTTCAGATGACAGAAACTTAGAGGCTCCTGATGGTTCAAATGATAAAATTTAGTGTAATGGTTAAGAAACTAATCAAGCAGGTTGTTCTCCTCTTACTCAATTTTTTCTTCTTTTTGCAGAAAATAGTTGTAATTTTACAGGTATCAGTTTCTTTTTACTCTGAAAGTTTGATCGGGAAGGTGGTTTTCTCTCTCGCGCATGTCGCCTGCTGCTGTCCCTTACGTGGGTCCAAACCTGGTTTATGCTCGTGGCAAATTACGAGTCCGACTTAAAACCTGGCTGCTGCGTGCTTTCTCCCTTGCTTTCTCTGGCATTGCTGATTGATGTCGGGTGATAGTTTTCCAAAATTTTCCTTTACTACCCACATCTCTGAAGTTTGCAAGGGGTAAAGCAGCGTATTCCCTGTGAAATGCCAGACAGTTAGAGAAGATCCCTGCTGTATTTCTATTAGCAAAGCAAATAAGAATGGATTGTGGATATTGGACCTGTTTAAGGTATATTGTGGAAAAAAAAAAATAAAACAATTGTGTGTTAACTGTAATAATGTCAGTGAGAGGGATGGGATTCACGAACTCTTGAAGAAAATACCAGGTAAGGTCATGGCTACAGCAGCTGGCTTCAAGGTTGTTCTGTAATCCCATAATGAACTTCTCATGACTGGTTTTGTATAATATTCTAAAGATAATTCTTTTTCAATTTGAGTATGAACCTTCACATCTGTATACACTGAAGATGCTCTCAGTAAAAAGTAGAGTGGACAAACATTTGTATTAAGTCATAGTTTTATATATTAGATAGAGGCTTTTGCATTTTTATACCTGGACAACGGAGGAGGCAGTATAAACCACAATAAAACGGTCTGACAATACTCTGCAGTAGCTGTGAGAGATCAGCTAGCATCCTCGCTGAAGTCCATAGCTGTGTTCATGCAAACTACAGCGTTTTTGCAATGTTTTACTGTTCAACTTGATTATTTTATTATTCTTTTCCAGTTATATGTGTGCTGGTCTGTTTATGAATCTGTGGGTTGGTTTGCTTACGGATACATGGTTATAACTATGTAGTGTAATTAACTAAGAAGCGTTAGTTTTCTTCAAGACCGTTGAGTATGTGGAACATTACACTGAACTTCCACATTTTCTGATGTTGCATTAAGTGCCTTTGTGTGTGATGTGAAAGCAGAAATTTGTCACGTCCAGAACGCAGTCGTGTGTGCGAGAGTCTGGTTTACATCGTTGAATATCCATGTCACGGCACGGAAACCCTGACTCCTGCTTACAGCAAGGCTTCCCGATTTGGGCTGCTTGTTTTATGACTTGCATGCAGAGAACAAATTTTCCCTTCGTGCAGAGGGCTGAAACATGGAAACATCCCTCGCAAAGAATAGTTCCTTTTAGTGTACCTGGAGGATGCTGCTGCCCGCGGGGCGAGGGAGACCTCGGTGCACCACGGTTTGATGTCGGAGGAAATCATTCACGCGTCTTGATCTTTGCACCGGTGTTTCTACCTAATCAGGAGTTTTCTACGTTGAAGAGCTGTGGAAAGCAGTAACTCTTGCTCCAACTGTTGCATGGATTCTTCCTTTACCGCCCTTCCCCAGGAGAACAGAGATCTGTACATCTTCCCTGCTTGACTGGGAGCTCCCCCCTTGCTGCTCTGGTGGAGAGATAATGTTGGATTACAAGAATGAAAATTTCAGTCCACGCTTGTAACGTCATCTGCCAAGATGTTGAGTTTATATCAAACATTTAAACAAACGTTAGCAAAAAAGCTAACCTGAGCTGCTCCGTGACGTTTTATAGTCCTTCCTAGAAAAGACAAATTTTGGAAGTCACGTTAACCTCGGAAAGTGCCGTTGCAGAGTTTGCCGTTTAAGTTGACAGCCTGTTACAAGTTGCAGCTCTAACAGCTCTTTCCTGAATTCCGTACTGCCTTCATCCCAGGGGAACGGCCCCGAGGAAGGACCGGCATTCGCCCCAGGCTGGGGGCGAGAGGAAGCCCTGTGCTTTCGGCAGCGCGGGTTCTGCGTGTTGTTTCGGGCTTCTCGAGGAGCTGAACCTGCCTCTCGTTTTCATAAATCGCTCTGGCTTTGGGCAACGGGGTTCTCGCTGTCACATAGAAATGAGCAAGTGTTTGAAATGCATTTAATGCCGGCGTCTGTTGGAGGTGACAAAAACTACAACAACTTGATTGGCGTAGGCAGGCAGTGGAGTTTGTAGCAAGTTATATCCCTTTCGCTCCCTTTGCCTCTGAACATTTGCTCTGTTCAGAAGCAATTCAAGTTACAAATTCTGGAACGTGTCGTTAAGTTCCAAGGCTTTAAAGAAGCTCCTCGCCCCTGTAAGCTTGTAGCTTATTTGTTTTTGAGCTGTTGTTTCAGCATCCCTGACATGTGAAAGCAAACTTCCAATAAACTCCTGTCCCCTGATCGGTGAAACAAATGCCAGACGTTGTTGCTTTCCCCTGCTAACGTTAAAAGCAGTGGGAGTGAAGAAAATGCTCGGGCAGAAACAAAAATCTGCTCCAGAATGCCTGTGCTTGACTAGTGTATTAATAGTTAACTCCGCAGCCTCGACGGTCTGAATCTCTTCCAGGTGACCGAGCGCAGCACTGTTTAGCTTCCTGCATTTGTCAGTGTGAAAATACGCGCTTGGGCTCCCTCGCCATTGTCCTGCTGCCGGGCGCCTTGCCGTGGTTTTGCTTCCTGAGCCAGAGAGCACCAGCCGCTCCTGCCAGTAGTGAATCGCAAAGCTCCAGACTCCTCCTCCTCCAGCACATGTGCCCTGGGTCTGTCGAGAGATACTGGATAGCCACAGGGGCTGGGGGGGTTTCGGTTTTGGTTTGGTGGTTTTTTTTTTTTTTTTAAAAAGCCTTTTGGGATGATTTCTGAGTAGTCTGGGAATGGATGAGTTGGCATTTTTGACTTCGCTGTTGATTTTTCTGTTTGCCTTCGGTCAGGTAATTTAGCCCTGGCTTTCTGCTTGTAACGCACAACAAATCACGCCGGGGAGGGCTGCGAGCGTGGCCGAGTGTTTGAGCAGCGCGGTGGAAGCGGTAGACGCTGAAGTGCTTGGTACCCATTCAGTTGCCCGATCTCACAAAGCTTGTCTCTTTGTCATAGGGAAGATCAGGAAAAAAAAAAAATAGGTGAGGTTAGGTAGGGATTTTGTGGGTGTAGTGTAATTGGAGTGTCTGTTGCCTTCGTTTGGTCCCAAAAAGCGGAGCTGCTTAAGCAGTGAACCCCCGAGGGGTGTCTGCAGAGGAGAGGAGAGCAGCTGCTGCCTGTAGGCTTAAATTCACTGTGCCGGTGCCTCGTACGTCAGAAATCTCTAAAGATCACAAATGAAATAATAATGTAAAAAAAAAATAAAATTGACAATTAATAATCTAAAGCCAAGCAGCGCATGTTACTCCTGCTTCAGACAGGCTTTGCTGTGCAAGAGGATTGTGTCCATCCAATTGATACTCAGTGTTGCAAAATTGTTTTCCTTTGAGATTGGTAGATTATTCTGTTCCTATACTTATAATAGCCAGGAATGAAATCTCTTGCATGGTCCCTTTTTGTACAGCAATCTGTTTTCCTCGCCCGCTGGTACAATTTTGGAGATTCTCTGGTTTCTGAATGTATTTTTAACAATCTCTATCTTCTAGCTTTTTTTTCTGGAGTGGACAGTAGTGGAATGCTTTGGCCTGGCTTTTCCCTGGGGTGAAAAGTAATTCTTATTTTCAAAAGGAAAAATTAAAAGCTGTATTCTTGTTACTGCAGTCTAATCCTATGTTACGAACCCTGCTGCTACTTCACAAAATCCAGGAGGAACTGAGCGCTTTTTCCTAGATGCTGAACAATTTATCCTTTCCCTTAAATGCAGTCGTAGAGGGGTCTGTCCTTACTGAGCTGCCGCGTAACAGCTCGGTTGCAGGGAACGCTCCGTTTGCTTTGAGATTTGCACTTAAGTCTGGAGATACGTGCCTTTTTTTTTCTTTTGCCTTTTTTTTTTTTTTAATAATGTGAGATCGCAATTATGGCTTACAGTAACAGTGGGTAATCATCTCAGATGTGCTCTCTTTGAAACCATTTTCTCTCCTTTTTACTCCATCTCTTGTTCTCTTCCCACGCAGGCCTCCCAGTGGAGCATCCTCAGCTCTCTTCCCTCGTGCTGAAGAGCCCCCTGGGCTTGAACCCGGCGTTTCAGGTGAACTTGAACGCAGCTGGCCAGGGTTCATCTCCTCTTCTGAGCCCTGTCCTTAGCGATGCTGGCGGTGCCAGGATGGAAGAGGATGACGAAATGAAACGTAAGGTAAGATAATGATGCAACTGGGAATTTACGTGATGGGAAAAGTGATGGTTTCAGGTGAGGAGCTGTGCTTTCTGGTCACTGAATGTTGATTGCGTTATATTTTGTGGTAGAACAGATGTGTTTGGTGTTTAGCGTGGAAAACTGCAGTGCTGGAGGTTCGGTTGGGTCTCTTTATCTCACCGTTATGGCAGGAGTCTCCACTGCCTGCTTTGCATAGGGGTGGTCTTGGTGTCTGGGACAACCTCCTGCTTGGTGCCGGGACCACCTCCCACTGTCTGAGCAGGAACTGCTGTCAAGGGCCCCAGTGCGGCGGGGAGCTCTGCTCAAAATCTGCCTTTTATACCCCAGAATGGAAATGAGTTCAGATTATACATTAGGAAAAGGTTCTTCGCTAAGAAGGTGGTCGGTCACCAGAACAGGCTCTGCAGGGATGTGGTCACGGCACCAAGCCTGTCATAGTTCAAGGACAATGCTCTTAGTCATATGGTTTAGCGTTAGGCAGTCCCGCGAGGAGCTGGGAGTTGGACTCAGTGATCCTTATGGGTCCCTTCCAACTTGAGATATTGTAAGAGATGTGGCTTCCTGAGGTGAACAGTTTGGGGGAAACAGTTGATGTGTATTTGATGTAAAACGGTAGCGGTGTGCTTGGCGCCTTTTGGACTGTAGCTATTATATCAGAATGTAGAAACCTCTTGTCTTTGTGCTGAGACTATGGAAAGGACACTCCAAAGCAGGTGAATGGTTCGAGGTGATTCTCGCCAGGGTGGTACGCTGAAAGGCTGCTGGGGGAGGTGGCTGTTGAGTCTGGAAATCGGTTGCCTTTGGCTCATTCAGTAATGAAAAATTGTGTCACGCAGTGGCATTGAACCTGACCTTGTCTGTGCTGAATACTGTCATGTTTAACCCGTGTCAGTTCACTGGACTGTGCTGTCTGTGCAAAGTGCTGTGTGTCATTAATAAAAATATATTCTAAAATAATTTAATTTACCAGCGTAGAGAATAGCACAGAGCTAACATTAGTTAATACATAAGGCGTGTTCTTCTTAGGTTCCTTACTTCCCACACAGTCTCACTAGGGTCTTATTGGTCCATCTCACCATACGTTGGTCCTCCAAGCCATTCTTTCTAATCATAACAGGACCTTTGGAATGGTCCTGAGGGTTCTCCTCTCGTGCTGTAGAGGACCTGACTTCAACTTCAGCTTTTGTGTAGGGTCCTGCACCTAGGGAGGAATAACCCCAGGCACCAGTACAGGTTAGGGGTTGACCTGCTGGGAAGCAGCGCCGCAGAGAAGGACCTGGGACTCCTGGTGGACAAGCTCTCTGTGACCAGCAGTGTGCCCTCGTGGCCAAGAAGGCCAACGGTACCTGGGGGGCATTGAGAAGACCGTGGCCAGCAGGTCGAGGGAGGTTCTCCTCCCCCTCTGCCCTGCTGAGGCCACAGCTGGAGTTCTTTGTCCAGTGCTGGGCTCCCCAGTTCCAGACAGACAGGGAACTGCTGGGGAGAGTCCAGCCGAAGGGCTGTGAAGATGAGGAGGGGACTGGAGCATCTCTGGTATGAGTGTCCTGGTTCTGGCGAGGATAGAGTTAATTTTCACAAGGAGCCAGGACAGGTGAGCCAAGCTGGCCGGGGGCTGTTCCATACCATGGGACGTCATGCTCACCATAAAAGGGGGCTAGTTGGGCAGGGGCGGGTTCGGTGTGGCTCCGGGACGGGCTGAGCATCAGGTCAGTCCGTCGTGGGTTCGGTAAATTGTTCTCTGTTCTCACCCATTGTGAATATCTGTTATCAGTGCTGTTGTTGATTGTTTCCCTCTCCCTTGCTGTCCCAGTAAACTGCCCTTATCCCAACCCTTGAGGCTTTGCCGTTGTTTTTCCGTTCTCCTCCCCATCCTGCTGGGGAAGGGGCGAGCGAGCGGCGTGTGGTGCTCGGCTGGGGCTAAACCACGTCAATGAGGAAAGGCTGAGAGAGCTGGGGTTGGTTAGCCTGGAGAAGACTGAGAGGGGGTCTGATCAATGCTTATCAATATCTAAAGGGTGGGTGTCTAGAGGAAGGGGCCAGACTCTTCTCAGTGGTGCCCAGTGACAGGACAAGGGGCAATGGGCACAAACTGGAACACGGGAAGTTCCACCTGAACATGAGGAAAAACTTCTTCCCTCTGCGGGTGACCGAGCACTGGGACAGGCTGCCCAGAGAGGTTGTGGAGTCTCCTTCTCTGGAGAGATTCCAAACCCGCCTGGACGCCATCCTGTGCAACCTGCTCTGGGTGATCCTGCTTTGGCAGGGGGTTGGACGAGATGATCCCCAGAGGTCCTTCCAACCCCGACCAGTCTGGGATTCAGCAGCAGGCATCACGGTGCATCCTCTTACATCCAGTGAGTCACTGGCTTGTTCAGCAGTGCTGATGGCATTATCGGAGCTGCCCTCTCCATGGCTGACTCTTCTGTCTGGTGAGAGGTTGACAATGCCCTGGCTTTGCAGAAGCTTGATGCTTGCTTTCTGAAAAGAGGGAGGCGAAAATACCTCTGACTTTTGTAGGTGCAACAAATCTCAAAGCAGGAATGACTTTGGCTCTACAAGATGTGCTTGTGTCTAGGTACTGACCCTTAGCCCAGCCTGCTTTCCTTTCTTTCCACCAGTAAGCACTGGTTGCCTTACCTGTGAACTCCCCAACATCACCATGGAAAGCTGCAAAGTTGAGGGAGGTGCATTTTACAATGTGGAGCTTTCTTCATCCCCATGTAGAGCTCAGGGCTCACTCTTGCTTGCTCAGGTAATCCTAATTATAAATTGTTCCTTGTTCTGGAGGTTGCTTCACCTTCAGGTCTTGAGACATGAGCTTCAGCTCCTCGGTCTGTGCTTCAGCACCACCGAGCTAGGCCTCTCTGCCCCAGTGCATCATCTCTGTCGGTATCCCTTTGCACACTGGAACGCTGCAGAGCCTCTCTGAAAGGTGAAGTAAGTGGTGGCAGTCCGCAAATTCTGACCAAGGTATCGCAGGAGCTTCTCCAGAGTCTTACGTACTTTGTGCAGCCAGCCTCCTCCGGTCTGCGTGGCAAAGCTGACGTACTGCTTCATACCGACATCTGATCGTGTGCTTCGGTGAGGAGTGGCTTCGTGTGCCTCCACAGTTTTTCAAAATGACAGAGATGGCCAGATGTCAGCGTGTGATTCGGATTTTCCTTTTTCTGCGCAGTGCGCCATGTTATCAGGCTTTCACAGTGGTTGCCAGCAATAACAGTCTGCAACCACAGAGTCACTGAGCTTGGAAGGGACCTCTTGAGATCTTCTAGTCCAGCCAGCTCCTCTTTCTTAAGCAATGACTTTCTTAAGCATTTAGATGCACTTGGGAGAAATAAACGTGCGTGTGTGTATACATACATTGACACATGCATTCTTTGACTGCTTTTCAGATGTGGATAACAAATTACTAGACTTTGCCTTTGTAGGGGCATGGTATGTAGTATCTGAGAAACTGCACACCACAGAACACTGCGTTTCTCCCGTTAAGATAAAGTCTGCCTAAGAGCAGACTTTCGTGGCTGTTTTTCTGCCAGCTGCTTTGCTCCCCTTGCCTTGCCTGCTTGCAGAGAGAGCGAGCAGCCAGGTTTGTTGACTCTGGTACTTGAGAAGGATCCAGAACCTTCCATTACAGTGCAAGGAAGGCTCCATCATCCAAACTCAGTTCCTTATGGAGTCAGTGGCCACACTGACTATAGTTTTCTGCACGGCCTTAAAGAAGAAACTACCTTGTGTGCTCTTTACTCCTGCTCTTCCCCATCCAACGTTCTGGTTCTCTTACTTCTGTCAGGATCCTCAGGCAAGAGGGTCACAAGCCCATGCTGTGTGGTGTCTTCACCATGTCTTTGGGTACTTTGTGGTGCCAGCAGGTGCAAGCTTGCTCACTCTTGTTTCATTTCAGTTGATGATCTGGAGATCTCTGCGCCATCCTGACTCTTGGCTGCTTGGTGAACATAGCAGAAATCTCACCATGAGCAAAGGCGCTCTGAATTTAGTGCTTCCAAAGCTCGCTTCTCCCGTGATTGCTCCTGAACGCTAAGGGGACCTTTCTGAGATCTTCCGTGGAGCCACGTGCTGCGGCATGAGAGACACAAGCAGCTCTTGGCAGGACAATCCTCCAGGCACTCCTCTCCTGGAGACCCCAAATAACCAAGTCAGATCGTGCGACGCTGCTATGAACCACCCATGGTGTGGACGTAGTATGAGTAAGTGCTTGCAGGAGAGAGGAAGGTTTAACCAATAACTGGGAGTTGAGATGGAAACAACCCAACTCTGTGGGTTGCTTCCAGCCACCTAACCCCAACTTTCAGCCTCCTCATATCATTTAGATTTTTTGAGGTAGAGTGTATAGCTTTGACAGATCACTCTACCATTAGTTTTCAATAGTTTTCTTTTTTTTAAATCCTTCCTCTCCTTTATCCTTGTAGCAGGCATAGTATAGCCTGGAAATAACGAGCAGTGACTGCGTTACCTGTCCTAAACGCTGAAGCCAAATCCTTTCTGCCTCATTCTGCAAAGTCTGATATTTCAGCAACTTGAGTTCTTGTTCAGACTGAAACTAATTTATTAAAGTGAGAATCCTGGAAGGGAACTTTTTTATTGTAATTGGTCTTAAGCTTGGTCAACTTCTGAGACTTCCAAGGCTTCGATGTCCATTCAAAGACAGTATTTTAAGTGAAGCAAACCCAGGCGGAAATCAATGTTAAATTAGTTAAATTTGACCAAGTTAAATTTCACAGCAGTTTTACAGCTTTATTGTACAAGAAAAATGTAGTCTTACACTATGTCTATTAATAGAGTTCTGATTTTAAGGGTACTGATGCCGCTGTAATTCCACCTGGTTAATCAGGGCATTTGCGTGTAAACTCGCCAGCAAACTCTTCGGCTCTTGCAGCGTGTGCTTCCCGCTCCGTGCTGCTGTGACGCTGCTGTTGCTGTGCTGAAACCTTGAGAAAGCTGAAGGGCTTTCGTTACTTTTTCTTTTTAAGTCACTGTGGTTTTCCTCCATCTTACTGGTAGGTTTCTCCCTGTCGCTTTTCTAGCGGAGGTTGGTTGTAGCAACCCACTTGAAAAGTGCGTAGAAGCTGGACTCTTTTGGTGTGGGTTTTTTGGTGAGTTCCCCCCCCCCAGAGTTGTTTCGAACACTGCTGAAGCCTGGTCTTTGAAGCACAAAGTTAAGCGTTTGTGTGTGCATGGAATCGTTATTTCTTTGTTTATTGCTAGACTTGATAGTTTTTTGGTCTGGGTACAAGGCAGGCAGGAAAGTCTTTCCTAGTCTCATAGTCCTTTATTTTTGGCCTTTATTAGTTCAGAGTAGAGCTCTTTGCTTGACACGAGCTGGCGTAGCTGCACCTAGTCAATGTTGGAAGGTTTCCAGGTGAGACTGTGCGTACGTAATACGGTGAAACACTACTTTTTCCAAGTGGGGATGTTTGCCTACGGCTATAGGAGCATTTTCCTTGGACTTTGGAAGCAGACTGCCTCCTCAGAGAGTTCTTGTGTTTAAATTTTTCAGGCGTGGATTGCTTTTCTTTCCTCTTGCAGTGCCTGACCAGTGACGAAGGTGTTCGGCAGGGTCCCTGTTGCACTGCGACAGCCGTGCCACTTTTCAGCGCTTCTGGTGCAGGGTCTGCCCGGCAGCTGCTGCCAGGGCTCAGCACGGGGGATTCAGTTAGGACTGGTGCTCAACAAAAAAAAAAAAAAAGAAAATTAAGGGCACAAAATTTCAGCAGGGAGCAATTTGGAAAGCAGCAGGAACTTCAGAGAGTGAACAGAAAGTGGTGGTGAAGGTGGGAGGGAGAAAGGAAGAGAAGATGCTTGGGAAACGAAAAGCATCTTCTGTGCCTCAAGCTAGCAAGCAGTCAGCTGGAGAATAAAGTGCAAACCTGCAGAAGTGCTCAAAGGTGATGAGAAAGGTGGTCCGTTCAGGCTATGAAAAGAGCGGGGTTGTGGGCACGGTGTGTTTTCACACGCTTTCACGCTCTGTAAGTTTTTAAGGAAGAGACAATCCAGAAAAATATTTTTGAGAATGGGGAAAAAGCACTCAATGAGGATCAAAGCACCAGGTTTGAGCTGGGGACAGGCAGGGTCCTTTCCAGAGTTCTCAAGACTAAACTAGATGACGTACATCGCTTGAGGGCAACTCTTTAAGCCGCTGCTTTAGGTGGGTAGGAGGTGGTGGCAGGTCCAGGTGAGCTGGGAGGCTGCCGGGGAGTCCCCGGAGCGGAGAGGTGATGCTGAGGAGAGGGACGAAGGCAGCGGATGCGCGTGCGTGCGGTGATGCTGCGCAGAGCTCGCAGCAGGGTCATCTCTGCCATGGCTACAGAGCTGAGGCGCCCTGTGATCTACTCTTGTCGCAGCCTGTGGTTAATTCTCTAATGCAGCTTTGCTTTGCCGTGGGGAAACTCTTTATTTTTCCCCTATCAGTCCGTCCCTTATGGACGTCGTGCGCTATAGCATCCTGTGCAGAGCCCAGGAGTCGTCGTACACAGAGCTGTGTTGCGGAAACCCCGTATCTGTTAGCAGTGGTTCTCATATCCTGTAAGAGACCGCTGAAGTTATAGTCTAGCTAGCGTGTGTCATTCCATCGGTTTATAAACAGGGTGCTTCAGGACGGGTGAGATGAGCTGTGTCACCTCCAGTGAGGTCAGAGAAATGATGTCATATCCTTTGGGCAGAGGCTGTTTGAGAAGGATGCCCACTGAGGTTCAACAGCATTTTTGAGGGTTTATGAGGCTACAGCCAGGTAAATAGCTCAAGGAAAAATAAAAAATACCTGAAGCCGAGGTTGGGCAGGACTTTCCCTGACGCCTGGTACCTGAGACAGGGACGTTAAAGTTAAGAGGATGGCTATGGAGGGAACAGAAGGAAGTATGTCCTCTGGTACCCCTAGGGAGGCGGCTACAGTAGCTACCATAAAATAACCTGAAAAGAGCGTAGACAGTTTCTCAAAATTAATTATTTGGGGATACGTACTTCCAGGGGTTCTGTGTGGCTAAGATGGACTCAGTGAGTATATTCCTGAGCAACCAGGAACGTCTCCTCCATGAGCGATATTGAGATGGAGCGTTTGGAAGCACTGAGTAGCCGTGCTGGTGGTGCTGAGGGCATCTCAAAGCATCTCTCAAAGGGGAATTTTTTATTACCTTGGTACGTACAAGGAGAAGGGAGAAATAATTTTCAAAGCTGTATTACCCTCAAGAGGGACAACGATGGAGAAGGCCAGATTTTCACACAAATCAAATGGGTTTGCTGTCATTTATTTTCACCAGGCAAGGAATTGGCACAAAACCGCGTCACGGCATAGCGAGCTGAGGAGACAAAGCAGCATCTTAGCGTGAAATGTGATCAATTCCTTAATATTATTTATGTGATTTTTAATGATGTATGTTTTCAGGCTAACTCTGTTGTGGTTTGTTGCAGCTGCAGAACATCTCTTTTCACCATTTCATTCCTTTGTGCTTCCGTGTCCATTCTGTCTTCTCTTTTCTTTAAATAGCAGCCGTGGAGCAACCATGCAGCCAACAACTGCTGTAGTTTGATTTTTATGTTTTCTTAACTAATATGATCTTCAAGGGATTTGGGTAAAAGCTGCGAACGGAAATAGAACAGTTCTGGAAAAGGACTGTATTGCGGATCTGCTGTACTCCATTTGATTAGAGAAGCGTTTAAAAGCCAGGAAATCTGGAATAACTGTTTCCCTATTTTTCTAAAGTGCTCCCTTGATTTTGAAATGGAAGTTCATGATGTTATTTTTTAATAATCTTGTTTAGATTATTTAGTATTTTATAGTAAAGTCAGTATTTGAGAATACAGTACTGAACACAGAGATGCCCTGTTAGTGATCAACGTGCTCTATTTGCACACAGCAAGGGGAAATGTATGTAAGGTTTGAGCTTGTGCTTAGCAATAAATAGAGCATTTATATTTTAATACCTGTTGATTACTCTGTATTCTTTCAGCGCTGTCCAACTGACAAGGCATACTTCATAGCAAAGGAGATTCTTGCTACAGAACGGACGTATTTAAAGGACCTGGAAGTTATTACAGTGGTAAGGGTTTTTAACTTTCTTTAATGCTTTTCCTTAACAGATTTGTAATTGCTAATTTGGAAAAACTTGGAATTTCTTCCAGGTAGCAGAAGGATGTCCTATGATAAAGCATAATCCAGAGCCATGTAGCTTACCTTCCTTGTTCTCTAGGTTCTCACGTGGGAGAGCAGATACCTTCTCTGGACTTGTATCGTTGGCTCCAACAGCTACATCGCATGTCGTTTTGATGTCTTAGGCAAACTTTCACTCTGAAAATTGTGAACAGGGGCAGCCTAAAAATGTTTTGCATTCAGCTTCAATGATAGTCACTGCTGTCAGCTGTGCTTAGAATCCAGCCATCACCTCTGCGGTATTCCTTGGGAAGCTTTTCTCTTTGTGCCTTCACATCGTGAGAGCCGATGAAAGTTGCAAAGGGTATTAAGGATCCACAGGGGTTTGAGGAGTTTTGTCTTTTCTTTTTTTGTTGCTGCTTTTTCTTTCCCCTCCTTCTCCCCTCTTTCACCCAGAGTAAGAGAAGCGAGTCCTTGTTTGGAGGACAGCTTGAGTTTCCAACTCTTTCTTTAAGAGTTTTTTGTTCCTTTACTCCAGGTTTGCACACTGTGACTGTTGCGTTTCTATAAGCTATTGTTTTAATTCCATCAAAGAGAAGTTTGAGTCCCTTACTGCTGTCTGTCTGCAGCTGAGGTATTCTCTGCCAGCTCAGTGAGCACCATCTCACTCAAATTCCTCCTACAGGCTTCCCAGCACTTCTCCTAAAAGATGGGGGAACATCTGGCACCTCAGAGGATTTTTGTAGTACTCCCGTCCCTGCCAGAAAGCGGGGAACCAAAAGCGCTAAAAAAGTGCAGTATGTGACATGCAGCGAGATGTCTTCAGCTGCTGAACGTCTTGCACAGGGCTCCAAGTTGTATGAAAGAGCAGTTGTATCTGCGTTGAAGTGAAAGCAGTGGGGTGACATCAGCTGTGGCAGCCACTCGGTAATTGACTGCGATTTAGAGCCCTTACCAGCCGTCTCATCATTGCGTTAAGAAACATGCTTGCGCCCAGAACCAATAATAAACCTCATATTTGTAATGTTTGGCAAGGAAAGAAATGACATCTTTTCATCTTTCCCAGATGACATCTTCCCTAAATGTTTCTCCTTCCTTCCTGCTGTTACCCTGTGCACACCCTTTCTCTTCCCCCATTGCTGCAGGAGCAGAAAGTTGTATTCTAGCGATTAATTTCTTAAATAGAAACATTTATCATCATTTATGATTTTTCCGGCAGTGGTTTCGCAGCGCAGTCATCAAGGAGAACGCTATGCCAGAGGGCCTGATGACATTACTCTTCTCTAACATCGACCCAATTTATGAGTTTCATAGAGGCTTTCTGAAAGAGATTGAGCAAAGGCTGTCGCTCTGGTAAGCGTTAACAGTGCAGCGCGTGGGCAGCGAGCGGCGGGACCTTTTCCTACGTCCTCCCATCACGACCGTACTTAATCTATATTTGAACTGGTATTTCTGCTTAAATAGAATTAAGGGAAAAAAATTTTAATAAAATGACTACGTACGTTTTGCAAAGGCCATTTTTCAAGCACTCCCTTGCATGTAACATCCTGTAGCCATATAGATTGTACACCAGACCACGGCTTCTGTAATCACAGAATCATTTAGGTTGGAAAAGACCTTCAGATCGTTGAGTCCAACCGTTAACGTAATCTGGTGTTGTCTGTGTAGCCTTAGAAAAGAGAAGGAACACAAGGTCAAAAAGACTGTGTGTGTATTTTTCAGCACCTTCTGGTTAATGAATCTCCAGGTGAAAATCTAAGAAACGCTTTTTGGTAATCTTATAGTTCAGTTCTTGCGGCACAATTTATTTCAAAGAGCATGTCTTTAGTCTTTTAACCTTTGCATTACTTTCTCCTGACCTGAGATGTAATATATGAGAATCTAATTACCATTCAAAAGGAGGGGGTTAATGTAAATGATGTACAAACAAAAATAAATTTGTAAATTCAGATGGGATCACGTTATGACATTTATTCAGAAGTCTGAGAGGTTAAATTCCAAACTAGACTTTCACACAAATTCATTTCTATTCCTTTCTCAGTTTTCTAAGCATGGCTTTATGTTTGTTATTTCATGCAGCTTCCATATTTACTGCACCAAGTTTTCAACCTGAGCAGTGAAGTGGGAATGTCGAGTGGCTAAAAAGGGATAGAGGAGGCATTGATGTTAGTCCCACTTCCCTTCACTAAAACAGGCCTTAAAATACACAGATACCCGGGAAGCATTTCTTAAAGATTCTGCCTTGAAGTCCAGGGGAACGCGGAGGGAGGAAATGGAAATTTCTTGATCTCCCACGTACTGCGCCGCCTTATTTCATTTTTTTATGTGTGTTTCAGGGAAGGAAAAACCAATGCTCACGTGAAAGGAGATTATCAACGCATTGGAGATGTCATGCTCAGGAATATGCATACTCTAAAGGTAGATAAAGGATTAAAATAATGGAATCTCAGGATTGTTGAGTCATTTTTTTCCTTTTGTCAAGGATGAGAGTTCAAGGTTTAGTATTTCCACTAAACTTGAAGTGACTTGCAAACAATTATTGTTGATAAACAAATTAAAGAGAAAACATAATAAAAAATTTACAGCAAGGTTTATACCGCTGGTGCTTATTTAACCACCTACATCTACCTTGAGAAAAGGTTGTTTGTTTATTGGTTATTCAGCAGAAGATGAAGAAAAATTATTTAGTTAGTCTCTCCTATATTTGCACAACGAACTTTCCCCTGTGGAGGCACTGTTTCATAAGGTCACTTAATTCCAAAATAAAAATATTTGTTTAACTGCAGGGTAGTTTCTTCTGAAATGCAGTCACCTTTATTTGGAGTAGAGTGCCTTCGTGGAACAGTTACGCTTGTGCTGTGGACGTGGAGGAATTATTCCACGAAAACCAGTGGCTTGAATGGAAGCGCAGCAGCGTGGGGCTGTGCTCCAACTGTCGGCTCTCCCCGTATCCCACGTTCCCGGCAGACATCGGCATAGTGCCGCACAGACCCCGACTGGGAGCTGCCTGCCAGTTTCTTTACTAGATAAACCTAGATGAGACAACCCTCTCAGCTCACTTCTGCCCCTCCTGACTTGAAAAAAAAGTCAATAATCGACAAGAATTGTCTTGGAATGGCAAAGCATTAACAGGTGGTGCGGCCGGCTGCTCCTGTCGGAGGCACGTGGAGCCACGGCTGTGGTAAACAGCGAGCAGAGGACAACCAAGCAAATAACTCTAATACTTTTTTTTTTTTTTAAATTAAGCCATTGAAACCTATAATGTTGTTAATGCTGGTTTTGTCAGTATTTCTGACAGTACATGCAGTCTTGGATTATATAATCGTGGCCAGAGACAAAAGCAGAGCGGGGAGTGGACGCTTTTTCTTATTCACTGTGAAATCTATTAAAGACTGTTTGCCTTTGATCCGAGTAATTTTTTTTGTACCATTCAACAGGAGTTTACCAGTTATCTGCAGAAACATGACGAGGTCCTGACGGAACTGGAGAAAGCAACTAAACGCCTAAAGAAGCTGGAAGCGGTGTATAAGGAGTTTGAGCTGCAGAAGGTTTGCTACCTGCCCCTCAACACGTTTCTGCTCAAGCCGATCCAGAGACTGATGCACTACAAGTTGATCCTGGGGAGGCTTTGCAAGCACTACACGGCAGAGCACCGGGACTTCGCCGATTGCCGGAGTGAGTGAGCGCTCGGCTGTATCCGTGCTAGAAACCCATTCCCGTGTACATACAAAATTTTGTCCGTACCCTGGGGGAGACAAGCTTTACATCTACAAACTGAATGTAAAAGCTTTTTCTCCGTTCAGGACCTCTCTGACTCTCGTGTGCAGCTCTGCGAAATACGCGGGAACTTTGATTGCTGAAAACGGAACTGCTTAGTGAATACTTTAAATTAAATATCCTGGAGAAAAAAAAACCCCAACCTAGAATATACCAAGTAGAACAGCAGAAAACTGGCAGAGGGCAGCTTAATTAAAAATGTTTAGCTTACGTTTTAAAAATAACTTGGTTTTTCTTTCAGGTTTTTGGTACTAGATTTCATTACTGTTACCATTGCTCTGGTGCAGGGCTCCGAAGCTTTCTGCAATAGAAAGAAAAGTGCCTTAACTGCTAATCTGGAAAATGCAACAGATAACTTAGATGTAGACTGTTCTCTTTGCATAGAACAAATACTTTTTCTGGCATTGCAGAAAGTGTTTTTCTCATGGTAACCTTGATGGATCTTGATGTTTCAACCAAAGCTGGAAAATTAGTCTTTTTCTTGTTCCCTTTTTCAGCAGGAAAATAAAGTAGTTTTTTTAGGAACTCTTTGTCATTTATAAGCAAAAACGTGACGAAAAAATAATTGCTTTGCAGTGTCAAAAGCTTACATAGTACTTTTCATTTATAAAGTAATCTTTGGCAGAAATAGTTGGCTTTAATTTTTTAAGTTACTTTTGGCTATGTGGTAAATACTTTCTACATGCACAAAATCTGAGATATGCGATAATCTCCGGAAGCACGGTAAACGCTATGAAGTTGCTTGCTAGTCTCCATAGGTAGCTATAAAATATGCTTTAAGAAGTTGGCAGTTGGACTAGGTAGATCCCTTCCAACTGAACTATTCTGTTCGATTCTAAATCTGGCTATAAACTTCAGATTCAATTTTCCAGGGATGAAACTGGTGGCCTGGGATTGCCTGCTCTGTTCTGATCCCCTCGGTGCCGTTTTCCTTACAGATGCGCTGAAGGAAGTCACAGAAATGACATCTCGGCTGCAGCACAGTCTCATCCGCCTGGAGAATTTCCAGAAGCTGACGGAGCTGCAGCACGACTTGATCGGTATTGATAACCTGACGGCACCCGGGAGGGTAAGTACCTTGGCTTAGCTTTTAGAGCCTTTATTGGTTTTATTGCCAAGGAGGTGCCTTTCAACCACGTATTTGCCATCGCTGCCTCTCTGTTTCATGGACCGACTGTAAAGGCTGTGTATTACTGTCTTCATAGTAGGTCCCATGGAGGTTTTAGGGGTGTCCTAGGGAATAGGTCAAAAATGCTTCTGCTTAGACTCTGGCTACGGTTACGTGTTTGCAGCACAGCAGATACTGGGTGCGCTGGGGTGCGGTGCTCTGTGTTTGAGTGGGAAGCGGTGTGTCGTGTACTCGATAGGAAATGCACTGCCGGGTCTGCTTCTGTCTGTCTGATGCGATCTCTGTGTAATGAGACTGCACGGAGAACGTAGTGATGGCGAGAGCCACGTCACTGGGCAAAACTGGTGTCGGTGACTCTGTTTTTCTAGCAGTGTGTTTAGTTTCCTGCTTGGTTTTTTGTTTCTTTGTTTTTGAATAGATATACTGAGCATAAGTACAGGAGCATCGCATATGCTTTTGGGATGCTATGGCAATCACTGCAGTGGGATGTAAGTGTGACAGGTGAACTGCTGGTGTCCAACAGGAGCTCTGCTCCTTTTCCTTCTCTTGCTTCGTTGATTTAAATGCCGGCTGCAGCAAGGAGCTGATTCATGTTACAAAACAGAAGGAAGGGTGTCATCTGGTGTTTAACAAATCTATTAGCGATCGTTGCTGGGCACCAATCAACATCTGTATACTTTGGGATGAAAAAAATGAACCATTAAAATTCTCTGTGTTTGGGAAAGATCAAGCTTTGCCTAACGTTCTCTTTTCCACTGCAGGAATTTATCCGGGAAGGTTGCTTGTACAAGCTCACTAAGAAGGGTTTACAGCAGCGGATGTTCTTTCTGGTGGGTGTTGCTTCTGGTTTTCATAAACCCAAAGACTTCAAGACAAAGTCGTTGTGGAAGTGCGTTTTCATGTGCTTGTGGTGAAGATCAGCAGTCATACCTGAAAACTCACTCTGAGGGATTCTTAGTCAGGGCGTGACTGTGACGTTAGCCTCTGTTCAGCTTGTTTCCTTCATGGCGTAGCTGTAACAGTATCTTAAAAGAATTGCCTCTCTTGTAAGTAAACAAAAGAGTGGTTTTAAGGAAAGTAGGCCAAATAGCCTCAGAAATGGTGGGGTTTCATGTGTCTACGGTGGCCTTTAAGCAACAGATTTTTAAAAAGATGTCAAAAAATACTTGGCCCTACCTGCTGTCTTCAGAATGTTGATTGTATTCTCTCTGCCTTTTTTAGTTCTCAGATATGTTACTCTACACAAGCAAAGGGGTTACAGGGACAAATCAGTTCAAAATTCACGGACATCTTCCTCTGCATGGCATGTTGGTAAGCGCTTTCGAGTTGCATCACAAGCGTTAAGGAAATGACTTTGCCTGAAGGCAGGCTGAGGCAATTCCTTCAGGGCACGAGGACCAAAGCCGCAAGCCGCTCCCAGGCCAGCGAGAGCAGCCTGCGGTGCTGCCGGCCGCGGACCAGACCTTCACGCGTCAGAGCGCAGCGATAAGCTTGTTCCTTCCGTCGCGTTAGCAAAACAGCTGGATGCACCCTTTGGACCGTTCGTTTTCACGCCGCTGTGAGGGGCTGATCTGGGAATCGGGATTTGTCCTGGTGTTTTCCCTCTGTGCGCACACCTAGGCATATAACCGGTCCCCCTGCCTCCGCACCCCCCTATTCTAATGGGACTGTTCTTTCTCTTGTGTTTGATTTGCAGCTGATAGTGCTCGACCCACCGGTAAGTGATAAGCTGAATCCTGCTCAGAACCCTCCTTTTCTTGCCCTGTTGGATGTGGTGCTGTGCCGCTAGAGATGTGGCAGTAGAAACGCACGATATAGATTATTGTGTAGAGCCAAGCTAGATTGAAGTAGGTGGCGTTCATGAAAGAGCCGCTGTCCTGCAGTTACTGCAGCCGGGTTGTGATCATATTGCGACGCCAACTCCCAGCCAGCCAAGGACAGTTTCAGTGTTTGTCAGCCACCGAGTAGCGACAAGAAAAGCCTTTTGTTTTTCTGCAGGTGGAGGAGAGCGAGAACGAATGGGCCGTCCCACACTGCTTCACCATCTATTCGGCACAAAAAACCATAGTGGTGGCAGCAAGGTAACGTTTGTTTTCCTCGATTGCCTGTAGGTTTGACAGCTGCCTTCTCCAAGGGGGTACGGTTCGATGGTGCGGTGCGGAGCCAGGGGGGTGTTTGGTGTGTCCTCTGGAAAGCATGACTTCAAAACAAACGCGGGATGCTTCACAGCTCCTGTATCAGTGCTGTGTTTTGGGAAGGAGTAGTTTATCTCGTTTCTAAACACGCAGCAGCAACGTTGCCTTTGTGTTGTTTTCTGGTTAGCGAGGTTGCCAGCGTCATCCTTTAAACAACTGCTATAAAGCAGGAGACAGAACAAAATCGAAACGTACCACTGTTTGAGAGACCCAAAAAGAATTAAAAATCCAGAACGTGCAAATGGCTGTAAGGAGGCGAGAGTTCCTGCATGGGCCTCATGGAGGAAGCTGGGAAGGGAGAGGGAAAGTTAAAGCCCGACTTGGAGAAAAAACTGATCCCATTTTGGTGTAACTTGTCCCTGTGCAGCGAGTTTGGTGTCTTTGTTTATATCTGAAATACACTTAGGATGTCTGCTGCACCTATTCTCTCTGCTACCCCTGTTCTCTCAGGATTAGTTGTAGGAGGTTTTGTCCCTCCGCAGGTCCCCTAAAAGGCAGCTGGAGTTGGGTATGCTAAGAAGGCAGGATGGGAGCGCTAAATCTCAACCTTAAATTTATAGGATTTTAAATTTATAGGGTTTTTTACTGCTTGATAATATGTCCTTGAAAAACAACCATGACTGAGCATTTATAAATCAGGTATGTAGTGACACAGGAGCCAATACTTTTGGTATGCAGGCATATTCAGCAAGCAAAACTTTTTTTTTTAATTCCAGCCTAACACCTGAAAATGTCAATTATTTTTAAGATCAACCGTTTCTCAGCAGCTGCGAATCAAAAAGTGCTTGAAAGGTTCTTAAATTTGGAAAAATAAATATAATTTTTACCTTGTCATAACTTAGAGATAGCTCAAAGGTGGTTGTCTTTCTCATGTTATCTACCTGTCCAAAATAATTGTTGCTGGGCTTAGACCATGCATGGGATTTTCAGTCTGAATTAAAAACTTCCAGAAAAAAAGAGATGGTTTGCCAAAAAAAGTCCTGCAGACCCTCCCAAGGAAACACGAGAGCGTATAACTGTATATAGCCCTGCAAACAGTTGTGCACGCAGGAACGTAGCCAGAGGTAAAAAAGAAACGCCGTGGCCACGTCTAAAGGAAAACCTTACGCTGTTGCATACCGATGGATATAGATACACACATACGGGCTATAAATCTCTTGCCCTGTAATCATGGCGTGAGCCGTGTGACCCGTAATGGAAACGCTGTGGGGTGGAAGAAGTCGTCCTCTTCTTGCACTCTGCGAGGTAAATCCTATGTCCCCTTTAAAAGATGTGCTGTCGTTCAGGTTGCCTTTTCTCCTTAATAAAAATCGTTTCCAGTACGGTCATACCACCCATCTCTAAAACACTTTTTGGAGTGAAAACGTGATTTCATGTTTGAAATCATACAGCTTCCTAGCTGATGGGTTAAGAACGGCGACAGCCCAGACCACGTAATTCCTCTTCTGAGTCTGATACCTGCAGAGGGGATTATTATGTGGCACTCTGGCTGCCTGCTTATTCTCTTTGCTGTAAATTCCAGGTTTTTAATGGTTATTTTAGCCTTCTTTCAAGGCTTAAAAGTAGAGGTGAAGGCGGTATGAGGTCAGCTTCCTGCTGGAAAGCTCACGCTGTCACAGCTCCAGGCTGGGCTGGTCTCCATTCGCACCGTTTGTCTTGCAGTACCCGCCTGGAGATGGCGAAGTGGATGGAAGACCTAAACATGGCAATCGAAATGGCCAAGAAATCTACTGAGAAATCGGACACGCTTCTGGAAAACTCAGTATGCAATCGCTCCAACAGTAAGTGGTGTTTCCTGCCTTCTTGAAAAGCATCAGCCGTCACATCCTTTTCATTATTCCTGTTGTGAATTTGATGACATAAATGGAGTGTTTTTATCATTCCTGTGGTAATGGAGAGTTAAATGTGCTTTTGTTTTGTTTTAATCAAAAGAAATATGCTTGTCTTCCTAGACTGATGTTCCTGGTAGCTTTAAGTGCAGCAGAGATGCTCCAGTTGCAGAATTGTTAATTTTAGGAGGTGTTATTCATCTCTTACATAGATTTTTCTCAATTTAACCATGTAGTGTATCTTCCTGTCCAGGAATTTGGTGTCTTTGTTGATCAGCAAGTTCTTTTATAGCCCAGCATTCTCGTGCCTGCCTCTGGTGGTGTTATGGATGTGCTGAAACACGTAGTATCCCTTCTTGGAGTGCTTCTTCCTATTCCTCACTAAGAATCGACTGAAGATGAAGTGTGGGGATTTTGGTTTGTTTGTTTTGCACAGTATTGAGTCAGGTGCCCCAAGCAGAACTGAGT
This sequence comes from Grus americana, assembly GCF_028858705.1. NCBI lineage: Eukaryota > Metazoa > Chordata > Aves > Gruiformes > Gruidae > Grus > Grus americana. The sequence goes on from NC_072860.1 coordinate 359,375, forward strand.
AATGAAAGCCAAAATGATCTGCTCCGAGTGGCCTTTAGGAGCTGTGTAACCACTTCAAGCTGACGTATTTTAAAACTGGGCCATTGCAAGAGAAAACGGTTTTTCTCAGGAATCCTTTCTTCTCTTGCTCTATGTATTGCACGCTTTTTCTTAAACCGCTGCCGAATTCTCCTCCCCCAGGATCCTCTGATGAGGTCTCTCTAGAACAGGAGTCCGAAGATGACATACACTCTTCTCGTAGCTCCTTGGACAGGCAGAGCCACCACCGTGCCAACACAACCATGCACGTGTGCTGGTACCGCAACACAAGCGTCTCCATGACTGACCACAGTGTGGCCGTCGAGGTACCGCAGGGCGCAGCTCTCACGTCTCACTCTGTCCCTCCTGGTTCGCTCCACCACCGCTCGTCCTCTGCTCCATCTCCCATTTCGCCTTCGCAGCAGCGTCTCTGCGTCCCTGGGAGAGTGCGGGCCGTTAAAAGGCCGCTGCATGCTTGTCCCTCTGTGCATGTCTGTGTGTCCGCATACACACGCTCCGCTCTCCTTGCAGCAAGGGCTTTGCTTCGGCAAAGGCACCAAAGGAGAGAAATTTTAAAGCAAACCCGGGATATCGTAGGACTGACTTGTTCCTTTGGGTTTCGTCAGCCTTGCTGGAGGATAAGCCACCTATCCGTGATATTTTCCTTTAGAGAGTGACTTTGCTGTACTGAGGTCTGGGTAGCTGCTCTTCTGCACCTAAAATTGAGTACTTTAAATTCAGTGGGAGTATGACTTCTCTGCCCTTCCCTGCTGGCAGGGGTGAGCGGCAAGCATTAGAAAGTGCCATTTTATAGCAGCGTCGTGTTATGCTGAACAGAGATTTATCACCTGCCCGCTGAGCTGCTGCGATTTGGGTCTTACCACTCGGCACTTGGTGCGGCACTGGTGGCACGTTTTGGTACCAAATCCTGCAGATTCAGGGGCAGATGTCCGCTCAGCGCTCCTTACAGAGCGCTGCTTGTCCTGGCACCGGGGTTTCACTTTAGGCGGCAGTTTGGCAAGAGCAGTTGGGTTAGGACCCTTTCCTGGAGGCTGGCGTGCTTGGAAGACTTCCAGAAGAGGGAAGGACCTTAAATACCATGAAGAGAAACAGGAGGTCACTAAGTAGACAAACAGCAATGGGGCAGGGTGCTGCATCCGTGTCTTTGGACCCTCCGCCCTGCCCTGCCCTGCCCTGCCCTGCTGTTAAGGCGCTTTTTGTTTAATGGAAGCAGTTGAAAGTTGGGCACTGGAGCTCCTGGGTTTTCATGCTGTAGGGAGCGTATCAAGTGGCTCAGTGAAGGAAGTCCTATAGATGTTACCTTGGCTTAGGGTCCAGCTGGGCACTTTAGCTGGCAAAGTGAAAGGCACCATCTCGCTGTTCCGTACCTGGATAATGGGACCTCCCTGGCACAGGCTCTGGGATTAAATGCGTGAGTTCTTGCAGCTCCCTCCTTGCTTTGATCTGTTCCATGTTCTAACACCATCATTTTTTTCACAATCCATTTTCCTTTAACAGACGCCTTCCTTGCATCACTTCTCTTATCCTAATGTTCTGGTTTTCTCTTTCTCTCCCCCTTTTCTCTGCTCAGTTTTCTGCTCTCTTGCTGTTTCTCCAGAGCTTCCTCCTCGCTATTTGCTGGGCCAGGCCCAACGGCCCAACACAATCACCCATGTTTGTTGGTACCGGAACCAGAGCCTATCCCTGTCTGATTACCTGTGCATGATCCAGGTAAAGATGCCTCTCGAGTTCGGCACTGGTGGGGAGGAGCCATGGGATGCTGAGGAAAACGTACTGCTGCTCGCTTCGTGATTGCTCCGTGAGCCCACGTGCGCTGGCGTGAGGATGCCCCAACCAGCGGCAGAGTTGTATCTTGTCACTTTGCCTTGCTGATACAGGATTTCCTCCTGTTTATGCTTCCCAAAGCGGTTGTCTATGTCGTTCTGCTGCGTATCCCGTCTTTTTCTCTAATTACAAAATCCATTTGCTGTCATTCTGTGCCGTAGGTTTCCTTATCCCGCTGCGCAAGCGCTCGCTGACTCCAAGGTGGCAACGTTCAACTTCCCTGCTTGCCACGCCGCGCTTGGCTTTGCATAGCTGCCCCATGGAGCTTGTCCACAACTCTGGCACCCTCCGTTTCCTCTTCTGCTTTATTTTCCTTCTCACGCGGTGTGTTCTACATGGTTTTTCTGCACGTAAAAATGGGTGGCTAAAGGGATGGACGCCCTCGTGGCTGTCGCCGTTCCCCTGACCGTAGGCTGGGAAGGAGAGCGGCCGCTGGAGGGGCGAGTCAGCGCAGCAGCCTCCCGTGTGCTGCCTGACCCTGAGATACAGCGAGCGCTTAAACGTAGAGGGGAGCTTGCTATCAGTGGAGAGAAATCACCAAGTTGTGAGGTAGTTGTGAATTAGTGAACTGAAGATACAAAGTCACTCGGTCACCACATGAAATATCCGGGAGGCCTTTTACAACAGGGAGCAAGTGCGGGAGCAGTTGTAGCAGGCAGCCTCGAGCCTTTTATCTGCGGCAGCTGTCTTTGTCTGGAGGACAGCGACCTGCCGTTTCACGGTAGTTTTTTTTCCGTTCTGTGCTAGAACCAGCTCTCTGGATACTTGCTGAGGAAGTTCAAGAACAGCAACGGCTGGCAGAAACTGTGGGTCGTCTTCACCAACTTCTGCTTGTTCTTCTACAAAACGCACCAGGTGAGCAAATGTAGCTGAGGGGACTGCGTCTGGGGCGTTGAGGTCCCCGGCTTTCTGCTGCGGTGCAGCTCTCTGCTGTTTGAAGGAGCGTAACACGTGGAAGAGGAGGTAGTTTGCAGCACAGGCGTTCTCTGCGAGGCCATGGGCCCTTCTCACCGAATTTAATCGGGATTTCCGACTCTAACGGTACTGATCTTCTGCGGGTGAGGGGGAAACGTCTCCTCGTGCAGTGACTAACGGAGGTGAGGGAATCGGCAGCCTTGGCACAGTCTCTGTCCGTTTCTCTCCCTGCTGTTCTCCCCAGCACAGTTAAACGGGGGTTTTCTGCCCGTGGCGCGTTCAGCGCCTGCTTGGTAACGAACGGTGCTGCAGTGCAACCTGTGCCTCTTCATCTTACTAACCCGATAAACTGCGTTTAGTTTATCCAGGCTTCTTGCCTTGAGGGCACGTTCCTTTTGGGAGGGATATTTTAACTTTTGGGTTTGCGGAGAGAGCAGGGGACGGGCGGGGGAATAGAAGCAAATAACTCTATAAAAACAGCGAAAGGAGTTGGGGGAAGGTTTCATTATCAGCTCTCGGAAGCCTCACAAAAGATAAAGGCTGCTGCTCCTCCCGTTCTCTCCTAAACAAAACCACAAGGACTTTACCTGTCCAGCGCAAAAGGGCGCGTGGGTGTTGGGATGGACGGTGTGCGCTAAGGGCTGGGCTGTCGGGCTGTTCCAGGATGATTATCCCTTGGCCAGTCTCCCGCTGCTTGGCTACGCGGTCAGCTCCCCTGTAGAGGCAGACGGCATTCAGAAGGATTATGTCTTCAAGCTGCAGTTCAAGTCCCATGTGTATTTCTTCAGGGCCGAGAGCAAATACACCTTTGAGAGGTAATTTTTTGTTTTCTGTCTGTCTTGGTATATAACACGCTGTTAACTCACGGGTTGATCATCCAGAGCCCTCTCTTTGCTCCTGACTGCCTCCTAGTCCGAGTGACCTTACGGCACATTCTCAGTAATGAAGTTCCCTTCCTCCTCCTACCGATGCTGTTGGTGATCCCTCCTCTGCCAGAACCGTCCTGCTTACGGGGCAGAGCTGGTGGTTGCCCCCGGAGCTGTAGACTCTGCTTTGTCTCGGGACTCTGGGGCTTCCTCGGAGCTGGGGAGCAGCGTGGGTGAAAGGGCTGTGAGATGCAGTCAGATTTCTAGGTTAATGAGAGTTCTGGTAAGAATAATTTATTTCCCTTCCGCCTTGATCTCTGGAAACAGGAATTATAACACAAGGGTGAGAGCAATAAGCGCAGTGCTGCTTTTCACTGTACTGCTTTTTTTACACACGTGGTCCAAAGGGAATCATGTTTAAAACACATCGTGCGCAGAACTTTACTATTATGTTAGCTGTTGGAAACCCTTGCGTTGCGTTCTGCCCTGCAGGGTAGCACGGGTTGTTTCAGAGTGTGGTTTGATGGAGAAGGTGTCACATACTTCTCCTTCCTTGGGAGAGTATCACACGCTTGTGAGCGACGTACAGGTCAGCTACCTGAGAGAGCGGAGTTGTGCTCTTTAATCCACTGGTCTCGTGTAGTCATTTCAAGGAAAAAAACATCAAATGTCGATGTTTGACTTTCTTTTTTCACTGTTGCTTTGCTTTCTTCCATCTGAGCAAGCCTACTGCATAATTTATTGTAAGAAAAGCAATTCATTGACTAAGGAAAATTTGCGTCAGCCTGTCCTCCTTGGTAAACACTTCCTGTACGCTTGCATGAGAATATGGTGTGGTCTTGCACGAGCTGGCTGGAGCTCAAAGCGCTGTAGAGCCGTTACTTGGACAGGCAGCCATGTTCTGCAGTGTATTTGCCACATCTCAAGCTATCGATTTGAAGAATTAGTTTCCTAAAAGAACTGTAAAAGCAAAGTAGAAGGCAGCTGTTTCGTAAGGTTTGGTGAAAGAGGCAAAGCTCATAACCGAAGGACGAGATTGTGGTTGAGCACTTCTCGTGTCCTTTCTTGCCAGGTGGATGGAGGTGATCAAGAGAGCCACCAGCTCTCCGGCCAGGTCGAGCCTGCTGCTTCCGAAGGATGAGAAGGACAGTCACACAGACTGAAGCGGGGCAGAGCTGGATCTCTGCTGTAAGCATCAACAACAGAGGTCTCTGGAGTTGATAGAGCAAAGACCCAGGAGGCTCATTTCCATCTGGTGTGGAACGTGGGAGCGAGGGAGTTGCGGATGGGGATCACATCCCTTCCCAGTGGTGTGGAAGAGGGTCAAGTCTGTTCCAGTTGGACCTACTTAGAGAGAACCTGAGAACCGCAGAGCTCCAGTGCGCGCACGTTGCGGAAGGTTTGTTGTTCCGGTTGTACCTGTACAGTAACACCCTTGCCTGCCCTGAGGGCAAATGCCACCTTGTTTTTACATTTTGACTGGATGGTCAGCGCACGCGGGAGCAAAACAGCGGCTGGCAGCGGCGTGATCGGCTGCGGCTGCTGGTGCCAGGGCCTGCTGGCTCCCAGGAGTTCCCCCTGCCGCTGCTCAGCCTGGCTGGCTACACAACCGCTGCCTTGCTGCTGTTAACGCCAACCTGCCGGCACAGTTGGACTAACGGGGGATCCGCAGATGTGTTGGCTTAAACACGGTTCATGCTGAAGAGAAACCGCAGCTCTCCTAGAACAGTTCTGCTCTTTGGAAACTGCCGTGGCAGCAGTTTTCCAGGGGAACTTTTCCAGACTGAGCCTCTGCAAAGCTGTTGAGGTTTTGGTGTATTGTGGGTCGGTACAGGTCGGGTGCACGGCTTTTCCTCTGAACTCTGCTACGGCGCGTGCTGAGAGGGTCAGTCGCTATTCTCTTATCACAGCTCCAGAGTTTCTTTATCCTGTAGTAGGCATCACCTAAGGCACGGGACGGCAAACACTCTCCACACAGGCTCTGGGTGATGTTTTCAAGGCATTTAAGCGATATAGGAGAACAAGCTTCTCTGAACGTCATGGCTGCTTGTGCTTGTGTCACGCAAAGACTTCTGAAAATCCCTATTCTTACCTTTAAATTTGGGGTGGGATCCATCTTCCGTTTCTCATGAAGGTGTAAAAGTCACTGGATTCCAGATGGAGCATTAGTGTCTGTGGACTATTAAATCTCTGTATTAAATCTGAAGTGTTTGCAATTTGTTCTGTTTTTGTAAAGCTGTCACCTTCAGTTGCCTCCACGGAAGGACTGAAATAAGCTAAGTGCCACAAAATGCCGTTGGATGTGGCTTTGATGGGCTCTGGGGACTCTGCTTTTATATTAGATAGAAAAGTATTTATGTACTAGAAGAAGGAACAATGAAGTGGTGTAGTGAAAGACAAAGGAAAGTGCTGCGTGTTTTGAGGATGGAGGATCCCTGTGAACGCAGGAAGCGCAGAGGCCAGCGCGTGCATTCGCCAAGGCTGTTTCTGGTCGTGGTATAAAACGCGTGTGGGATGAGGACTGCAGGGAGGGGGTCCAGAGGGGTTTTCCAGACCGCTCGCTTGGCGTTACCATCCTAGAGATGACGAGCGACTGCAGATTCAGCCTTCGCTACCACTGTCACAATGACCATTTTCCCACGTAAGTTAAATGTACTTAATTTATTAGTGTCTTCTCTTTTTTTTTTAATTAACTGTTGTAGGTGTATACATGTGGATTGACTAGATATGTTATAACGCAGCTGAATATGACTTATGGAAGTAAATAGCGTCTTGGTATAAAACTATCTCAGCCTCTTATTCCTGAGCCCACCTTCCCCATCTGTGGCCACACGCTGGGAAGACGGAGGGCATCCACACAGAAGCATCGCTGTGCCTTGAGCCCGAGAGGTTTCACACTGTTGATTCATGGGTCGTTGCATTCAGTGGTTTTCCTGGCTGCTCCTTTGTCCCGGTCACGTGCTGGGGTCGCTCGCAGGAGTGCTTTCCTCTTTCAAGAGAGCTCTCCCACACAGTCTCCTGCGCTGGTCTCCTGCGGGGAAGCTCTGCCAGAGCAAGCTGCAGAGAGGAGCAGCGGGGTCTCTGCCAGCAGCTGGGGGTTCGGCACTTAACCCCGACCTTTAGCTACCGTCCCCTGCTGCAGCAAGGCTTTTTAGCATCAGGATTTGAAACGCTTTTTTAGAGTGTCCAGGTTAGTCAGTAGTTTCCCAGAACTGTGGTTCTCTGCTCACCCAGCATCAGCTCTGCTCCAACCGCAGCAGAGAGCGAGCGCCGAGTCAGAAGGGTGTGGAGGAGGATGCGGAGCTGCCTTCCCGGAGCCTGTGAGTGCCAGCAGGCCAGGGAGCAGCTCCAGGGCGGGAGGGACAGACACACCCCGCCTGAAGTTACACATGGGTAAAGGCAAAGTCTTGCGTGGGGGACAAAGTGTCCCCGCCACAGTCTGGGGAGGGTGCAGCCAAGTTTTGGGCCTGGGGCAGAGGCCCCTGGGGTCTTTACGAGCTGTTGAAGGGCAGTGCCAGTTGCCAGAGACACCATAGAAGAGCAGGAGAAACCTGTGTCTGCGAGTGTGCAGTACAAGAAGGTGCGGTGTTCTCTGCCTGGGGTGAAATAGCCTGGGTTTTAATTAGGTTTGTGTTGGGTTTTTTTTTTTTTTTTAAACTAGCTGACACAGCTAGCTAACTTGACATCAGCTAGACTTTGTCTAAATTACCCCCATAAATGAGCTGTTGATCTCCCCAGCATCATGCATTGAATCTCAGACTGATGTGTACTGGGTGGTGCAGGAGACGGGAGGAACTTCCTTAACAAGAGCATGAAGAAAGACTAGATTCCAGTTGGGCCTTAATCATTAGTTTCTTGCTAGCAGGATGTACATGAAGGGAGATGAACCCATGCTCTTGGGACCTCCTGGCTTAAAAACAGCCTCCACTTCTGGTAAACACGACCAGTTTTCCCTGCTTCCTGCAGGGCTGGCCCTCCATCACTCGATTCGCCATTGCTTAAGAAACCAGGACAAGGAAGTTTTTTGGAGTAGTTCCTACCATGTGTTTAACATAACATTACTGGAGCGGTTCTGGTTTAGCGGTGCTGCACTAAAAGGTTCCTGACAGCTGCACTGTCACCACTGTCCTGTCACCAGTCTGCTGCACATAGCATCTGACAGAACTCCCCAATGGAACAGACGTGTGTTTGTTGGGCTCTTTTTGGCTCCAGGAAAATAGCTGAGGCAGGCCTGCGCAGCTTGGGCGTGGAGCTAGCTGTAACCTTCACCTTTGGGTCGCTGCTTAGGGAGGGACAGTCGTACACAAGGTTTTAAATGTGCTGGAAGTGGAGTCTCCCAAGTGTTTATCCTGTAACTGGGCTCACACCCAGAGTGTGGCTGGGTTGGCAGGGACCTCGGGAGGTACCCATACCCGTCTGGCCCAACCCAGGGCTGCAGCTGGCCTCCTGTTAGCTCCAAGGATGGAGACTCCACAATCTCTGTGGACAACCTCTGCCCCTGCCCAGACACCCCGACCACCCAACAAGGCAGAGATACCCCAGTGTCAGCTTTTATAGCCCAGCTTGAGTCTAAATAAACAGATTCCAGCAAAAACTGCACCAAAGTATTGTCCAGAGCACAGCTCCACTTCTGCCAAGTGTGTGTGTGTGTGTGTCCCTTAACACCAGCGTATGTCAGCAGAAAGGACTAACGAGTAGTCCATACTGCACAAAATGTGTTTAGAGGGGTCTGTCTCACAGGCCGCTGTTAGCTCTACCCAGGGCAGGAAGATGCAGGGGAAGGCAAAGAAAGGGCAGCTTGAGCAAATACTTTTCCCCTAATAATACAAAGTTACACCAGCCTCGTTTGTTTTGTTACTTTATTGAAAGTGGCAGATCCCTTTCAACGTTTTTAAAAACTAAAACCTTTGTTGCTTTGAATACTGGACAGAGTTTGTGGGGATTGTTTTCTTTAAAAAGTTTACTCATTACACTGCGGTGCATGTGAGTAATACTACAAGGTACCTTATCGACACGATTTGCTACTGTCATGAACAGCAACTTTAAAAGCAGCAGGAGCCCTTCAGCCACCTCTCTGCTGGGCTGCAGCCTCTGCCTTCCCCCTAAGTTTCCTGTCTACACATTAACTCCTTTTCGGGGGGGGGGTGGGGGGTGGGGGGTGGTTTATTCTGCTCTTCATAAATGCAGGCTCTGAGATGGCTCTCAGCCACCACTCGGCAGCAGATCTCCAGCACGATCAACCAGCAGCATGTCGTCTCGACTGGACAAGTTCATAGTGTTTGCTGAGCCTGTGTTTATCCATCAGAGAGGAAGAGCAAAGGATCAGCATAAGCTAAAGTGAACACTGGGAGAAGGGAACGTACGGGCCTTTGGAGCTACTTTTAGCCCAGCACAACAATCTGCAGGTCTGAATCAAAGTACCAAAAATCAGCCTTGTTACTAACAAAGTGGCCTATCTTTAAAAAAAAAAATAAAAAAAATTGCTGAACAGCCTCAGCTTTTGTTCTCAGTGGCTTTGGGGCGAGCCACATCATTCACACACAAACACCCAGACAGAAAGCTCTGGATATCTGAGGTCTTGCTGACTTCATAGAAATATCTTTACAATTAGAGAACAGATCTCTAAGCAACCAGCTGTCAGAAGTTACTTCCCTATGTCTAAAGTACAGGTTTAAGATCTGTGCATTTACCAGAATTAAAGATTTGCTTTATAAACTAGTAGTATACAGAAAGCAAAGTTAGTTGGGGATGGCTCCACTGGAATATCTTAAGCAGCCAATGTGGCAGCAGACACTTTAATTTACCACCACAGCTTGTCAATTGGAGCAGAGCCCTGGCTTCAGCGAGTTTAGATCCCAGGCTGAAAGAGGAGCCAGAAAGGGAAAGCTGAGAAGAAGGGGATGGGCCCCAGAGAGGCTTCTGTGAGCCCCCAGCCACAGCACAGGGACACCAGCCAGCGCTGCTAGCCTCCATCCAGTTCGTACCCCTCTGCAGAGGACGCGTTTCTTGCCTTAAGAACCGCCACACATCGATCTGTCTTGAACTGAAGCCCTGTCAGCACCTTTGGCTGCTGTGTTCCCCCCCCCCGCCGGCCCTCTTTTTTAATCCTCCTGCAACATTTGGGCACACACAGTAGGTGTCTACTCAGAGACCAGAACTGCCAAACCTGTCTATCTAGTTGCTTCAGCTGCAGCAAGGACCGGTACTCCACCAGCTCCCAAACCGACTGTAACCACGCTCCCTTCCAGTCCCTGGAGCCCCACGGCAGTCCTGCTGTTGCCTGCATTAGATGAACCGAGGCCTAATCCGAAACGATGTCCCAGAGCCACAAAAAAGTACAGTCAGCAAACCCATCCTCCTGTGAAACGACAAGCTGGGAAAGAGCAGCAGCAGCTGCCGCTATACTGGAAAGCGGTTCGTTACCAGTGTGTGAAGGAGTTGAAGCAATCCTCCAGAACAATCAGAGAGCTGCTCTAACTTTCCCCGAGGCTGTAATGCACGGAGAGCTTCCAAACATACCTGCACGCACACATGACTGCTCACAAACACTGCTTTAGGCAGGGCAGGAGGCTAAACCCATCACACTCGCCTTTGAAATGTATCTCAGTGGAAGAGAATCTCTCTCTTTTCCAGCAGCCAGGCATTTACCAGTAACAAGCTGTGAATCAAACCAAGCCAAAATGGACACATCCATAGGGAAACAATTAAAAACTGCATTGATTACATTGTAAAAACAATTAGACCACCCATCTTGGGTTCCGCAAAAGGTCTAAATTGTACTTGCATTGCAAATCCCACCCTGGGTTATCATGGAAACGTGTAGTATGAAGGCTCTGAAATGTCCTGGAGTCCGTAACACAACGTTACATCCAACAACAGATGGTGGTCTGGATTAGAGATGTAGTTCTTATGAAGCTGGAAAAAAAATCCTTCCCCCCTCAAAACAGCAGCAGGGCAGGTGGGCGTCAGCGGGCAGAGGTCAGGTGGTTCCGACTGTGTGAAAACCTGCGAGGAAGGAGAATGGTGGAACTGGTCACTACTGCCCTTCCCAGCCCTCACCTGGGAAACGGCACGCACTGCACCGCGCCAGCCAGTGCGTCTGCGGCTGAAGAGGGAAGTCCGGCTGCGTTGGTCCCCACGCCTAGCGCCCGTTTTCTCGACCATAAAATCTTGAAATAAAACCCCAGCAATTTAACAAAAAGCCAAAGTGGCACTTTTTTCAGGCTTTTAAGATTCAATTTTAGGCTAATAAGAAATGCCGAGCATGAGTGTTTTACAGTACGAAACCAAGCAGGGTCTCCGAGGTTTTGCAACCCTCCAAACCAAGCTGTGTCCTGCGCTTACGCACCGTCCCGCTAGTCCCGCAGTGCCAGCGCTAGGCCGAGGGCAGCGAACGACACTGACCCAGAGGCACCCAAGGCATGTCTGCGCATGCCGCCTGCTCGGCTAGGGGCTGAAGGCTTTGCAGGCATCACCTGGGCACTGCGGTGACCTCTGTGGGTCAGCCAGAAGAGGGAAGAGTGTTCTCTTTCTGGCTCTCAGTGATTATGAGATGAGGGATCTAAATGGACCCAGTTTTGCTTGAAAGCTTGAATGACTTAGTAACAGAAGGTCTCAAGGAGGGCCAGTAGTGTCGGTCCTTAATATCTAAAGCTCTTCTTTGCGTGACAGCACCTGATGGATGCTTGAGCTACAAGGCACAACCACTGCCAGCTTAAACTCATCAGAAATAAATGCTTAGAAAACCCAAGTTCAAGGGTGTAAAGACTGCAAAGCTTGGGTTGTATTTACAGTAGCAACTAGAGCACAAGTGGCTCTTTTGGTCACACATATAACAAAATACATCCAGCTTTCTAACCAGTGAGAGACCAAATGTTTAGTTTCTTGGCTGGTGAGGAAAGGGTGAGATATTGGACAGCCTGCTGTGAAAGGGAGAAAATCCAAAATAAAGCCTGATACACCTTTGATCAGGGTCCAACATTGTTGCCTGCACTACATAGACGTGACTGAACTTGGTGCCAGTAGCGGAGGCAAGTTTGATGCAGCACCTGCTGAGCAGCGAGGAACTTAATTCTACCAGACTCTCCTCCTTCCCTGGTTTAATATGTAATTCACTTCAGGGAAAAAATCCAGTTTCCTGCTACCTGAAGCTGGACAAGCAGAGTGACTGGCTGCAGGTGGTGCCGTAAAGCACATTCCCTGTGGTGAAACAGATGATACCCGCTATTCCAGAAGCAATCCTGATGACATTTTGCATAGTCCTTCCTACCAGGGTAAGGGGACCAGCAGGATGTTATTTACATATATAAAAATATATATGCCAGATGAAGGTGAATAGCAGCATCTTGCTGTACTCTGCAACATTCACCTACACTACAGAAACCTGTTCAGTGTGAGAAAGGACTTCTGAGGCAGGAAGAACCACTGCCATTAAATGAAAAGCAGTTAAAAGAAGTGACTTAGGGACTATTAGGCCATAGTCACTTTTTGGGTGCCAACCTTTACCACAGCTGTGGAGCATGGCAATGGTTCGGTTCGCTGCCAGCCCCACCCTAGCTCCCGCTCCAGAGGACACTCACCTTTGTACCCGCTCCACCATGTGTGCTATCAGTTTGTCAGAGATGCCTGGGCAGGACTCCTCAGCCAAGCTGAAGGCGTTCTCCAGCTCCTCCATGGCTCCCACATTACCTCCTGTCTGCTTGTGCTTATCTTTAAGCTGTAACCCAGAAACTGTGCGTTAGTTCCTTATCTCATTGCAGAAAGCACCGGTCAAGCAGTGCAGTACACACATTATGTCCCGTTCCCTTTTAGTGTGACTCCACAAGGGCGCAGGAGGGCACCCACGTTCTTAAAAAAAAAAAAAAAAAAAAAAAAGGTTCTTTTTGTAGGTCAGGAGATGGAAGCCCAACGTCTGGAGTTCAGACTTTCCTCCAGGTACTAATAGCAATTGAAGTCCTTCACAAACAGGCCCTGATGTACTCTTAAACAAAGTAAATGATATTAGAAATGGATCAACAGCCCTGAGAACCCCTAATTTGTAACAGAACAAAGAACTCCGGCTGTGTCTGAACCAGTGCAGCCACCTTTGCTGCTAATGACAGCTTAGCACCAGACACATGCAAGGGGTTGCAGACAGGTAGGGCAGAGAATATCGTAACACCGGGAGTTAGTCACCACAAAAACATCTGAGTTGCTTTTAGTGACTGGGAGGCCAAGGGACACTGCTGCCAGACTACGGCTCCTGAGCCGCTTGGCCTCCCCCCTCCTCCCCAAGACAGAGCTTTCCCGGGGGCAGGGGAACGAAGCCCACACACCGAGACCTGCCACATGCAGCGTCTGACCTAGCTGAAAAGCCTCAGTTTGCACCTGTTAGGTAGCACGCTCTGACTAGACCTCACCAGCCACCAGTCTACTTGCACAGGGTTCCGGTTGTTAATTTGAAATAGCCAAGCCTCTGTCATTGAGGAACTCCCGACAGGTCACTGATGCTGAGCCTGCAGGAGCCTGTCATCGGAAAACCCAGTCCCATCCTCTGCAGCACTTCCCCACCTCCTTCACCCAAGCAGCTCATGCGGCAGCCCCTTCCCTACTGCACGTCATTACACAATGAGCTGAACAAAAATCAAAACCTTTTGTTGAACAAGCAATGTCTGCCAGCTAACCACTGTCCAGTTCAATTAAGCTCTGTTAGGCTACACTGATTAAAAGGGCTTTACATAAGCCTCACAGTTCTTTGCCTGCAATTTTAGGATCAGCCTTCCCTGCTGTTGGAGCTCACCTTTTTGCCATGGTCCAGAAAGCAGGACAGTGTGAATCTAATCCCCGGCTGGAGCCGTCCCTGTGCTCCAAGTCCCCTGCCGGAAACAAATGGTTCCGAGCCAGAAAGAGCTGCTGCCTCTTCACTGGGGTGACTCCTCACCCCACAGAGCCTCAGCTCTGGGAGCCGCTCGCACACGCCTCTGCTCGTTCAGAAGTGGCAGGGGGCATGGAGGGCAACTCAATTACCCATCAAGGACACAGGTTTCTTAGGCCAAAAATAGTAGCGATGCTAAAGCCAAGGCTTTGCTTTGACGTCTCCCTGATCAGAGACTGCCTGCCTCAGAGCAAAACGAGACCCAGGGTCTGTCTTGCAGATGAGCTGCCACTTTATCATCAAGCCCCTGACCTTTAGCTTGCCCAGCAGCCTGTGGTGCGAGCGGTCTGTGTCCCCCTGTGACTTCCCACTGCACGAGAGCTTTCTAGAGTTTGGCAGGGGATGCAGAGCTGTACTGCACAAAGCCTTACAGGCTGGCTTTCATTCACTGCTTGGCCCTCCAGGCCCAAATATCTCTCCCCTGCCCCAGAAAAGGCCGGCAGGCTTCCAGATTTGCAGTTGCCCACATCTCTGTTAATGACCCACTGTGGGTCATTTTCCATATTAACATCCAGTAATACACATGCAGGGAAGGCATAGAAAAGATTACGAACAGCTTCTTGGTAAGTTTTCAATTCACAAAGCCCAGCTTCAGCCCTTTTATGGAAAGAGGGGATCAAAACCTAGCAGATCTAATACAACGGTGAGCAGGAGAAAGTCTGCTGTTGGTAGGAAACTAGAACTGAAAAGACCACCATGTGCAACCAGCAGTGAAGCAGATTTCCTGCTTGGAGAAAAGTTTTCTTCCAACCCCCTGCTACTGCACACATTTCAGAGACTGCCCAGAACCTTCCCTGCACCTGATTTCACTGAGTGGGATCAGCAGAGCCCGCAGGGAAGTCTAATCAAAGGAAAAAAGGTTCAGCAGCTCTGGGGTAAGGGAGTCAGACGAGCAGAAATGAAGGTCCAAGAAGCCACTTCCTGCCTGGAACTGGTGCAGCGAGGTTGGTAAGAAGCACGAAGATGTGCTCAGTGCTTTGGAGAACTCACAGCTCCGAGCACCCCACCCCCCAGAAGGCTCCTAGGCAGAAAGGACTGAGAACCTGATGGCGGTGATTACACCGCATGAACAAACTGCCTGCAGTAGAAACCAACATTATTTTTATCCGGTTTTATCTCGTAGGTCTAGGTCTGTGAGACCCAGACTGTCCACCTCATGCTCTGACCTCTGGAAGTCAAGCCCAGTGGAGCACAGAGGAAGCCCATTAGCTAAACTCTCAATTTCCAAAGCAGTGCTGTCTCAAGAATACCGCGTGCCGGCTTCTCAGAGGGACCTCTGCTTCCTGGCCTGCAGCAAACCCTCTTTCTGCAGAGTGCTGCACCTGAGAAAAGAGATTAAGTCCAGAGACTATCCCTGAAAAAGCACAGCTCTCTGCTGGGCCACCCCAGAACAGCGTCAGGATCCAGACAAAAGCAAGTTATCAGGACCAGAGAAAGGGTCTCTGTGACCAGCCCCCCAGGAGAAGAACCCTGACACACGGTGTCTGTGTAAGCTATTTCTTCCGAAGCAGAACCTCCTTTCCCACGCTCCTGCTGGAAACAGCAACCGAAGCCCTTAGCCAGAAGCCCTCTTAGGACTTTCACCCTCTTTTCTACCCATAAACATCACCCAGCTGGAAGGACAATTCAGCTCTCGGCTGATACAGACACTATCCCATAAATAATGGTAGCTTTTAATTCAGCTCCATGTCCCCACCCAGAACGCAAGGCAGAAAAACAGGGGGGGAGGATTTTTCCAAACCCATTTTCTCCATCTGCCTTCCACAGGCTGTATGGTCAGTGACCCCTTAAGCTTTGCGTGTGCTAGCAAGAGCAGGCAAGATCAAGACGATGGGCTAGTCATCAGCAAAGCCAACTCCTGCTCTAATCCACCCATGTTCCCTTCGGTGACTGCTGTGGACAGCACGTACAACGTGAGGGCCAGGAACGTGCACAGCAACAAGCAGGCTCCGATACCTGCCTGCCCGAGCTGGAGCTGCACTTCAGCCATGAGCCCGGGGACACCAGAGCATTAGCGAACCTAAGACGCAGGTAAGAAACAGGTACTCCTCTGTCTTATCCTCACCAGAAGACAACACAGTAACGCTGTGCTTCTAGGAACACAAATGTATTGGAGAGCATGCTCCAGGGACATATTCGCTTGCCTAACGTCCAGTATAGATCTCTGAACAGAGGCCCAAATGCTTCACAGGCCCTTAACCCTGCTAGGTACCTCACCCCACCTCCCTTCTCCAAATCCTTCCCATTTACTTATCCATATCAGGTATCTCTTCATCTCCAACCACAGACACCAAGAAGGTTCTACTCACCTCCCCAAAAACTGGGTGAACAAGCGTGGAGAGACACTGTGACCGTGGTTGCCTCTTGATGGGCTCAGTAGGCTAAAAAGCAACATGAAAAGAGGTTACAAGCAGAGGCAAAGGCTCCCAGGGCACACAAACTACTAAACCTTTGGTAAATTCACAGCACCTCAATGGCAGCTCCCTCACCAGCTCTCAGGAACACCGCAGGCTGCAGTACCCTGACAACGTGGAAGAGGCAACTCTGGGGCACTAGCCCTTGAAACCAGACTGAAGTCAATTTTAGACTGAACACGAGTGACTGGTAACTTCCCCAAGACCCTCAAAAGCTTGTGTTAGTTCAGTCCACTTCTGAAAGGACAGACAGCAAACAGACCTTCTGGGAACCATGGAGAGCCATTCCTTTGTGCAGCTTGCTCAGGGAGTTGGGGCGAATAGTTGGTGGGAATGTCCAGATTGGACCCTGGTCTCCATCCTCTGTGTCTCCATCACTGGAAATGAAAAGGGGGAGGTCAGGACAAAGCCTCAGCTCCACACACCAGGCGTTTTACCCCTGTGTTACCAGTCACGAGCTCTCCCCTACCTGCCTGTCATACCACCACAGGGCTCCAGGCATTTCCCTATCCCAGAAAAAATCCTAAAGAGAAACAGCTTCAGTCTCTACAGCCCATGTACAGCACCACAGAGATCTGAGCTAAGCACTGCAGCACATTTCCAAATCACTACAACCATCTTTCTGCTCTAGCCAGCTCGAAGACAGTTTCAAGTGCTCATTAAATTTAGGGGAATTTCAAGACAATCCAAGCTCACAATTTGAGGGGTCAGGCCTAGATGTTGCAAGCCAACCTCCCAGAGTCATTGGTCACTTGAGTCGCTGCCGCTACAGGTGAGCTCTGCAACACCAGCCTGGCAACAAAGTGCCCTTTCCTCACCCAGAGCTCACAGCCTCATTATCCTCCGCATCAGTAGCAAAGCTCTCGACCCATGAATACACAGGCACACACACAGAGCTGTTGCCACAATTACTAAAGCTCTTGTATTTAACCGAATGTGTGTAAAATACAGGCAACAAGAGCCTTGTTTTACTAGTTATGCACAGAGTAGATGTTTCTTGTTAGTCCTGATTCCTTACGCTCAGCAAAGAGGCTCCAAGGGTTAACACCAGACTGGAGTGCGGGGTCACAGTGAGCAGGAGGTAGCAGCCTCCTGCTCTCACAGACAGCTGCTCAGTCTCCCTGAGCTACCCTAAGATCTGCAACCCAGGTGGGGAAAAGGACCTGAGCTGTTTGCAGTTGGCTCCCCGGGACGTGCAGGGTATAGCAGGGGCAGCCCTCCACGCAGAACATGTACGTACATATCAGAATCGCCAGAACTGGAATCTTCTCCGTGGCCCTCCGACTTCCAGCGCTTGAACCGATCTATCAGCTCCATCAGGAATGAGGTTTTCTTGGTGTAGCGTGTGATGAACTTGTGCTTTAGCAACTCTTTAGCTGTTGGCCTCTGGAGCAAATAAGGAAAGCAGGCTACATCTAACATCTCTGTATGCTAAACATGCAAGCGCACTTTCAATTCTTGCCAGGCTCGCCCATCCATTCTGCAAGCTCAGTACTTTCTCTCCAGGAGCCTTGCACCAAAAGGTCTTCCTGCTAAATGAACTTTTGGCCTCTGCAACACGCTACCCAAATCTGCAAGTGGCCAGCAATACTCACAAATCTAGGATCCTTATTGAGGCAGGCTTCCACAAACTCCTTGAAGGGCTTGCTGTGGTGACCCTCCAGTGTCGGAGGGTTATTTTTGGGGATCAGGAAGAGAACCCTCATAGGATGCAAGTCAGAATTTGGAGGCTCTCCCTTTGCCAGTTCAATGGCTGTAATTCCAAGGGACCAGATGTCTGCCTGAAAGAAGAACAAGAACAGTGACAGCACAGAACAGCAAGGAGCAATTCTGCAACGTGGAAGCATGCAACTTTAGCACAGCTGAAGGGCTGATCACATAAAATCAGATAGGACGTTTCACATCTAACAACCTTCTCCAACAGACCGTGAACCGTAACAGGAAAGTATCCTTCCTGCAACAAGCAGCACTTCCAATCCCTTTATTAATCCTAGCACGATCTCATATACAGTAGCACCAAGTAGCAATCCTCCTCCTGCTCCCAGCTCACCTTGAAGTCATAAGCAGACTGTTTGATGACCTCTGGTGCCATCCAGAATGGAGTCCCGACAAAGGTGTTTCTCTTGATTTGTGTGTCTGTCAACTGTCCGGCCACCCCAAAGTCAGCCAGTTTCACATCTCCTTGTTCCGAAAGCAGCACGTTGGCAGCTGTTTGCACAAATAAGCATGAAGTCCACTGGTTTCTGAATCATCTCCAGCCCCCACAGAACTAAATACTGAGAATGGACCTCCTGTGACATCCTCCTCAGCTCGCATTTCCAGCCCCAGAGTCATTCTCATGCTCTGAACTCTGTGCTGGGTAACACGGAACAAGTTTGTACACTTGGCTGGATCAGAAGGGGAATATTTCTAGGGTAGTAGCATGGAGCAGATGTGAAGGGCCACACAATCAACTAGATGTGATTCCTGGCCACAGGAAAGGAGAGAGATACCTGAAACGGTCTCGATTTTTTTATTCAGATCCTTCTGAAGAGCTCACAAGTCCTGGTCTTGTACTGCTTCCCCCTCACTCAGCTTAAGACAGTGGCATTGCTCAGCTTTTGGGATGGGGGTTGTTTTTGTAGAACTTCTCATTCCAAGAGAGACCTACCTCCAGCATTTCCCCACTCTGCTGGCAGCCAACAGTCCCAGGCAGCCTGCAATGCTAGAAACGTGTGGTCTCACGTACACAATGGAATCTTTTCTACATATCTCCCTGCATGAGGTTTCTCTGCTCTGCTTGTTCATATCCCCTCCTGCAGAGGGACAGAGCAGTGAGCATCCAACACCGGCCATGTCCTCCCGCCCTCCTGCTGTCCTTTGATGCTCTGTGCTCAGTGTGAGCCTGCTCTCGGGGAGGCAGATGCCAGGTCTCTCTACACTACATGCGGCCAATGACTACAAAAATCAGTAACAGGATAAGCTGACACAAGCTGCCCTGATTTTCAGGCTGTGAACCCTGCGTGAGGACAGCTCACCTTCACAGTAAGTTACAGCCACAATAACCAGCACACACACCCCTTGGGGTCCAGCAGTAAAGCAAATGTCCAGACATAACTGAGAGTCAGCTAAAATCTGAGCGTGCCTTTCCTTGACTCCTTTGCTTTAGCTCCCCGCCTGTCCAAACTACAAATGCCAGAGAAGAGCTACAGATCCTTACTGTTACTCTAAACCCCAAAGACATGAAAAACATGGATTGCGATAAAATGACAAGAATCCGAAACAATATTTTTCATTATTCAGAAACAAGCAACCCAACAGGAAAAGCAATGCTAAGAAACAGTGTTTGGAACCTCTCAGATTATTGCTGTGTAATACTTCTGACTCTTATGTTAGTAACATCCCTTAAAGAAAGGGAGCTGAGTTCTCCACTCCTACCTTTGATGTCCCTGTGGATCTTCCTCTCAGAGTGTAGATAATCCAAACCCTTTAGGATTTCTCTCAGGATAGTAGCTATGTAAGTCTCCTCCAGGGGTCCTGGCTTCAGCTGATAAAGGGCAGAAAGATGACTTAAAGGAGGGTGACTGATGCCTTGGATTTTCCAGCCTCACAGTTTGTTACTTGGAAACCATGGCCAAGCAGGTCATATTCAGCAGGAAGCACCGACTGCACGCCTGGTGCACATTCTGCAAGCAGAATGCTGGACTTTGCACCTAGCAACATTAATTGGAATATCTTTGGGGGATTTTCTGTTAGTCTATTAAAGGCTTCCCAGACTAGGGTCTGGGATGAACAGGATGCTCATCTCTTGCTTTGGCCTGGAAATACACTGGTGAACAGAACATCTTAACAGTTTCTCTTGTTCAAGTCTCCCTGCTAGCATGCAAGAACTGAATTTCAGCCACTGCAACAACCCGGAAACAACTTCTACCCTCTGGCTGTGGAGTACTGTATCAAAGCTTTTCTCCTTTCCATCAGTTCTCCTCTAAACAAGACCTGCAATAATTGGGGTTCTGACGCGAAGATGACTTCTGCTGATGACAGACCCCCACTACGCCCTTCCTCCAAGTCAGTGCAGGCTCAGCAGTTTTCCTACCTGACCCTAGTCACTGCTCTGGAAAGTAGGCATTGTTGTCCTAAGGAAAATCCTGTAACAGAACACAGCGCAGCGGAACTTTGCCCATGTGTTTATTCTGCATTTGTATTCCCTTAAAATCTGGGGTGACTTGTTAGATGTCATTTGTATCATCAAACACCTGGGAATCCTGATCACAGACCAGGTCCCCGCTGAGCCTGATGCCATGCAAGCACTGAACAATCCCACGAACTCTTTATTAGGTGAAGTATGGATTTGCACTGCTCAAAAACAACGGGCTGCTGTCGCATTTCAGTTCACTGGCTCTTCCCATTGTAAAGCAGCAGAGCATGCTGGAGAACAGTGCTTTGACAGCTGAACTCCGTGCAAACATTTCTTCTGTCCTGGGATACGCACAACCAGCGTGTCTGCCCTGCACTGCCTACCCTTCAGGCACAGGGCTGTCAAAAAGACGGTGTGTGGCAAGTGAGCGTCCGGCTTACAGGCATGTCACAAACCAAGGCTCCAGCCAGTGTTTGCCATGGTCCAGAGCTTACCACGTACTTACCAAATCCAGGGCTGAACCTCCTCCCAGGTATTCCATGATTATCCACAGCTTAGTGCCCTGCAAGCAAGTGCACAAATCAAGAGCAAAGATGGTAATAAAAGCAGGCAGAAAAGCGAAACACCCCAGAGGCAGCAAGACACATGAGTAGTACTGTACACAATCCAAGAGGTGCTGCACACCGCAGGTCTCAGAGGTTGGCACAGCATTACAGCGGTGGACCTGCCCCCAGTACATTTCCTTCTCTCGGTCTGCAGCTCTGTCTGAGCAAGCTTAGTGTCCCCACAGGCACCAGACTACACAGCCCACAGAGATAAGCATACTCTCAGGCTGGAGCCATTTAACATGGCTCCAACAGATCTAGCGCATCTCCTTCTTGACAATGACAGGGGAGCTTTGCAGGCTTTGATCTCATTAACAGGACTGCCAGCTTGAAGAGTACGGTCAGCAAGACACTCTCGTTCTCCTCAGGGAAGAGATTTCCAGACTGAGGTTCGCAGGGTCCTGGTAGCAGATAAGCAGCAGATCGATGAACCTATGGTTTGGTGTTTTCAGTAGAAGGCTGAGAAAATGCATTATGGCCTTTGAAAAATATGTAAGGAATAATCAGGATCCAAAGAGCTCAGGATCTGTTTGCTACAGACCCAGCGTTACATACACCTCCTGGTCACCACTACTAGTAGCTTCCACTGGGGATTCCTAAACCTGTTCTCAACAGAAGCAGTATCAGCACTCCTCCAAAGACTCGGTTCCTGTTCTTTTCATCATTTCTGATGAAATGATGATCACAAGATCACAAAGTACGGTTTCAAACTCCTCTTCTTTCCAGAGGCATAAAGGCCCCAGCTGTACTACCCTAAAAGTGGTATTTTGGAAAAGCAATTCACAAACTTCCTTTCAAGAATGGTCAAACCAGGGAGAGGTCAGTCTCTTCAGTGAATAGTTTTCGCTCTAGTGAAATGCCCTGCTCTTCGGACCATGCTGTACTGCGCACCTCATTTCCATCCGCTTTGCAAGCATCTTAAAGCCCAGGCTCCGATTAAGACCACGTAAACGCAGCGAGCAGAGCCGCTGCTGTTCCTGCTGCCACACCAACACTCGCAGATGGGCACCTTGCAGTGCTGCGTGCCACCGGCAGTGGCAGCACCCACAGATAAGCCCACCCCATTCCCAAAGTGCTGCCAAGAGAATTGCCGTGGCTTTGTCCTACCTTCAAGTAGGATCCATAGTACCGGGTGATGTAGGGGCTATCACACTGGCTGAGCACCGTAATCTCCTGCTGAATGTCCTCAATTTCATCCTCAGCCTCCTCCAGATCAATGATCTTAATAGCAACCACCTCCTTGGTGCGGTTGTCGATCCCTTTATACACTTCACCAAAGGATCCTTTGCCGATCCGCTCCAGCTTGGTGAACAGCTCCTCAGGATCCACCCTGGAGTGCTAAACCAGAAAGCAGAGACGGGGAAAGTCCATTAAGTCCCACGGCAGCTTGCAGAGCGCCACGCATACCCACCCATGCAGCTCATCTCCCTATCCGTGCATCTCTGCATTAATTCACCCGAAACCCACAGAGGCAAAAGGTCTCCACATGCTGAGAAACTTAACACAGAACGTACCCAAGATGAGAAGCAAAGAAGCCTTTTACACGGGCTTTCTGTCCCTGCAGACCATAGTGGAGGAAGAAGCAGAAAGAAGCCCAGGAGGAGAATGTCAGTAAGTATCTCTACAGAAAGCGTCAGCTCCTTTGGGACAGGACTGCTCAACTGCAGGCACTAAATGGTGCCAAAGCAGCTCCATGAGCAAAGACTTGTTCACGCCTGAATAAAAAGACAGGCAAGGTGGACCAGAACCAGCCTTCTTTTGAAGATCCGGATGAGAAAACGGGCAGAAGCACGAAGGTTCACAAGGATGTTTCCCTAATCTGCCTTCCTGCATTCAAAGATTGGAACGATTTGAAAGATTTGCACCCTTCCCTACTTGTTTGGAGGGTGAAATACTCCAGCAATATAAATATCAGTTCACATTAGCTGTCTCCTCTGCTGCGGTCTGACTTCCAGGCAGCACCCAGCCCAGCTCTCTTCAGGTGTTTGCAGAGGGAGCCTCACGTCTTTTGGAAGGTCAGCAGCGAGGAGGCCAGGCACCTGCCTACCCCAGAGGGGACAGGAGAGCCGAACGGACACTCCATCTGCAGACCTGCTTTTCTGGACCAGCCTCTCCTCTGGCTGGCACGCCCGGATGCAAAAGCAAACAGCATTTCCCTCATTAGATAAGCACATCAACTGGGAGGCTACTAACACGATAATTGGAGAAATACTGACTCTTTAACAGCAGCTTCAAAGTTAACTCCTTATTGAAATGAGTATGGATGAGGAAGGGAAGAAATCAGAATAATTTTCTGATGCTATTTCATTGTGTCCAGCTGCAGACCAGGAGGTCAGGCTCTGCTTCATGCTACTAAAAGGCTCTGTGTGATTAGTTTGTCTGCCTTTTTTAAAGAATAAGTCTAGGGTTTTTTGGTTTTTTTGGTTTTGGTTTTTTTTTTTTAAATAAAAATCTGGAAAACATGCCCGGATCTACAGGAAGCGGCCAAGCTATTACAGTGAGGTTTCCACACCCAGAACTTCTCAGTCTCACCTCCAACACGTCACCCAGAGGGACCACTCCCTTGCAAGGGCCTTGAGCTGGCAGAGATTGTATCTGCGAACAGGGCAGCTGCATTTTCCATCTAACATGAGGTTCTAGCAGCAGGCCATCACTGAGCAGCCCTAGGTACTGCTTAATGATTAAGCCAGCCAGTCATTACAGGTTGTTTGCCTTCTGTGCCCAGCACTATATGGAGTAAGCGAAGCCCAGAGTGAGCTTTACCGTCAGCTCACTCAACAGGATTTCCATGTGCATTCCAGTCCAAGACACAGAAGGATAACCAAATATCCTTGTGCATCCATGGCAACGCCCAAACAGGCTGTACTTTGAACAAATGCACTGGAAACAGACTGGAGAGGATATGCAGAGATGAAAGGAACTGGAGATACCTAACAGGGACTGGAGAGAGGGAGGTGGGGGAAAGGAAGAGCATTTGAGCTTCAGAAATGCCAGGAGACAACATGAGAATGACTGCAGCGCAGGGAGAACAAACAGTCTGGCTAGTCCAGGCTCACCGGAGGCCAGGAGCCGTTTCCACCTCTTGACCAACTTACAGGAAGGGGCAGCACGGTGGCCCAGACGTCACCTTGCAAAGTCACCTACTGCACCCTAAAAATGCCACTCACATCAGCCACTCCACACATCAGGGAGAAGGGAGAGAAAAAGGGTCGTCATCTGGAATCACCTGGCTCAGCTGGCAAAGGAAACAACATCCACATGAATCCTGCAAGAAAACCTTCCTCCCCTCCCACCTAAGTACTTTTTCCATGAGAAAAGAAATGGCAAGGTATAAATTACTGCACATCAAAGAATCAGGACTGATTCTCAAGAACAGGACATCAAACATAAGAGCACCAGCTACTGCAGGCAGCTTTTGGGACAACCACCATTTTATGTATCAGGCTCTGTAATCACGGAGAGCTGCGTAAACAGGCTTCCATACTTCAATGTCAGCTTATCCTGTTTTCTGTGGAACAAAGCAGTTCATGTAGGGGTGGTGAAGGAGACAAACTTTCCTGACAAGCACATGGAAACTTTGCCCAGGGACTCAGGAAAATGAAACAACTCTGTTGGGCAGAAGAGACAGGCCGACCACATTAGGTTGGAACAAGAAAGTTCGTAGGTATTGGATTTACCTTCCCAGCATGTCACTTCAAAACTGATCTGGAAATGCTTCAGAGCTCTCGGGTGACAGCGCAAGAGTACGACTCTAGGGAGGGCCTGAGGGCGTGCATCCCTCAACAGAGTTGCCAACATCACACAAGTCATACCCAGCAACAGCCAGAACCTAGCGAGCAAGTACGGAACCAGGCCTGAGTCAAGCAGCCATGCCTGCGCAGTGGAACACCTCGTGAACTACCATTGTGGACACCACAGAAGACATTGCCAGGTGGCATTTTTGTGGAAGCAATCCTGAATTCCCATGACAAACTAAGACAGATAAAATTATGCTAGTCTGCAGGCCATGTGCTCAGAAGCTCTTGTCCATTAAAAAAGTTCCCGTTTGAGCTGCCACACAGTAACTCACCGCTGATGAGCAGATGTTCAGGTCAATGGGCATGCACCTGATGCCTCAGCACTCACCAGACAGCAGAACAAACGTGGTTATGCCAGGAACGGAGAGCTATGCGAGTACACTGCTCTGTCAGAAGAGAAGCACACTGCCACGCTTGGGGGGCTCAAGCAGGCCGGGCAACGCATCCTGGGTAGCCTGACTCTCCCCTACCCCAATAAACTTGCACCTGCAGAGCACTGCAATAAGGGGTGTAACGAGCAGGATCTGTCCTTTTCTAAATATGAATTGATCTCAGCACCAGTCTTCTTGTCAGAGAATCACCCTGGGGCTGCACAGCTACAAACACACCTGAAAAACTTCACTAATAGAAAGTAACAGAATCCAGATGAAATGCTTTACACCTTTGGGTAATTTGTGCTCATTTATGCAGAAGTTTATTAGCACCCATCAACTTTGCAGCTGCTCACCAGCTTGGGATCTTTCCATTTTCTTCCACATTCACAGAACCCACCAGGGCTGCGAAATGGAGCTCCCGGCCAGAGTCCGAAGAGCTAGCTGACCAGCTGCTGCTCCATGTTCTACTACAGCATGTAAAGCCCTTAAGAGACGGTCACCTCATCGCACCATTTTGCTTGACTGAATGTCAATTACAGAGCCGTTCTGGAGCAAAAAGCCTTGTGTTGCTTCTCCCCGCTGAGAGCACTCAGACACTAGAGATGGCTTGGTCAGGTGTGAAAAGGCTTTGAGGGGAGAGCACACAAAGCACTATCGTGGTTCTACATGCAGGAAGGGGAGGCAACAAGCATGAGAGGGATGAGGACAATCTACTAGTAATGTGCTCCATGTCTGCCCTCCAGGATCTAATCTCACAGCACAGGAAAGAAGGATGCTCTGTCACAACAGGTGTGGGGGGTGTGTGCCATCACGACTGATGCTGCCATGTTTTAAAACAGAACGACTCACTGCAGACATTGGGGAATTAGGAATTGCAGTGTGTTATGAGACACGCCTGGCAGTAACACCAGCTGCTTCATGGGGAAAGAATAGGTTTGGCAGCTCTGCCACCTCCAGCTGCAGAGACATCATCTCCACAACCTTTGAGAGGAGACTAGAGAAGAAGGGTAAATAGC
Source organism: Grus americana (assembly GCF_028858705.1). NCBI lineage: Eukaryota > Metazoa > Chordata > Aves > Gruiformes > Gruidae > Grus > Grus americana. The sequence goes on from NC_072860.1 coordinate 385,255, forward strand.
TACCCTCATTTCAAAGCTACTACCTGGAAAGATAAGCTGCATATTGGGAACAGAAGCAAATACCCTTTGAACCAGCTCAAGGTCTTCTCTCTGGGCTGTGTCCGGCTGGATCTCACTCTCAAAAGAGTCATACTCAGCATCGTGAGCAAGAGTCACATCTGCATCTGCTGCATAAAACACTGAGAGGTGCTTAAACCCTTTTGGCAGTGAGAGTTCCCTGGTCTGCAGCAGGTCAGGAATGGAATCACTGTTCTATACGGGAGGAGTCTGTAACAGAAAAAGATTGTCAAGGCCACAATACTTTAAGAGCTGAAGCTGACTGGAGTTTGGCAGCCTCCAAGGGGTTTATACAGAACTACAGCAGCATTTAGCATTACTTCTGACTAGAGCACTTTCCAACCAGCCAAACAAACATCATTTTCCTCTGCCAAACGCAGTGGAAGGAGGAAGTTGGTTTTAATAAGCCTCAGCTACTGACCTTCTTTCCTTCATTGCCTCCTCTCTTCCCCAACTTCCCATCCAGCATTTACCCACGTTGCACGCTACGCACTAACCTCTGGGCCACCAAGAGAGTTATCTGCAGCGGGCACTATGTTCTCTTTGGGGAAACCAGCTTTGTGTCTGGAAACATTTGAAAGCTTCCCTGTCTATATGAAATTTGTGCACAGCTCTTTGCAACTGCTAAACCCGAGACAGTTTTGAACTTCGGGAGCACAGACAAGAGGGACGTTTGCGTTCAACGCTTTTAAACACAAGAATTTGTCTTAGACTCCCAACTTCTTCACAGATAGTATTTTTTTGCTTGAAGGGAGTGAAACATTACTTAGCCAGAGAACTTGAACGGCTTCTTCAAGGTCACATAAGCAACAACAAAACTAGAAACAGAGCTCAGATCGGAGCTTTAAACGCTGTAATGCAAATACATCATCTAGCAGATAGAGTTCCCAACAAAGACCGGAGGCCTGCTGTGCTGTATGTACGTAGCAAAGGGCAGCCAAGAAGAGAGAGTGAGCCAGCTTGCTGGGGCAGGGAAATGGAGGCACAGAGGTAAAGCAGCTTGGGGAGTTGCCTAACATAACCCTGCACATCAGCAACAGAACTGGGAATCAAAGTCAAGTCAAGGCTCCGACATCCCGATCCAAGTCTTAGTCTCTCAATTTTCACAGTACCTCTCACAGGCCAATTCCTACCGCCCTTCCAGCGAGCCTCAGTTGCCCAGATTACGTGGTCCCATCAAGGATTCCCAAAGAGACCCAAGGAACGGACAACACAGACAGCTTTCCTATTCCAGGACCAGACAGAGAGTCATGGAATGACAGACTCTGAGAATGTCACTCAGAGATGAGACCACTGGAACTCTGATAAGCTTCATTAGTGAATGCTGTGCACAAAAAAGCTTCAGAGCAGCCTCCTCTGTAGCTGCAGAACTCAGTTCTCAGCCCTAACCAGACCGTATCCTTCCCTAGTCCTTTCATTTCTTTCCCTGTACCGTGACTCACTCAGGCACTACATTTGCATTTAATTCCATTCACACTTTGGGGAAACAGTTTATGTGAAAGACAGCATGCAAGCTAAGATGCATTGCAAATCAATTTTATATCAGAAAAGGCTTGAAGAAAGCATCATCTCAAACCACTAAAGCTTTTAGTATTATAATTCTACACCTAGGAGCAGAACAAAAAAACGCCAAGAATTCTCACAAAACATGGTTTAACAAGACCCGCATTCAGTACTGACATCTGCCAATAATCAAACGCACCCCACAACCAAACTCAGAATAAAGAAGATTCAAGCCAATACTATTAATGTGGTTCAGCTTTTAGTCCCAAGTCATGACATCACCCTTCCACATTCCTCTTACGAAAATGTCATCACAACAACAGGATTTAGCCACATCCACTGAGGCCGTTATCTCTCTCAGATACAGTTAAACAGTATCAAATATCACCACCTCTTACGCATTAAGGTTACAAGCACCGTTTTTCTCATGCTACTGTTATGAACACTTCAGTAAGGTATGTCTGGCACAGCCTGCACACACGGCTTTTCTGTTCCCATTTCTAGACTTCCCCTCCCAAAAATACTCAGAGCGCCAACGATTCCTGTCTCCCTAAGAAGAGCAAAGTTAACCTCAGAGAAAGGCACCATACTGGATGAAGAATTCCATTTCTATATGGCTGGCAACCTACCACTGTCAGTCCAACACCACTGCGGAATAAGACACAAATCAATCGGCTAACAGGAGCAAGCTGAGATGTGTGCAAGACAGATAAAGAGTGGCAAAAGGTGATTTTCTGGGGGTGTTACGTTTGCTCTTGATACAAGAGTTTAAAACAATTTTTTAATCACCACTTACCTGGCTGGCAAATTCTCTCAAGTGAGCCATGCCTACAGGATGGTCAGACATCCGCTTTTGCAAGATCAGGGAGGGTTGGGACGTTGCAGCAAAGCGGGAAAACGATGCTTTCTCATCCACTGGTCAACTGTGACAAGGAAGAACACAACAGCTCTAACCAGAGGTTCTCAAAGCCTGGCTCATCCCCCGAAAGCATTACCTTTATCTTTTTTCTCCTCAATTTCCAGTTCTCCTGGAACCTACCAGCCCATTCTGAGCGTGCCAGCCCCTCCTTGCAAACCCCATTTCTCAACTCTTTCCAGACATGCCTTCCAGATGTATCAGGGAACATCACGTTAATGATGCACACCGACAAAGCCTCAGGCACCATTTTCCCCACCATCGCCTCAGTGTGCTCCCCAGTGCTACGGTTGCCCCACAGTGTTACCCTCAGACACCCCTTTCCTCCGACTGCTCCCCAGGAATCCTCTCACTGAGGGTACCCCTCCGCTCCCATTCTCCCCAGTACACCCAGTTGCAAAGCTCAGCTCCCCAGCGCACCTCTTCCTCCTCAGGGAACCCCGACCCTCCGCCATCCCCGGGCACTCCCCCACCAGCGCTCCCCAGTTCTGCCCCCGGACCCAGTGCTCCTCAGCAACCCTCTCCACAGGGCTCCGTCCGCCCCAGCACGACCCCTCAGCCCTGCCCAGTCCCCTCAGGGCCCCCAACCCCAGTGCTCCTCAGCACGGCAACCCCAGCTCCCCACAGCCCCCCCCCGCCAGGGCGGCCCCTCGGCCCCCCGCACCCCTCACCCACCTCAGGCCCCCACCTCCTCCCTGTCCCCTCTGGCACCCCCCGCCCCATCACTGCCTCCTCCCAGCGCCCCACCTGGCCCCCTCCGGGCCCCTCTGTCGCGGATCCCCGCCCCGCACGGCCCTCGGGGGCCCGCACGGCCCCGGACGGCGCCGCACCTACCGGGGCAGCCCGCCGCACCTATGGCCAACGGTCCCCGCGCAAAGGGCGGCGCGGTGCCATGCCGGGCCCTGGCGCACAGAGCCGCCACCGCCCCGCTGCCGCTCCGGGCTGCCGTGGGACACCGAGCTCGGCCGCGGCGGCGGCGGGGGCGGGAGCGCCGGGAGAGGGGTGGGAAGGGCCGGGCCGGGCCGGGCGCAACAACACGGCGCGGCGGGGGACGCGGGGCGGGGGCGGCCGCGCCGCGCTGCCTGCCGGGAGGTGTAGTTCCCGCGCGGTGCCGGCCGGCCGTGGGGGCGCCCCCGGGGACTACAGGGCCCGGCAGGTCGCGGGCGGGGGCGCGGCAGGAGGGGAGGGCGGGGTGCCAGCGCGGGGGCTGCTGGGACGGAGAGTCCTCCGGCGGGGGCGACGCGGGCGGCGCGGGGGGGCGGGGACTACCCATCCCAGCGGCCCCCGCGGCGTGGGCGGGGCCGCACCGGCCCGGGCCTTCCCGGCGGGGCGGGGCCGGCGCTGGGCCGCGGGGCGGGGCGGGGGGGGAGCCTCGCTTTGTCCTCCCGGCCCCGCTTCCCGCTGCCTTCCTCGGGTTGGCGGCGCCTCTCGCCGTCCTCACGGAGCCGGGCCGGGGGTGCTAGCGGGCCGCCCCGTCCTCAGCTCCTCCGTGCCGGTGCCTCCCGTCCCGCTGCGGGGAGCCAGGCCTTCGAGGCGAGGCGCGGGGGTTGAGAGCGTTTTAATCGCCCGTTTGCCGGGACTGGCTTTGTGGGGCTGTTTTTTTCTCCTCGTGCTTTAACGTCAGTGACTGATGAACGTTTTCAAAGGAAGAAAAGATAATTCTCACAGCCTTCGTTGCCGGTCAGCTTTAAAACCGGACTCGAATTTCTCCCCCCAGGGTTAACAAACCAGACCCAAGCTTTTGCCGAGCTGGGCCGCGGCCGCCTGTGCACGAAGCGAGTTTGTGCTGCTGATGCACAGGGCCGAGGCTGTGAGGGGCGGCTGTGCGGGCAGGTGGGGCCTCGCACCCTCCGCTCCCCTGGGCCTGCACCAAACCAGCCAGCGCCCCGAGGTGCCTGAGTGAAAACATCGGTTAGGCAGAGGGCCAGTGTCACGTACCCCTGTAACGCGGTAATGTCTTTGTATTTAAATGAACTGGCTCGTGCCCGACTTCCTGGTGGACAACAAGCTCTCTGTGACCAGCAATGTGCCCTCGTGGCCAAGAAGGCCAACGGTACCTGGGGGGCATTGAGAAGACCGTGGCCAGCAGGTCGAGGGAGGTTCTCCTCCCCCTCTGCTCTGCCCTGCTGAGGCCACACCTGGAGTTCTGTGTCCAGGTCTGGGCTCCCCAGTTCCGGACAGACAGGGAACTGCTGGGGAGAGTCCAGCCGAGGGCTGTGAGGATGAGGAGGGGTCTGGAGCATCTCTGGTATGAGGAAAGGCTGAGAGAGCTGGGGCTGGTTAGCCTGGAGAAGACTGAGAGGGGATCTGATCAACGCTTATCAATATCTAAAGGGTGGGTGTCAAGAGGAAGGGGCCAGACTCTTCTCAGTGGTGCCCAGTGACAGGACAAGGGGCAACGGGCACAAACTGGAACACGGGAAGTTCCACCTGAACATGAGGAAAAACTTCTTCCCTCTGCGGGTGACCGAGCACTGGGACAGGCTGCCCAGAGAGGTTGTGGAGTCTCCTTCTCTGGAGAGATTCCAAACCCGCCTGGACGCCATCCTGTGCAACCTGCTCTGGGTGATCCTGCTCTAGCAGGGGGTTGGACGAGATGATCCCCAGAGGTCCTTCCAACCCTGACCAGTCTGGGATTCTGTATCTCAGCTGGAAGGTTTTCAGTCGGATCCCTGGATTGCTTGAGTTTTGAGTTTATATCTGCAGGACCAGTCTTCTAGCCCCACAAAATACAATCACCTTGTCTCATAAACATCCCTATTCCAGTACAACACCTTGATTTAGGAGATCTGGGAACACAGGGAGGAAACCAGAGCCTCTTGTGAAAGGGGAAAGGAAGGAGAGCTGAGTTCTGCTGCAGCAGGGACCGAGGGATGAACACACACAAATCACCCTGTGGCACGGGAAGCTGTGAGTCCCTGCGTACACCATGTGGGAATCGTTTCACCCCCACAACTCACCTCTCCACCTCGTGTCATGGAAACTCATGAATTTAGCTGTGTAGTTTCATTTTTGGCATCAGGCAAGAGGGCAAAAGTCTGACCCAAAAAAAAAGAAATGTTTACATTAATGTACTGAGTCTGAACTACACCAAAAAGCTGTCTCACTAGCCTCGCCTGTAGCCCTCAGGGTGGTACAGTGTTGGGATAATGGTATGGAGCTGCTAATGACTGCGGGGAGGAGCAGCAATTAACTTGTTTTGCCAGCTTAATTTATGGTAAGTCTTTAATAAGGGTGATCAGCATGGGGGATTAGTATTGCAGGCCCATCTTAAACTGCAAAACCTGGCCAGGTGTTTCAGAGCTGGCCCAGAAGCACAGGAGGCTGAGAGGGGGTTCAAATGTAGGCTGGTGTCCTCCATGTCTCGGGCCTGTCTGCCTCAGCTGGGCAGGAGAGGTTGTGTGGGAGCTGGGGTCTGGTCACCACCTAGAAGAAACCACGTGCAGGTCAGTAGGTGATGATTTACTCTGTTGTAAGGCAGTTATTTCTGTGACTTTTCTTGGTGAGGAGAGGATTACTAATGTGCTCGAAAGACTGCAAAACCACATGGCTAACGCTGGAGAAGCAGGCATCCCTGGCTTCTCCGTGGCTGTTGATGGCATGTTTGTGTCTGCTGCACCTCCATTTGATTCCCAGAATATATCAACTGGACCAAAAGGGAAAACAGAAGTGTCTTCTTACACTCCTTGCCCCTGTTTTTCAGTCAGTGCTGTATTCCTAGCAGTCTAGTGCTCTTTTTTTTTTTTTAACATTAGCAATTGTGATTACAGAACAATCATACTACAAGTTGTGTGCACATACATAATTGTTGCTTCAGCACCCAGAAGCTACCTGCGTGTTGCACTAAGAACTGGACCTCCACAGAAAGAAGCCCGGTCCCTGCCTCCACGAGATCTACGTTTAAAAAAAGGAGCTAAGCAAGTGCAAAAGAGGAAATATTTTGGCTAGAGGAAAGCAGCAGGGAGTTAATGACGTGCTGGAGTGCCCAGGCCTACAAAATGTCTGTCACTTGGTATTTAGGGTTAAAGCTTTCACCTGGCCTGAAGCAGGGTTGTGGGAAAGGCAGCCTTGGGCAGGACTGTGTAAGCAGGCAGCTCCTCCTGGGTCTGCTAGGATACAGAGGATTGCCTTGATGCTGAAGCGGGCACGGCTGATGGAGCAGGCAGCTCTCGGAGCACAGCCCTTGCTGCCCTCCCCTTCTTCTGTGCCAGTTCTGACACAGCTGGTCAGCCTTTTCCTTCTGTAAGTTCTTACCTGTTGCTTCACAAAATTGTAGGAATTTCATGCTTGGGGAGTTCCTACTCCTTTTCCCGTGCTGATTAAAATTGGTCAAAAACTATGAGCAGGAAAGAGTCAAATACAGACGTGTGAAAACGCATATTTGCTCTGTCTATGCTGTATGGATGCTGTGGGGAAATAAGACTAAAACCCAAAGACATCTGTGTATCTTGTTGGGGTTTCTTCTCACAATAGAGAAGAAATAACTTTTTAAAAGTATTATTTTAAAGGGGATAAGCTGGTTTAGTTAATTTTTTTTCTTCTCCCTTTTCTAGTTCTTTCTGTTAAAGCAGAGGGATAAACATCCAGAATAAAGAAAAATTAGGTTAAAAGCTGGTGACAAAAAAAAGCCGTATTTAAACAAGTCTTCTGCTCACCAACGCCCTCAACCCGCAGACCCCACTTCTGTTCTGAAAAACACTTAAAAATAAGCTGTGCCATAGTCCCCATTCCTGGGTCAAGTTTTGCCTGACCGCAAAGCCTGCTCCGTTCCTGCCCGCAGAACAGGAGCCTTTGTCGGGGATGAGTGGCTCAAAATTGTTTAACCTTCTCTCTCTAAAAAAGTAATTATTTCAGAAAACTTATATTCTGCTGATAGTGTGGCACACACATGGCACTGAGTTAAGCCATGTAATTACCTCGTAACAGAGAAATCTTGATGGAGGTATTTACTTTTGCCCAATAAGCTGATACACTGGGCTTTCTGTGAAGTCCAGAGAAAAATGTGAATAGTTGTTACCAGTAACTTTGACTGATGTGTTCTTAAATATTCCACTGAAGTAACACAGCTTTTATTTTTTGCTAGAAGTGCCGAGTGAATCTCGAGGGGTCCTGTAGTGCTCTCCTGCTGCTCGCTGTCCTTCCCTAGATGTTCCGAGAACAAGAAACTCTTCAGTGAGACATCTCAAAGTTGCTTCCCCGCTTGAAGGTACAAGTGCTGCAGTTTATTACTGTATCCCCACCTGCTGCATGCTTACTTGGATCAGACAGAAAGGGGGGGGGCATTAAAAAGTGTGATAAGACATCTTAAGGAGGGTCAGCCTGGAGTCCAGACAACAGATAAAGACAAGAATGCCGGTGAGTAGACCCTGCCTGCAGGCTGTAAGTATTTATGGCCAAACAAACCACGAAGAAAGGACCTCAGGAGCTATTGCTCTACATCCTACCTGGTCTGGCTTATGAAACTCTTCCAAGAAAGTGTCTGTTGGTGGTTGGTGCAGATTTTTCTGTATGAATTACTCAAAACACCCAGATTTACGTTGCTCTGTACCTCTTGAGAAAGTCGTTGCGACACTGCTGTCAGAGAGGCCGTGCGGGCATCCCTCAGAGAGCTGAGCAGAGCCATATGGTATATGGCCTGCTGTGAGGTGTTCCCCGGTCCCTGGGGCGTGCGGCAGCTAGGCTGGGACTGAGATGAGGATGCGGTGCTGTGGTCGGGGCCTGGGCCTGGCTCAGCCTGTGGCAGCTCAGGGCTTTGCTCCCCGTTCTCCTCCCACGCCTGCAGTGGGTCTGGAGAGCTCTTCCAGCGCCCTCGCCAGACAGACCCCGAGGGGTTTTATGGCTCTCGGGGCTGGCAAGTGGTTTTAGAAACAAACCTGGTTTGCTCTTTGTTGGTGCCACCAGGTGGCAACAGCTCATCGCAGCCCCACGCTCCGTGGAGGAGTAAACAGCACCCACTCCTGCCAAATCCCGCTTACTCTGCGGCCGCTCTTTCCTTTCCTGCGTGGGTCACGCCGTCTGCCTCCCGCAGCCCTTCAGGCCGCCGCACAAAGCGGTGCCCAAAGCCAGTAGCTCACTACTGGTCACTCGGCTTCAGGGCACGCATCTCTCGCTTTCGAAGGAGAAGGGAGCGGCTGGCTGGGGAGCGGGGGCGGTGGTGGCCGCTGGCTAGATTGCTACCCTGGCACCACAAGGTTTTCTGCTGTGTGGCCTGGGCCGAGTCTGGTTCAGTGTCTCACGTTTACCCTGGGTATGATAATAGCCATTCAGGCACTGGGAGGGTAAACCAGCACAGAGTGAAGCGTGCGTCATGGAGGGTGACGATGACTGTGCGTACAGGTCGAAACAGCCAGTGAGTGACTGGATTACGTGGTGGCTGGATGACATCAGGTCTGGCGCCTCAACTTTTTCTGTACTGCTCCGTGGAGTCATTACGGGATGTTATTTGCAGCAGCAGCTTAAGCACGGTGAGCCTGGAGAGCCCTGAAAAGCAGTAGTACTTTCCTAGAGTGAACAAGCTGTGGAGCACAGCGATTAGCCTTAGAGGGTGCGCTAGGTGTTAAGTGCTCTCCCTGACGGTAGAGTTACTTAGGATAGATGGCTTAAAACTTTACTGTAAAAAGTGCAATGGAATAACTCTCTCAGTGCTGCAGTGCTTGTTTGGAGAGGAGCTATTTCTAGCTCCATTAATATGCTGAGAAGCTGAAGTGTTTTTCTGTATTGTACTTCTGGAGACCAGCGATGCGGAAAAGCGCTATTGCTGCGTTACGCAGTTAAGCAGTAACGCTACAAGAATAGAAGGAAAGTTATCTTCCTGACAAGAAGATCCTTTTGAATTTGTCACCTTTGCAAGCTATGTGCTTTTGCCCCGTGCACAGTGGAGCTTTCAAGTGCTAGGAAAGAATGCATTTGTACAGACAGAAGCAAGAGTTGGACTTCACCAGCAGTTTTCCTCTTTGCTGTGGCTTATAGTTTGTATCTGGACTTGGCCACTGAGCTTCTGTATACCAGATCCTTCTCAAGCTCATGCCAAAAGAGTCTGCTTGAACTTGCAAGCTACACTGACAGTTTTAAATGATGATGTTCTCCCCACTCACCTTTCTTTTTGGTGAAGGTTTTGAATAGCAACAGTACGTATCCTATCTGAATTTAGCAAAGCAAAGTAGTAGCAGAAAGTGCTCTAAATCTAAATTGCTCTTCCCTTTGGTGTGAGGCATAGGGCTGATTGCTTCTGCTCTACCTGGGTGCAGCACAGCTACTGACAAGCATAAAGTGATTGCTTTGTTTTCGCAGTAACGTACTGCTCCGGGCCTTAAACCTTGCTCCCTGTAGGAATGCGAGGGGGAATTCAAAGAGGAATCCATACCCTTAGAAAATAGATCAGACTAATCTTGTTGGTACTGTAGAAACCCACTTGCTTTGATGATAGCTTTTCGTGAGATCCCTGCTTGTATGGAGACTGCAGCAGACTCTTAAGTCTTAAGACTTAAGAGAAGCTTAAGTGCTCTCGTTCCTGCTTTCAGACTGTATTGCTCCAAATCTTGCAATATTGACTGCATGGAGCTTGCTTTCTGCTGATATTGTGGCTCTTAAGGCTCTCTTGAGTGTTCAGCAAAGAAAAGAGCCTTTATCTCCCAATCCTGCTGGCAAAGTGGAATAAGCAAGAGTGACGCGTGCAGCTGACTCTCCTGTTGGCTCAGCATCCCTTTGCTTCCCACAGTGACTAATCCCTAAATTAAACTAGGGTTCTTCCAAGCCGAGAGCATGGAGTACTTACTCTTCCAAGCCATGTTCCTGTCTAGTGGTAGAAGACAGTTTAAGACGGTGAAGCTGAATCCTGGGCTCTTGCAGACCTCTGTGCTCTGCTGAGGCAGGAATGGATGCAGCTCACGTCATTCCTGGAGAGACTTTTCCTTTCCCGCTAGTCTTTTCTAACTGCCCTGGAAGTTGTATGCAGATGAGTGGGTGGACTGCTGTTTAATTGAGTGATCAAGTATAGGTGCTGGCATACAGTTTATCTGAGGGATGGACCTGGCGCTCACTGAACGCCTCAAGAGAGAGTCCTGTCTGGAACCACGGAGTATCTCTGGAAATTAGTGTAAATGCTCCTTGAAAGAGAGTGTAAAATGCTCGGCTGGACCTGATAGCATGACATTATGCTTCAGTTACCCACCTGCTTTTAAACTGGAGCCGCTAAATGTGGTTGAAGCCACGAGGAGTTATCCACCCAGGAAAATGAGGAGAAAGAGATGGCACTATCCAGAACTCCTTGGAAGACTTCTTGTGAAGGAAACTCATGGCTTTGTGTGTTGGGAACCACAGTTTCCCCAGTGAAGTAAGCCCATTGTAGTGCTGATCCCTGGGTCTGAGTTCAGTATGCAAGGTCTAATGGAGAAAAACCCCTTCTTTTTCTCCCAAGGTGACTTTATAACTGTTATTCCCTTGCTGATGGAGGATTTTTTGTATCTGTACATGTGGTTTATGCCATTAAACTGAAATATAACACTAAAACTCATTAATAGGATGCCTATACTTCGGAGAAAAGAACTCCCATGCTGTGCATCCGAGATGCCTTGTGGAAGGGAAAACTAGCAATCCAGGTTTTGTTAAGGAAAGACTCCTTTTTGCTCACATTTGTCCAGAAACACTTGCAAACAGGAAGATGCAGTTACCCAATTGAGTGCACAGTTGCTTGAATTAGGATTCTGAAAAGCTTTTTCTGTCCTCTTGTAAAACAAGAAGGTGCAAAGCTACCTGCTCTTTTATGCCTCCTCCTGATGAGGGGCTTAGTGCTAGCATCAAACTCTTGTTTATTAATGAACATTTCCTTGGCCTCTGCTGTCTGGACTAAATGTACCATTAACAGCTCTATCACATGAGTTCCTGCAAGGTTCAGTGATAATTTATGTAAATTACTTAATCAGTCTTAGACTGCAGTGGCCTGATCTCCTGGCTGCTTCTAGAACTGAAGTTCTCCTTAAGTCACAAAGATTATATTTCTCCTAACAAAATGCTGTAGGCATGTTAGTGCCTGCAATAAATTTTGTGCTGCTTTGGCATCTGCCCAGAGAAACTGGTCTGTGGTTACCAGGAACTGAGAAATCCAAAGTGTATTTTCACTCAAGGTCTGGAGTGTGCAAGACAAACAGGGCATAGACCCCATGCAGGTCTGTGTGAAGCTGATTTTGCTCTGAGAACTCACGATGAGCATCATCTAATTCTTTTAAATCAAGAAGCTCTGTCTGTTAAATGACTCATGCTGTACATCTACCCTGCTTTGCAACTTCTACTAGAGGGGCACCTCTGTCCCTTAAACAGCAAACGTTCAGCAGGAAGCATACAAGATGGTGCGGTGGCTGCCTCTCTTCCTCATGGAGGGCTGTGAGAGGAGATGTGCTTAACTGCTCCCGCTGTCTTGGCTGTGGTGGAAAGCTCGCTACCTGAGAGGGTTTCTCACCTTGCTTGCTCCTCTCCAGTGCAGCTGGTCTTAACTGTGTGATCTGATAGTGTATGTGGTATTTCTCACTGTCCTTGCCACAGTCGTGGTTTAACCCCAGCCAGCAGCTAAGCACCACGCAGCCGCTCGCTCGCACGCCTCCTCCCCTTGGTGGGGTGGGGAGGAGAATCAGAAGAAAAAAAAAAAAGTAAAACTTGTGGGTTGAGGTAAAGACAGTTTAATAGGACAGCAAAGGAAGAGAAAACAATAATGAAAAAAATGAGTTATGCACAATGCAATTGCTCACCACACATTGACCGATGCCCATCCCCAAGTAGCAATCATGCCATCGGGCAGCTTCCCCCAAGGCTATATGCCGAGCAGGACACTGTATGGTATGGGATATCCCTTTGGGCAGTCCGGGTCATTGTCCTGGCCATGTCCCCTCCCCGGTTCTTGGGCACCTCCAGGCTCCCCCCTGGCTGGGCAGCGTGAGGAGCTGAAAAGTCCTTCACTTGGTAAACACTGCTCAGCAACAACCCAACTATCAGTGTGGTATCAACACCATTCTCATCCCAAATCCAAAACACAGCACCGTACCCGCTACGAGGAAGAAAATTAACTGTATCCCAACCAAAACTAGCTAAACAGCACTGACTCCCTCCCTTACAACCTCTAAGGCTTCCCTTACAATTACTGAAGTAACTACACACTTCAGCTGAAACTAGTCACTTGAATGAGATACGTCTCTTCCCCAGAACTGTAGTTTTATGTGTTTCTACTTTGTTCTTTGAAAACACTTCCCCCAGTTCTAGTTTCACTGATTAACGTCCTCCTTGCTGCTGAGTGATTTCAGATTTATAGCTGGCTAGAGTATTGCTGGTGTTTCTCCCCCATATGACCTGGGGGATACTGCACTCTTAGTGCCAGTTCATGTGTACCTTCCTCAGGTGAAATTTCTGGAATGTTAAAGGGAACTTTTAGTGCAAGTTTTCACTTAGAGTTTGTTCATGTAGGTAAGTAAAAATTTCATAGAATCATTTAGATTGGAAAAGACCCTTAAGATCATCAAGTCCAATTTAAGCCCCTTCTTTGCTGTAAAACAAAAATATTAGAGCCGTGAGCATCTGTTGAAATTCTGAAGTGATGTAAAGCTTAGGAAAGTGATATGTGAGTGTCTTGCAAAACATAAGCAACCCACGTTCTTCAGGCTTTTTGTGAAAAGTAATTCATCTTGCCCAATGTATGGTAGATTTTTTAATTTTTTTTTTTCTCCTTACCTCTCTGGCTCCTCATAACCAAACTACAAACTGAACTAGCTCAATAAGAAAGACTTCTCTGAGATTGCAGCTTCTCTGAAGCTTTGCCTTCATCCCCAGAAAAGGTTATTGGTCTCAAGCTGCTTATTCATTTCGACAGTTGACTCAGTTCAGTAGCTGAATAAGAAGTGTTCTGTTGTGGGGTTTTTTTGTCTCAGGTGCTTTTCTGCATTCTAAAAACCTTTTCAATGTCATGTTTGCTAATTTAATTTAACACATAAAGACTTTTTTTTTTTAGTTGCATTTGTATGAATGTTCAAGGGGCATACACTAGCAACATGAAGCAACATAGCCTACTAAGTAGAAAACACCCTGGTGACGTTCAGATTTCTGATTTGTATGAGCTGTAGAATTACTTAAATATACATCACTTTCTTCCTTTACAGCTGAGGAAAAAAAACCCATAGCATTGAGCTGTGTTCAGGTGCAAATAAACAAGCCTTAATTCCTGCAAGTCTGAGACTCACCCTCTCTTAGAAACAAATATAGACCCAGATTAAAATCAGTGACCTCAAACAAGATTTCCTGCTTGCTGATTCTTACATACGATTAAAATTGACTTGAATCACTTTGACTGAAGCGGGTCCACCCTGAGCATCTTTGGCGATGGCTTTTACCATCTGGCTAGGTGTTTGCTGTTGTTGTGCCAATGCCCAGTGCTGGGGTCTGGAGGAGATGTGCAAGAAGCCGAGCACGAAGAGCTTCCTGGCCCTTGCTGAACTGATGGTCCAAGACCTGTAGCAGCTCTGTCCTGAGAGCCTGGAAAAATAACCAGGATGTTCTGTGGAGCCTAGGAAGGGACCACTAACGATGACGGTGGGGTTTTCCTTTTTCCCTGCGCATATGTATCACCTCATCCCAAACACTCAGAGCAGCTCCTGCGCCCCACTGCCTTTCAGAGTCACGTAAACGCTCTGGCCCAGAGGCTTCCAGTTGAAGTAAGGGAGATGATGGAAGTCAAAGTCAACAAATGTAAGTTAACCTTGCTTTGGACACCTACCCAATCAAGCTTATGTTGCAGCCAGAAGGAAGGAATTGCTTTTGTCCTGGCTATTGTACGTGCCTGATTCAGACACCTGAATGTCAGATAACAAAAAGTTACCATCTCTTTTCTTCTCTTTTTTTTTTTTTCTTTTAGTTAAAGTCTCTTCTGTCAGAAGTCATGAAAGCTGTCATCTTAAAAGTGCTGGGAAGCCCAGACATGCTGAGCAATTGTTGCTCTTGCGGAAGGATCTGTTGATTGCCTTCTGTCAGCATTTCTCTGTCTTCTACAGTGGACTAGGGAGCTCCAGATCACCACAACTGCGGTTTTATACACAGAAACGATACTAGCACTGTAGTTTCATGGACATTTGTCTTGATGGCAAAGCTGAAATTATTTCCTTCACCTTGGTTGTACTAATACAAATCTGTCTGCAGATATGCTTTGGATGGAAGGTTTATTGCATCCAGATGAAAAGTAACCAGCCAGCTCCCTGAACCAGTCCGCAGTCCCAGCAGACACAAAAGTACAGCAGAGCAATTAGGAAGGACAATTTGGAATGGCTATGAGCAGCTGGAGGTGAAGGTTGCTTTCGCTGCTGCTGAAAAAAACAGCCTTATAGTGCCCTACTGAGTAAGAGGGGTAAATCTCATTAACCAAAGCAGTCTTGGAGAATATTTTTGTCAACATGGGGTTCCACAAACTCCCAGGGTGTATCAAGCGTGTAGAAACGCTTTGTTGGCAGTCAGGGTGGAACTGCATCCTAATGGCCGAAATGCTGCATGGCATAATCAACCGCATATGAAGCAATCATGCGCTCCAAATTTGATCTGTGCAGACTAGAGACATTGGCCTACCCTCCTGGTCTGACAACTTGAAGAAACAGATTTTTTTTTTTAAAAGCATAGTTGCTGCCCTGCCCAGCACTGGAGGCTAAGACTGAAGAGCCTAAAGAGCCTTTCCAAAAGTCAGTAAGGGTTTAATTAAAAGTAGGGCTATGTTCTGGATATGCAAAATTTGAGTCTAAATCCCTTGGAGCATGCATAGGGCATGAAGATGTGTGGAAGGGTAAAGACTCCTGCCTTGTGGTTATCAGATCCAGCAATCCATTTGCCTGTGTAGGACACATCCGTGCCCCAGCACATGTCTCGAAGCAGCAGATAAATGCGTCAGAGCTGGTAAATGCTGCTGAGCCGGTACAGAAGTGCCTGCACCCACTTCAGGCTCCTGAGATTTCAGGATCATTGCAGGCAGAGGCACCTGCCTGCCTTCACCTGTCCACGTGCGTGTATCCTGTGTGGAAGTGTGAACTGATTCCCAAACCTTGTGGGTGACCAGTCGCTAGAATGAGACAAAGGTTCATCTTCTGCCTTTGTGGCTTAGAGCTTGAAAGGGAAGAGTCCCTTTTGCTTTCTGGGGGATAGTGACCTCATTAGAGGTTTTCTACCTTTTCTGTTTTGGTGGTACGGTATGTAAATATTTTATTTGTGTTTCAAAACAAAGCTATAGCTGTTGAACAACTTAAAGCTTCTTATTTCTTCTGTGTGTCTGCCTTCTTGGCTTATGAGATGATCTGTTCAGTAAAATGTGTCATTTTGAAGCAAATTAGAGGATAGGAAACAATGAAAACATTTATATCTAATCAATTAGGTTCTTAAGATGATGACGCAGCCTCGTCGAAGTCCTAGATATAGCTAGAAGCTGCTGTTTTACAGTGGGCAGCTGTTGGCTTGATACCAGAGTAGCGATGTTTGATTAAACTCTTCCGAGGCAACATTTTCAGAGTAAGACTCAGGAATACAAGTAGAGATGTTCTACGATTCAACTCATGGCACTGCTTGCTAACATTAAATTCATGCTACAGTTTCCCTTTTGTTGTGTTTGTACGTCGGTTCTGGAGTGCACCATATCTTTGCTCTGCCTTTGTCAAAACATACGTATACTGAGGAAGTTGTGTCTACAAACAGTGGTAGCGAGCATGGCAGTGGGTTAGGAGAAGAAAAGGTTGGGTATCAGTGATAATCTGTGTCAGAAACCAAAGTAGTGGATTGGTTGCTAAATTTGATGGGTTTAAGTGACTAGACCCATATCCTCATGTCGTGGAAGATAAGTTCACTGTGACACAAGCTCTTTGCTCTGGCACGTGACACTTGGCACTGTAAAATCCTGCTCCAGGAAAGGTGCTCCAGGGTGATCCCGGTATGCGAGTCATCCAAATAATTGCTTGGCTTTCAGGAGACTTTGAATCAAGCCCTTCAGAAACGAAAGGTTTGAGAAGGGTTCAAAAAGTCTCAGTGTTTTGCTTGGGTCCTATTAAGCTGCTACTTCCATGTATTGTTTTCCTGTTGCAGCTGGCAAAATATTTCTATATAGAAAGTGTTTCTTCTAGCCTCCCTGCTCCACCTGTATGGCTTTCCAACCTAAAGCCTGACATCATAGGTGTTTTCGCAGCCGTCAGTGAAAACTGCACAAACATAGAATTGAAGTATTGCCGCAAAAATCAGACAGGAAGAGGCAGTGGGGAGAAGACGGTATGTTAAAACTGGGTGAGATAATGCAGAAGAAGGTTCAGGGATGGTTTGGTAGAAGGCTTCAGTCTGGTTACAGTGCCAGTGTTTCACCAGAGCACCTTCTGTCTGAAGGGAAACCTGTTGTCACGGGTGGGGGCTAGCGGGCTTGCTTCCTAGGCTCTCTGGCTATTAACTGTGTGACTCTGGCATCCCTCTGCTTCTCTAAGCCCTCACTCTGCAGGCGGTTTACAACACCGGACCTATGTTACAGTGTGTAGTTTCTGCCGGAGTTGTTGCAGGCTGTATGAAGTGGCTGGGATTGGCGCTGTGAGGGGAAACGAAGCAGTACCTCTGCTAGAAACCAGGCTGTGTGAACACACGGCTGGAAATGACCTCCTACGGCACCCGGGGCTATTCTTGGGCTATCGCAGGAAACCGTATCATGCAGACCCTTTCATAACCTTAGTTAGCTAGCTATTTTGCTTCCCCTAGTACTGTTAAAAGGCCCTTCAAGAGATTTATTTCTCTACTGGTTACACTATTTAATATTAGAGCATAAGCTGTCCACGTTTAGACTATTACTGTGTTCTCGCTGATGTGGTTTCTCCAGGGTTTGCTTCCACTTGACATTCTTATAACATGTAGTCATTATCTCTGTGGTCCTCTAGTTTTACTAAATGAATGCTGCAAGCTCTTTTGGTCACCGCATCGGCGATAGGCAGGAGCTGTGGTGTGGAGCCTGTTGTTCCAGCCAGAACACCGTCATGCCAGTAATAGCTACACTGGGAACAGTGGTTTGGGGTGATACAAGCTGTTTCTGCGCTGTTTCCTGATACTCCTTTGCCACAAGGGTTTTTCCAGTATAGATTGGCCTCAAAATGTTGTAGCCCAAACATACTATGGAAAAAGGGGCTTAGATTATACTTGGCAGCTCCTTGGATTGTAACACCCTGTTCTTTTGCGGTCAGCTGAGCACTATGTGCTGTGGTTTCATCTGTTTTTCCTTATAGAGGTATCTTTCAGTGTGAAGCTGTATTTTTAGTGTATAAATAATCCAGGTAGAATACCATGCTCTGTTGAGTGTTTTTATACAAAGTTCGGTTTATTATGCACAGCCTTCATGTTTCTAGTTCTCGTGTCTTTCTTTGCTGCAGGGTGGAAGTTGAGGGGGTGCTGCATGCTGTGACAGTCAGTCAGGGAACACGTGGGATGGCTTTGGCATCTGTGGAGAGCTGGGAGGCACTGTGGCACTTGCATATTTGCCAGAATTCTGGGGAACTTTATCATTAGTTAAGCAATACTGATATTTAAGCACTCCTCTTTGTTTCAGAGCTCTACTGAATAGGCACAGTTTAAACAGGACTACTGTTTGAAGCTGTCAGCTGCTGCAGGAAGCTAAGACATATTTTTTTAATGATTTTTCAGCCGTCAGAGTTGCAAAGGCAAGAATATCATTTTCCAAGAGACCATCAGGCGCACTCTGCAGAGAAGGGGCAGGTTAGGGCTGGGCAACAGCACAGGATCTCTGCAATCTTCGTTTCAGCTTCTGTGGGACGGGCCTCTGTCTATAGCGATTGTATTTATATTTGAGAAAGGCTGGTGGATAAAAAATTTCTGAGAGAATCTTTCAGCAAATACTTCTTGGTGCTGGAGATGCACAGTCCCTGTCGCCACGTTAACATGATGATATCAAGCTAAGGCAGGGGTCCACAGCAGACTACTGCTGCGTACACGGACCTCTCCTTAACCCTGCTCCTTCCCCAGAAGCAGCCAGCTCAGAAAGAGGATCCGTTGCCAGAGGGAGGACGGGTTTTACCGCAGCCCCTTCCCAACGCAGCAAAGCACTCTCCAACAATCCAGTTAATGGCAGACCAAAACACGTGCTCTGTGTTAAGCCTGTGCGTGAGTTGTGTGTTGGATGCTAGCCAGCATTTGATACATCATATAATAAGGCTTTTTCATGCAGTTCATTTGTTCCTTTTTATCCCTCAGTGTTGAGACCGGCAATGATGCAGGTCGTGCTTGGGGGTTTTTTTGTGATGGACCCCTTGGAGAGGTGTACTTGCCTCTGTCTTTTCTCAAAGGTGACAAGCAAGAGATGACAACAGCTACTTCTTGCTTCAGACCTTCTTTTGGAAAGACTGTATTTTGACCATGCCACGTACCCAGTCGTTAATCTACAAATTGCTATTTCTTGGGGAGAATTTGTGTTTGGGCTGGTGGAATTTATTGTCTGCAGGAAACTCCTATTTCTAAAACTTCTTTTGTTTCAAATCATAACACAAAAAGCCAACATTTGTATGTGGTCTATTGAGTTGAAATGGTATCACACAAACACAGAAAGAAGTTGAGCATTGTGGCATCAATACAATAATGTTGCAACAAGAAGTTGATGCTGAAATTAATTTCTAAGTATGTTGGAACTAACTGAAATGTTTTCCTTAAACTTTATATGTTAGTTTTTTTAACGCCCTGAGATGAAATGGACATGCTCCTGCAAAACTCTTCATTCTGGGCAAACTCTTTCCTATCAGCAAATCCACTTCATTTTTTTTTTTTTTTTTAACCAGACTACTCCTAGTTTGGGGAGGGATGCAAGCACCACTTGCTTTAACCCCGAGCTGTAGCTCTCTCTGTTAATCACCTCCATCGTTTTGGATCGAACTGGCATGACAAGCCCACTGCTGCAGTATGCCATCCTGCAGTTGCCTGACTCGGCTCCTGTCTGAAAATGCCTGGCCAACATCAACTCTGCAAAAGCCGCTGTGGGAATTCACCAGGAGCAATTCCTATTTCAGCAGTGCATTCATCGCTTTCTCTTCCGTGGGGTAACCTGGTCCAGAAATTATGCTCCTACCCTCACCCCGGAGACGAGTCCCTGAACAAAGCCCCTGCGCGCTCGCAGCAGAACAACAGAGAACCTCCTTAAGAGAGAAGAGAGGGGAGGAGAAAGCGTTGCTCCGGCTTACAGCAACCCCACCTCCCAGTTATTTCATCTTCCTTACAAGGCTAAAGCTAGAAGCTTTCCTCTGCCGCCTGGGTCCCTTAAAAGCAGCAGAGCAAGCCCCGAGGATCCCGGTGGAGTGGAGCCGGGATGCGAGGCTGATGGAGATGGGGAAGGAGGTTCTCCGTGAGCCCTGCGGAGAAGGCTGGTGCTCTCCAGAGAAGTGTGACGGTATCCTATGAATCCTAACCCAAGTGTCCATTGATGCAGATCTTCCAGACAAACATGAAACCAAACCCAAAAAGAAATCACTGAAGGGGACAAAAGTGCAACATGAGAGGTAAATATATTTTTCACTGGGAAAACCAAAAACAACTGGCTTTATTTCATTTGAAAATCATTGTTGTAAGTAGATGTCTAAAACTGGGGACTGAAAAATAAATTTATTAACATCTGAATAAAGACTTTGGTCTGACTTCAACAGCAGCACTGATCTACGGATGAATTCAGGTGTCTCTGAAGAAATTTTGAATTTTTTCTTTAGGCATTCACACCTGAAAACTTTTTTTAAAATCTGCTTTTCTGTTTTGCTCTCTCTTTGCTATTGCTGAACTTTTTCGAGTAGTAGTATGCACGTTGCTTGGGGGGGGCGGGGGGGGAGAAGAGATATAGGGTGGCAGAACCAAAATCTCAACTGAGAATGTTGTAAACTGTCTCCAGTGAGACATTTCAAAGTCTCCCGTCCCCCTGTTCTTGCAATAGTGCCATTTCTTCAGAAAGATCCATGACCTACTGAGCTGGAATGTCTGTTGACATCTGGTTGAGGTTACTGTAGCTGGTATTTGGGATTCAGGGTTTTTTTTTTTTCCCAGTTTAATTGAAACAAGCTGAGATTGTCTACGGATTCTATGAATTGTTTCCATGCTCCGACCATCTAGTCTCTCTGAAGGGTAATTCTGGGACTGTGGAATCTGAATTGGAAAAGAGGAAACACTTTGCTAGTTCAGAACTGCAATGCTGCTGAGGGTCACGCTGCCAGTGAAAGTCAGAGTGGCCGAAAGACAGAAGTTTTCGCCTCTTATCTGTAAGATGCACCGTGACATGTTTTGCAAATACGATACTGCTGACTTTAGCGTAACTGTGAGGTGTAATACTTGGGCTTCTGATTTACAACTTTGCAATGCTAGAGCACTTACAGATGCTTTTATTCAACAGGTAGAATGAAGAACCGGCCTTTTGAGAGTAGCTGCTGGGAGCTGTGACAAACCAAGAGACCAGAGGATTACTACACAGCTCCTGCAGATTCTCACCTAAGGCATCAGGTCAGCCTTCAGCAAGCGTCTGCTGAGGCGTGGGTTCAGCAGCCAAGGATGGAAGTGCTACGCCGTTCCTCAGTCTTTGCTGCAGAGGTGATGGAGGTTTTTGACAGGTCTCCCACTGACAAGGAGCTTGTGTCCCAAGCCAAGGCTCTCTGCAGAGACTACATAAATTCGAGGCTAATTCGAGCGGGTGTCAGCTGGAGCAAACCTGAGTACAACGCACCGGTGCCTGGTGGTAAGCTGGCCGAGGTGTCCACCATACTGCTACGACTAGGTAAGCCCCTGCGAGTATGGGTGGGAACTGAAACCTGTATGGAGAGGTCCTGACCAGACTAAGGTTTCTGGAATTGATGAGTGCCAAGAGGCTTTTCCTGTGGTGATATCGAGGTTTTTCTTCTCTGTTTTGGGCATTTAGATTTGGTTTTGGTGATCTTCCCTAAACAGCTCCTTTACCTGCCTTTCCCTAGTCCTTTGGAGCGCTGTTCAGCACAGTGTTTCTGCAGAGCTACTTTTTTCTGAGGACTTACGACAACTTAAAAGCACGATGCAGTCCAAGAAAGCCCAACAGCAAACTAATTTTATCTGCATAAGACTCCAGCTGTGTAAGTTTTCATAGTAGTTTCAGCAGTCTTTCTCAGCTTGGCATTTTAACAGGTCTTGCAGTGTTTTCTGCAGACGCAGATGACTTGGCTGCCGTGATGCAACCCTAGCTGGCATCTAGCAGAGTACTGCTGCCTCTAAACTCGAGCTTCATCAGTTGCTCACCCAGCTGCAAGGACGTTTAATTTGGGGGCAGTCGCTTAGACCATGTGCGTTGGAAATTTTATAAAAACCGCTTTATCAGTGACAGTGTGTTTAATTTTCCTTTGCCTACCTTAATCATTCAGCAAGACATGAATTTTCTTGCTTTTAGCTGGAGCAAGGAGTTGGCTAACGTTGCCTGGCATACACTACCGGTCGGTGCCCAAACTAGCCAGCCCCCCTCATGGCCAGGTGACTGCAGGGAGAGCGATTTGGAGGTTATGCCTGCACGCTGCTACATGAAGACGTGCTCTGGAGTCGTGCTTGTACCAGGAGAACCCTCTAAATGCTGACAGTTGCTTGGCCTTTTGCTTTAGGTGTTAGCCTCCTGCATGCTCAAGTCGAGCTGTTTGTCTTTTGGGATCTTGACACTCTTATTCTTGGAAGTTGCTTCCAACATCCCGCTTTGCCTGCAGGCTGATATATTAGTTCACATCTGGCTTGGAAACTACCACTAGCATTTGCATTTGATTTAATTACACCAAAGTTCAAGTAAGTCGGGTGAAGTAACCTTTAGCTGGGCCTAACCAACTCGGGACCAGGCTGGTCTTCCCACTTCCCCCCATTTCTTTCTACTTCTGTTTGACATTATCCCAAATTTCTTTTTAAGGCATAGCTGCGTTTCTTTTAACTGCCTTTTTTTTCTTTTTTTCATTCATTCTTTTTCATTTTTCTCTCCTATGCTGGCTTCTATTTTTGTTTTCAGTGGTTGTTTAGTCTTCGAGGTTTTTTTTTTTTTTTTGTTCTGTCAATCTTGCCGCCTCTTTGTCCTCCATTTCTTCTCTGCCTGGGTTGGGGGTTGAGATTTGTTTGCTTTCAACCAGCTCTTCTGTGGGTGGCCAGGAGCATCTTAAAGGGCAAGCAGGTGGCAGACTGGATCTGAAGGCGTCTCCTGGATGACTTTCCTGTTACTTATTCGTGTCCAGATGGAACGATTTGGCTGATAGTCCCAGGATCTTGGCGCCTTCTCTGAGCAAATCTGTTTGGAGAGAGCCATGTGGTACCCATGCGACAAGAAGGGTGAGCAGTCCTCCTTGTTAGGATGAAGAGTTGTTTCCGAACTGTTTGTTCAGAAACGCCACCTGCC
The DNA here is from genome assembly GCF_028858705.1 of Grus americana. Lineage (NCBI taxonomy): Eukaryota > Metazoa > Chordata > Aves > Gruiformes > Gruidae > Grus > Grus americana. Next base: position 408,126 of record NC_072860.1, read on the forward strand.
ACGTGGCCTGTCCCTTTCTTTTCCCCTTTGTGGCTATAAACCAGTACAAGGCCAAGGGGTATCCAGCCACCTGCCAGGAATGGTTAGCTGCTTACTAAGCAGTGCAACAACCCAGATCCATTTTTTTCTCCACGGTAGCGCTGAGAAGCCTCTGGAGATGAGAAGTCAGAGTATTTCCTAGCCCTCTTGCACATGCCAAGAGTCAGATGAACGGGCTGGTGGGCTAGCAGAGGTGCTGGGCACAGGCGATGCGGTTGCAAAGTCCTGGGGAGCGAGAGCTCGTCAGCTCAGTGAGGCTTAGCAGCTAATTTGTGCAATTAATGAGTCAGAGGTGGTAAAACCTAATGGTATGGCCAAATGAGACACCCCAGACCGACCTGCCATATGTGTCAGTGGTGTGGTTTATCTGAACTTGTCTCTGCTCTAGCCAAGTCCCAGGCAAGTGCTCTTTCACCTCCGCACTGAGCTTCTGCATGTGGGAACTGTCACTGCTGCCCTGCTTGTTCCTCCGTGGTTGCTGGAGGAAGGAGAAGCACAGAAATTGCTCTAAATTATGCAAAGTGCACAGTCGGGCATCTGAACATGGACACCGAGGGCTGCCACCAATGTAACGCGCGCTGCTGGAGAGGTCCTGGGGCCCCGGGGGCAGGAGGGAGCCTGTGTGAGCCTGGACTGCTTTTCTTCTCCCTCTGTGAGCCTGGACTGCTTTTCTTCTCCCGATGCTCTTGTCTGCCCTGTGCATTGCTGCAGGGCAGGGCCCACTTTAACAGCGTGTGTGCCTCCAACCCAAACAGGCCCTGATCTCATCTGGGGCCCCCAGGCACTGCTGGCTAAAAGCTGGAACAGTGGCAGGCTACCAAGTGCTGATCCCAGCCTCCCATGCCTCCCTCTTGGCTAACCACGGGCAGGGCTATCCCCGTTTCCTCCCATTTACAGGGAAGCCTGTATGCTCCCTGTGAGGAGAAAACAGCTGTTGAGTAGTGCAAGTAAGGTTTCCTCTTATCAGGGCTGACCATGTGTCGGCAGGGTTTCCTCTTGCCGTCAGATTGTGTGGGACAATCCCACAGGCACAAAGGGCCCGGAGAGCTCGTCTGTGGAATTCTGTAGAGCTGGGCTTTGCCTGTGCTGTGCCGAGTGCAGTTAAATGAATTAAGGATCAGTAGCTAATGACTCTGTAACAAGCTCCTGACTGGGGTGGCATCTTCCTTTTCAGTTCCCCTCTAAACTAAATTTTTGGGAGGATCAGTTGCCCTCTGACTAGGGCAATTCATCTGGGTCTTGCAGTGGGATGTAACACAGCTGTGACAGCTCTGCTCTTTCCCTGGGTGCTCCAGAGCACCCTTGTGCAGGACAAGGACATCTGTGTCCTCCTAAATCTAAACCAAATAGGGACTCCCCATGCACAAAGGGCCTTGGTCCCATGCAATGTCTGCATTGTGTAATGCTGTGCAACCCTCATTAAATAGCTGTGAACCCCTATAGAGAGATAAATCCTTTGGAAACTGGACCTTATTAATTCTACTGCTCAAAAACGGTTTGTTTTACTAGTGAGGAAAAGCTTTACTGCTGTTGCCCAAGCTCCGTAGCTCAAACGTGTGGGAGGAGGTTCTCTGCTTGTCCTTGGTATTTCCGTCTTGGTCTTCAAGCTAGCCTAACACCTCCAACCATTTCCCAGCTGGGGAGAAAACAACGTGGAGGTGAAAGCACATGTCTGTGTGTGTGTCAGGAACCTTGTTGTTGAGGAGTCAGCCAGGCAAATGAACATCTCTTTAACCATTTGGAAAAGAGAAGGAACTCCAGATCGTCACTCAGCACCTGTGCGAGCATAAAATAGCTGAGCTGATAGTCTGCTCAATTAATGTTGTGCAGCTCTGGGTGGATCCTTGGCTTTCATCAGCCTTCAGCATTCTTGAGTCGCTCTTGTCTTGAGGCTTTTTTGTATGAGTCTGATGGGGTGCTGAGAAAGGCCGTATCTCTCAAAACCTTACGTAGATGTACATGCCGCCTTTTCACTTCTGAAGAAAAACGAGATGGCTTTGCTTATCTGAGGCCTGTCTCCTGTGTTGGAGGAAAGGCAGGCAGCCAGCCTGGGAACATCATTTGTATCGGGGATTACTGCAGCCACAGCAGTGGGACAGGGCCACTGCCTGTCCCCACTGCCTTTAGCAGTCCCAGGCGCAGAGGATATGAGGAAAGCAGGGTGCAGGTGGCAGGGGATTGCGTCTAAATGACGCGAAGCACTCTGCTGCCTGTTTAAAATAAGGTGGAGCTGGGTTTAAGCCTCTTTGGCTGGAGGGATACGTGGGGTGGCCCCAGCTGTAACTCCTACACGGTGAGAGCAGGACTTGGTGCTCCGCATGCTGACTCCTGACTGTTTGTTTCCAGGGGATGAGCTGGAATACATTCGCCCCAACGTCTACCGGAATATTGCCCGCCAATTGAACATCTCGCTGCACTCGGAGACGGTGGTGACGGACGCCTTCCTGGCAGTAGCTGCGCAGATTTTCACTGCAGGTACTGTGCCCTGACAGATATGCAGACAGAGCTGGGCAGAAAGGAACGGGATGGAGCCACCTCTCTCGGAGAAGGCATGTTTCTGGGATGGCCTGCAAGGTGGGGCCTGGTTTCTGAAAGGGCTGTGGGCCGTTTGGCAGTGTGCCCCGCTTTAATGATTTAATGAGAACTCCTCTGTGCTCTGTTGTTCTGGCAGTGAAATGCCTTGTTTTATTATATCCTCCTGGCAGGTTCTCGCTCATTCTAGAAGGCATCTCCTGCCCTTCCTCCTTAGGAGGTGGTGTTACCTCATTGCACAGGGAGGTCACTCATTCCAAGCTCCTTTGCTCACCATTGGCAACTGGAGAAGATTCATTACATGGGAGTCTCCCTTGTTCCAGCTTGCACTGCTGATGCTGGGAGCCAGAACCAACTCATCACAAGGGAGTTCCTCTCTTCCTGGCTTCCTTTCTTCCAGCAATAGCCAGAACTGCAATGGAGCCTGCTGCTTCCAGTTGCTGCTTCTCTTTTCTTGTAGTCAGAGAGACAGAGGCCTCGGCCCTCGCGGCTAGCTGTTCCAGACGAGCGAGTGTTTTGAGCTTTCTCACTGCTCAGACGTGAATGTTCATCTGGTTCCATTTGACTGATCCCAGAGATGATTGTTGCAAGCAAACATACGCTCTGTGCTGTGTTCCTGTGAGGGAACCTCAGCTTCCCCTGCCTTTGCGATTGGGAATGCAGTCTGGGGGAATCAAGGGAAGAGAAACCTTTCCCGTAAAGAGATTTATGTCAGGCAAGCCCTGACACATTTGTGGGTTTTCTGCAATGTCTTCTTGTGTTGTCCATGGAAAGGACAGTAGGTGTTAGACACTGGAAACAAACAAATAAAAAAACCCATACCACAAACCAAACAAAACCCCCTCAAAAAACCCCCACAAAACAAAACAAAAAAGGATAGCTGCTTGCTAGCAGCATAGTAGTATGAGAACACTGGATCCAGTGACATTGACACGGGAACTGTCACAGGAGGCAGTGATTCTTGTTACTTTGGGAGTATTTGGCACAGAATAGAAGTCCAGGTGTCTGTTGTACTTTCAAATAGGCTTCCTCACTCAAAACCTTCACAATCAGCTATGCATCTTTACACGTATGAACTGCGTGGGAACCACTGACACCCTGGAGAAGCCCTGTGCTGCGCTCCTGGACTTCGGATCTGAAGTGTGCTGTGGTGGAGAGCACAGATCCTCTCCACAATCACAGCAGATGACAAAATAGATCTCTGAGAGGCACTGCTCAAGCAGCACTCCTGGCAGGTCAAGCAGGGCAGATTTGCCCCCTGGATCAGGGAAACCGAAGCTGTGTCATAGGAAATGGATGGAATTGGATTCTGTAGCTAGAAATGCAGGTGGCACTGGGCTGGCTGGGAGGCTACGTGGGCTCAGAAAGCAAGAGCTGGGCAAGTGTGGCAGGAATGTCTGAGTGCGGCTGTGTTCAAAGTGTAGGTGCCCTGTCTTATCGCTTAGTGCTGAGCTTTACGTGCGTCAAGGCTTACAGAAAAGCGAAGGTCAAGTTTGCAGGCTTGGGTATTTGTATTGCAGGTAAGTAGGTTATCTTATTAGATGACTGTAGCTGACTACATCAGAACTGGCTTACCTCAACAGCTGAAGTGACACAGGGAACTGAGCCAGAAAGGTGGATGGCTGCAGGTGGAGCAGACCGTGCATGCTGCTACGCTGCATGAACGTGATGCTGGGGAGAAAGCCCTGCTGGCCTCTGGGAGTCCTGCTCTCGCCAACGCATATCGAGAGATTCATTGAGAGCTGCGGATTTTTATGTTCTTCAACATCTCGGGCTCAAGCTCTGTTGCTAGTGCTGCCCCTCGTCTGAGGACACCGTGCTGCATAAATGGCTCACAGTTGGCTGGCTACACAGGGGTGGATTCAAACCTTCCTGGTGCTCTATATGTTCCAGTTTTTCTTCTTTCTCATCTCTGCCTCAGAGCAACTAACAGGATAACCCGTGAGCGTGAAGCGGGGGTTGTGTATTCCGTGGCTTTTATCAATTCGTCGTTGTAATTTCTCTTGCTAGAAGGCTGCTGAGTGGCAGAGGGGGAGGGGTTTGCTGATTTTTAACATTCCTGGATCCCAGCTTCAAGTCTCAAGACTCAGCATTTAATGCTAAATCCAGCAAATCACAGTTGGCTGTGGCAGCCAGACATTCATTCCTAATTTTTTCATAGTTCAGAGGAAAGAGGCTCTTATTGAGCAAAGGAAATCAGAGGCTCAAGTGCAGTCTGAGTTTTTGTGCCAGTTACCAACAGCTAAAGCATCTCGGCCTGTTTTTCACTGTCCAGTTTATTAAGAAAACAGCTACAGTCTGACGCTGCAGTGCCTAGACATCCTAGGGAGCCCCGTTAGCCACTCGCAATGCCTTCCCAGCAAGGGAGTGGGGGATTTTGACCCTATCTTTCTGAAGAGGTTTTCTCCTTAATCTTTTACGTGGCCTTCTTCCACACTCTGGTCTGGTTTTGAGTCTTCACACAGTAGCTCTGGCTGTGCTCGCTTCCTGTCCGCACTGCCTACAAGTCTTGATTAAGCACAAGCCCTGGACAGACCTCTCAAGAAGGCAAGACTGAGGGCATCTGACATCCCTGTCGGTCCCACTGCATGGGTACATCGTGCCATATTCAACTTTACAGCGTTGTCTATTCCAGTTATCTTGGGTTTGGCTTTTCTCTGGTGTAGTAAGGACAGCTTGAATCCCAATTACGGCAAGATTAGCAGCTGAGAATACAGGCAGAAAGTGAGCAGGGCAGAGACCATGGTAAGGCTCGAGCTGTATTTTGCTTCCCTGTTTCCATACAACCTGTTAGTTACTCGGGGTGAGGAGAGCCCATCCGTGTGGAGGCTGGCACTGCAGAGCCCTGACCTGCTTTGGATGTTGAAGGATCTGCAGCAGCATCACCTCTGTGACAATACCACCGGTTCTGCTGTGTGATCCAAAGCTGCTCCGCAGCCAGCAGGAGACTTTCCACTGACTTTAACAGGCTTTGGATTGGGGCCTGGCTGAGCTGGCATTTACATTAGCTGTTTAAATAAATCCCAGAAGGAAGGGGTCACTTGGTGGAAAAACAGAAGAAGAAAAGATGATGCATTTTCCTTTCCTAAAGGAAACAGTTTCCTCCAGTTGGTAAGAGCTGCTAGACATGAGGGCGCTCTCAAAGCTTTGATCCTGGTTGTGTGTTGGTTTAGGTGTTCATCAGTTTTTAATCAAGAGTTGGGCTGAAGTGAACCCTGTGCAACAGGGATGCATGGTTAGTGGCTTCTCAGGAGAAAATACTTACCCCTGCAGGAGCAAATGCTGTTAGAAATGCATCCCACTGCTTCCTCATCACTTAGGCTTTATGAGTTGAGCTTCCTCCCTTGTGCACATCCTTCTTGGCTTCTTTCTCTCCGCCAGAGGAAAGTGTATTGTGTCTGGCTGTATTCTCTCAGCTGTTGAAATGTAGCACTTGATCATGTTTCTCTTAGGTCTGATTTGCAAGTTAGGCTTTGATGCTGAGTGGAGCAGAGGGAAGTTTATTTGAGTAACCTTGGATAGTGTGGTGCACAGTCGAGTCTCATGGCTTCTTGAGCTCTCCCCTGGGGGCAGGCAAGCTGGTGTGCAGCAGGAACACTTTCAAGAGCAGTCCTCTCCTGCTAATTCATTTTCCCCTGGGCTCGCCAGTGTTTACATACCTTCGGCTCTGTGACTGGCCTTGAGTCTGCAACTTTTATTTCTTATTTTGTAAAATGCCTTCTAAGCAGCTTTTCATTTTTTCCATGTCCTTTTGTTCCATCTCTGTGAGCAGAAGTTTCAGAGCTTTTTCTGTTTTGATCACTCCTTTCTGGACCAGTTTTCCATTTCCTCTTGTCGTTAGCTCCTGTGCATGCACAGTGGGAAGCTGCGAATAGATTGTCTCGCTTGGTGATGAGTGCCCGTTTCACCCAATGTGGACGGCAGCCAGACCTTTTGAGGAATTTGCAGCAAGACAATGTGTCTTCTCTGCTCATGTGCACTGGCCAGATGCAATTCCAGCTTATGTTGAGGGATGCATCGAGCTAGGGTCACCCTGACCCTGGCCTGGACATCACAGGGGGCAGAGGCACTGCCCTCTCGGTAGATTGTGCTCCTCTACCCCTGCCAAGGGAATCCTTGAGAGAGAAAAGTTAATGGAGCTGGTGTCCTGGAAAGGTGCAGATGGGGGCTGCTGTGTCCTGTTCCCCTGCCCTGCCTGGGGCTGGGCGGCTGCTGGAGCCCTCCTGGGGCAGAGGGACCGGCCACAGGCATGGCCCAGCTCTGGGCCAGAGCAGCTGTTAGAGGTGTCTGCCCTTCCCTTAGGGTCCCCTACAACATCGTGTGCGAACAGGAGTATAAGCTGTGCCTTGCTGTCTCGGGTGAGGAGCCCAGCGGGCTGTTGCCATCTTCTGCCTCCAGCAGTGGCAAAAGGAGTTTCCGTGGAGAGAAATCGGGAGGGGATTTCCTCCTCTCCTGCCCCTGTGGCCCAGCTCCACTGGTAACAGGAAAAGCAGACTGAGAGATTGGTTTGACCCTTATAGCATCCTCTGTAAAGAGGAGAATAATGGGAAGTGACCGCTGAGCCATCACCACGATAAGCATCGGCCAACAACTTGCCCTCTTTCTGCTATCCGTGTGAAAGGGAGAGGGGCTCTGTCCATCTGCTGGGGAAGCGTTCACCTCCTGCAAGTCCTGCAGCAAGTGCCACTAGGCAGCAACCTTGGCAGAGAAGCCCGAGCTGAAGGGCTTTCTCTTCATCCTCCCTGGGAGGAGAGACCTGGACTGACATGGCTCAGAGCAAACTGCTTTCCGTGATAGGGAAATCATGGGTCTATTGAGCCTTTATCATTCAGAGGTTGTGGATACACTTTTTTTCTGTTGGAAATTGAAACTTAGGTTTTAAATGAAGTTAAGACTGCAGCTGTCTTTCTCTACCAGGGTGGCCTCAGCCCCCCATCAGTCTTATTTACTGCCATGTAAATATCTCAAAGCTACTGGACTTGCTTCAGATATTTAAGAAAGAGAGCTGTCAGTAAAAGCTTGGGAATAAGCCAGTGAACTCTTCCCTGGAATTTTGGGTAACTTTGGTTCATGTAACCGAAGATGTAAGGAGCCACATTTCTGCAGGGTTGGAGAACTGTAAAAACTGACTTACACTAAAGCTGAGTGTAAGCCAGCTGCGGCTCTGCTCCAGGACACTGTGGTCAGCAAGAGGTAACCCCTTAAAGCCTCTTTCACTGGGTGCAGAGCTATTGACCTGCAACAGGACAGCCTCTTTCTTGCCAGGAGAAGCCCACTGTCTAGTATTTTCTCATGTGTTTTTATAGCCTCTTCCGGGCTCGTTCTGCTTAGCTGTCATGGTGACACGCAATGTGAGAAAGACAGATAAATAGTGTGAATACCACACAGGCAGTGAACTTCCTGAGTGACAGCTCTGGGGAAGGGACACCGCAGGGCCTACTCAGAAAATAAAATCAGAATAACAGCCAATTTAGCAATATTAATAACTTCCTCTGATCTTGGAGCTAGTGTTGATGAAGGACAGAGTGTCACAGGAGACTCCGAGCTACTGCTGTTACTGTTGCTACAGAGCCTCACAAAAGGATTATCTGTCGATTTTGATCTTGCATCAAAAATGGCTTTTTTGGAACACTGAATGGATTTTCTTCAGTTTAACAAGCCATTCTTGTGGCTGACATTTGAACAGTTTCTCTAAAGTTTAGTACTTTTTTATTAAAAAAAAAAAGCAATTCCTAAAAGTGTGAGTGTGAGGTCCCTTTTGGGGCATTAAGTGGAAGGATCGTGGAGATGCTCTGAAACCTGCACGTGTTGTAAAGGAACGTGGGGAGCTCTACTGCAGTGTGAACGGGCGTGAGGAGTCTGGAGGCCCATCCTGGAGAGGTGGGTTGGAGACCTGGGAGTGCAGTGAAGGAAAGAGGGCAAGCTCTTCACTTAAATTGTATTTAAGGGTTTGCTTTCTCAGCTGATAGATTGCTGAGCACATCCAGTTTCTTGATGGGGTGTTTAACCCCTTCTGGTCCTTAGATCTAGTGACTGAACTAATCTTTCCTCTCTCTCATCTGTTTTCTTTCTTGTTGTAACCCAGCAAGAACACTTTTATATATTTTTAAATACTGAAACTTCACCTGGCTTCTGGCTACATTTGGGAGAGACCTTGGACAGACTCTAATGCTGTAAAATACTTCACAGTATGTTTGTCAGATACTGCTGTTCCAGATAATAAAGAAAGGGGGGGGATTAAACTTCCCACTGGATCCAAAGGAAATCCATGTGCCATTGTCCTGTGGTAGTTCTTCTACATGGGTGCAGAAGGGTTGCATTTCCAGGTCACCGGTCCTGATAAAAGCCTGATGAGGGACTACTGGCTGCAATGTTTAAGCGTGGAGGATTTATACCCAGTGGTGTCGGCAAAGTGTGGGGGAGACCCAGGGAGCTTGGCTGGTACCCAGAACTGGGCTTGAGCGCTTATCGCTAGCACTAACAGGAAGATGACTGCTGCTGGGATAACGTCCATGGAGCATTCGCTGCTGGCAGGTCAGCCTAGCAGGAAGGCTGTTTTCTGGGAGATTAGATAGCTGACTGACACTCCGTCCCTGCACTGTCTTCAGTGGGATAGCATATGCAGTGTTAAGTATTGCAGGCAGAGCGGCCAAACTCTTGAAGCTACCTGGTTTTCCGGTGGCAACTGAGATGTACTCCTTACATCAAGGAGGAGGCCGACCCTCTTGGCCCTGTAGCTTTGCCTCCCTTTTTTGCTCTTGTGTCGTGATAGAACTGACTGAAGATGCTTATCTCATGTGCTTTGTGTGTCACATTGGAACAGTCTCCTCTGATCGACAGTTGGACTTGATGGTCTTAGAGGTCTTTTCCAACCTTAAAGATTCTATGATTCTATGATCTAGAAAAAACCCAGGAATGCTCTTAAGGGTATTTAAAAGTTGTGCTGGTGACGAAAACCCCAGGATGCTCAAGCTCTTTGAATTCAATCACCTCCTGTGCAGCATGTGCATGGCTGAAAGATAATGGCAATATAAACCATGGTGGTGCACATCTTCCCTATGTTGATGATGCCTTTGGGCTGCTTTCTCCAAAGCTGTGCACCCAGTGCTGAGATGGGGTCAAATCATGCCCAGGTCGGTTCATTTAATTCTGCTCCTCCAGGTGGGGAGTTTTCCCCAACCCTGGTTCCCTAGTATTTCTTTTCCCCTTGGTGGAGAGCATGCAAAACTGTGGCTGCACCTGAACTCAGAGCTGCGTGGGCACACGTAATGAAGGAGAGCTGTTTCCCTTGATCATTCAAGACTGAGCTATGTGTGCATATGTAAATCTGAATGACTTTTCTTCTTTCTGTAGGCATCACGTGGGGCAAGGTGGTGTCTCTCTATGCTGTGGCAGCTGGGCTGGCGGTGGACTGCGTGCGGCATGCACAGCCAGCCATGGTTCACACCATCGTAGACTGCCTGGGAGAGTTTGTCCGCAAGACTTTGGTGACATGGCTGAAGAGGAGAGGAGGCTGGGTAAGAGATGCTATCTGATCAAGCTTGCTTCCGCACATGCAGACCAGAAAATAGCTCCGTTTAATTAAAGTGAGAGTGCCCCCACTGCAACTTTATGCAGAAAAACATTGAATGAGGTTCTCTTCCACAGCCCTGTGGCCACCACCGTCCTACTGACACTTACGCTAGACTCCATACAGCTCTGTTACTGCCTCGTGGTTCCGTCCTTGACAACATCAGCTATTCTGGTCCTCAGTTTCCTGCGTAGCTGTGCCAGACTAATTCAATCCTGACCCACTAGTGCTTCTTCTGTTCCTGACCTGAACATCTCTGGAGCTGCCAGCCAGTTGTAGCTGGAGACTGTAAATAGGGGTCATTCTCTTGGGCAGCTGTTTTCTAGAAACTGAATAAACGGGCCTGCCAACTTATTTCCTCTTTCATCTGCCCCACAATTCCCCAAGTCAGAGTATATTAATATGACTTCCCACCATGAGGAATTTTAGAAAACTTGGTAGTTTGTGCCATTCCCTGACCTGACCCTGATGATGCTCCATGAATAACATGTGATGTAGCTCAAATCGTAGCACACTTATGCTTTGAAGGGCACTTGTAACACCTGTCGACAGTCGGAGGGCTCGCGGCTCTGGCACTGGCCTGCCCTGAAGCTGTGGGTAAGGCACGGTGCTGCTCTGCATTGACGTGGGGCTCCATATCATATGGCTTTAAGCATCTGATTTCTTTGGTTCTCTCTATACCCAACAGGAAATGGAGTGCTCCTGTGGAGGATGATTCAGAGTAAGAACTTTACTTCAGTGCTGTGGAATAGCTAGGTGCCTTTCTAGTGACCTCCCTAGGAGGCTGAGATGGCTGGTTGGCCATGTTAGCGGTTGGCAGCTTGGTTACGTACGTACCAGGGTCTCTGTGCGGGGCTGGCAGGGATACAGACACTCCTTGGAGTGATACAGCCAACAGCACTTTGGGGTACTGCCTGGCAGATGCTGCCTGGAGCTAAATATTGCCATATGATACCACTGAGCTCATGGGACATCTTGTTCCCAAGGCACGCAGTCTTTCCAGACCAAGCCGCAGTGGCAAATCCCCTCCTTTGCAAGAGGTGATATTTATTGCTGAGCCGTTGGGAAGTAGTCAGGCTCCCCAGCCCACACAGACCTGGAGAGAGGGGGATGGCTTTTTCGAAACTGAGCATTGCTCCTCTGTGCTGAGACTTCCCAAATGTGCCTGTAGCTGATTCGGTCACCTAGTTTCTTGTGGAGTGAAGGCACCTTTTTGATGGATGGCAACTGGAAAAGTAGTGCTGTTCTCATTTTGGATCTCTTGCATTTACTAAGTGTCATTGCCACCTTAAATCATCTCTGCCCTTTCTAAAACTGTGTGACCTTGAGGCCAGCTGGGTCAGGGAACTGTTTGGTTGGGCTGAAAAGTAACCTTTGATTTGAATGCCCTCATCTGTTTCATTTTGCGTCCACACAAATAATTGTGCCAAGGTAGGTGATGAGGATATCCTGGGAAAGCGACTGATTAAGCAGCACTGTCCCTGCCCGTAAAATCCCTGCCTCAGTATCATTTGAGGCTTGCTTTAACGGGGTAATCTCTAGAGCTTGTTGAGATGTATTCTGTGAAGCAATCTTTCCTTTGGAAAAAATCCCGTTTCATTAAAATTGAAATGTTGCGTAGGAATGTGTCTCCTCCTAGTCTCCAACTAATTTTTTTTTCTTTGTTTTGGTAAAATATGCATATTCTGATAAGTTAGCATCTTGCTTTAATTTTTATCTTACATTATTAGAGTTCAAAACAGGGTGTTTTGATACTTCCAAATGGATATTTTTGGAAAGTTTGTTGCGTAGCAAACAGGCCACAAAACCCATCCCCTGACCAGAAGTGGTTCCTTGCAGCTGAGGCGATAAGCCCTGACCACTGCTAGCTCCTCCTGCCGATCATCCCTCTTTGGATGGCCGGTTCGTTGCTATCAGAGTTGCCGAAACTTACGCTGCTTGTGCTCGGTTTCTGGCCCTAAGAAAGGGAAGCCAGTCTGACTGCCCCAGCTCAAGCAAAACAACTGTAAAAGCTGCCGGGTTGTGCTGATTACAGCCTGTCTCCAGCACCCTTATTGGCAATTTTGGGCTGAAACAAGGAGGTATTTTCCCTCTAGAAATGAGTGGTTCCTTCAGTCTGGGGAAAGGCTGCTAATCATCTTGCCATCTTGTGCTGTGCTTCCCTGAATGTTCTTCCTCTTGATCTAGGCACTGCAGCGTGAAATTTCCCAGCCTTGTTCACAAATGGGCCAGACGAAACAGCTCTGTAGTGGGGATCCCTTTCATCTGCTGCCTGACCTAGCTGGTGCTTGGTTTGTCTTGGCCTGGAGTTCTTGTTCCCCCTGTGCACGTGGCCCCCATCTCTTACGCATCGCCTCAGGTTGAGCCTGCCAAGAGGAACCACCGTGCTCCGAGCTGTTTCTGAAAAGCCACCGTGGAGACCTTGGAAAGGCATTTGAAAGTCTCCGCTCAGCAGCAGGTTCCCATGCTGCTTCCATAGGGTGGAGAAAGCCCCTACCCCCCGCAAAGCCCAAACTAAACCAAACGTCTTAGGAGAAACCAGAAATGTTTAACCCTTTGAGGCATCATCTCTCCCTGGGGAGAGTTTGCAGCCTCCGTAGTGGCTTTACAGTAGAAGAGAAAGATTTATTTATTTTTTTTTAGCAGCTGTTACATGCGTTTGCTACAAAGACAAGCATGCAACTTGAACTTGTTTGAATAATTAACAGGGGGAGATCAAACTGCCATTGCAACAGTTTATCAGTGCCTCACAAGACTCAAAGACCTGTTTTATTAAGTGGCTTTGAAATTTTCAATTCCATTGCCTTATCAGGTATGCTTTATTTGGTTAACATATTTGGATAACAATAGCTAAGGCAATTGTTAAACAGCTGAGCAATTTTGTTTATCTAAGCAAGCACCATACAGATTTGTAAGTGCTTCTGACTGCAGCTCCTCTTGATTAGCCGCAGTGAGGTCATTGCTTTTGGTAGGGCACAACACAGCTGTAAGGAGTTCACACTTTCTCATCTGGGAGTTAACCCTCTGCAGCTATAACCAACCTGGTGTGCATATTTGGGCTTTGTACTGGTTCACCTGAGACACTAAAGCCCTTGAGAGCTTAGGTTTCGTATTGATCAGCTACCCCAACATCTGCATACATGTTCAGGCAGGTACCTGAATGTCATGACTTCTCTTGACTAGAGAGACAGCTTGACACAACTGTGTTTAAATCTGACACCGTGCCATTCCCTAAAATTGGACAGGCTGAATCAGTTCAGACTTTTTTCAAATGCAAATAGGGTGAATTTGCTATGCCATCACTGAAAGCATTTAGGCAGACACATTTTACTTTCCTCCGCAATACAGATAAAGTACCTATAACCACCCGTACTACATCGCAGCATCTTCCGTTAGGTGCTGTCTTGGCTGCTTGCTACGTCTGCTTGTGCTTGTGTAGCTATAGGCAGCAACATTTCCACACCTTGGTGTTCAGCCTCAGGAGCACTCCACGTGCTGATTCAGCTTCCTCCTGTCATCCTGTTTCTTCCCATCCTTGAGTGCCTGTATTCATTCCTCCTGCAATCTCCACTTGTCAGTTATTCGTGGGCTCAGCGTCTCCTAATGCTCCCCGGAGAGCAGCGGTGCGGGGTGATTCAGCGTGCCAGCCTTTCAGACTTCCTTGTGAGAGAGGAACTGCTGGAGCTGCGTGGGAGGCTGTTGAGGCTGCTGCTCTCGACAGACCTTTGGTCTGTAGATGATGGTGGAGTCGGTTAGTGCAGCTAAGCTTGTGAAGGAAAAGCTTTTGAGGCTGAGGGATATTTGCCCTCCTTGTGACCCGATTCTTGCTCACATTTGCCACCCAAAAGCCGTTTCTGAAAACCGCATCAAGTTGATGTGCTGTCGGTGCTCCCTGTGTTACAGAACTACAGTCCACATCTCCTCGTGCTAGGCTCAAGTTTAACCACAAACTCAATTATATTGTTGGCAGAACTTTAATTTGTTTCCCCCTCCATAAGATACAATTTTCTATCTACCTCTGTCCTGTTCACTTTACCCTCCAGATATTTTCCACCTTCTCCTCCCAGTGCCAGCTGAGATCCTGTCTTCATGAATTTGCTGCATTGTTGTTGGTTTTTATTCATTGCAGGCCAGCTTCTATTCTTGTTAATACTTGAAACTAGCTGCCCAAGCGATCTTTAAATCTGGCCCACGCGTCTGGGAGGCATCTCTGCCAGCATACGTATTTCAACAAACAAAGCTTGCATTGCTTTAGATTTAAATTGGGGGTTGGCTTGCTTGAATGAGTTCCAAATAAAACATTAAGGCAAGAGAAAAAGTGCAAGCGACTTGAGCTGATATTAAACAGGCCAACCTCTGGGAAGCATCTTGCTTTGCAGAAAAGGATGAGAATGCTGATATTGCCAAGGCTTCCTAGCTCTTTTGAAAAGGGGAAGAAAGTTTCTTTTATTTAGCTATTCAAAATGGAAAATGCTTCACAATCTTCCTGTAGCATTTCTTTCCCCAGGGGTGGCTGAAAAGGGGGATACTTCACCTTGTTGATGCAGAATGAAGAACGTGTATTTTGCAGAGCTCTTGATTTAATAACCGGCAACGTGTGGAAGTGTCAGAGCGAGCACTCGTGGCTGCTGACGGTGTGGCGAAGTGGTGCTGCAGCAGTGGTGCCGCGGGGCGTGGGGCCGGGAGAGGCGGCAGTGGTGGCTGTTGCGGTTCTGGGCATCTCTCTCTGATGATCTCTGTTTCCTCCTCATTAGGCAGACATCACAAAATGCGTGGTGAATACTGACCCCAGCCTTCGCTCCCACTGGCTCGTGGCCGCTGTTTGCAGCTTTGGTCACTTCCTCAAGGCTATCTTCTTTGTCCTGCTGCCCGAGAGATGAATCGGAGTCGCCAAGTGCAGCCCCCCTACCCCATCTCCTTCCCCGCTCCAGAAGCAGTGGTAATGGCAATCTCTGAAGAGGACGAAGAGAAGAACCGAGACAAACAAAAGGCTTGTTCTCCTCTCCCTTCAGCTGGGAGCAGATGATCAACCACAGTCTCCTTTTTTTTTTTTTTTTTTTTTTTTTTTGCGCAGCCACAGGAGCCTCTCTCACCATTAATCCTTTCAAGAGTTTCGTTTCCCCGGGTGACTCGTGTGTGTGGCCCGGTCATTGCCAGTCCCTGGGCACGCTGACTGCAGCTGTGTGCAGTGTGGGCTGTCAGACCTCTGTTCCTCATGGCTGTGTTGCATGCTTATCCTAGTGCCAGGCAGAGGGGAGGAGGAAGGGGAGATTGTTTGAAATGGGATAGAAAATAGGAGAGGGGGAGAGTCCCTCCTTTGCTCTGTGTTATTCCCCTTTCGGTCCTCAGGCTCGCCTTGCGTCAGTTCTTGTTACATTTGTACTTAAACTCCATCTCCTTCTTGTACTTAACCCTGACTCGGTGGGCTCTGCCCACAGCGCGGTGGAGGGCATAATGCAGCTGTGGGTTTTTAGCGTGATAAAACCAGACGTCCTGTCGTCGGATGCTTCTCCCCGACACGTCTTGGAAATCAGAGTGAGCGGCTGCGCGAGGGCAGGACTAGAGGGCAGGTGCATGTGGTGAAGTTTGCAAGTGTATTTCGTTGACCCCTCTTACTGCACTCACACGAGAGCGAGGGGCAACACCTTCAAGCGACAACTCGGGACTGAACTTCATAATGAAGAAAAATGTTTTCTCCACTGAGATTTCGTCAGAGCTAAGCATGTAAGTAGGAAAGGCTGGGGGGCATGGGCAGGAATTAGGGGAACAGTAAATGAACTGTCTGATGTTGTGAAGGGGGAAAGCTGTGTCAAAAGTAACTGATTTATGTGTCTCCTTTAATGTCTTCAGAAGTACAATTCGCAGTCGTCTTTGTGGCAAACAATAAAAGAAAATAGGTGGTGTTCCAGTATTGCCAAGGGTATTTCATTTATTTCCAGAGTTTAAAATTCCAAAAAAGGCCAGAGCAATGCAGAGACAAACACTCAGGCCATGCTAAAAATACTTCAGTTTTTCCCCTGCTAGAACGTGTTAACATGTTAAAACTACAACTCGCCCGGTTCATGCTAGGAATTTAACCCACGTTGTTACCGTGTCAGAAGCGTGCTGTTCTCACCCGCCGAAGTGGGGCCTCGCCACTGTCGGCAGGGGAAGGCTGTGCAGCCTCTTCTCCGCCAAAGCCGCTCGGGAGACGCCCTGCTCCGTGTCTTGCTCCCAAGAGCGTGGCATCACAGAAAAACACTCTTCTGGATTAAGAACATGTGGCATTACAGGAGTTTTTGCTGGGTTTTTGTTTTGTTTTTTCCAGATTTCCCTCCCATGCCCAGTGTTTAGAGGGGCTTTACCATTTCCATCCAGAAGTTACAAATGGGTTTGAGAATAAAGCAAAGCCTTTACTTTTTGGTTATATCTGTGTGACAGGTTTCTGCTAGCAGTTAGGAGTGCTGTGCTGTTGGTCAGACCGACAGAACCACCGGCAGAGGATATGGAAGTGGTTATACCCTTGCCCAGTCCAGCTTTTAACTGGGCTAGCCTTTGGCACTTCTGCTGATGACTTGACACGTGGGTACCGGACTCAGCTTTACCTGGACTACTACACCCGCAGTGAAGGGTCCGTTACCGGCTCACTCTCCTAGTATTTTTTCAGTAGTAATGTGGAGCAAAACCCCTTAAAAGCCAATGTCCCCCATCCCCAGTCCCCCAACAAAAAAACTCACCGAGAAGGAGAAAGCCTCCCGGTTCATATGGAAGCTGCGTGCTGCTTTTGGCAGCATCTCGCAGACTTTGGCTACGCTCTTAAAAGTTGGGTGGAGGTTATACCGATGAAGTTCCCAGTGTGGATGCAGCTGATGGTACCCTGAGGTTGGTGCATATTTGTGTGTGTGTAAAGCTTGCAGCAGTTCCCCAAATAAAACTAAATTGCCAAAGGAATAGGTTTTGGGGGTTTTTTTGTTGGTTTTTTTTTTTCTTCTTCTTCCTGACATAATTATATTGGCATTAGGGGTTTTGCTGACACCTCTCCCACTTTGGATTTTCTTCCTTAAATTTCTTGATAGATCAGACTATGGAAACTTAGACCAGGTATAGCGTGCATGGTGAACTAAGCTAACCGCGCTTTGAGCAGCGCAGAGAGGATCCCCTCTGATCTGCCACGCACACAGTAAAAGCAGGGTAAGTTCATCGCAGGGGGATGCAGCTTCATTGTCTTAAAGGAGCTTATGAAAAACTAGCCTGGGTTTCTGGAAATACCCCGGTTGTGCGCAGACTTTGACTCGGAGAGTTTCACAGCTCGTGCAGTCCAGCTTGCCTTATCGTGCCTAGTGTTTGATGAAGTGGATGTGAGGTAATGGTGCTAGCGGTCCAACACTGGCGCTGTCAAGACCTTTCTCAATTTAGATGCTGTTTGGAAATGTAATACTTAAGGCTATGACTGCTTTTTCAGTAAACAAGTGATATCAGAAGGACTATTAAGGGACATAAAGAGTTAAATTCACCAATTAAGTGGGTTTAATGAAAAGATAATGATAAGCCAAGTAAAGCAGCATTGCTGGAAAGGAATGTGTGTGGGTGGGAAGGGGCTTAGAGAGGCAGGCAGACAAAGACTCTGTCTGGAAACTGCTGATAAGGTGGTGAAGCTCCCCACAAACAGGTTTCAGACTTCTCTGGCTTTTGTCTGCCTTCTTGCATTTGCTAGTCCCCACAACGTACATCCCGGAGCGGAACGGTGTGCTGCTGTTCTACTTGGTGTTAATCCGGGATGAATCTTTTACCGTGCTCACTCCTCCTGCAGTAACCACATCGGCACCCGTCTTGCTACCAAAATAAACAGCACACAGGATCGCGCGCACCGCTGTGCGTTTGGGAAACAACAGTCTTGAGCCTGATTCAGCCAAATATTTGTGTTGCGTTCAGTTTTAGTTGTACTATTTAGGCATTTCGGAGCACTTATGGAGGTCCTCTACAATCTCAGCAGTTCTGTGACTCTGTGATTTTTCTTTTCCCTCTTCTCTTGTGGCCAGTCCTACCTGATGGAACACATCAGGGTCGGTTGTTTATCACCACAGTAAACATTTTCCTTTGATATGATTGGTGAAAGTCCTAGGAGTGTGTCTAATTTATTTAGCTGTTAACCAAGAACATACGTGCCAAGGTTAGTACTATTACACTTCTTCATATTGAAGCCAGGTGGTTGTTCCTCTTCCAGCATCAAAACCTGAAACCCCCAAACTAGCCATCCCACGTTTTCCCCCCAATGTTTCCAATTAGCTGCTTGAGAAAATTTGCTTGTAGCGAAAGTTGCTTTTTTTTATTAAGCTGTTTTGCTCACATTGAATGTTCTGACTGAGACTTACCTACGCACGACGTGCCCTGAGGGGTTGCTCCACGTCTGCAGTCACCTTTCAGTCCACTGCCCAGTTTCATTCCCTTTTGCTGAAGGGCAGCAGTCACCAACGGCAGGGACAGACCCTCTTTTAGCGCCGGGAAACGCGGCTGCCATTCACCCCGTCAGGCAGCAGTCACTCGGCACATGTAAAACCCAGCCAAGCCTTGCGGTGGCACCGGGACGGCTGGGGACACGGGGGAAGGTGTGGCGCTGGCAGTGGGGCCGGCTGGAGATGTGGGAGATGCCCCCGGGAGGAGGGAGAAAGGGTTGGAGATGGGGAAATGGCGTCTTAAGTATTTTAGTAGATGCAGAGTATTTTGCAGACAGGAGCGGCTGTGCGTTATTACAGCAGGGAATGTCAAGGTCAGCGAGTTGAGCCTGGAGGAACCTGAGCTTCAGCACTGCTTTGTTCACAGAAGAACTTGCTCCAGTAAGGTTTATGCCACCCCCTCTGGCGCCGTCTTCGTTCTCAGTTTCTTTGTAATAGACCTACGTTCAGTCAACGGAAATACTTGCTTTATCAAAAAGGTAGGGAGCAGAAAAGCCGTCTTGGCGTGGGTACTTCGATGACGAGCGTTTGAGCAACGCTTGTCGTGTCCTAGACATGACATTGCTTCAACTGCGGCCTTACTTATACCTTGCCCTTGTCAAACACTGGCGGTAGCTTCACCTTCTTCAAAGCAACTAGAGAGACTGAAGTGGTCTCAGTCTCGGACCAGATGTCACTTGTGTTCCTGCATTGCTTTTTCTCCTGTAAATGGAAAGAAAACAATCTGTGAAGCCCTTAATTTATCAGACTTGCGTCTGTATTATATACTGAAGCACAGAACAATAGCGTCAGCGAGTGACATTGAGGTTTCCTGGAAAATTGCAATATCAAACTTCCTCATTTTCAAACGTGTTGTTTAGACCCTGAGAAAAAGCTCTATTTTTTTTTTATTCTCCTTTTAATGTGCAAAGTCTGCAAGTGGGGGTTTTTTGTGCACAGTTAAACTACATATGAAGCAGGTTTCAAGTCCCTTAGGCGGCTTTCTGAAAAGATCAGGCCCCTAAGGCATTCCGACGGCTTTGCCAAGAGCCGTCTTGATGTGGCTCTCGTCAACATGTGTCTCCTTGAATTTCTTTACTGTTGTTGTTTTTTTAAATCTAGTATTTCTAATTTTTATAGGCATACATTTGCCACAGATTAATTATTCTCTTAGGGCAACATGAAAACAATGCATGCTACTAAATTAAAGACAAGAAAACAGTAATTTAATGTACTGCTGGCAGAATCCATAAATTTCTTCGATGCGAGTGGTTTGACAGATGGAGTTTAAATACTCCCTCAGAAAAGCCTGTAACCTCTTTAACTCTAAATATTTTGACCCACTGGGATTACAAGCCCCTAGCACAGCTAAACAGACCCATCCTTGGTTGAACTTTACACCGTCACCCAGGACCTGGAAGTGCATTGCACGTTCAAGCAGAGTCTGTGGGAAATAGAGTGCTCCCGGGTCAATCACACGACATGCAGTCCATGTCCAGGCAAGGTCAGATGAAAAAAAAAAAAAAAAAAAAAAAAAAAGCAGCTTCCTCCCTCACAGGAGGGGAAAAAAAAAAAAAGTGTTGGGAAGGGAATTTTCAGCTTCCTTACAAGCATATTTCAGAGCTTTAGCTAAAAGAAACTCCATCACTGCAGGAAGACTTGATGGTCCATCTCTACTCATGCCAGATACTGAACTGTGAAGCTAAAGCTCAGAAAAAAGCACTGAAGAGATCAATCCCTTGTTGTTTAAAGCTTCCACCTCTGGCCCTATCTCATGACCTTCGCTCATGCGTTTGTTCAGCTCTGTGCTGAAGCGAGATAAGGTGTGGTTTCTGACTGCAGAACACCCCATTCCTTGCCGGAACATGGCTCGCGCTGGGCTTCAGTCAACCGGAGGGCAACTGGTTTGGACTTTGGAGGCCTGTGGGCAGTGCCAAGTTCCTTCGTCGTCACTACCCTGATGGGAACCGAGAGGACTGTCCCCTTGGCAGGATCAGGCCCTGCAACAGCTCGCTCCATCCCGCAGCACAAGGTCCTCCCTTGCAGTACCTCGCCTGACTTTGTTAGGCAGGAGCTGGAGTTCCCACAGCTGGTCCCTGCGATGCAGGTCCATTCTCCCGATGGTCTGTGATACCGTCCAGGTAACATGAAGCGACCTGGAGGCTGAACTCGAAGCCCTCTCAGCATCAGGGAGGCACTGTTTTGCCCCTAACCTGGAGACGCGAGTCAGGAGCTGCGACGGGGACTGTTTGTTCTTGTTTCCCACCAGCACTGAGCCTGGATTTTCTGGTAATCTAAGAAGGGGAGTTAAAAAACCAACCCACAAGCCTTATAATTTGATCTCCTTGGCACTTCAAAAGAAAAATTAAATCACCGATAAGCTGCTAGAACATACTTTGCTCTCAGTTCCTCAGCCAGGCGACAACCAGGCTGCCCTTCCTAAGCCTGGCCAAGCTTCTGCCAGCAAAAATCCCTTGTCTGTGCTGTTGGGCTTTCCCTCTCAATGCTTCGAGTGTAGGTTTGCTGCCCGAGCTCCTGGGGAAAGGCGTCTGACCCCCTGGCCGTCTGACCCAGCAGGTTGTTTTGTCTCCCAGAGAAGACAACCCTTGGGTGGTGTACTGACCAGCTGCGTACCCGCGGCGATGGCCCCGTTGCCCGGAGTATTTTCCCTTTTATTAGGGCCAATAGGATGCATTTATACAGGGTGGAAAAGGAGAAGGCATGGCTGGCCATTGAAAGGGAGCAAACCACCCCAAAAGTGCTGTGCTGTGTTCAGAGCCTCTCCTGCCCGCTGGAAGGGTTTGGGTACGCGCCGCTGTTTCCCGTTGGTACTCGCCGGGCTGGTGCGTGCTGTAAGCCTGTAATTTGTGGCTAATGGTAGATCACTGGAGGTTGGGAAAAGATGCTTTGAATATCTGTGCCCTTGGGTTTTATGGCTTAACTGGCGAAGGAGAACAGCACTACTGAAAGTACTTACACGTTCGATATAACATTTTGTCTCTGAGGGAGAGCAATGGATTCACAAAGTGAAGCCAAGGCTGTATATTATTACAAGCAATAAACCTCCTGGAGTCTGCAGCTAGCTAGATCTAAATTATGAGACACCCTTCCCAAACCCTGCAGCACATCAGTGGGAAGACTGGAAAAATTGTACAGCAGCTTTGCTTACATTTAAGCAGGTTTCTTTTTGGTTTTTGGTTTGTTTTTTTTTTTAAAGAAAAAAGCAGCAGCTCGTAGAATGCCCTGTGTTATTTTGACATTGCATTCACAGACCTGAGGTTTGCTGTCGGGGTGACGACTGGTTGGAGTGAGGAAGCTGCTGAATGGGACCTCTCTGTGTTATGCACGTTAATTTCTGCTACAGTGAGCTGCTGTGAAATAGTTCTGTGTCTGGTGCTGTGAAGGCTACGGAAGGTGAGGTAGAAGTCACGATAATATTGCTGCTGGACGGGACAGCCCGGCCTCCAAAGAGATGGGCTCAGGAGATGCTCTGTACTGGGGGATGTTTTCAAGGCAGCCTTCAAACCCGGCCAGGCGCTCTGCAAGCTGCCAAGCTCGCCAGGGTAAGGCGTCGTGGTAAGAGCGCGAGCAAGAGTGGGCTTGAGCCTGAGGTCATGCTTGTGGCCGGCGAGGTTCAGCGCCGGGGCGGGAGGGAAGGGCGCTGGCGTCCATCGAGGGGGATTGACGTGTGATGTCGCCGTCCCTCCACACGGGCTGTGAGTCTCCATGCTGCCAAGGACTCAGGGTGGTGTGAACTTGCCCTCTTAGGCTGGAAAATGTTCAACTGGTGGGAGTGAATGCTCGAGTCTGCTTTCTAGCAATTTCCAAAGTGGAGGAGAGCTGGGCTGGGGTTCACAGCGTTCAGCCTTGAGCTTAGCATGCGCTGTCAGTCTGCCCTTAGCAGAAAGGTTGCCCTGTCCATCTCAGCTCTTGTTTCAGAACTGGAGCTGGAGGAGCAGGAGGACAGAACCACCCGGGTGACGGGTAAGGGCACGGCAGCTCCCTGAGTGATGAGGAGGAGGCAGCTTGGCCCTTCGTATCGTTGTACCCGTCACACCAAGGGGCTGTTTGTATTTGCTGCCTCCTGGGTCAAACACAGCTCCAGGGCCTAGCAGAAACAAAGTCTTGGGGACACCGGGAGCCTGAACTGACAACGTGCTAAGATTAATTTGCAGTTACTGAAATCAGCCCGTTTAGGAGTTCATAAAGTGTACAGCGCTGAAGGAAAGGAGAAGGGAAAGCTGTAAGGAGAGCAGTGTGATCCAGGAGCGTCCATGGACTCACAATGTACTTTCCAAAACCCAGTTATCTTGCGAAGATAGCTTCTTACTAAGAAGAATTTGTTGACTGCATATATTTATGTCTGCAGACATAAAAATTTCAATCAGCCCCTCTTTTGAAGAGATGAAGAGCAGCTGAGAAAACATTTGCCCTTTTTCAAAGACCTTTATTTACGTTGGGATCAGAGTGATTCAGCACGGAGGCACCAGCCCGGGGCTGGAGGCAACGCACACTTTCCTTGGAGATGGAGTTGAGGATTATATCAAAAGTGGAATTTAATCCTGCTGTCTTTCACTTAAAAGATTTAGCAAAGTGCCTCCAATTTACATCAGCAACTTCTCCAAGGACAGCGATGTCCTCGGGCTTTGAAGGACTGCAATACTGGGCAGGGTGTCTCGAGGAAACATTTTGAGAGGTAGCTGTGGTCGGCTGGAGAATGGGAGGAGTCTTCCCCTGCTTGCAGTCTGTTCCCCGGTCTCCCCCGGCTGCGGCTGGGTCCCGGCTCGTGTCTCGGCAGGACTGTGAGGCAGCGTGTTGCCGTAGCACTGCCGGCGCGCCAGCCTGCACCGGAGCAGCGGAGGCTGCGTGGGCGTGTGAGGGCTTGCGGGGGCAGCAGGAGCAGGACTGCGTGCAAATGCTGTTCTCTGCACTATTTCCTGGCTTTTTCAGTGACTGGTGATGAACTAGCTATGCAGGAAAAGGCCCATTAAGAAGAACACAAAATGCACTTAACTTAAATTCCCATGCTGAAATTATTTCACGGTGCCGTGGTTTCTGCGTGGCCCACCCTGACCCGTAGTGCTGAACTGCTCCCATCCCGTGGACAAAAACCAAACAGCAAAGGAAGAAGGAGCGCTAAGGGAGCAAACAGGATGATGTGACATCCTACAGCTGAGCTGGAGAAGACTCGACCCCTTGGAGGGATCACACAGGACAGCACGGCCGGCCTCTGCCTGTGCAGGATGCACGTTCCCAGGCTGACTCCGTTTCTAGAGGGACAGTCCTCCCCGTGGGCTCAGTGCTGAGGGTGCCGGCTTCAGGACGGGCAGGGGCTGCGGGCAGTGCCGGCGAGCTGGGTCCCACGCTGCGGGCAGGCAGCACACCCAAGCTGCCACGCAGATGCCAACGGGGGACAGCTGCCTCTAAGCACGAGCCGGCTGTTTTCTTTCTCTCCCACCTTATCTGACTTGAAGTTTAACTTAGAGAACATAACGCTGGCTTTAAACACCTGGGAAAAACTTATGAATATCCAGTCCAGGCTCCCAGTGCTGGGCTGCATGGGTCTGTCCGGCTTTGCACGTCCCTTGGGTGGCTGGGAGCCCCAGACTCGGAGGTCGAACGAGGCACGTGGCAAAGCTGCTCAGAGGAGAAGGAGAAGATGCTGTCACTTGCTGGTGGTACTGGGAGACAACCGAAAGACAAATGGGCCAAAGCTGGCAAAAAAAACCCAAAAAACCCCAGGAGTTTCACAGCAACCGGGGAACAATTTCTAGCAGAGAAAGTGTCCTCACCCTGCGGTTACGCTGTGTGATGAAGACTAGACGAAGCTGCAGCTGCAGTGAGCAGGCCCAGAGCTGCGTGGAGGAGTCAGGGTTCAGCAACGCCGCAGCACACGAGCATTAAAATGTAGGGGAGCATCACACAAGACACCGGTGCAGCAATCTCGTACAATGACGGCACGAAACAGCCTCTCAGATTAATCCTGGGTATAAATGTGTGTCGGCTCTTCTGTGCCGATTTACCTTCCCTGCCCTCTGCAGAAAACCGTCCCCCCCGGGTGCTTTGAGGAAGCTGCTTACTCCACCACGTGTTGCCGTGCAGAGGAGGTGCGAGGCTCACGAGAAGGTGGGATGTGCTGCGGGGACACCACGGCGTTAAGCCTCTGGGTGATGCTGAAAAAACAGTTTTTCTGTCTTCCTCCCGCCCAGCGCCGCGCGCCGGGTTTGCTGAGTGCCTCGAACTCAAAGGCAAGTATAAATATTATGGGTATAATCACCTGTGCTGTTAAACCAACCAAATTGGTATTGGGTTTTGGGTGGGATGAGACCAAGCGGCCTCTCCCGCAATGGGAAGGGTCGTTAATCACGTTCTACCTGGCTGACACCTCCTGAGCGTGGACTTTGCTGGAGCAAAAGAGCCAGAGGAGCTGGGGAAGAGCCCGGCGCTGTGTCCCTGCAGACCTCTCATGCACGCCGCCATCTTGCCACCATTGCGCTGGGGAAGGAAGGAAGCGTCAAGAGTGCACAGAAGACTGAGAAAAACAGCTCAAAAGAGTAAAAACATTTGAAAATGTGCCTGTTCTCCAGGCACTCCTGGGAGAACATAAACAGAGCGTTTGGAAAAAACCCTGACACCTTCCTCTCCTCCTTTAGTAACAGTTCAATCTGCTGAAAGTATGTTATTTGACATAAAAAGCAGCCTGGGAACCTAAACATTGCCCTCATCCGTGCAGCTCCAGTCTCCCTGAGCCAGCCCTAAAGCCCGCAGGCAGGAAGGCAGGCAGTTGTCTGTCTTCGCCTCTCAGGCAGCAGCAGTGATGCTGAGTAGACCCACCCACAGCGAGATGGTCCATTTTCTTTTAAAATGTTTGTAATTAAGAGGTCTGGTTCCCTGGTGATGTGTGTCCTATAAAGCATTAAAAATAAAGCCGTTAAATAAAGGAGGCACCATCGCTACTCTTGAAAAACAAAACAAACCGGCAAAAAAAGGTGTACCAGAAGGAAGCAGAGGTTGGGCTGCCTCTCCTGGCTTGCAACGCTGCTTCTGCGGATACAAGCATTTATGGGGCACACGTTTGTGAATGAAATTGAAGCCGTGGAGCGGAGTTATCCACACAAACTCAAACCCTCAATTAAATCTGGGGTTTGTGCCCTTCGGACGGCAGCCACCCCGCTTTCCCAGCTAACGCCATGCTCGAGAAAGCAAAGCAGATGCAAGAACAGATTCGCGTCTGCTTTTGATAATGCCCCTCGAGCTTTTCTTCCTGCTTTTCTCTGCTGCAGCTCAGCCAGCGCAACCGCCTGCCCGGCTGCTGGCCCTCCAGCTGTGCCCACCACACAGCTGCTGGCAGTGGCGTTGCGGTGGCAGCTGGCTCTCCTGGCTCCGGCCCGGTGGCAGACCTCCGCTTGCCGCGAGCAGCCGGACTGTTGCAAGCCTCTGCACATAGGCACCCTTGTAGTTAGGAAAAGGAAATAAAAACCACCACAGTTGGTATCCAGATAGAGAACGCCTTCAGTACGTGCGACTCCTGTCCTGAGGAAACGTGTCCAGAACTGCTTGTGCGCTTGCTGCTTACTCTTCCTTAGCCTCCTTTAAATTTTCCTGGAAAATCCCCATGGTGGGGCAGCACGGCCAGTCTGTGGAAGAGAAGCGCGGAGCTCTTGGGACCTTCCACCCATGACCTTTGCTGTTGGACGCCCGGGCAGGCTACAGGCTATGAAAACACGCGGCTCTGGCTCCAAAGCAGTTTGATATGAGTCATCCCGGTGATTAGACAAGCAAGGGAGAGGAATCCTGAGGGCAGATTTGCTCTTACTGTGCGGGGTTGTGCAAGCCATGGGAGGGCTGCTCCTCCCGCCTTTCCAACAGACCCCTCGCTGCTGCGTTTCAAGGGGAGAGGAGCCACTGGCGACAAGACCTGGGGCAGCACCAGCAGACTCCAGCTGCCTTGAAGGCCCTTGGTGAAGCTTTGTAGTGCGATTCATTTAAAACCAACAGTGCAATCCCAGAGAAACCTTCGCCACAACAGTTTTGTTCATAAAACAGATGCATCCAGCATTGTTTCTTTAATCCGCTTCATTTCTAAAGAACCAAACCCCCGTAATTAAAAGATATAACTTATTTTATTGTCTTTGGCTCTGACCGGGTTAGAACATTTCTCAACCCAGATGATGCAAAGGGAATTTAGGACCCTCGATTCGCAGATGGCAGAGCTTAGAGCCTCAAGGAGCTGCTGATCTTATCAGGCTAGCTCGGCCACCCCTTCTTCACCAGACCTTTCTTCAGATGCACAGACGATTGGAGGCAAAGAAGCATCTGCAATGCCCCAAACCTGGCTTTGCTGTGTCACCCCAAGCTGCTATTGCATAAGAAGAACTAAGAGGGACGGTCAGCACAGATCAGAGCTGGCAGCAAGATCAGAGCTGGCAGCCTGGACAAGCCACCACCGGTGGGACTAGGGCCAGGAGAAACATCTGAATGCCCTGGGAAGTCAAGCAGCTGCCAGGGCTTTCAAAGCCCTGGGACCTCTGCGTGAGGGGAGCGAACAGGAGGGAAGCACGAGAGAATCAGCTATGGGAATCTGCAAGAAAAGTTTGAGAATTTCTGAAATTTGGGATTTTTTTTAATTTTTTTTTTTAAGGTCTGCCAGAGTTTTTCAGTAACGGCTGTGATTGCCTTGGAAGGCCAGATCCAAAGTCCAGTAAAAAGCTTAAAAAAATTTAAAAATCCATACCAAACAATAAAAAATAAAATACATGCCCATAAAAGTGTGACTACATTCCTATAGCTATGAGATCAGGCCAGGAGTCGGAGCTTGGTTTTGGACTTGTGCAGCTCCCATATGTCCTACAGGAAAGCAATCTGCAGGGAATTTTGCTGTTTTCATTTTGTTGGAGACACAATTTATTCAAACAAAATCCAACAATAACCCCAAAAAGTTGTTTATTAAGTGGAAAGATTTGCTTGCAGAGCAGAGTTGGAAGGGCCTGGAGGCAGCTCCGGTGGAAGAGGGCAACACCTCGGCACAGGGAAGTCCAGATCTCCTGCCCACAAAGCCGGACAGCTCTTTGGCCTGGCTCAGCGTGGCAACTCTTGCTTTAGCCATTCCTCCTCATCTTGTAAGCCACAAAATAGCTTCTGAAGACTGTTGTGGAGAAGATAAGCAAGGATGCTCTGCAGTATTTCTAAGAGCTCCTGAAGGCAATGTGTTACTAGATCCAAACTTGGGTGTCAGCTGGGTCTCAAAGCTCTTTCACTTGCAGCAGCTCAGATGAAATCCTTGCCCTCGTTCAAGGCACCGCTTGGTGACTTGAAGATGGGAGAAGTGGGAGATTCTCCTAGTTCAGGAGACAAAAAAGAGGACCATGCTGAGGTTAGGTTACTCTTCAATCTTACCAAGGCTGCGGCAGAAGAAACCACCCATCACAGCAGTGCGGCGGCTCTTGGTAGTGTCACAGCCCGGGCAGGGACCCTGCTATATGGGTCACACCAAACACTCCTGGATGGAAAGGGTTTAAAACCACCACAGCCCCACCTCGGCAGCGCCACAAACTCTGCCCCGCACCGCAGAATCAAATACAGCGAGTGTTGAGAACGGTTTAGTGGGATGTTAAACCTGACCCTGCTTAGAAGGAGCAGCTGGCCAAGTATGACACTAGCAATAGGAGGATGACTCCAGACCCAGGAGCTCATGAACCACGGCACGCACCTCCATATTTCTACCACAGGGTCCACTGTGGCCAGCTCAGGGGAGCAGTGGGAATTCCCGCTACGCACTGAGTATTTTTTTGTTTTACAAACTATTTCTGGAGTTACCAACCTATCACTTCAGGAGAGGACACCTCCCCTCGTGTCTCCCACAAGTGCTATTCTGATTTATTGTGACCAGAGAGATACTGAGCCAAATGCTCTGGGCAAAGGTGTGCAGCCAGTGGGGCTTTGGCCAGGAGGTTGTTAGTGCCAGAAAGGTTTTGCTGAACCACCCCTATTTTAGGGTGAACCCTTTAGAGCAGTCCAGTAATTTTCCACATCATGTTGAAAACAGCACTAGAGAATGACGGTCACGCCGCTGCTGCCGTGGCACCACTTTTACCACTGCACCGATGGGTCAGGAGGATGCCGGGCTGGGCGCTGATGGTGCCACCTCGTTTGTGTCAGGTTTGACATGGATGAGTCGACGCTTTCGGTGCATTGCTTTGCTGGCGTCTGGCTGGATGTGTGGAACCAGGTTACAAAAACTGCTGGAGTGCTGCAAAAAAACCCCACAGTGCTTTGCCTGGTCTTGTCTCAGAGGAAATGCTATTTTATTTAAACACACGACCATTCATAGTACTTAGATAATAAATGCAGGATTAAAAGAAAAATCTCCATGTCTGGATACACCAGTGCTTTAGGCAACAGGAGAATAATATTTCAAGGTTGTAAGACATAAACGTGCAAAAAAGAAGTCCCCTTTTTTTTGCACAGCTAGTGCTTGTAGCCAGGGTTAGTTATTTATGTTCGGGCTTGAGATACTCCATAGCTCCCAAGTCTCTTGAGCAGCTGGCTGAGGAGTTCCCTTGGGCAGCCTGACCTTTCACTGGTGCTGGGGCCGCACTCTGTCCCAAATACTTCCTTTTCTCAATGCCTTTTTTAAAAAAAAAAAAAAAAAAAAACTGGCCTTTTTCATCTGTTGCTTGCTGGAGGCAATAGCAGAGCAGATTTTTTTTCTTTTCCCCTCAAAAACATTTGGCTCAAATACTTGACCACCACCCAGCAGCCCTTGCAGCTGGGTGTTTGCTCACCCGTACCACGGCTGAGAAATGCTGCGTATGAGTAAAATCGACATTATAGCGCTACAGCACTGCTGAGTCAGCACAGGTCCCTGCTAATGAGGGCAAGGCTTAGCTGCACTGGTGGGGGCTGGATGCCTCCATGCCCTCCTGGCCTGGGCTTACCCCTCTACTGCATCATTATTATTTGCTTATTCAAGAATATTTTTTGCTTTTCATCTCACTCCTCTTAGCAATTCCATCTCTGCATCCTTCTGTAGGAAAGGGGACAGTGGCAACCTCAGAGCTGCTGCTGCTACATCTGCACCCAGGGCTCCTTCACGCAGCGGCGGTTTCTGTACGTGCCTCTGTTGTGCAATCGGGACGTGTCTGCTGGAAACGGCTGACACCAGTCCCCGTGGTCGCCGTCACCTGCCCCAGGACCGGGGATGTGCTGTATCATCAGCAGCCACCCCAGCGGTAACGGGATAAATGCGCAACAGACCCAAGAAGAGCTTGGCCAAGGGGCTTGTTCAGGTGCTGACGCGTGAAGCTGGGTGAAATTTTCCATCACTGAAATGTTCAGGGCTGAAAAGTGGAAAGACTATGTTTCCTGTGTGACCTGAGGTATAATAATCCTGCCAAATCAGTGTGTCCTACGGGCCGACAGCTCAGGTCTGGCACAGAGCGAGCGATTTGTGCACTTGGGAAACTGGGAGCAAGGTGGGGGGAGCACGGCGACGACATGCTGTTCAGGAGGAATTTGGGTGCCTGAGGCTCCGCAGGCTCCCCTGGGGGCACGTACCCAAGTTACTGCTCCTGTCCGGCTTTGCCCCTACGCGAAGGATGTCTCTCTCCTCCTAACCATGGCCACCCCATTGTGCCAAGGGAGCGGAAGGAGCCGTGCCGGCGGTGCAGGACCGCAGCCATGCGGGGGAGCGCCCATCCCCTCCCGCGAGCTCTGCGGCCGGTGAAGCCAGTGTCAGACCACGTCCTGCGTTGTGCTCCCGAGCCCAATGCGGGGTGAACATCAATAAAGCTTCTTCAGCAAACACAGTATTTGAGGGGGGGCGGTGCCGGGCAGCAGCACCTCCATGAATTTGGGAGGAGAGGGGTTTCTACCTCTACCCAGTCGCCTGTTTTCCTGATGCTTATGGGTGTTTGACGTTTTGGAGCTGTATCTCCCCAGCAAAAAAAAAAAAAAAAAGTAGCCACCATTCAAAAGTTGCAGAGGGGAATTGACAGACAGAGGATGGCTGTTGGAGCTTTGTTTCCTTTGGAAACCAGGCTAAAAATATCCTGTTCCTGGCTGACAGCGCTGTCACAACGAGCAGCGTGCAGCGGGAATGCTGGGCATCTCCTCCGCAGCCTGTCTTCTGGTGAATCCCTGCGGCAGTGCACACCAGACTTCAGCTGAGGAATCGCTGGCCTTTCAAAGTCACTGACTGTATTTGCTCAAGCAACAGCCACGGCCGTGCTCTGACACTTGGCTCCTGATTTTCGCACTAAGAAAGTCCAGGTGATGTCATTGTTGGCGGTGATGCTTTGGGGCTGCTGGAAGATACGTGCGGTGCCTACAGAGCTCCTTTCAGCTCCCTTCCAACTCCTCCGGTGCTTGTCCCATGCTACTTTTCACCATATAACGCCCCAGGCTGCTTTGCGTGCTTCAAACGACAATCACCTTGCCAATCCTGTCCGTTTGTGTCTCTTCCACGACAGAGGTATGAATTCATCCTGAAATGCTCAGATACGTGGGCATGCTTTTAGGCCAGCGAGCCTTCGCTGCCTGCAGGTGTGCAGCCCAGGACGTGTTTCAACAGTGCTGCAAACAGTCATCAGTTTTCAAGAAAAATGAAATTATCGGGCCAGATCTTGTCAAATCCTCTCACCTGGTGGATGAAATCTGTTTACTTCATTGATTTAAAAAAAAAAATAATTAAAAAATGAAGCCAACAAATCTCACTGGAGCCATACCTGCTCTGGTCCAAAAGCTGCTGCCGACACACCTCTGGACTTAGGAGAAGTTGAGCATGGGCTGCCCCACGTAAGAGATGTGCACTTCTTCCAGGTGCTGGAGGGCTTTGTTTAGGGAAGGCGCGAGGGCCACGTGCCCAGCATCCAGACCAGGGGCTCCATCACGGGGTTTGGCTGGGGAGTCTCTGCGGAGGAAAGACTGAAGGAAGAAAATTCCGGGATCTGTGCTCTGCAGCTTGCTGCGAGCTGCTTACAGTGGGGTGGAGATGAACAAGAGCTTTGCTTCTGGGGGGCTGTGTCAGCTCCAGACCACAAAGGGAGACAGGGAACTAAGAGCAAGCATGGAAATGGGGCTAGCTTCATGTGTGCTCTTGGTCTCGCGCTAGATGCAGGAGACAAGCTTCCAAAAGACCTGTATCTGACGCCTCTCTCTAGTACTGATGTAAGAAGAAAAGCTCATCCATGCTGGGGAGGAGAAGTCCAAAACCTGAAGGTAAGGAACTCCAAACTGCAGTAAGAGATCTAATATTGTGGGTTGGCTTTTCTCAAGCAGCAAGGATACACCGTTCCCATTGATTTTGCAGACTTAGGACATGGGACATCATCAGGGGAAAAAGAAAATTGGGCTCTATGTAGTGCATAAATCTGGTGGCCCTCATAAGTTCAAAAGTCTGTCTCTGATTTTTGTAATGGCTCCCAATAGCTGGTGCAGACGCAGCATCGGATGTGAAGATGCTCATGCTGCTCCTTCCTTCCACAGCCTCTCCTCTGCCCCGGTGCCACCAGGGAGGGAGCGATGGCTGGAAGAGGCAAGATTGAGTTGGGCTGAATGGTTTTCTGAATAAAAGACTAAAAGATCTATTTTTGCAGGAGTGCTGGACACAGTAGTAGCTCCCCAGACAAGCCGCTAGCCTGGTACAAAGCACGGCATCACCAAAATGTCACCACACCTACAGGCGCTGAGGACTGTTGCATGCATCAGCCCAACAGCTTCAAGGTCAGTAGCTCACAGAGGTGTTCCTGGCACACACGGTGGGACATGTGGGTCTCCTTAGCAGACACACCCCCCCACCACCACCCCGATGAACACCCTCTGGGCTTCAAGCCCTAACGACATGCAAGAGCTCCTGATTACGCACACAATTACAGGAACGGAATCAGAGCCAGCTTACGGATGTGTGGGGCCTTCACCCAAAAATGGGGTGAAAAGGGCTGGTCAGCCGAAGAGGTGGGAATAACGCAGGAGGTACCCTGTCCAGGCTCTGGACGGAGGCTGGTAACGCCCGGGGTGCAGGCGGGTTGAAGCCCAAACGGAGCAGCAAGCTGTTCTCATTTAGAGAAGCAACCAGGCTGCGTCTGGCAGAGTGACAAGGCTCCTTCTTTAATGACTCATTTCAGAAGAACAGCTTTGGTAAGCAACAATTTTGCACTTTGCTGTGATTTCAGAGGGTGTGAACTAAAAAAAAAAAAAAACAAAAAAACCAATCCCAAAAAACCCAGAACTCAAAAGAACCAATTGAGCCCAACTGAGAACGGAGGCCACATGGCTGTGGGCTCAGCCCTACGCTGCCGCCTGTGGAAGACCAGCACATGCAGAAATGGGAGCGCCTGCAGCAAAAGCCAGGTTGGCTCTGTAAGGTGGCTGGGATGTCAGTGGGGCTGTAAGGATGTCCTCCTCCCACTCACCTGCTCCGTGACTCATCCCGGTGATCTCATCGGGTAAAACCAGGAGGGTGCTACCAGGCTGGCTGGGCTGAAAGGCATGGCCACAGCCGCACGGGGAGATGCTGACCTGCCAGTGAAAATGTGCAGTACGGGTGTCAGGGTGTTCAGCTGCGAACCTCAGACCGGGCTGGGAGGGACCCCGTGTTTGGGGTACCAAGCTGGGGAAGCAGAAACTTCCCCTGTTTCCAACCTTCCCTTTCGGGGCAGCAAGCTCAGCAAGGGAAAGGCAGCCGGCGTGCCCGTGGGCTGCTGGTAATCGTGTTTCGTTATCCTGAAGTGCTCTGAGTGAAGCCACAAGAGCTCCAGAGCAGGATCTCATGGGCTTTTAGCATCTCTGCAACAGCCTGAAGTGCACGCACTGCATGTCATTGCCTGTGCTTACCTCCCACTTCTAGGGGGAACATCCCCAACATCACCATCTTATTTTCTGGCGCTGTAAAAAGCATCCGTAGAGTGATCAGCAATACCAAAAGAATGAAAGACTGCCGTGGAAAGCTCTGGCGCTCCGGTTGGTTTTCAAAGACAGACCATTTTCTTTCCACTTCCACCTTGAAAGCAAACAATTTGGAGGGCCAAGAGAGTACCGCTGGCCTGCCCATTGGGTTTTTTTTTGCTTGCTTCCTTCGTACATTGCTTTTCTTTGAGCAGCTTAGGAGATGAAGACGAGCTTCAGAAAGGGTAGCTTGAGTCTGCAGCCTGGGCTGCTGCTGCCCTCTCCTGGGTCCGAGACAGCCCAGAAGCCAAGAGATGATTTTTCAAAAGAGATTCCTGCAAGCCTGGGTGCAGGTCACCCTCAGCGCATCCTCTTGCAGCCTTGTGGGGTAAGGCGTTGGGGCTGTGGGCAGGGAACGGCCCTCGGAGGATGCCAGGCGCCGCGATGCTGCCCAGGCTGGTACCGGGGTTGGCCTGGCTGCGCCGTTTGGAGACCTTCTTTCAGCGGATCCCCCGTGACTCCTAGCAAAGTTTATGGCAGGAAGATAGATGAGCAGCAAGCTTGCAAAGGTAACGGCTATGCTCGCCCAATATTGTGGGAGCTCGTGGTTTCTGGCTTCAGTTGCTACCTTTTCTCTCCAGGATGGTTTTATTTATATTAAACTAAAAAGCCTTCAAAGATGACACAGCTGATTACTTGTATGCCAGGCAAGTCCCCGGCTCCCTCCTCCAAGTCCCTCGCTCTGACTTCATTGCCAGTGGAAACAGAACCTCCTGCTTGCACCTTTAGCTCTGGCTTGCCCACGCTGTGGGTCTTGCCCACCCAGGACCCAATCCTGGCCGGAGGGATGGTGAGCACCCAGCCCAGGAGGGACCTCGCCCCAGCTTGCTCCTGCTGCAAGGGGGTGGGGGCACGCACTTCCCCTCCCCACCTGAGCCTCCGGAAGCTTCTCATTGATTGCCTCTTCGAAAAGGGGCTGAGGAATGACGGAGCCTCCCCCGTGGCACCGAGAGCATTTAAATGCAGCACTTGGCTAATGGTTTCGGAAGCCACTTAGTGGTTATTACGGTATTATTGCCCTGTGAGTGGCTGGAAACTCAGCGCTGGAGGACTCAGACACTCCCAGGTAGTTGTGCAGCCCCTGCTTTCTTCTCAGTGGGAGCACAGAAGAAGGGGGTTTCAGTGGTCTCCCTCTACCTACAGCCCGCCCAGGAGTGGGAGACTCGGGGTCAGTGATCTGGACCCACATCTCCCATGAAAGTCATCCCGCCTGTAGCCTAAAGCAGAATAAAGCGCCAGGACAAAGGCTGGAGCTGAAGTCCTCCAAGCCATGCGAGTGCTCCAGCCTGCAGGTATAAACACAATCACTTTTTTTGGATACCAAAGATCTTTCCAGCTGTGCCACCATGTTGTGCTACAGGGCCACAAACCACCGTGGTGGCCAGGAGCAGAAGATGGACACCCACGAGGTGGTGCCAGACCGATGCGAAGGGAGCTGTGTGCCCTGCACACCCCGGCTGGTAGCGCAGCGCCGGGTGGGTGGATGGTCCTCGCCTTTTAATTACTCACCAGCCCAATTTTTTGCTTTTTTTTTTTTTTTTCCTGGAGCTCACCCATATTGAAGTTGGCTTCACACATGCAGCCGCTCATGTCACTCCATGTATTTAAAAGCCAAATTAACCCACTTATTGAGGGGAAAAAAAAAAAAAAATCAAGTGTTTGAAGAGCTAGGGAAGAGATGTAGGCAATGTGCCCTACATCCCTGGCCAGGGCAGCCAGCAGCCGCACGCACAAGCTGCAAAGCCCAGGCATGAGACCACCATGAGGGGCAAAGGGACCTTGGCCAGGTGGGAGTTCCATCTCGCTGCTCGTGCTGAGCCACCACTGACCATGGAGCACCTCTGGGCTTGGTGGCCACGCTGGGCTTGCTGGTCCTGCCGGCTGTCGTGTGGGCAGCAATTCTTCCCACAAATGCTCTTCCAGTCGGGGATGGAAAACTCCATTGTGGGCTATTAAATATGAAGTCCCTGAGCCACAAATCCTGCCCCAGCCAGAAATGCTGCACTATTTATACACTCCTGTATGAGAGCTCTGCAGACCTTTTGCTATCATCTCTGTTGCTTTTTGAACGCTTTCCAGTCCAGCTATATCCTTTGAGATGGGGAGAGCAGAAATGCGCTCAGTGAATTATGGATGTGTAGAGGGCTGTAGTGATGTTCTCCCTTTTAGGGGCTCTTCTTTGCCAAAGAATTTTTAACGCGCACCTCTCATTTGAACAGCTTTTGGGCTATCTGGTAAAGCTGAGCTCCTATTCCAGGGAGGGAATAACTTGGTGCACATTATAAGACTGTAAAAAGAAGAAAATAGGAAAAACACATTTATCCCGATTCAGTACCAGCTGCCACTTTGTTATCTGCTCACACGGCATCACAAATTGTTGTTCACCCTGAATCACCGATGGTCTTGTTACCCCACGACCTGAGTGAGAGGTGGAAGCAGTGATGTGGAGGGTTGGAGAGGCTGACGCCAGCACCAGGATTTTGCCCAACCTGCGTGCCTGAATCCTCCCCAAAATGCTGCTTCATCCTTCCCATCCTCTCTGCTCGCTCCTCTTCATCCTCCCCTGCAGCCGGGGGAAGCGGGAGGAAGGCAGGAGGCAGATGGTGCTGGCTGTGTGAGGAGGGGACCAAGGCGGCCAGTCCTGGGGATGGAGCGGTGGTGGCCCCGGCCGTTCCCAGTCCTGGAGGGAAGCGGTGGTTGGAGGGGCAGGAGGTGTGCAGGGAGCAGGGAAGCTTTTCCACCTGCTTTCCCTCCATCTCCCCAACTCCTGGCAAATGCTGTTCCAGCCTCTGGGCTGCCGGGAGCTCCTGTCCCTGTCCCTGGGGGCTGCAGGCAGGACATCGAGCAGCTGTGGCTTGTCACTTGCCCTCGGTGGGGGATGAGTGGGGCTGCGCACCCGGGGCAGGTCCAGCCCCTTGGCACGGAGCAAAAGCCTGTGTGCAGCAGAGGGAGGCATGACCTGCGGCAGAATCAGACAAGGATCAAATTCTTGGTGCCCTGAGTACTGAAAAGCCAGCATGGGATCAAACCCTCTGGGGTCTGAGCCCTTTTGTCCCACCTGATGGGCTGGCATAGCCAAACGCCTCTTTTCCTATCCTCACCCTTCGGCAGGAGCGTGGGATGCTCTTGGGACCGCCCCCCCCCCCCCCCCCCCCCCCCCCCCTCCAGCCCTGCGGGCAGCAGGATTTGCAGGGCCAGTTGGGTTGCGGCGTGCCAAGCTGCTCGATGGAGGCTTTGAAAGGCTTTGCTTTATCTGCTCATCCTTGCTGTCCATGAGTGGTCCCACAGACTCGCCGTGCTGCCGGGTTGAGGTCCTGCCGCCCCGGGCCATCTGCCTGCCGGCAGCGCTGCCGGTGGCCCCGTGTTCCCCTTGCGCCGTCCTGAGCACCAGGACTCTGCTGCAATCCCCATTGAGGTGGGATCACTGGGCGCTGGCTGGAGCTCAGAGCCCCAGCAAGGTTTTTCGCATCCCCTCTTGTTTAACTTGTTGGTTTTTTGTTTTGTTTTGTTTTGTTTTTTTCAATCTTAGGCAGAGGAAAAGCTTTGTAGGAAATAAAAATGGATAAGGGTTGGGAGGCTGGCACAAGCTGCGGGTGTGTGCCCGGGCTGGGGCTGGGGTTTCACCATACCAAGAGCCCCGGCACTGCTGCCTGCGGGTGCTCAGCCGTCCTGCCGCAGCCCCCAGCCCAGTGAGGAGGACTTGCCCTGTGGCTCCTTCCCACCTGAATGTCTCTCTGCTGCTAGGTGGCCACAGGTTGCCCACACAGGAGAGCCTGCCTGAGCATCAGTTGAGGCTTGCTTGCCAAAACACTGAGGCTGGGTGCCATGGAGCTCCCTAGGGAGTGTGTGGAGATGCCTTCAGGGGCTGAGCGGCTGATTGAACTCCTGGAAGTCTTCACGCTGGGTGAATTGGTTTTGCTAGATGTTCAGGGGACTGCTGTGCCCCACCTGGGCTAGGAGACAGCCACACTTCTCCACTCAGCACAATACTTCAGGCACGAGGAAAGAAGAGCAGCTCGAGGACCCACGAGCAACGTGGCTGGCGGCCAGGCGCGGGTTGAGGAGAGGTGCAGCGTATAAAGAGCATCGCTGCATGTAAGGACCTGCCATCACTCCACGCCTAGGGATGGAGTTTGGCTGGGCTGGGGAAGGAGCCTGCAAGAGAAGAGCCGTCGGTGCCTCCAGCATCGCCCCACCGCCCCGACAGGGATGGGGCTGGGAGCCGCTGGACACCCCGGCTTCGACCAACTAGAGGCCAACGTGAACGGGCAGTTCTAGGGTGTTTGAGCTTTTCTCCAGCCCATCAGGGGAAACACAGACCCTTCAACAGAGTTGTCCTTGCCCCCCCCCGCCCCCAGCCTTTTGCAGCCCCTGCTGCCCCACGGGGATTTTGCCCAGCCTAGAAATGGGGCCAGCAAGTGCTGGGGGAGCATGGCCAGCAGCTCCCGCCGGGGCTTTCCTCTCTGGGTGCCGACACCAAGGGGTCCCCACCAGTTTTAGCCCTGCTCGATGGCAGGGGACTCAGGCTTCCAGGGCAGAGGGAAGGGGACGGAGGCACCCAGACCCACCAGCCGAGAAACCCTTGGGAAAAGGCAATATTGACTTGCACCTCACTGGGGTGAGTCACCCCCGTTTCGAGCAGGTCCTCTCGCTGGCCGTAGCTTTGGGAAAGCCGTGGGGGCATCCAGCCCCAGGAGCAACAGCCCCGGGAGCAGGGAGAGGGCAGCCCTGCCCTGGTGACCCCAACCCCCACCCGGTCCCAAGGGTCCTCCAGCCCCTCAGCACCCCACGGCGCAGGGAAAGCAGGGGCCCAGGCAGGCAGGGAGGAACAGAAAGCAAGATCCTTTATTGTACACAGTACAGAATGTAATGCAGCTTTGCAGGAGATACGCAGCCCTGCTCGAGTAAAGGTTAGTTCAGCTCAGTCCTCAGATTAACCCCTTCTGCACTGCTGCCCCGCCGCACCGAGCAAACGGTTAAAACCCCGTCCCCGAGGCAGGGGTTCCCACAACCGAACGCTCCCCGCGGGCACAGGCCAGCGCAGCCACCGCGAGGAGAGCAACCAAGTCTACCCAGAGTTAATCTTCATACTTCCCCAAAAAAAGAATTAATCAGTCAAAAAAAAAAAAATTTCCAACCAAGCTAACTAAGGAAGAGGAAAAAAAAAAAAAAATTCCTATACAGCATTTACAACAAAAACATGTAGCCGGTGGGGTGGGGGGGGAAGAGGCAGGTATGGATATATGAGTGGTGGGGGAGTGTTAGGAGGCGCAGCGGGGAGGGGGGAGCTGGGGGGGAAGCAGGGTACCCGGGAAGCGGGGTGGGGGACCCCGCCATCCCTGCCCGCCGCAGCCTGACAGCCCAGCTCCGAGGCCATGCCGAGCAGGGGGGAAGCACAGCCGAGCCGGTGCCGGGGTTCAGCCCCGGCTCCCCTGGGAAAGAGGATTCGAGTGGTGAAATGGAGTGGACCAGATACTTCGGCAGCCATCCCAGGGAGCTGCGGGCACCAAGGGCTCCCCCTCCCCGCAAGCATGCCACTGGGAAAGTGGGGGGGGCGTCCCCAGGGGCTCCGGGAACAGCAGCCAGGCTGCAAAAAATAGCTTTGCCTTAAAATACAAAAAAATCTACAAAAATCAGTTTAGAAACCTTTTTTTTTTCTCTCCTAAAACATCAAAAAAAAAAGGGGGGGGGGGGAGAGGGAGGGAGAGATAGTGTCAGGGTGTCCTCCCCTGAAATACAGCCCATGGCCCGCAGCTGGAGCTGGGGAGGAGGAGCGAGGGGGCACGGAGAAGACGCAGGAGGGGCTGAGAAACCGTTACACCAGGTTATATCACGGGGCAGGGGAGAAGGCAGAAGGTTCCTCGGGGCCGGGGTAGGATGCTGCACACGTCAGCCCCGGGGGTGCTGCGCCCCTCCCCTGCATCGCTCCTCTGTGCAAATCAAAGCCCTTTCCACCACACAAGGCAGCTACGCGGATCGCGCTCGATGCGAAGCGGATTGTCGTGACAATTTGCCAGGCGGCCGCGCCGGCTCAGCCCGGTCCCGGGGCGCTGCTGGAGCCGGCAGCCCTCGTGGTGCCGGCGAGGAACGGGGCCTGGGTCAGAGGCTGCGGCTTTAGCTCCCGGCACCCCAAAACATCGCGCCGATGCCTGGTGGGAGGCGCCAGCCACGGGCAGTCCTATGCACTAGCCCTTGGACAGGAGGGGTGGGAATTCGGCAGCGACACACACCGGGCGTTTTAGATTCCTCCAATTCGTGTGTGCGCACACGTGCGGTTTCTTGGTTTGCTTGTCGGTTTTTTTGTTTGGTGGTTTTTTTGTTGGGTTTTTTTTTGTTGGGTTTTTTTTTTGCTCTCTCCTTATGAACAGCAAAAAAAATATTCTCTACAAAACCGTATTTGCCCAAAGTGGATGCGCTAGTGCTCGTGGCTCCGGCGGCTAGCCGAGTCAGTAGGCGAAGCCCTCCGCGTAGGGAAGGCTGCCGCAGGGCTCCATCTCCAGCAGGTACGCCGGGCTGTCCTCGAAGTGCGTCAGCGGCACCGTCTCCTCCTCGGGCACCGGGCAGTCGGGCTCCGTCTTCAGGAAGGGGCGCTGGTTGTCAGGGTAGGCCATGGAAAAGAGGGCGTCGGGGTCACAGACGAACTTATAGACGTATCGCTCGCCGGCCACCTGCCAGGAGGAGGAGGAGGAGGAGGCGGCGGCATGAGAGATGCCCTGCACCTTCTGCCCCGGGGCATAACAAGCGCGGAACGACCGACACCGGAGCTGGCGGGGTGACAGCAGGGGACGATGCCAGCCTCCCCCCCCTCCCCACGGCCGCGGGGGCACTCGCCTTCTGCATGATGCCCTTCTCGTAGTAGTAGCGCAGGGAGCGGCTGAGCTTGTCGTAGTTCATGGCCGGCCGGTTCTTCTGGATGCCCCAGCGCCGCGCTACCTGCAGGGAGAAGGGCGGCACCTGTGAAGGCTCCAGCCGGGGCTCGGACACGATCACGAGCGAAATGCGGGGCAGGGGCTTGGTGCCAGGGTGAAAGCGTCACCGCGGCCCCAGAGCGGCTCCCCGCCCGCTGCCATAAATGCTCCAGCTCTGAGCGCCGCCACCGCCGACCCGGGGGCCGAATCAAAAAGACGTTTGATTAGGGGAACCTGCCAAAAAAGCTGCCGAAAAAAAAAAACAACAAAACCCCAGCCAAAAAACAAAACAAACCCAACACAATTTCCATGCACGGCGCAAAAGATATTATGGGTAATTACCCACAATGCGCAGCTCGGCTCTACAGCTGCTTTCAATTACTCCCCAAACAGCTTCTTCCCCCGTGTCACCCTCCTGCAGAGCCACGCGGCACCATGCCGGCACAGAGCCGCCGCCGGGCACCCGGGGCGAAGGATGGGGACCCTGGGAGGGAGCCGCTGCCGAGCGGAAGGTCTTGGCAAGGCAGCGCAGAGGCAACGCCACGGGGCTGGTGGCCGCCGGCGGCTCCGGGAGCAGAGCACGTGCCATGCCGAGAGGCAGCAGAGGAGATTAAAGGCAAATTTCTACAGCTGCTTAGCGCAGACGGGCGGCCAGCTTTTCCCTTGCGCCCTCAAAAGCTGCCTGGAGAGTCAAGACACGTGTCTCGCTTCGAGCGCGAAACACTGTGTTGCATGGGAAGGATCTGCCCCCCGCCCCGCACCCCCAGGCTCACCCCACGGCCGCTCCCTGACTGCGGCCCCGGCTCTGGCACAGGACACCCCCCCCGCCCCAAGTACCTCCTCAGGCTCGATCAGCTTGAACTCCATGCCCCGGCCGGTCCAGGCGATGAAGTGGGCATTGGCGGGGTCGTCCAGGAGGGTGACCAGGAACTGCCAGAGCTGCAGGGACCCGCGCCGCTGGTAGGGAGGGCCCTCCCGGTACAGGGTGGGCTCCTGCTTCACTTTACCTGCCCACAGCGAGAGGCGGCTGGTTAAATGCCACGGCTCTGCCCCTCTCCCGGCCCGCGCCGCCCGGCAAGGCGCACGTACAGCGACGCCGGGCTGGCCCCCGTGCCGGGACCCCTGTGCAGGATCAGGCCACGGGGCTGGGGAGGGGAGAGGTGCCGGGGACGGCGCTGCGGGCAGCCGAGGCACGGGGTGGGTGGCAGGGACGGGGACGGGGCACGGCGGCGCCGCCAAGCAGCCACACGGGACGATGCTCGGCAGCGCTGAAGAACGCCACGCTGGCACGGCTTGGCCTCAAAAGCCGGTCGTTGCAGAGCCCGGCCCCAAATATCCCTCCGTGAGCCCTGGTCACCCCCCAGCCCCGCTCTGGGGCCGGGTTCTTACCCTCCAGCCGCTCAGGCACCACACACGTGTCATCAAAATACAATCGTGTGTCCTTTTCGTACGGAAATCCTAGGGGGAAGAGACCCCTGGTGAGCACAGGGCCTGTCCGCCACCCAGCCGGACCCCAGGAACCCCCTGGCTCGGCCCAATCCAGCACCAAGACCCCGTCTCCCAGCGCCGAGAGCAGCCCTGTCCCCAGTTATCTCAATGGCATCGCACTGGCTAAGCGCCATGCAGCTCTGCACCCCCCCTCACCCCAGGGGGGGACAACACCAAAACCCTCTTAGCAGCTATATTGGGCGCGTCATCCCGGATTACGCAGCGCGGTGCTGCCGTGCCCTCGTGGCACAGGCCGTATTTTTAGCCGCAGCGCTGGTGCTGCTCTTACATGGGCTCTGGCGGGCACCGTCCCCCCCCCACGGCGGGGGTCCGCCTGCCCCGCGGGAGGGATGGGACGGGACGCACCGGGGAAGCCCGCGAGCGGGAGGGGGCCGGGGGCTCACTCACCATCATGGCTGCTGGGGAAGACGCCCCCCCGCAGGTACGAGGACTGGCAGTTAGGCACTTCTGCGAGGGAGGCGAAGGCGACGTTAAGGACGGGCGTCCCGTGGGTCCCACTGAGCGCTCGGCAGCGTCTCCCCCCCCCACCTCCCCCCCCCCAAGCGCATCCCACGGCCAAGCCCGGGCATCTCCCCACCCTGCGCACCCCGGGCCACTGCGCCCACCCCAGCGCCCCCCCCCATCTGAGGGGAAACCAGCACGATTTGGGGGGAGGGGGGGGGCACTGGAGCGAGCTCCAAGCTCAGGCTGTCACCGCGTTATCCGGGCCCCGCGGGAGGGGGGGTATCGCTGCGCCTGCCCTGCCATCTGCTCGGCCATGCCACCCCCCTCCTGAGGTCAGGGTATTTTTAGGTCCTAAGGCGATTAGAGGATTTTTCCGTGATGCCGGTGGGGTCCGGCAGCCAGAAATCACAGCTGGCCCCAGGGCTGCAGGGGGACCCGCTGGGTGCCGCAGGGCACCCCAGCCCGCGGCTACGGCACAGGCCACGCTGGGCGGTGAACGCCTGCTCTGTCCCCCCAGCTTCGGAAAAAGAAAAGAAAAGGGGGGTGGGGAATAAAAGGAAAGGGAGAGGTCA
Source organism: Grus americana (assembly GCF_028858705.1). Lineage (NCBI taxonomy): Eukaryota > Metazoa > Chordata > Aves > Gruiformes > Gruidae > Grus > Grus americana. Next base: position 451,054 of record NC_072860.1, read on the forward strand.
TCTACCACTGCAGGAGAAGCAGCAGCCGCCCCGGGGGGTGACAGGGCACCCGCCGCACCCCTGACCACGAGCTGCAGATGGCGGAGACGGCTCCGCTCCCCCGGGTGCCGCTGCTGCAAGCCACACGCCCCCGAGCGCCAGCACCCACCTGAGTCGATGCAGTAGTCCCGGGGCTCCTGCTTGATGCCCATGGGGGGCTGGAAGCCGTGGCTGGGGGGGCCGGGCAGGCCGGGGCCGCCGTGCTCGTAGAGCGGGTCGTGGTACTCCTGCTTGAATCCCTGAGGGGGGCGGGGGGCGGCGGGGCCCAGGGGCTCCGACAGCTGCCGGTGGTAGACGGGGCGGCCGTCCCCCGGGACCCCAGGCTGCGGCGGGAAGGGGTGGCAGGGCTCAGACAGCTGCCTCTGAAACCTGCGGGGACAGGGACGCGGCGTTACCCAGGGGCGGCGGGGGCAGCCCTGCCCGCATGCTGCCCGCCGCCCCCTCCCAGAGCGGGACCCCACGCTGGTGGGTGCCTGCGGCCACAGCGGTTTGGGTGGCATCGCGTCCCTCCCGAGGGGACCGGGACGGTTCCTCCGGCAGCATGGCCACCACGAGGGCTCATCCCCCAGGGACCCGGCAGGGTGCTGGGGAGCCCCGTCCCCCTCCGGGCGCTGGGGACGTCCCGCCGGGGGAGCGGGATGGCGCGCGGGCCATCGCTACGAAGCGCTGCCCACCTCGGGTGAGGGCAGCGGGGACGACTGGGTGAGAGCGGGAAAGGGCAGCGACAAACCGCCCCAGCACAGTAAAGTCTCTGCAAACCGGGAAAATCTCCCCCCGGGGCGGGGGGACAGAGCCGTGGGACCTGGGGGACGCCGCGCTCGGGCCAGCGCTTACGCACAGTCAAATCCACACCGCAGCCCCAGCCGGCCACTAATCCGCCCGCGCGGTTGGGATTAAACCTTGAACCCCACGGCAGGGAGCATTATTTTCGGCTCCCGGGCGCTGCCGGCTGGAGCCCCAGCACGGTCTCTGCTAGCGGTGATGGATAAGGGACCATCTCGAGGGGGTGCCGCCGCATCCCCTCGTCCTCCGGCACCTTGAAAGACGATCCCCGCGCCTGGCTCCTCTCGGCCGGCCGTGGGCCATTTGCCTTTGTAACCGGAGCCCTGCCAGCTGCCGGGCTGGGATTACTCCATTTCCGAGCCGCGTCCCTCTGCCCTTCCTGAGTGAAACCCAAACCCCGAGCTGGCACGGCGTTTCCCGAGGGGTCGTGGCCGGTCCCCCACATAGCTGGAAGGTCGCCGGGAGCCAAGCCCCGCTTTGCCAGGGAGGGATACTCGCCTGCTGCGGGCGCATCCCGAGCCCCGCAGGGGCAGAGCGCTGCCGGTGTCCAGCCCCGTGCCCAGAGGGGACGCCGCGCTGCCGGTGACGCGGTGGAAAAGGTCACGCAGGAGGCCACAAGTGAAGCCGGAGATCGGCTGTGACCTGCGCCGTGCCACCTACCGATAGCGCGAGCGAAGCCAGGGTGAGGGAGGGGACCGGCAAAGCCTCTGGGGACGCTGGGGTGATAGGGGACGAAGCCACGGCTTGGGGAGCAGGGCCTGTCCCTCCCCAGCCCTACAAATCACGGGGGTGCCGTGTGATGCACGGGGAGCCAAGGACCGACCCTCAGCCTGGGGACGCTCGGGGGCAGGACAGGGATGCTGCAGGTCCCCGGCCCGGCAGGCAGAAAGCTGCAGCGGGTGGGCGAGAGGAGCAAATGAGCCCTGACTCAGCACCATCGCCTCTTGGCGCAGGGCTGGACGCAGGCGGCAGCCTCTGCCACCCTCGCCTTGCCCGGGGGAGGAGGTGAGGGCTCTGCCCGCCGGCCTGGGAGGAGCGGGTCCCCGTTCGTAGGCAGCTGCCTCCGGGGGAGAAAGAGCCATGAGATCCCGGCGGGAAGCAGCACGTTTTGCCACGCTGGTTCCCATGGGCAGCGGCGTCTGGCCCGTGGTCCAGGACCGCGGTAAGGGGACGAACGGACGGGCACCCCCCTTCCCTCCCCGCAGCTCGAGGCCGCCGAGCTGTCCCAGGAGAGCCAAAGTCCCCGCGAGCACCCGCACGACACCAGTGCTCGCTGGGGCGGCGAAGCCTTACCTGTGCTCTGCGGGGTATTGGTTTTCAGACATCATCTTTGGCATGTGCATGGGCAGGTGAGGCGGCCGCGGCACGGCGAAGGCCTGCTGCCTCTGCTCCTGCAGCGCGTGCGGGGCCGGGGCCGCCCCATGGGCAGCTGCCTGCACAGCCGGGGCCGGCAGCGGCAGGGCCGATCCCTGGTGCGCAGGAGACACCGGCGTGGCGGGCGGCGTTAATGGCTTGAACCCAGCGGGGGGCTTCCTGTCGTAGGCACTGCGGAGAGGAGAGGGGCCGGGGGTTGACGGCCACGCTAACGAGGAGAACTCCGCGCGGCGGGGGCTGACGAGCGAGACGAGTCCCCCCGCGCCGCGCGGGGTCCGTGGGGCAGCGTCCGCCCTCCCGCTACCTACCAGCAGTTGTAGAGGCACTTGTCCCCGTAGCCGGCACAGAGAGCCTGCTCGTGGCTGCAGGACGACAGCTCCGCGGAAGGGCTGTGCAGCTCCCGCTTGATCTTTGCCGGCGGCGGGGCGTGCAGGACCACTGCAACGAGACAGAGGAGGCTACGGGCTCGCCCGCGCAGGAGAAGGCGATGGGGGACATCACCCCTGGGGAGCACCCCCTCGGGTGCTCTTTGCTCGGGAATCAGGTACCGAATTACCGCCCCACGCGCACCCCGGGGGCCATCAGGTGACCAAACCACGGCAGGATGGTGGCCCCAGCAGTCCCTGGCGTGCCGGTGGCCCGAGCCAGGGCGGCAGGGCTGACTTCTGCAGAGCTCCCAGGGGCTGGGCCAGTCCCCCCGGCCCAGGACATGGCTCACGGAGCGGGGACTCGTTCCCCACTGGGATCGGAGAGGGGACCGGCACAGGGCGAGACGGGAACGGGCATCCGCAACAGCCACGGATGAGAGTCACGCCCGGGCTGCGCCAAAAGCCCTGAGAGCTTGTGAGCGGGACGCAGGGGCTCACCCAGCTCCCAGTTAGCCGGCCAGGCAGTCAGCAAGCACCTAACTGGGACCCACCTCCCCCCCAGCCCCAAGGGCACCGGGGGTCCCACGGCCATATGAGTTCAAGGGGCAAACGTCCCATGAAAGCCCAGCCCCAACCGAGCCCGCTCACTGTATAGAATTTTAAACCGAGTAATGTACGCTTAACCTAATTAATTTCTAAAAGCAGGTGCTCCAGGAAAAGGAAAGCACCTCGGAGCCCTTTGCCTAACGAGCACCCGCAGGAGAGCCAAGCCTAATCGGAAGCGGAGTATTAGCTTCGCGCAAAAATCTAAACGCAGCTCAGCTACAGCGGAGAGGAGCAAATAGCTCCAGGACAACTGTTCGCAGCTTGCCAGGTAATTAGCTGCTCCCCTGATTTGTCAAAACTTTTAAAGAGCTGCTGACTCCCCCCCTCCCGCAAGGGCCCGGCGCAGCTGGTACCAAGGGCACAACCCCCCCCCCCAGAAGGATTTGAAACGCGAAGCCCAGCGCTGAGCCAGCACAGCCCCCCGCACACCTTCCACCCGCTCCCAAGCCGGATTTATCCCCCTCCTCCTTCCCCCCCCAGCGAGGTTTTGCCGCTCTCAGCATTTCTACCCTTAACGGGGGGCCGGCGCAGCGGCGGCAAAGCTCGGGCGCCCCGCGAGCCGCGGGAAAGCGAAGGGGAACGGGCTTTGGAAGGGCTCCAGCTGCCTATTGCGGGCATGTTTCTCCCTAACAGGCTCCGTGTTGTTGGAGCGGGTTGTTTTTCCGCCAGCCGTACAATGGGGTCTGGTTATTCATTGGAAAAAAAAAAAAAAAAAAAAAAAAGTCTCTGAGCGGGCACCACCCTCCATTCACAAACAATTTGGAGCGCTCCATTCATGCGGCCAGGGGAAAAAAAAAAAAAAAAAAGAAAAAAAAAAAGAAAAATTTCCCCAGAGCTTAGCGCTGCCATTCAAGAAAAGGGAAACGAGCCTTAAGATCCTAACAGAGACCAGCTGGCCGAGCCCGGACTTTGTGCAACGTTTGGATTTCTTACACAAACACCGCAGGGCCGGCCGGCGCGGCTCGGCAAGACGTGCTCCTGCTGGCGAGCTCGTGGCCGGCCGGCGAGGCCGGAGCGCCTGGAGCCACGGGGGGAAGGAGCTGGGTTTGGGTCCCCAGCGGCGAGCGGCCGGGCAGGGAGCGGGGGAGGCGGCGGGGGGGTCCCGGGGAAGGAGCTGCGCTGCCCCGGCGTCCGACGCCTCAACGGCGCGTAGGGTACGCGAGTGCTTTTAACCTTTCCGGTCCTGTGCTTGGCACTGTAATTAAAAGCTAAAAAAAAATATAAAAATAGGCAGAGGGAGCAGCTTAACTACAGACGGGGCCGGAGAACACGCCTTGGCACACCCATGCCGGGACCGAGCCGCGGGAGCACCCGTGGGTGCCTGACGGCCCCCGGGGATGGACGGAGCGCGGGGGACCGGCCACGCGTGCCGCTGCCGTGCCGGGGCTCAGGCGTACCCCCCACCCCCGGCCAAGCTGGGGATGCTCCAAACACCAACCGTCAGCCAAGGGGTCTCCCGCGGGAAAGGCGACACCCCAAAGCCATTTGGGGCCCTGAATTGCCGCGGAACCCCTTGGTGGGGGACAGGGCAGGTCGTTCCCAACTGTCAGCGCGACGGGACCTCTAAGAGGCCGAGCCCGGAGGAGGCACCCGCCGCCCAAGCCACGGGGATGGCAACTGTGCCGCCATCGCCAGCCCGGCCACCAGCTGGGGACCCCGGCACCCGCTCAGGCCGTCACCTGGGAACCGAGCTCCTCGCCCGCTCCTCCATCCCCCGGCGCTCCAGGACGCGCCCAAGGTCACGCCGGGAGAGGAGCCAGAAATAGAAGCCGGGCTCCTGCTTTCCTTTGTTTAAACAACCCTGCCCTCGGAAACAAACCTCCTGCTTTCGTTTCGGCGTGTAAGAAACCCCGCTCTGCGCCCTGCCCGCAGCTTTGGCCGCACGCTGCCCGTGCGGGGGGCCACGAGTCCCCTGGGAGCAAAGGGAGCAAACCCCTGCGAAAAAGCCTCTCGAGGTGCTCGATCTCCCCAGCACCACCCCATCGCTCCCCGGTTATTTAAACAATATAACCTCGTACGTACACCCCTCTCCCCAGGACCGTGCTGCCGGCGGCGAGCCCGCGCCTACGCCCGGCTGGGGATGCGGTGCCACGGCCAGCGCCGTGAGCTCTGCCGCCGTCACCCACGGCCTCCTCACCTCCCCGGGAGAATCCGCCGCTTCTCCGGGTAGCTTACAAGCACCGAATCCGGCCTCTCATCGCTTGGTCCGGGGCACCGAGAACAAACGCAGCCCTTTTTTCGGAGGAGCCCCGCTTTCCCCATCCCCACGGTGGGATTTGCTGCCCGGCGCAGGGACCCGCCGCCTTACGGCGCTTTGCTGCCAAACCCCAACTTTAACCCGCATCTGCCAGGGACCTCAGCTACAAAAATCAGGAACGGGGAGCGGGCAGCAGCCGAGCTGTAGGCAGCAGCCACGCAACGAGGGGTTCTAGCAAGGCAAAAACTGATGCTGCAGTTCAGAGCATCCCTGAGACCTGACGCGGCACACGTGGCAGCGTTCCCCGAGGCAACGGGGCCAAAAAAATAAAACTGGTTTGTCCCGTGCCGAGGAAGCTCGGCCCAGGGAATGCCGGGACCACGGAGCAGGAGCCGGAGCTGGTTTGCTCTGGGGAAAAGAGAAAGGAGCACGTCCCCGGTAGCGAAGCCGGGAAGGCAGCACCGGATTTGTTCCTCTTTCTTCCTACACTGCACACGGTTCCAAACCGGAGTGAAATGAGAAGATGAGGCCAGAACGCTACACGTTAGAGACCTGCTCCTCTTGAAACGCTCGCCGGTACGGAAGACCTGGACTGCCTGTCCCCCTCCCCCCCAGCCTGAGCCCCCCCAGGCGGCACAGCCATGACAGCGAGGGAAACCTTTGCTTTCTCTGCCCAGGAAAGTTAAGGAAGGTTATTACAGCGGGGAGTCACGCGGGGAGATCTCCTTTCAACTGACAAAGTCCTTTCAATGCCGGGTCCACAGAGGCCGAGCAGGTCAGGAAAACATTTAACAGTCCCAACCAAATGCCCCCTTTTTTTTTTTCCTCCCTTCTTCTTTCTTTCTTTCCCTGCATTGCCCAGAAAAGTTTGTCTCCTCTCTCCGAGCTCTTCAGGTTACAAGGAAACGAGAGACTGCCAAAAGGCACTGGAAACAGCTTCGGCTCTAAGAGCCACCCTCCCACGCACGCTGCAGTTTCTACCGCTCCAAGCGAGAGCTGCCGGGCTGCGCTAGGATGTCAACAGCCAGTTGCGTTTCTGACTCTGGGCTTGCCTTTTATCTCAGGGGAGAGGAGGGGAGGGGAAAAAAAAAAAAAAAAAAGCGCATCTGAAACTTGGGCTGTCTGGAACAGTTTAATGGCAGGCTTCCCACTCAGAAGTAATCAAAGAGCAATAATTAACATGCGTTTACTGTAGGAGAAGATACCCTGCTGCATGCTGTGACAAAGCTGGAATGAAAAATCTGTTCGACTGCAGGCTAAATTTGATTTCCTTTAAGTTCTACAGCCGTCTGGCTCAGCAGCAAAAACCCAGCCACCAACACCAAGCTACTACTTCTGTTTGCCAGGTAACGACTCCAAACATCCTGACCGCCCCCCTTCCCCTCCGACACCAGGAGGGCCAGCGCCCCAGAGCCGCGCGAGCGCCACACGCCATTACCCGGCCCCTGCCCTCGCCGCTAACCCATTCCGGCAACGAACCGCGGCTCAGAACCAACTCTCTCTCTTATGCAATTCAAGAGGGACCGCATTTTCACCGGCCTCCTTTTAAACGCGCTTGCTTGCCAGCGATTAATGCTGCTTAAAGCGGCTCAAGTTTCACCGCTCGGGTCCGCTCTTGCCAACAGCGCTGGGCCAGGACTGGAAAAAGCTCCAGAAACTGCAGAGATTGCGGCTAACCGAGGAGCCCGGCACGGGCTCTCGCATCCACTTGAAAAGGAAAAGGAGCATTTATAAGCAAATCAACGTTACTACGAACAAGCGGCGAGTCTCGGAGGAGCCCCGAGATCGGTTAGAGATATTTCCATGCGTTTGGCTGTAATTTTCCCCGTTTACAAGAGATGGGACATCACAAGGTTCATCTCGATGAACCCAAACCGCGCACGCTTTCTCCCAAAAGTCTGTGATTTCACAGTTTCGGCCCCAGCAACAACCGCTTTCCCAGCGGCTCCAAACCCAGCGCAAGATTTTACACAGGCACCCAAACACTTCCCCCCCCCTTCCCTGGAGAACAAAAACCAGAACAATCACTTACGGTTGTCAGATTGGAAATCTGGGACAAATTGTTCATCATCAGGGACCTGAGCTAAAAAAAAACAAAACAAAAGAAAAAGTGGTTTTACGGCGGTTTTGGTTCTCCAAAAAAAACCCCAAAACCCGCTCACGGAGAGATTTTACGCAGCAAAAGGCGGAGGTGAAGACTTGCCTTCGGCTAGCCAGGCCTCTTGGAGCTGGCTGAGATCCTGGAAGAGCTCTGGAACAGAGTGAAAGACTTATGCGCTCCGCAGAAGAAGAAATAAAACTGCCATTATTCGCAGGATTATTTCTAAACCGGCGAACGCAAGGAGAACGCTCTCGCGGGGCCGCAGCGAGGGCACGGCTGCCCGGGCCAGCCCTGCCTACCTTCCGAGTCGTGGGCCAGGTCGGTCTCCAAAAATTTCCTTTTCCTATCGGACCCCGGCCGGCCTCGGCCCTCCTCGGCGCAGGACTTCTGCAACGACCAGGGTGACGGTGGCCCGTGAGCGTCACGGCCCCCGAGGACAGCGGGGAGCCCCCGAGGACAGCGGGGAGCGCAGGGCAAACTTACCCCGGGGCCCATGAAGGGAACCTGCTGGTCGTAGAAGCCGTCCATGGTGCGGGGGAGGCGGGCAGTGCCCCCGGCCCGCTCAGCATCGACGCCGGCCCGGGAAGGGGGGTCCGGCCCGGGCTCCGGCAGGTGCGCGGCTGGGGTGGGGGGGGGGGCGAGGGCAGGGGGTCAGGATCGGGCCCCGGGCCCTGTCGCCCTCGGGGCTGGCTCGATGCGGGTGCGGGGCCGCCGCGCCTCTCCCCGGGGAGCCGGCCCGCTCCTGCCGTGGCGGGTCGCAGCCCCCCCGGCTCGTGATGTCACCCAATTTCTATAGAAACAGCCGTGACATCACGCGTCGTGGGAGCGGGAGGGAGACCGGCAGGGCCGGCGCCGCGCACACCCCGCTCCGCTCGCCCGGCCGCGTCCCCCCGCCGCCTCCCTCCCTCCCTCCGCCCCTGGCGGTGCTCGGCGCTGCAGGGCCGCGCCGCAGCCGGGCCCGTTCCCACGCCGCCCCGCGCGCCCCATTCATAAACTCCGCCTCCCCCCCCTTCACCCCCCCCCCCCCCGCCGCCACCCTTCCCCCGCGCGCGCTCGCGCGCGCCCCCCGCCATTCACACCGCGAGGCCCGCGCCATTCATAAACACCGCCCCCGCCCCGGGCCCGGACCGCCGCGCCTCGCCGCGCCCCGCCGCCAAACCCCGCGTACCCGGCCGGGGCGCCGCGGGCTCGGGGTCGGGGTCGGGCTCAGCCGTAGCGGGGCGGGGCGGGCCGGGGCCGGGGCCGGAGCAGCCGCCGCTCCGCACCGGGCACCGCGCTGCCGCTCTGCGCCGCCCCGCAAGCCCCGAACCAGCGGCCTCCGCCACGCCACGCCCCGCCCCGCGCCGCGCCGCGCCGCTTGTTTACCCTCCGCGCCGCCCAATAGGGCGCCGCCGCTCGGCCGCCCGCGCCGTCTGATTGGCTGCAGCGCCGCTGCGCGCCCGCCCGCGCGCCGCTCCGCCGAGCACCATTGAGGAAGGCTGGGTGGGCGGGGGCGGCGGCGGCCAATGGGCACGGCGCGATTTGCATGGCTCCGCCGAGAACGTTTTTCATTCATAAAAAAATAGAAGGGGGAAGAGGCTGGCGGGTGGGGCTGGGGCAGCGCAGGATTTAAAGGGGCCGCGGCCCAATCCAGGAGGGGGGTTGGGGGGCTAACGGGAGGCCTTGGGGGGACAGCTCAGGGCGCCGGATCCGGAGCGGGGGGAAACGACCACGCCGTGCCCAAGAACCTACCACACAGCAAGCTCAGCAGACGGAACGGACCTCGGGCCTCGCACGCCATGGGGTCCCCTCAGCGTGGGCCGCAGGGTCCCCTCAGCTTTCTCCGGAGGCGATTTCGCATCAGCAGGGTGGTGTCACACGGGGCCCCCTGCGAACCTGGGGCTAACCCACGCCCGAGTGCCAGCTTTGGCAGCTTTTCACCTGCGGGCACCCCTGGGGCCGGGTTTGCCTTTGAGAAGGGCTTTTGGGGGGGGGCATAGGGAAAACAGTTCCCACCCGCAGGGGCTCTGGGGGTGCCCCGGCCACAGATCCCCCCAAGGGCATTTGTGGACACGAGCCCTTGCAGGACTGCAGATAGCTCAGAGGACCATGACTGGGAATGAGCTTGGGACAGAGCCCCGCTGCTGGGGGCCCGCCAGGCCCCCCCACCCCAGCAGCGCTCTGCCGTGTGCCTCAGTTTCCCCATCTGTAACTGCAGGCGGCGAGACCCGCCATGGAGACCTGCCACTGGCCGTTCATGGAGGACGCAGCAGTTTGCCCGGGACAAATGAACTGTGTGGAGGCCTCGCGTTGTCGCGGGGTGAGGCTGGGAAATTATTGCCGGAGAAGGGAAAACCAAGGGAGATGGCTCAGTTAAACACTGCTCTTCTCGGTTTGGGAAGGAGAGGAGCCTTCTGCTGGCATCCCGGGAAGATGCCCAGGGATTAGGAACCCTGTTGGTCTGGGGTTGTCCTGACCATTTTGAAATCCTCAGCCTCAGGTCACGGGCTGGCTGGTGCCCTGTGCGAGCTGCCCAGCACCTCTCCGGGCTGTGGGTGGGAATTTCTGTCGATGTTGGGGTACTGAGGAGCTTCCGAGTCCTCCGCGGCCACCACCATCCCGCAGGGATGACACCGGTAACGGCAGGTAGCTTGTCTCCCATCGTGTCCTGGGCGAAATGGGGGGATGCTGCCACGATACGCCGCCCACCGGCCGCCTGCATGCTGGGGGGGGCGAAGCACGCAGAGGGCACGGGGTGTCCTTGCCGCCCGGGGATGGCTCCTGGGGAACTGTGCAGGTGCCTGCGCTCTCACTTCCCCTCTGCACGCCGGGATTAAATCACCGCTGGTAAAATTAGCAGATGACACACGGGCGGGCAGGCGGGCGGCAAAACCTGGGCTGGGGAGCAAGGCGGGCTGCGGGGGACAAGCTGGCTCGTCGCAGAGCTGGGCACAGTTGGAGACCCGAGGTGGCTGCGGCCCCACAGGTGCTCAGCGCCCCGCGGGTGCTCAGCACCCCCCAGGGCCTCTTGCTGCCACGGGGCGCAGGGAGAGGCGGTGGGGGCCAAGCATGGCTGTGGGGCAGGCGGGCAGGCGGCTGCAGGGGTGCCTTGGGAAGAGCCGAAGCCCCTGGAGAGCCAGGGCTGGAAGGGGGGATGGCGAGCGGTGCCTGCTAAATTTAGAACCCGCTCTGGAAAAAAAAAAAAAAAAATTAAAAAAAATTTGCAGGCTCCAAATTTAGCCGGTTGCAACTCCTGCTCCATTGCGCTGCCGCTGAGGTCGCCCCTTCAGCCCTGGTGCCCCGAATCAGGCACCACCCGTTGGGGTCCCCAAAGGTGGGGATCCCGTGCCTGGCCAGGAATCGGGGAACCCCAGCGCACCCCATGACCAGCCGAGTATTTCATCACCACCTTTATTTGAGGCAAGCCCACAGCAGTCCAGGTGTACACGGCAACACGCGCTACGCTACGGACGCCATTTCCATGCAGGCAACCACAGCTACGCACGCAGCGGGAGGATGGGGCTGGAGCCGGCGTCGGGCTGGGGCTCCCGTGGCAATTGGTGTTCCCCGGCTCTTGGGGGTCCCCCAGCACGACGCCGGCTCGGTGGGGTGCTCGCACACTGGCACCCATGCCTGGGGCTGGGGGGGTGTTTGGGGGGTCTCGCTCCATCCCACGGCCTTTGGGGGACGAACGGGGCTGAGCTGGGAGACACGGAGGGGGACGGGGGGGTTCAGAGCCTCTCGTGCCCCTCGGCCGCGTGGCGCAGTCCTCCCCGGAGCCGGGGACAGCCGGGCTGGCATCCCAGCCCCCGCGGGTCCCCTCCTGGGCTGGAGACCTTTGCGCCGTTGGACAAGGGGGTCGTGAGCTGCCAGGGCCCGTTGAACCGTGGCTTTGGCACGGGGGGAGCAGATCCACGCTGCGTCCCTGGGGGAGGCGGCAGGGACCACCTCCCTGCTCAGAGAGGGGACGGTGTCTCCGTCGGAGCCCGTCGCTCTTTGCAGACCGGTGGTGCTGGTCATCCCGCTGGCCCAGGGCGGTGGCCCCGGGCTCCCCGTGCCCCGCGGGACAGATATCTGGGTGCTCCCCCCGGCTTTGAGCCCAAACGAGGGCACCCCTTGCCCCCGGCACGCTGCCAGACCCGCGGGTACAGGCACGGGCGCCCGCTTGCTTCCCCTGGCTGCGCTGCCGCCGGCAAACCAGAGCAGAGAGAGACCCCCAAGCGCTGCTCTTTGCCCGGAGCCCAGCAAACCGTGACCGGGTGCAAGGAGCAGCTCCGCCATTCCGTACAGGCGCTTGCTGACCGGAGCCCCGGGATCAGACGCCAGGTCGAGGCCAAACGGGCAGGGAAATGGAGCCAAAACCCGCTGCTGTAAACGCCGCTGACCTCGTGTGTTGTCATCCAAGCCATCGCCCCGCCTGTCGGCAAAGCTCTGGAGAGGGTCGAGGTTTTGGTTTTTTTTTTCTTTCACTCTCCCCAAAGGCGGGGGCTGCGAGGCACAGCTGCCGTCGGGGAGGGGCCGAGGAAACGGAGGCCGCTGGTCCCTGGGACCCGGGGTTTATTTGGCGTAGCTCCCGTATGCTTTCACTCATTAATGGCCGCCCCGGGTGACAAGGACGAGGGTGGATTTATGCACCGCAGTGGAGCGTGCCCGTGGACGCAGGTCACGGCTCCGGTGAGCTGCAGTGACCCTCGTGCCCACCGGAGCCTCCTCCTGCGCCCCGGCTGCGGGGGACTCACGGGCTGGGGGTCCCCTGGGGCGCTGCCCCCTCCTCCTGTGGCAGCAGGGCCCCGCCGCTGCTGCCGGAAACAGCCCCGAGCTAAAGCTCGAACAGGCGCATACCACCACCGTCCCTGCCTGGGAAGGGTGGTGAACAGCTGCCTGTTCACTCTGAAACATAATGATGGCAGCACCCTCTGCACTGCCAGGGGGATGCAAGTGAATGGGGACCTGCAGCATGAGGAGGGACCGGGCACCGGGTCACCGAGGAGGAGAGGGTGGCTTGTCCCAGCCGGGGGTCCCTGCCCTGTGGCAGGGGTACAGCAGGGACGAGCAGCGGCTTTCCTGCCTGCAGCAACATCCAGGGGCACAGGCTGCTCCCGGCTCGCTCGCAGCGGCACAGGGGCCTCTGCCAGACCCGAGGAAGCTGCCTGGGAGCGGGGGCCGATTCGGGGGCCAGGCGTCCCCCCACACAGGGCCACCGCAGGAGGCAGCGGGCGCCTGCGGGACCAACCAGCAGCCCTTTCCGTGGCCCGGTCCTGCCAGCTCCCGGCTCCTGGGAGCGCTGCGAAGCGAGGCGCACATCCAGACCGCTGCCTCCTCCGTGCATTCGTCCATGGTCCTGTCGCATCCTGGGGAGAAGCCGCATCCCACGGTCTGTCCCCACGCGCCCGGTGGGGGGACGCACGGGTGATGCCGCCGAAACCCGCCCGTGCATCCCGGCTGGGCGAGGAGGAGAGGAGCGGCAGGCGCCCGTGCAGGTGGGAGGGTGCAGGGGGGGTGGCAGCAGCGAAGCTCCTCGGCTTTGGGGTGGGCTGGGGGCGGGGGGAGCGCTGGCCGTGCAGAAACCGAGGTGCGCCAGCTCCCCCCGCTCCCTGCAGCCATCCAGGGGCATCGGAGCCAGCACCAGGAGAGCACGGGCCTGGTGAAGCTCACGCAGAGACGCCTGAAAACGCAGCGGGGGACACTTCCAAGCGAGAAGGGCTGCTGGATGTGTGTCCCCCGCGTCCCCAGCCCCCAGCGCAGGCTGGCACGCTTTAGGAGAGAAGAAAATCCACGTGGAAGGAGGTGCCGGGGGCGCAGCCGGGGGGACGGCCAGAAGAGAAGGGAGGCGACGTGTCCAACCCAGGCTCATAAAAAGAAGGTGACCCCCAAAGCCCCCCCAAAGTTTGCTAAATAAATACATAAATATGAACGTGAAGCCCAGAGCTGGGGCACGGGGGTTTACCGGGGGCAGCAGCTCCCCTCCCAAAAATCCCTTTTTTGTCGTTTCCACATCAAAACACGGTTTCCTCCCATCCGCCCCCGCGCTTGTCCCCGTGGCCCAGGTGCCGTCTGTCCCCAGCCTGTCCCACGCCTCGCAGCGCCCGGGGCCGGCAGCAAAGGCTGTCGTTGCATCTGCTTAAACCCTGTCCCAGAAACGGCAGCCGAAGGCACGGCCGAGACCGTCTCCTCTAGGCTTAAGAAAATAAATAACTTCTCCGATGTGCAAGGGTTGGTGGACAGAAAGCCAGTGCAGCAAAACATCGAGTGTCCTTCAAGAGGATCAAAAATAAATAAGTGAAGCTTGGCGTTTTCTTGGGAGCGCGTTCATTTGCAGCTCTGCCGGGGCGGGCGGAGGGGGGGAAGTTATTTAAATAAAGGGAAAAAAAAAACCCAACCCAGCTGCTCCAGCGAACACGTTCCCCGCACGTCAGCCTGCCTTCGCCCGCCGCTTCCATCCCGGCTGGAGAAGACGCTTGTGGTGGTTGGGAGGGAGCCTCCAAGGACCTTCCCAGGACAAATCATCCCCACGGAGCTTGGGGGGTGTTTTCTCTCCCCCCCGCAGAGCAGGGATTTGGGGACCCCCCCCCCCGCAGCAGGTGGGTGTCCGGGACGCCGGGTGCCTCTGCGCTGCGGCTCCTCGCACGCTGCTTAATCTCGAGTTCGGTTTCTCCTCTTCAGGAAAAAGAAGCTGCTCTTCTGGGGGGGGCCCAGTAGCATCGGCACTTGGCTTTTATGTGTAATTTTGACCTAAAAAGAAGTGAAGAACCCAGTTCAGTAAGGGGCTCCCGGGCTCTGAGCTCCTCCAGGCATCCCCAAACCCAGGGAACCCAGGGAGTGACCCGGGAGCAGCCCAGCACCCAGCACCGGGGCGAGGAGCCGCTGCCCCCCCAGCCGGGGCGTGAAACGCTTTGCTGCACGGCAGTAACAGCTCCGGGATCACATCCGGGCAGCGCTGGGGCAGGCAGAAGATTTCTCCTCCAGGCAAGCTGCCTGCCGGATGGTGGGGGACCCCACTGCAGCCCCCCCGGGAAGGGATGCTGCTGTGCCCTCCTCCCTGGCAGGAGACAAGTGTGTCCCTGTCCCCACGCCTCCCGCTGTGGCTGTCCCCAGGCTCGGGGCTGGCACGGGCGCAGACAGAAGTCGCACGTGGCCGGGCTCCACGGCCACCCACCAGCAAGCGCAGGAGCCTCCCTCCAACTCCAGAGGCTTTGCCGTGCCGCACCGGGAGCTGAGGCTGCAAGCCCCTGCCTGCCCCGCTGCCTGCCCCGCTGCCTGCCCTGCTGCCTGCCCCATCCCACCCTGGCCGTCCCCTTCCCGGGGACTCACGGTGCAGGACGGCTGCATCCAGGGCTCCCCGTCCACCTGCATGGGCAGCAGCTTGGAGGTCCTGCAAGGCACAAAGAGAGGGAGCACAGGGTGACACGGGCGCCAGCTCTCGCCCTCGGTCAGGCACTCAGCCGGGACGGGGACAAATACCTGATGGTGACGGACGAACACTGGGCCAGCCTCTTCCCGGCACTCTTCAGCCCCGTGTAGATCTGCCCCATCTCCATCGCGCCCTCCAGCCCCACCACCTCCAGGAGATGGTCGCTGAGGTCTGCAAGAGAGAGGGATCCCGGTCAGTCCCCCGTCCCTGGGCACCCCCTGCCTTCCGCCATCATCCGGTGGGACTGCTGACGGCCCCAGGGCTGGTGGCACTGCAGGGATGTCCCCCGATGTCCCCCGAACTGGGCGTTAGCGGCGTTGGCCAACGCTGCTGTCTAAAATCTCCGAGCAAAAATACTCCCAGTCTGAGAGCGCGCCCAGTCCCGCGGGGCTGCAGGATCCCCACCAGCTCACCCCGTGCTCGTTTGCAGCGTGGGATGGAACGGCGGCACGACCTCCCCCCGGGGAGCTGGGACGTACGGGGGGGGGATCCTCACCGGGAGGGAGCTGCTCAAATCCCCTGGCATCGCCCCCTCTCCCAGCCCCTCCCGCCCATCCATGCTGCCAGCAAAGGCACCCGACACGGGGCCAACTCGCTCCGTCTCTCATTCCCTTCAGGGCCCGTCTCCCCACCGGTGGCAGCCCCTGCCAGGAGAAGCCCTCGGAGCTCCCCCACACCCACCCGCCCCAGGGGACCGACCCCACCACCCCTCGCCACCTTCGGAACCAGCCTTTGCTCTGCCCCGCTCCCTGCGGCCCCTTCCCTTGGGGTCACCTGGCGAGGGACGGCCGGTCACAGCCTGGGATGGCCAGCGACAGCCCAGGATGGCCAGCAACACCGCCGTCCCGGCGGCCACGCGCCGGGGGGTCATTTCCCACCCCAGCCCCGGGCGCGGGAGGCGGTGGGTGGAAAATACGGGCACTTGGCCTGTTTTGCTGGCTGCTTTCTAACCCGCCGCTCTCCGCACCCTGCCCACGGGGACAGCTCCGGTGGCCACAGCAGCGGGTGCGAGGTGGTGGCAGGGGCACGGCCCAGGTACCGAACCCCCCCAAGCCAGGCCGGCAGCGCTGCGGTGGAGCCTGGGAAGATGCTTACAAAAGCCACCGGTGCCAGCTCTGCGGCTCTGCTTCTGGCTCCTCCTCTGCAGCAGCGGGCGCCCGGCCCTGCCGTGGCTACCTGCCAGCCCCACGGGGCACGGAGGGGGCCGGGAGCCGCCCAGGGTCACACCCGCAGGGGACAGGTCCCACCCGGGCACCCCCAGAGCGGGGAGGGCGGGGGGGAAGAAGCGGACGGCGGGGCGTGGGAGCCACGTCCTCTCCATCCTTTCCAGCCCTGAGAAAGGCGGTGCTGGGCCACCCCCCTTCGCCAGCTGGGACAGATCTTGGGGTCACCCTGCCCCCCCCCCCAAAAGACAGCGAGCCGACAGCAACCCCTCGGGCGCTACTGCTCCGGCAACGCGTGCGCAGGCTGCGGCCAGAACCGGCGGCTGCCCAGCTCCCCCGTGCGCCCCACAAACAGCTGCCGGGCCCCGCCACTCACCCTGCACGCAGAACTTGAGCTCCTTGGCGTCAGTGACCACCGTGGCGTGCAGCTTCTCCGGCGCTTTCTTGCCCAGGCGGTTGTAACCGCGCTGCTTCTTGGTCTCGCCCCAGAGGTTGGAGCCGCCGTACATGCTGGGGATGTTGAGGATGGCGATGCCCTCCAGGGACGCGTTGCTCAGGTCCAGCGGGGTCCCGTCGCACTGCCGGGCACACGGGCAGCGTCAGGCCCGGGGCGGGGGGAGCTGGTGCCCGGCCCCACGGAGCCCAGGCTCCTCTCCCCGCCTGCCCGCCGAAGCAGTGGGGAGCCCCGAGCATCGCGTGCTGCCGGACGGTCCCCGGAGCAAACCTGCCCAGGGTGGCAACCGGGGCCAACAAATCCCCCCCCCCTCAGCCCCGGCTTTGCTTTTCTAGGGCTGACACCGCCACCTTGCCTTCCTGGGGCCGCTTCCCCTTCAATAAGAATTTTACTACACATCCGAGATGGCCGTTTCGAAAAGCGAATTTCCTATGAGAGCGCATAAAACCTCCGCCGGGCTCTGTGCTGAGACCCAAAATAGGAGGCAAAAAACCAGCTCGGCCCCGGAGCGACCTCCATCCCAGCATCTCCATCCCGTGCTTCCCCACCTCGCCTTGTTCACACCGACTCCAAAGAATCAGAAAGCTTGGCTGCCCGGAAACCTCTCTCAAAACAGTTTTGTCTTCGAGTGCAATTTGGAAACTGGAAATGAGGCCGGAAGGAAAAGATAGAAAGGTGTCAGAGGAAAAAATGTCAGTTTTGGAGAGAAAACCGCAAGCTGGCACACAGAACCGGCATCCCGGGCTTTGCTGTCGGACAGCAGGCCTGCCCCAGCTGAAAATTCCTTGTAAAAGGTAAAATATCTGTTGCCCGCGGCTTTCCCACGGGACTGGAAGCAGCAGCCGTGGAAATGCATTTCTTAACTTCGGGTCTTCTCACCCTCGTGCTACCCAGACGTGCTGGATCCTCCTTCCAGATACCTCTGGAGGAAGCAGCTGCTTTCCCACTCAATCGTATTTTCTCGACAGCATCTGTATTTTCCTTCGTGCACCCGCTCTCTACCTGCCACGCCACGCTCCAGCGAACACCAGCGCGTTTTTTTTTCCCTTGCATTTTCCGACGCGATGGCATTTCTGCCCTCTCTCGCTTTGCCGAGAGGAATGTGGATGGGCCGACGAACCCCCGCTGCTGCTTTGACTCCTGTTGTTTCCCTCTAGCAAAGGGCGAAGACCTCGAGCTTATTTTTAATACGCCGTCGGCAGGCGCCGAGCACGCCGGCCGTGGAGCTGGGCGCGCACGCGAGCGAACGTCTCTACGTTCGGATCTGCTCTGCCTCCCCTGATGCTCCGAGATCTTATTTTTAGCCTTGCGTTGAAAGCAAAAGGCAGGAATCTGCTGGTTTGGGAGGGAAGAGCTGTCTCTCCAAGGCTCACGGCGGATGCAAATCCCTCATTTCTCAATACGTGCTAACGAGATTATGATTTGTAGGAAGAGACGAGACCCTGACGCCCCTGAGCGGCGGATACCGGGCGCGAGGGCTCCGATTCCTTGCGGGATGGAGAACACACCCCACGCCCGGCCGAGCCGAGCGTCGCCCCCGACTGCAGGCGTCTTTCCTGCCCGCTTGCCCGCGAGGCTGCGGTGGGATGGGAGCGACTCGGCCGCCCAGGGCTGCGGGATTTCCAGGGACGCTGCGGGAGCCCGTTCCCAGCCGGGGCGGGCAGGAGCACGGCCACCCACGCCTGCCCACGCGCACACGATTTCTCCCTGCGCAGCCCTCCCCTGTTAGCGTGCCAGCGAGCTACAATGGGCTCTTTGAGCAGGGGCAGCTGACGGCGTGCTGGCAGCGATGCTGGAAGTAGAAATTTGCAGCTGGGGAAAAAGCAAATTCATTTCCAGGAGCCGTAGGGGAACGAGTGCCAATTTCCAAAACAAAACTGCCATTTCTCTGCACGGCTGACAGTTGCCTGGGAGCCGGAGGGAGGACAGGCTGCCGCTTTCAACTTCAAACGCCGCGGGATTAACGCTTTCCTGCCGGCGCGGTGCAGCCGGTGCCGACGCGTGCTTGGTGGGGAGCACGCAGGGCGCCTCGTGAGGAGCGGGGGGCACCTCGCACCCATCTCCGGCGGCGTCAAACCCAGCGGACGCGGATTGACGCGCCCCGGGACGCTGGTGTGCAGCCGGCGGAGGGGACGAGACGGCCGTGGCCCCGCTCCTGCCCCTTCCCGCCGTCTGCCGGGGGCTTCGGGAAGGGCTGGAACCCCCCCCGTGCAGAAATGGGCTGCGGAACTCCCCTGCCCACGGCCGCACGCAACGCACCACCAGCTCCCCGGGCTCTGCCCGCTCCCTGCCCACTCCCTGCCCGCACCCACCCTGCTCAGACCCGCACCAGCGCCGTGCGGCAAGTGACGGGATTTCCCCCCCCCCTTCACCCTCAAGCCCAAGTTATAAAAGGGCCGTTTATCCCCGGATAAGGAGAGGCGGAAGTTTGCAGCAAAGCACGGCCCAAACCCCCCAGCACGAGTGGAGAAATGACAGCGCTCTTAGCAACCGCGGGCCCTCCTCCCCGCTCTAATTAAAGCCTGTTTCCATGTCATCAAACGAGGGCTGGGAGCAGACGCGGAGTTTACAGAAAGAATATTCCAGGCACGCTCTCGAATCCAGCTGGAAAGGGGGGATAATACAGGGCCATTCTCCCGCCTGCAGCTGGCCGGCTCCGCAGCAAGCACCGCATGGTGGAAGAGCAGGTCCCGCCAGCCGTGGCATCCTCCCGCCGCCGCATGGGGCCAAAGCTGCCGCGGCACCCCCTCCCCAAACGGCCAGAAGCCCTGCCCGAGGGACCCCGGGGGCGACGTCTCCCAAAAAAACTTCTGTGCCGTGGCTGGAGCCGGGGCCCGTCCCGGGAAACCCACCTCCACCTCGACGTAGTCATGGAGCTTCTTGCAGGTGGCCGCAAAGGTCTCCGACGTCCCGAATTCAAAGTACCACAGCTTGTTCTTCATCCTGGGGCACAGAGCGGCGTCAGCATCCCGCTCGGGAGCCACACCTCTCCACGGGCCGCGAGAGCCTTTCTGGAGCCATTGCGACGGGGACACGAGCCAGCGACGGGGAGGGACCCACGGTCCCAGGGAGCCATGGCGTGGGGCAGGGGGCTGCTCAGGCAGCCCTGGCTCTGACACCCTGTGGAGGGGGAGGACGCGGGTGCTGGGTGGTACCCTGCCACGGGATGGGGTGCCTCCATTGGCTCTCAGCAGAGCTGAGCCGGGGCTGTTGTCTCTTGACGGGCCACCCGGGGGCTGTCGGGAACAGGGTACCCCACGGAAGGGACGTCCCCCACCTCAGCACCCTGCCCCGTACCCTCCCCTCCCCCTGCCAGGCAGCCCCCTGCCGCCGCTCGTCCCCTGCGGTGACTGCCGGGGAGCTGTAAGCCGAGGGGAGCCGAATTTCTGAGCAAAGCCGGATGCTTTGGGCTGGTTGGGGTTTTTCTCGCAGGCGTTTCTGAACACGGGGAAGGGGGTCACAAGCTCCTGCTGCCGTCGCGCCATTTCCATGCGCCCCGAGCGCGGCGGGAGCGAGCCGCAACCTGCTGCCTGCCCTGCCCTGGCTGCCTGGCCTGCTCCTGCCGCTCCCGGAATTCATCGCTAATTATAAAGCGTGAACGAACGTAACCGGGTGCGCGGCCAAGTGCAAGCAGCCTGCCACACTGCGCGGGGCCCGAAGGAGCACCCCGGCCCCCCACCGTCCCCCCAGCTTGGCTGAACCCCGCGCTGCTGCCTTGGGGCTGCTGCAAGTGCCGTGGGGAGAGGGGCGAGAGCGGAGGAGGACGGGGGCAGCCCTTACCTGCTGTTGAATTTCTCAGGGTGCTTTTCTCGCATGATGTGGAAGCGGTGGGCGATGGAGGCGTCCTGCAGGGAGAGGGAGCGCGGAGACGCGCGTGGGCAGCGCAGCGGGGAAACAGAAACACCCCCCCACCCCCCCGTGAGCACGCAGCGGGGTAAGGGGGCTCAGCACTCTGCCCCCGTGGCACAGGGGCGCAGCGCGGGGGCCGTGCGGATGGAGGTGTCCTCGGCCAGGCTGCTCACAAAGTGTGAATGGGCTCGTTAAGTGAGAGGTAATTAGTGCGCTTGGCCTCCTTCCCTCATCGCAGGGGCTCCACGAGGAGGTGATGCTGCGGGGGGCAGGAAGGGCTACCAGTGGGGCTCCGGGGCCACCCCGGGACCCTGCACCCTGACAGCCCCCCGGGCAGGGTGGCAGCTCTCCATCACAACGGCGTTCAAGCCCAATTTGGAAGCTGTCACCAAATGCCACCTGCAGTGACGTCGCCTGGCGCTAGCAGGAGATGACATCAAACGAGGAGCATCCCGCAGCTGCTGCCAGGTGGGCGACCCACGCTCGGGTACCCACGGCCCAGGACAAAACCCCTGCAAGCCCGCAGGGAGAGACGTGCTTTCCACCCTGCCATTCCCCCAAAGCCCTGCCGCTCCCAGGACCGACCCCTGGGGCTGGGAAAGCCCCCGTGGCACGGGGCTGCCGTCCTCCCCAGGCTCCCTGACCTCCCCGGGTTAGGAAACGTGGGGGGATGCCGGTCTGAGCACCAACGCGGGGCCTTGCCGATGGCCACCGTCTCGGCGAAAGCTGCAGGTGGGGCGCCCAGCAGATCTCAACCCGTCCCCGGGACCCCAAACTTCCCTGAACCCCGTTTAAGCTCCTCGCACACTTGCTCTTGCAACATTCCCAGCTGGGAAGAGAGAGATACTGTGCCTGTCTACGCATTTAAGTGCTCCCGTTACAAACGAGAATAAAATCGAAAGAACAATGCCAGGAGGCGGAGGGAGGTTGGGAACACGAGCAAGGAAGAGCAGGGCAGGAGAGTCCCCGGCTTGGGAGACGCAAGCTCAGACGTAGAGTTTCACCAAACACTTAGGAAGGCTTTTACGGTCTCCGAGGAACCAGCCCCTGCTCCAGGGAATTAACTCGGGGCTGGCTCGGAAGACTCTCAGAGGACACGGGGAGGAAATTTGGGGTGCTGGCATCAGCTCCTACGCTCTGCTGGCCTCCAGAGCCTTGCCCTCCGCTTTGCCGTGCCTGGGCGGCTACGGCGGGCACGGCCTGGTGCTGGTCTGGGCACCTGTGACTAGGCCTGCGCCGCGCCGCTCTCTCCGGCTAACAAGTACGTGTGCCGTGCGCCGGGCTGCCCTCGGGACCCGTCCCTGCCCCGTGGTACTCACCACCCCGATGGAGAAGTAGTTGTTGATGATGGTGGACGGGACGGGGTCTCCATTGGCCTCTCTGTCGCTGGGAATGACGTCTATCTGCCAGCGGTCCAGCATCACCTCTGTGCTGTGCTCGATGTCCTTCAGGACCTTCATCAGGTTGCCTCCTTCGTAGCCTGTGAGGGGAAGACGGCGGGCGTCGGAGGAGGGCGAAGGAGAGCGTGGCTGTGTCATCTGGGGCCGGAGGCTGTTGGGTGCTGAGCACCCGGGGGGAGCCCGGGGCTGCCGCTACAGCACCAGCGAGATGCTTGTCCGTGCGGCGGTGGCAGGGATTTCAGCTAGCGGCACGGCTCTCCCAGGGGAAAAAGGCTGTTGGGGGTTCAGAAAGCAGCGGCTGCTTTTTTTTTTGGAGGGCGTTAGAGGCACCATCGGGAGGCACCAGGGCTGAGATGCAGCCTCGAGCCTCGTCCCAAGAGCCCGGGAGCCCTCCCTCCCCCAGGACGGCACCCACCCAGCCGCACCGGATGCTCCCCCCGGGGCTGGCCCCCCCCCCCTTCCCGGGGCGATGCTCGCCCGGCCTCACCTCCTCCCCAGCGCAGGCACCGGGCCAGGTCGTTGCCTGTTCCCAGGGGCAGGACGGCCACCGGCGGGTGCTTCACCAGGTTCGCCTTGTCTGTGATCGAAGGGGAAAGCGAGGTTTGGGGCTGAGGGGACTCACCCCCCTCCTCTCCACGTCCCTCCTCGGCAGCAGCCCGGGGGGGCGATGCTGGGGGGAACGTGGGGAACGGGTGGCAGAGGGCAGAGCACGCAGGCGGACGATGCTCTGCGGGAGCTCACCTATGCAGTCCAGGATCCAGCCCACCGTGCCGTCCCCTCCGCAGGCCAGGACGCGGAAATCAGGGGTGTCCCGAAAGAAGCTCAGCCTGGAGAAAGCCGGGAGAGACGAGGGGTGACGCGGGGGAGCAGGGGCCAGCGGGAGGGGGCACAGCGTCAGCCGCAGCATCTCCGTACCCTGGCGCGGGCCCGCCGCGGTCCAGGTTGTACACTTGGCGCGGGTTGAGCAGGTAGTGAAATTTCCGGAGGACCCTAGGGACAGAGAGGCATGCGGGATGCCACGGGGGCGAGTCCCCCTCCGGGAGAGGTGCCGGGGCAGCCCGAGGGGCCGGCAGTCCCCCCCCCGGGGGGAAGGCTCTCCCCAGGCTGGATCCCACCTACCGCTCCCCTTGCCTTCCTCCGCTCTTGGGGTTCACCAGCACCAGGAGGGGGTGCGTCCCGGGCCGGGGGCTGATCTGGAGGGCAGAAAGCACGGCTGCCAACGCTCGGCCGCTGCTCGGCACGCGCACCCACGGCACAGCTCGCCGGCGGCCCGGCACAGGAACCTACCTGCAGCCCTTGCCCATCCACCGTGGTGGAGTTGAACTTGAAGCCCTGGTTGTCCTCGGGGCTGGTGCTGGCAGGGGAGTCGCTCTCCGATCTCCGGCAGTGGGACTGCCTGTCCTTTGGGGAACGGAGGTGCGGATGCACACGCCGCCCCAGCGGCCGTGACGATGCCCCGCCGGGTCCCCGGCGGCAAGGAGGGGGGCACTTACCAGGACGACGGGGCAGATGTAGGAAGGCAGCAAGATGTGGTCCCGCAGCGGGCCCCCGTCGCACTCCGGCTTCACGTGGGAGGCACATTTGTTGTGGAGCTGGCGGGGACAGGAGGAAGGGATGTGGGGCAGGGGACACCAGGCTGTTCGCGAGCCTCTCCTCCCGCGGGGCCGCACAGGGTGCGCCGCAGGGCACGGCTGGACCCCCAATGCGCCCGTGTACTCACAGTGACTTGGCACCAGACGCAGTGCAGGCCGGTGATGCCCTGGTAGCACTTGATGCTCTTGTGGCATCTGTCGCACTTGACGGGGGAATTGCCCTCGATCCAGGTGTGCTGCATCATCTGCAAGGCACGGGGAGGGGGGTACTGCGGGCACAGCACCCGCCGACCCGCGGGCAGCTCCTCTCTGCTAACGGCTGCCTCCGTGATTTTGGAGGGCAGCCCGTCGCGCAGGGACACCGTCTGATCCAAACCAGCCCCTCGCGCAGCCGCTTTCCCTCCCTGCGGCACACCGGGGATGCCGGTCCCCCACCCACAGCCGAATCTCGGGGCCGGGCGTCCTGCGGGTCCCACCCTGCCGGGCTCCGGGTGCTGGGAATGCCCACGAGCTGCTGCCCAGCACCTGAGGGGCAAATCCCAGGGGAAAAAGCCATGGGGGAGCAGGGCAGGAGACGGAGGGGCCAGCTGCTGCCAGCGGCGCTGCCTCCGGGAGGGCTCTGCGGGAGCTCAGAAGCGTGCGGCAGCCTACTCACGCTCGTGTTTCTCTTGGATTTCACGTAGGTGCTGATGCAGGAGGCGATATCTTTGGACACGCACCTCTCGTGGACGGTGTACTTGCAGACTGGCAGGAGAAAATGAGGGTGGTGAGCGTCACCCCCCAGTATGGGCACTGCCCCCTCCCCGCTCGCCCTGCGGCACCCGCAGAGCTCGGCACCGAGGGGGCCCAGTCCCTGCTGCCCAGGGTGCTGGGATGGGTGGGAGCCCGGGGGCGGGGGGGGGCCGGGACTCACAGGAGCAGCAGAGGCCCTGCTTGCGGACCCCCAGCAGCATGGTGCGGCAGAAGTTGCAGTAGGCAGGTTTCTTGAAGTGCTTCAGCCTCCAGGCGTGCTGCCCGTCGTCCTTCACGTTCTGCGGGGCCGGGGGGGGGGTCACAGCCCGCCGCTTTTGTCAGCTTTTTGTCCAGTAAAAGCCCGCAGCGTGTCTGCAGGAGTTCGCTTCCCAGCAGGACCACAGGCTCCCCCCCGCCCCGTTTCCCTTCTCCCCAGTGTCCCCCAAGCATCCCTGCCGCCACGGCCCCCCACTCCCGGGACACATCCGGCTCCCGGCACTGAGCTCCGGCTCCCCACGGCCCCTCGGCACAGCCCGGCCGCAGGGATGCTCTGCTGGGGGCCGGAGTGAAGGTGACTCCACATCTGGGGCCAGGCCACCGCCACCACGGGGTGACCTCTTGCATCTGGGGCCAGGTACAAGCGCGTTGCTGGAGCCACTTAAAATTCCCCGTTTTCCTGAATCCTCCTGCCGGAAAACCTGCCCCCCCCACCCCCCCAACCTCTCCGTGGGAAGCAAACACCAAGGTGGGCACCGGGGAGCAAAACCACAGATTTTTCTCTGCAAGCTGTCACCCGCTGGCCAGGGATGCACCTCGATGAAATGAAGCCCAAAAGGATGAAAAAACCACAGAGGGAAATGGGGGACGGGGGGTGTTCCAAACCACCCCACCTCTGCTCTTTGAAGCTCACCCCAGGAGAGGGGCTGGCATTTTAGGCGCTCAGTTGATTTTTTGATTAAATATTCATCGAACCAGAGGACGCTATGGAGCGAGCCCAGCCTGCTCGGGCACGGCAGCTGGCAACAACTGCGGCTCAAAACTGAGCTTGTAAAGATTTGGGGGGGGGTGGGGGGGTGAAGGCTGGTCAGCAGAGGTGGGGTGGGGGTGTCTGCAGGGCCGGGGAGCCCGGGGCTGGCGGGGGGCTGTGCGGTGCCAGACAGGCGCGCGGCGCGTTGCCGGGGGTAGGGTGCCCTCCCGTGGTCCCTGCGCACCCTCCATCGCCGCCCTGCTCTCCGGCTGCCGCTCCTGCCGAAGCAGGCTCCCGCACGGGCGCTCACCGTCTCCATCCCCAGCAGGACCAGCAAGGGGATGGTGGTCATGCCGCCCCGGATCCACTCCTCCAGCGTCACGGTCCCGTCATGGTCGTAGTCGATCTCCTCCATCATCGCCTTCAAGATCTGGAGGAGGGAGGAGACCGCGAACCCTGGCTGTTGGCCGAGACCCCCCGCGGCCCCCCCGGCCCCGGCACTCACGGGCTTCAGCTCGGTGGAGTCCCACTCCAGGTACTCGGCCACGTGCACCATCTGGTTGATGATACGATCCAGCTCCTGAGCACAAAGACGACGTTGCCCGGCGCTCAGGGATGGCTTTGGGCACACGCGGCGTGTCCAGCCTCACGCCCCCCAACCGGGGACGTATCACATCTACATCTCGATACGCCCACGGCTGCCCCGGGCCCCCACCCGCGCAGGGGGCCAGCGACACCCCACTTCTCGGTGGGTGCTGGGTGCTTGCTTTCTCCTCTGAAAATCTGCCAGAAAATTTGCGTTGGGTTTTCCCTCAGAAAAACTGCTCTGATAAAACAGATTTTTTTATTTGCAACGGGTTTCAAGAGAAATACCCAAAGGACAAAGAGAAAACACCCCGGGGCGGGGGGGAGAGGGGGTGTTTGTGCGTGATTTTTCCTTTTCTGAAATACCGTGATTTGATGTAGAGCTACAGTTACCGGCGGGTGGATTTCTTCCAGCTGCTGCTGGATGCTGCAGGGCTGGTCCGCAACCCCCAGCCCCAAATACCCCTCCTTGGCTCGGAGCCCCTCGCCGGGGCAGCAGGCATCCCGATAGGGCCCTGCGTGTCTCTGGCCCCCTCCCCGAGCGACCCCAGCTGTCTCTCCCAAGGGGAGGCTTACCGAGCTGTCCAGGAGGCCGTTTCCATCGGTATCATAGAGGCGAAACATAACTGGAGGGAGAAGAGAAGCCGGTCGGAGCCCAGCGCCGGGGCAGCCGGGGGTGCAGGACAGGGGCAGCATCGCGCCAGGTCACCCGGGTGAGACGTGACCCGAGCCCGAACCGGGCTGCGGGGTATCAGAGCGAAGCCGCGGCCCCCCCTGCTGCCCCTCTGCCAGACAACGGGTGCTGGCAGGCGGGAGCTGGGGAGTGAGGCCGAGCGGTTTTCCCACGCGGTTTTAACGTTTCAGCGTTAAAAAGCGAGCAGGAGCATCCAGCCCCACACAGCTCTCCTCGGGCGAACCCCCAGGCTGTGCCTCCAGCCACCCGCCCCCCCTCCACGCGGCGTGACCAGTGGCCCGTGGCCCCAGGGTCCCACTCACACTCCAGCTTGTCCTCCGCCCGTCCCCTCTCCAGCAGGGACAGGTAGCAGACGATGTCCTTCAGGTGGACCACCTGGGCCAGGGGGGCGGGGGGGGGGCGGGGGGGCGGCTTTCAGGGAGCTGGGGCTCTTCCGCAGGCTGAAGGGTAACTTCTTCTCCACAGTCCTCGTGCCTGCGGGCAGGGAAGGAGGGGGGGATGAAGGTTGCACACAGGGCTGGTCATTGGGGCCAGGAGCCGTCCCCAGCCAGGACGCGGGGCTGGCAGCACGTGAACTCTGGGGCAGGGACTCGTTCGGCGTGGTGCTGGGTGCCATGGCCAGGGCTGCGCACTGCCGGTTGGTCCCCGGGGCGCAGACCCCCACACCTCTGGCACCGCGGGTGCAGGCAGGATGAGCGATGGGAGCCCACGGGGACGTGCCCCGCCGGGGACAAGCACACGGCCAGAAGGAGCAAGAAGCTCGGCTGGGGGTGCCGGGACAGCCCACACCGGCGGCGGCGGCAGCCTTGGGCAGATGGCTGCTCCTGGCGGAGGGGCCCTTCCCAGCGCTCCGCTCTTTGGGGGCTGGCAGGAGCTCGGCCGGAGGCAGCCATGCGTCACCGCTCCGATCCCCCCTCGCTACGAGCTGCTGCCAGGTAATTAAGACATTGACCGGCGGGGGCTCCACGGGACGGGATTGACGGCGTAAGTTGGCAAAGCGAAGGTGTCAAGACACCGGGAACCCGCCGAGTTTGGAAGGTCACCGCCACCACCCCGGGGACCCAACCGGCTGCGCTGCTGGCGCAAGGCATGGCTCTGCGGCTTGGGAAACCGGGGTGCGGGGGGTTCGTCACCGCGAAGCCCCAGCTAAGCTCACCGGGTGACTGAGGGCTGAGCAGTGACCCAGAGGAGATCTTCGAGGAGCCCGAGGAGTTGTGAGCAGAAGGGGTGCCAGTGGTGGACTTCTGCGAGGACGACCTGGACCAGCTCGGGGAGGCGTTGGGGATGGATGCCGGGGTGAGGGACACCGGCTGTGGCTCAGCCACGTTGCTGGGGCAGCTCTTGGGCTCAGGAGCGTGTCGTCCCAGGGCACTTAGAAGCGTTTTCCCATTGATCCCTGCAAAGCAGACACACGCCCGTGGGCAGCGTAACACCAGGGTGCCTGTGCCCAGCGAGCCCCTTCCTCCAGGGACCCCACTTGGGTGCCGGTCGCTCGCCCCGGGACCTCTTTGCTAGCCCCTAAGCAGGCTGGCAGCCCAGCCCCGGGGCTCTCCGAGGGGCACCGCAGGCGGCCCCTCGCCCACCCTCCCGTCCCTGGGTGCCGGCCGCCACAGTGCTGGGGACCAGGCGGGGAGGACGTGGTGCCCTGCCGCCGTACCCCAACGTGGCAGCCGAGCACCCAGGGAGGGCTCTCCCTTTTCTTTTGCAGTTTATAATCCTTTCGGCAGATGTCTCCACATGCTGCAAATCCACCTGGGCAGGGGCCGGGGGAAGGCAGAAGCCGGGTGCCCGGCACACATCCCCCGCTCCGGGTGCAGCCACGCACTCGGTGGCTGCCCACACCGGTACCTGTGACGGGGGCGCAGGCCACCTCGGTCTGGATGGAGATGCCGGCATCGAGTGACTTGGGCTCTGAACGCGCGGAGGAAAGGGAGGAATCAGTGCAACGATGCCTCCTGGGTCCCCCACCCCGGGGAAAGGCCTCTCCTCCCCGGAGGGGCGCAGGGTCCCTGGGACCCCGTCCGCCAGACGGGATGGAGCCGGGCTGCGTGGCTGGCCCCGATGCCACCCGCTGCGGGGGCCACCCCGCAACCTTCGTCCCCGTGGGGTGGCGTTGGAGCGAGCCCACCGCGCCGCCGTGCCACGGCGTGCCGGCTGGGTGGCGGGGGCAAGGCCGGCTCACCGCGGGTGTTGAGCTGCGAGACGCTGGGGCTCTGGCGCTGGGGCTCTGGGGACGCTTGGCAGATCTTACGCTTGAAGGAGGTGAAGAGGTGCTGGCACAGTTCCTCGGGCACGTCCGCCTCCAGGTAGGTCTTCATGAAGAGGCGAAAGCCCTCGTAGTCGATGGGCTGGGGAGGGGGCAGAGGAGGCTGCTGGGGGTGCAGAGCTGCCGGCGGTGGGGGAGGCCATGCCCTGGGCTCCCCTCACTGGGCACGTCAGCTGCAGAGCCCTCCCCAAAACCACCGGCTTCCCAGACCCCAGCGGCGGGGCCCAAAGAGACCCAAGGCAGCAGCACCAGAAATCCCCAGCACCGGCCGGCTGCCAGGGACCGGCGCGGCTGAGCCAGGCCAGCGGCGTTGGGAGCAGGGACGGGAGCCGGGGGAGCGGCAGGGCAGGGCAGAGCCGCGGTGGGACAGCGCTGGTCGGTGGCGGGGCAACAGCCGGCTTGCGTGCCCAGAGGTCTGCAGACCCCCACGCGGGGGGGCAGCTTGTTGGAGGGGCGGGAGGCTCTGACAGAGCCGGGCGCTCCGCTCTTGGCAAACGATCGAGGAACTGCACGCAGACCTTCTGGCACGACCAAAGGAGGCTGGGGGTGTGGGAGGCAGAGGGGTGTAACGAGCCGTGCTCTGAAAGCCTCCTGCCCCCCCTCCCCGGGGCAGGGCACGGAGCAGCGGGACCCTCCAGCCCACCCCCAGCCCCCGGGGACTATCGTGCTCCGAGGTCTCCTCGCCTCCTCCTTCCCCGCTGGGCATCCCCATTGCATCCAGACGTTGCCTTCCCGATGGCTTTTGTGGCCCCAGCCGGAGCGAGGGTCCCGTGGTGCCCTTGAATAGCGGGGTAGTTTCGCTGCCCCTCCTCGCCGCATTCAGCCCACTGATTTTTCTCGTTTTGCCTCGTTTCTAGTGATTACAGCCCCCGTGAAAGGCTCTGTCCTGCTGGCACACTAATCGGTCTCTCTGAAAGCACCACTTGGGAAAAAATAGCCCCAGCCTTCCCCAGGCGAGAGCGAGAGGCACAGGGCCTTCCCCCGTCCCCGCGCCAGCAGTGGCAAAACCATTTGAGGGAAAAAAATCCCTCCTGGCTTCTGCCCGGCAACGAAATACCCCAAAACGCTCTCGGCAAGGCGGCCTGCAGCCAGCACGGGACAGCAGCGTGGCTGCGGCGGAGGGGGGGGGACGGCGGCGTGGCAGGCCCGGTCCCCAGGATGGCTGTGGGGGGACATGGCGGGGACCTCGGAGAGATGCTCCCCACCCGTGGGGGCATTTTCCCCAGTCCCGGGAGCGCGGGCAGGCAGACGGACCCGGCTGCTTTTAGCCGCAGGAACTGGGCTGGGGGGCCGGGAGCTGCCCGCAGCGTGGGGGGAGGCTGGAGGGGACAGGGCCGTACCTGTTCGGGGTTGTACCTCGAGAGGACACCGTCCCCGTGGAACTCCTCCAGGACATCCTTCAGCTTCTTGGTGGAATCTGGGGAGACAAAGGCATCGCGCTGAGCACGGCACCCCCCCTTCGTCGTTAGGCCACCATGCAGGATGGCGGAGATGAGTTTATTTGCTGGATATACCGTCTGTGGTCCCCTCCATGCCTGGGAAGGGACCACCCGTGCCCTGCTTTTCCCTCCCGCTTTGGAGCGCGGGGTGTATATGTAAAGTTTGCCAGCAGGGATGGGTCCTCTTCCTCCTACCTATACGAAAATAAAGGCAGACCCAGAGCGAAGCCACAGCGCTGGGCAAGGAAAGCCCTGACCACAAAGCCTGGCCCTGCCCTGGCCCCTCCGCACGGGCTTTGGGTGGCCGCTGCCAGGCCGAGAGCCAGTGCCTGCTGGCACCCCCGCGGCAGCCCCAGCCGTCCCCAGAGCCTGCCCTGGGCATCGCCGGGGGGTGTCGGGGGGAGGATGAGAAGGGAATGGCTCCGCGCAAACCTCCACACAAACAGCAAATTGCCCGCGAGCTCTCCTGGCTGGGTGCCCTCAGCGCCGGAGTGGCTGGAGGGACAATGGTCCTTCCAAAAATAAGAAATGAGGGAAAATTGGGAAAAAAAGACCAAGGGGAGGTGACGTTAAGCCCTAACCTCCAGACCCAGATCTCCGGGCTTGTCCATTTAAAAGGCCCTTGGCCACGCCAGCCCTGCTAACTGCTGTGAACCCCTCTCTCCACGCGGGGGGCTGTGCTGGGTCCTGCTCCCCCTGGCCCTCCGCGGCGGACGGAGCTTGGCACTGGGCCACGGCTGGCCGGGATGCCGAGGGCGGCTCCGAGGGCTCGCAGAGCACAACCGGGGGCCAGCGTGTGCTCGAGGAGGGGGCTGCCGGCCCCGGGGCTGGGGGGGACCTGGGGGAGGAACCCCCAGCCCCGCTCCCCGGCTCGGCGCCAGACCACCCTCCTGGGGAGGAGGCAGCTGCCTGCGCTGCAGCCTTGCTCACCACGCTTTGATTAATGAAACGAAGACGCTGTGCGTGTTCCGAGCTCAGCGTTACAGATGGTGTTTTATGGTCTGTGATTCAAGAAAGCAGAGCCCGTTCTCCAGAGAGGCAGGACAAGACGCAGACGGCGACGCTGCGCACACCCCTCTTGCCCGCAGCCCTGCCTGCCCCTGCCTGCGATGCCCGGCAGGCAGGCAGGCAGGAGGCAGGGAGCAGTTTGCACTGGGCCGTTTGCCTCGGGGTACCGTGCCCCCTAAGCCTTGACCCGGTTTGCCTCACCCCTGCCACGCGCAGCAGCCCCGAGGACAGCCCCAGGGGGCTCCCGGGGTCCCCTTTGCCTCCCAGTCCCCTCCTGCGCAGCCGCAGGAGCCCGCTCGCCCCAGGGTCGTGCTGCCCCGAGCTTTCACACCCCTTGGCCCGCGGTCCCGGCTGGCCTTCCCCGCCCCGCTCAGCACCCCCCGGGCTGCACTGCCCGCACGCCGGCTCTCCGGCGGGCAGGACCTCAACACACTCGGGTTCCGGACCCCCGGCTCTGCCCAGGCTCCTTCCCCAGCTGCTCACAGCCCCAGCCCCCCCGGCACTGCCGCCAACCCCCCCTCTCTCCTCGGCAGAGGCTGCGGGAGAGGGTTGCTCTGCAAAAGTGCTAAGCCAAATTACCGCAGAGGGTTGGCAACTCGAGCTGAGCCGCGTTTAGGAAAAGCCAGTCTGCTTTCCTCGCTGGCATTTCGCTTCACTAACGAACGTGGGAGCCGGCCGCCTTCGGAGGGACCGAGCCGCGCTCATGTGCGTGTCCCCCAAAGCTGGGGCGGGGGGACGACGACTTGTGCTCGGATAAATCCTCCTGGGCACGCAGGCACGGGGACTCCTCTGCCCTACCCCCACCAGCCCAGTGCTGGGGGTCAGGCGCCTCCCCATCCAAAATCTAAGACGTCATCTAGCTCTCCAGTCCAGCAGAGATCAACAGGACCAGTAAACCCCTGTCCCTGTCCCGGGGAGATGTGTGGGGGGCGCAGGATACTCACAGTCCGTGTACTGCTGGAGCTGGGCAAACTCGGTGGGGCTGAGCGAGATCCACCCGCCATCGCTCATCTTCGGGCGGCGGGCCCCAAAGGGGGGGCCACGAGCCCTTGCACTCGCCGTGCCGGGCTCGGCGCTGCAGCGTCCGGCCGGCCGCTTGGTCACATCGGCACCGTGAGGGGCGCGGGGGGGTCTCGGCCTGCTGGCACCATCCCACTGAGCCCGTGGGCAGCGAACCCCGGAGCTTCGGAGCACCCGGTCAGCACCTTCCTCCCTAGAGCGGGGACACAAAGAGAGGAGGGGGCAGTGGTGCCCTGCCTGCCGCGGGCAGAGGCTGGCTCCTGCCTGCACCGGCTGCCCGGCCACGGCTCCCCCGGGGGGATGGTGGTCAGTGGGGCTGGCACGGGGAGCGGGGGGGGGGGGCGTGAGCTTGGAAGTGGGGTGTGAGGGTGCTTTCCCAGCTGGGCACCCTGCTCCAGGCACCCTGTGGTAGCTGCGCTGGGGGGGCAGCAGAAATGGGAGTGGGCTGAGCACCCCGCCGTGCGACCGTCCCCGGGGGAGCCCTCTGCCACGACCCGGCACGGTGCCGCTGCGGCTCGACGGAGGCAAGGCAAACGCCACGGGCAGGGAGAGGAGCTCGTCACCTTATTTACCCCCAGCATTTTCCAGGGGAACCCAGCGCGAGAGGAGCACAAGGAAGGACGCAATTAATTAGAGAAGACACCGTGCCCGGAGGCAGGGGAGCCGAACAAGTGGAAACTCCCAGCTCACGCCTTTGTCTCCAACGCCGGCGGTGACCTTTAGCTGGCTCTGCCACCGAGAATTATAGTAAATTAAAGCCTACGTTCAGAATTGGGTTTTTCGGGCTGGAAGAACCTGTGCGGCAGAGGAAACGTCGGAAGGTCTCCAACCACGCGGCCCCGTCCGGCCCATCTGTTTGCACGTTTCCAAATGTATTAGCTTCTTCACTGAACCGAAGGGGTCATGGGGGAAAGGGCAGCTTCCCGAGGGGCGGCTGCTCTTCCAGGAGCGGATGGAGCAATTTAATCTCGGTTTTAGGGCCATCTCCTTGCTAAATGTCGGCTCCTGGTTTCCACCAGCCCGAGCTGACGGACTGGAGGAAGCGGAACACGGGCAAGCTGGGAAGGGCCACGCGACTTGGGGCGATGCTCGGGGCCCACCCGCACCCCCCCTCCCAGCTGGCTGGGCTGCCCACGGCGCCTTTTCCAAAAGGGAAAAGGTATTTGGTTATGGAGAGCGAGTCATTTTCGGGAGCCACTGGCTCCCGTGTGCCACACCACCCCCAGCCGGCGCCCCAAGGGACGGTGGCACATGGGGTGCTGCAGGCACTCGACCCCTCACGCTCCGGATTTGCCCCCACAGCTGACTCTGGGACAGCCCTTCTCCTTCACCCCAGCCGCCCGGGACGGCCCCAGCGTCGGCGAGGGGACGCGCCGACCTTCGCGGGGCTTTTTGGGATGCGATCGGGGAGCTCAGTCCCCAGCACAAGCCATTTCCTCTCCTAACATTATTTCAGCTCTAACTCCAGCCGCTGCAAATACTCCGGGGCGAGACACGGCCCGAGGGGGTGGAGGAGGAGTGGGGGGAGCGCTGCAATCCCCTCCTCGGCGCTGCGGGGAGGACGGTGACCCCTGAGCGAGCAGCGCAGGGCTGAGCACCCACCTGGATGGCTGCCGAGGGGTCTTCCAGCTGCGGGGAGCGACTGCCCGTCTGGAGAGAAGCCCACCAAACCCCGGGCACACGTTTGCTGGGGTTAAAGGAGGCGGCCGTGCTTAGTCCCGCTCAGCCCTTTCCCCCCGAGAGCAGCCAGGAGCTGCGGCACGGAGCACGGCCTGCTCCAGCCCTGCGCCACGCACGCACGGCCGGGAGGGGATTTGCCTCGTGGCAAATTTTGCCGGGTCCGAAGCCATGCCCCGCCGGGAACGGGGATGCTCTCCGAGAGCCGGGCAGATCCTGCTGCCCAGAAAAGCCCCTGCCCCTCTGCCCTGCGGCTCTCCCTTCCCTCAGCTAGCAGGGCCAGCGTCCGGGGAGGGGGCACTTGTCCTCAGCAATCCTGTCCCCTGGCCGCAGCGCAACGCGGCTCCTAGGCTGCCAGGGGCTGAGCTGGCAGGGGTTCGGGGGGACACCCCTCAACCCCCCCGAGATGCTTCTGCTGCTCCTGCCCGGGGCAGCGGGGGGGACGGCTGCTCCAGGGCAGGGGGTGACGCCGCACTGCTCTGCCCTGGGGACACCTGCACAACCCCGAGGGAAACGTCACCTTCCCGCCCTCGCCGGCGCCCTGCCGGCCCCGTGGCAACTCGCCTCCAGCCTGCGGCCGTCCCTGCTCATCCCGACGGCTCTTTGGCCACATGCCGCCGGACACGACAGTTTTAGGGCTAGAAAAAACTACCCGTCTTCCCACACCGGCTTCGGTTTTCTGGGGATCTTCACCTCGGGGAAAGGACAAGTGGAAATACAGTGTTTGCACCTCTCCGGGATGACGAGGCTGTCCCGAGGGATCTCCGAGGCTGGTCCAGAAGAACTCCGTCTCTAAGAAACCCGCCAGGAGCGCACACAGCCTTTCCGTTTCCTGGCAAACGAGCTGTTTTGTTTGACCAGAACCTATTTTTTATCCTAAATTTATACAAGGAGAGGCTGCAAGCACAGAGCTAGCTCAGCCTGCAGAAGAAAAGGCGAAGCGGGGGGAACCTGGCTGGCTCCAGCTGCCCGGAGAAGTTTGGGTATACCAAGGCCTCCCACGATGGACGGCAGGAAAAATATCCCTCGCTTCTTTTAACGGCAGGTTACAGGGCGGCGCGAAGCAACAGAAGGAAAGCAAAGCGGAGCTAATCGGGCCATCCCAAGGGGCTTTCCCCCAGCAATTGCTGGAATAACAAATGCCACTTCTGGCACGTCAGCCTCGGATTTCAGGAAGGGCAAGAAAAAGCCTCCTTAGGAATCCAGCTGCTGCTCGTTTGGCCGCCCTCTGAATTGTCAGCGGCAAATTATGTTCTATTAAATCAAATTTGCCTCTCTCTAAAAATAGCTCCCCTACTAGCGTTACAAATAACACCGGATTACCCTGCCTGAAAGCGCTTACCAGGACGCGGCCACTCTCCCCCTCCTCGCTCCGCGCCCGCCAGCCGCGCGCGTGGGCTTTGCCGTTCTGCCGGCACCGGCGGCGCGGCGTGACTCAGGGCGGCTGAAGCGGCTGGGGGAGGATGGAGAGGAGGGAGCCAGGAGGGCTCCGCATGCCTCCCGAGCCTTCCCCGGGGAACTGGCTGGTGCCGGAGCCCTTGGGAAGCCCCCGGCCCGGAGCGTCCTGCCAGCCCCGAGGCCGGGCGAGGGACACGAGGGCTGGGTGAGGGGCGATGAAGGAGGCGCCGTGGGGAGCGAGTGTCGCTGGGCGCGGGCAGAGGTGCAGCTCGCTGGGAGCCGGGGCCCGGCCATGTAGGGCCTGAAACGCTCACGTCAACGAGGGAGATGCCAGGCTAAAGCTGGCCATGGGCCAGTCCCTGCCGGCGAGCGGAGCCCGGGCAGGCGGCGGCAGGGCAGCGGCCATGTCCCGATAGCCACGAGAAAGGGCCGACCACGGGCACCCCCGGCGTTTGGGGCCGGGGGGCTCCTGGGAGCGGCGATGGGAGGGCAGAGGAGCTGTTTTTCCAGCCAGCCCGCCCTGCCCATGAGCCTCCCCACCGGCCCCACGGCTGCTCCCCCGCACACAGACGGTGCCACGGGGCTCGCTGCAGGTTTGGGAGGGCTTGTTCCACCGACACCCGCCTGTCACGGGTGCTCTGGGACCGGACCTAGCAACGGAGACTTAATTCCGCCCGAGCTGGGGCAGAACGGCCGCAGGCGGTGGGACGGCAGCCTCCCGGTGCTGGCAGAAGAGCGGCCGCTCTGGCAGAGCCTCCAGCCTTCGACCGGCTCCGCCGGGGCGTGCAGATGGGGCTGCAAGCGCGTGCCCTGCCCGTGGGAGATTTCTGCTTCAGATGCCCTTTGGGAAGGAAAAACGTCGGCTCCTGGAGCTTCAGGAGACCGCGCAAGGAGAGAAAGGCTCCTGCCGTGCACGCGCACACTTGCGCACGCGGAGCCTGTAGCTCCCCGACAGCAGCGGGGTACGGCACAGCCTGAAGCCCGGCTCTTGCCCGCATCCCGGGCTGGGCCCGCTGAAAGCCACGCTTGCTGGCAACATCTTCTCCCGGGGCAGAAGCGCGGTGGGGCCCTGCAGGAATGGCATTTTCCAGCCCACCCACCCCATCTTTTGGCAAGATCAGCCGATTTTTGCGTGGGGCTGGGGAGAAGCCCCTGAGGCGGTGGGTGGAGTGCAAATCCCTCCTGTCCCACTGCAGCACACAAACCCAACTGAGTCACGCACAAACTATTTTCTGCGGTGACAGGAGAACGCACTTTTTCTGCATTTCGCCAGCCCGAGAGGACACTTGGGATCTTCCTTTTCCCTGCCTGCAGCTCACCCACGCTGGGTTTCAGCACACGCCACCCCAGCCCTTCGCCCACCCACCCGTGCAAAGCCAGGCACGCTGTCTGGCCCCGCGCTGCTGTCTGGGCACCTTGCACCAACTCTGCTTTGGGTGCTGAGCACCCTCACAGCACTGGAGCAACGAAAAGTGCTGGCAGAGGTTCCCGCGAGCCCCACGCCTGCCGGCCAGGAACACCTCTCGCGGGAGGAGTAGGTGCAAGCCCTGGTCCCACAGCTCCTTCCCACCGGTAGCAGCTGCTTTTTGGCGGGCTGTGCCACCTGCCCGCTCCCCTGCCTTCGGCAGCGCTCCAGCGAACGCAGGCAGAGGCGGTCGTGGGTGCACAACCCCAAACCCTGTGTGCACGCATCTGCTGGGAGCACCTCGCTGGGCCTCCGCACCCACTGTGCGCTGCAGAGCATCCTTCCCTGGCAGCTTTTAAGCGAGCGGAGCAGCGTTGCACTAAGAGATGCTCTCCTCTCCCTGACCACCACGTCTGGAGGACGAGCAAAGCCGGGGAGAAGAGACACCTTCCACCACCGTGACCAGCTCTCGCATCGTGGGTGCTATTTCCCGTACGGTCGGGCGGCCACACGGGAAGAGGAGGGTGGCCGTGGCCGTGGCCGGCCCTCAGGCCCTGGGATCAGGCTGCAGACACGCTGACCCCCAGCGCCGACTGGAGCTGGGAGAGCTCGGCCCAGCCCAGCCGCACGGGCACAGCGGGGACCCAGCACCTGGAGCTCCCCCCTCATCAGCCCGGCTCACACCCCAGGGACACCAACAACTTCCCGACTTACTACTGCTGCCTTTTTAGAGGATAATTTTGTTGGCTGAGTCGGGAGCTGATGGGATCCGAGCTGGGATGCCTTTTGGGTCAGACCCGTCCCCTCGCCACCTGCCCTGCGGGTCCCAGCCAGACCAGAGCTTGTCTCGCAGAAAACCCCCAGACGGGGAGGCAGCGGCTGGCCCCACAGCCTGGGGGCTGGGACCCTCCCTGGGACCCTGCCCGGGCTCCCGGCTCCATCACCTCGCTCCTACAAAGCCCGGGCTGGCAGCACGGGGAGCCCTGTGGCAGCGAGTGCCGTGGGTTAACCCCACCTTGTGTGGGACAGCGCTGCTTCCTGTAGCTTTGAATTACGCCCTTCTCCCCTTTCATCCCCTGAAACAACCTGAAGAACAAGTTGCAGACAGCCTCTCTCCGCAGGCCGAGCGCCCTGAACGCCTGCCCTCCAAAGCCAACAGCCCCAGCAATTTTTACTTAACGAGAAAGACACTAACGAGCTTTTCCAGCCTGGCAACGCGGGGGAACAGCTGACTCGGGCTGCTTCTCTGTCCATCGCAAGGGCGTGTGGTTTTAGAGCAAAGCTGAGAACAAACACACGTCGGGACACCAGTGAAGATGGCATAGCCTCCCCAGGCCGCCTTCAAGGCTCGCAGGCAGCCATCTTCCCCACCCCGGGGGACCAGGGGATGCTGCCCTGTCCTTCCCCACCCCCAGGGCACCTTCTCGCAGGGGCCGAGCCCCCCCCCCCCCGACCGGGGGACCCCGGCTCCCACGCCCCAGCGCTGCCCCGCTCCTTCGACGGCTTCAAACCCGGCCCGAAAGCCCCGGCACCGGCCCGGGGGGGGGGGAGTAGGGATGGGGGGGGCCGTCGCGGGCTCCGAGGGCTCCGTGCAGGACACGGGACGGGGGGGGGGCGAGCTCCGCCGAGTGGGTCCCGGCCGGGGCGGGAGGTCCCGGCTGGGCGAGTGGCGGTCCCGCGTGGGTCGAGGGATTTTTCCCCACGGCTGGCAAGGGGCGAGCCCACGGCGGGTCCCCGGACCCCCCCGCCCCCCCCCGCTCTCCCCCTTCCCCCTCCGCAGCCCCGCGTCCCCCCCCGCTCTCCCCTTACTTGGCGGCGGCAGCGCGGTGCCATCGGCGGCGGCCAGCGGAGCGGCGGCGGGGCCGGCCCGGGGAGGGGCTCCGGGGCTGCCGGTTCCCGGCCTGGCCGGGCAGCCCCGCTGCTCCCCGCTCCCTCGGCGAGGCGGAGCCGGGCGGGGAGGGGGTGCGGGGGGATGCGAGCGGGCCCAGCCCGCTCCGCCCGCCTCCGCCGGCACCGGCGGGCGGCCGGGGGAGAGGAGGAGGAGGAGGAAGAGGAGGAGGAGTTGGAGGGAAGAGCCCGGCGGCCCCGACCGCGCCCCCGCCCCTCCCCGGGCCCGGGGCAGCGCCGGGAAGCGCCGTGGCGGGGAGCAGCCGACCTGCGGGGAGCACCGGAGCCGCGTTTCCACGATAAAACTCATTTATTATGAATTCCACCACCACCACCACCCCCGTTGCGGCAGGACTTTCTTCATCTCCCACCGGCCCCGCAGCCCCGCCGCTCCCCGTCCCCATCCTCATCCCCGTCCCCATCTCCATCTCCATCCCCATCCCCATCCTCATCTCCATCCCCATCCCCATCCTCATCCCCATCCTCATCCTCATCCTCATCCTCATCCCCATCCCCATCCCATCCCCATCCCCATCCTGTCCCCATCCTCATCCTCATCCCCATCCCCATCCTCATCCTCATCCTCATCCTCATCCTCATCCCCATCCCCATCCCCATCCCCATCCCATCCCCATCCCCATCCCCATCCTCATCTCCATCCCCATCCCCATCCTCATCTCCATCCCCATCCCCATCCTCATCCCCATCCTCATCCTCATCCCCATCCCCATCCTGTCCCCATCCTCATCCTCATCCCCATCCTCATCCCCATTCTCATCCCCATCCTCATCCCCATTCCCATCCCATCCCCATCCCCATCCCCATCCCCATCCCAATCCCATCCCCATCCCCACCCCCATCCCATCCCCGTCCCCATCCCCATCCCCATCCTGTCCCCATCCTCATTCTCATTCCCATCCTCATCCCCATCCCCATCCCATCCCCACCCCCATCCCCCTCCCTTCCCTGGGGTTTCCCCCCCCGCCCCCCCGCCCCTCGGTCTCTCCTGCTTTTGAACGGTTTCACCCCTGGCAAAGGTTGCTCTTTTCTAAGGAACGGAACAACCACTGAAAACAAACAAACAAAAAATGCCAAAACAGATAAAAAGCATTTTTATTTTCTTTCCATGACGCGTACGCCTGCCTGCTCAGGGGTGACACTATTTCAGGCATGTCTATTATTTATGTTTTGCTATATTTATACTAATTAGAGACGCCATCCATGTACGTAGTTCTCCAACTTCAAAAAAAAGCAGGAGAAGGAGACTGACGGCTGAGACCGAACTTTCTCAAGAGAAGCAGGCAGAGAGGAGCAGAATACACAGCTATAGCTGCGCTCCCTGTGCCGGTCCCGTACGACGTTCCTGCTCTACGCCCGGGATCTCTCCAATCCTGGCCTCGCTTTCCCTCCCTCCCTCCTGGCGGGGACCCCAGAGAGATGGGTCGGGGCTCCTGGCCGGGATGCTGAGGATGATGGAGTCCCCAGAGTCACGCCAGTTTTAGGGGAGATGGTGGCACTCGTGTCGTCTGTGCCAGGGCGAGAGGAGCATCCCTTCATAGCGCCTGCCTGGTGATGGGCTGTGGCGAAGCACGGAGGAGTCGCACCTTGCGGAGCGTCAGAAAGAGGGCCCCGAGCTGCCCCGCTCCCGTCCTCGCTGACCGACTCCCTCGGGAGCTGTAACCTGTGTCAGCACCTAGCCAAAGCGGGTGACCTCTCCTTTCCCCTGAGATGAGTGTCCCAGCCCTGGCCTCATCCTGTCCGGCAGCTCCAGGTCACTTCTCCTCCATTCCAGGGAGGCAACGGTTTGCCAAACATCCGGGTGAGAGGAGGAGGAGGAGAACGGGGAAGGCTCCTGGCTGGACACCGGCTATTGCCTTCGACCGGGGTACCAAGGGCACACGGGCTCCGGGCTGGGCAGGCAGAGACCCGAGCAGAGCCGGTGAAATTCCTCCCGCAGAGGCTCAGCTGGCAGACACAGAGCCCTTTTCCAGAAAGAAACCTTGCACCAGGGGAAACCTGGCCCGGCTCAGGGCTAACCCTGGCCCTTGCAGGAGCGACGCGCTCGGGATGTGCTATTACCTCCAGCAACGCTCTCTGGCCGGCAGCAGCCCCCCGGGGCTTTCCACGTGGCTGGGAGCTCCCACGGCTTTTGCCAGTTGCTGGAAATGGCCCTGCACGAGTGGCGCAGGAATATTTTTTTTCAGGCAGGGCGTCCAGCTTGACCGCGAGAAGCTGACAGCCCGGCCGGGATGCTGCACTCGCCTGCTCTGCGCTGGGTTTGCTAATGCTCTGCCCAGGCTATTGGCGAAACGCTCTCGGCACACCCAGATGCAAGAGTTTCATTCTTTCCCCGCATCCAAGTAGGTATTCCTTCCAGGGATTAAATTAGCAAATTAAAATGGTAGAAAGACAAAATTATTATGATTAGGCACAAGCCCTGGTGACGACGTGTCTCTCTTGCAGATCTGCATGCTGTGTCCCAGCACAATCCCACCTCCCTCGAAGGGCTGCGGGCAGCGGACTCACCCCCCGGAGTGATTCCCTTAGCGGGAAAGACACCGGGGTCGGGGTTTGGGCAGATGAGATCTACCTGCGGGGGCCTTAACACTGATCCCCAGGCCCGGAAGCCCTGACCGTGCAGGAGAAGGAGGGTCCCTTTGCTGCGGCATCAGCAGCTGCGGTCCAGGGGTGCCGGCGGCAGCCGTGATGCCTCTGAACGCCGACTCCACGCACGCTGGAGGTGAAAAACGCGGGTCTGGAGAAGCGGGAAGAAAAATGTGCTGGCACGGGGATGCTGCCCTGTTTCATAATCTCTCCCCCTGAGGATTCGTAACTTCTCCCCTGGTCCCCATCGCTTTACCGACACTCTCCCTGCTGTGCCGACAGCTCCTTGCCGGGGGTCACCGATGACCAGCCACCCGGCAGAGACCGTGAGGCCGCGGCTGCCCGTGCCTGCTCGGCAAAGTGCTCCTGCCAAGCCTGCGCCTCGAGGCCGGGGCTGGCTAAGCCTCGCTCTCCAGATTAATACAAACGATGTGCTGAAAGCTGGATTGATTAGAGCTGCAGCACCGTTATCTAGCCCCGTCCAAAAAAGCCATCACATTTCGCCTGGCAAAAATTGTCCTTCTTAAACCTGAGTCACTTACGATTCCTTGTTCCGACGCTCGGTAATTTCTCCCTTTGCACCGGTTCCCCCGGCAGGGCCCAGACCCCAGCAGGGAGCAGCAGGCAAAAGGACGGGCAAAGCCGTAGGCAGAGAGCGCAGGTCCCTGCGGCTCCGGGGGCTGAAATCCCTCCCCTGCCCGCTCTGCCCAGCACCCACGGGCTCACCCGAGGAGACGATTGCTTGGCAAAGCCATCGCCCTCCAGGGCGGGCACCGATGGGCAGCCCCCGCTGCTGCCGGAGGCACAGAAGCAGGGCAAGCCTTGTTTTGGGGCCCCTTTTCTCAGTGCAACAAGCAAAGCAGAAGTTAAAAGTGTCTTTAATCTGGGCAGATTTTGGGGGGGGGGGTGTTTATCAGCTCTCTTCTTGATTTAACTCCCATCAATTTGCTGTTGAAATGTTGACCGGAGGCAATGCCGAGGTTTGCTGCTGAGTTGTGCTACCTCCCCTGCCTGGGCTCTGTTACGCCGGGGAGAAGGAATCCCCAGCAATTCCAATTTGATTATTTTCCTGAATATCTAATTACAAATGGGAACCACAGAGCCCGTTAGGGCTCTGAGTAATGAGCACCGCAGTCAAGATACAACTAAAACGAGCCCAGCCTCCCCCGGCCCCAGCTCTCGCTCCCAAGATTCGGAAAGCCATCCCTCCCCCCCCCCACCCCCTCGGTTATTTCTCAGTGACCAGAGGAAAGACAACAAATTTCAAAGGGGGGAAACTAAAACCAACCAAAAAACACTTGAGAAACTTCCAGGCTGATTTTTTTTTTTTTTTTTCTCACAGCTTTTGTTCTGCTCGGCGGCGGTGCCCCCAGGACGGGCAGGGAGAAGGACGAACTCTCCCGCTCCTGCCCGCGGGCAGTCACCAGCGTTATATTAAGTCGCGGTGAGCCTGGAGAGTAGCAGATTAGGCTGGAAATTAGAAAACGCGGTGGGGATGGGACATCCCCCGAGAGGGACTCGGCTGCAGAGCTGGGAGACGTCAGCGCGGCTGAACCGGCCCCTTCCCAGCCGCCGGCGGTGGTGGTGTGGGTGCCCCCGGGTGTGGGTGCCCCAGGGTGTGGGTGCCCCAGGGTGTCGTGCTGGGGCTCCTGTGCCTGGCGAGCCAAGCCGGCGGCAGGGCAGGATGGCCAGCAGCCCGGCCGCGTTCGTTGTTGCGGGTTTTCCCAAAGAGCTCGCTGTCACCCCGGCGGGCTTTTCCCAGCCTCTTGCCTGGGGGTGCTGAGCGTGGCGGGGGGGGGGGGAAACGACAGCATCTCCGCTGCTGGCTGCCCGCTGACTCCATCCCTGCCTGGAGACCAAACTGCCGTCCCCAGGAGCATGAGTTTTAGACGTTCTGGAGGGTGAAATATTTCTGCTTTTGGAAGCTGTGGGGCTGGCGTATCACTCGGGGGAGTGCTGGCAGGCAGCAAGCGAGAGCTGCAGCGATGCAGTCAGAGGGAATATGTGCGGCAGCGCCAGCAGCAGCTCTCCAAGGCTGCACAGCTCTCGCCCGAGCGCGGCTCCTGCGTGGAGCCAGCCTGCTGTCGGGGAAAAACGGTGCGAGTGAGTCAGGGATTTGGGCGAAGCGGCGTTTT
The DNA here is from genome assembly GCF_028858705.1 of Grus americana. Lineage (NCBI taxonomy): Eukaryota > Metazoa > Chordata > Aves > Gruiformes > Gruidae > Grus > Grus americana. The sequence goes on from NC_072860.1 coordinate 494,187, forward strand.
TCCCGAGGCTGGAGGAGGATCTCACATTGAGACGGGGACCGGTGGCACGGAGCCTGCGAGACACCGGCTACCTCTGAGCCCGGGCATCAGCATGGGCTGGGGAAACCCAGCGGGAAGGGAGCTGGGCAACCAAGAGCAGTGCTACGGGCTGAGTTGGAGCACCCATGGGTGCTCTGCTAAACATCAGTCCTGCCCTGTGTCCCCTTGAGTGACGTTGATGACCACAGTGATGATGCAACGGCTCGGAAAGGGGGGGGCGTCACGGCATCACGGCATCAGAAGCCGTCAGCAGAGAGCACCGGGGATGGCCGCACACCCGAAACGCAGGGCGCGACGTTGCACCTTCCCATCCGCGTCCCCATTGCGTCGCTCCCCAAAATTACACACCAGTGGTGTAAACGCAGAGCAAAGACGCGAGGGATGCTGCGGCCCAGCCGTGCAGGAGGTGCTCTGCCTGCGTCTGCCGACGTCGGTGTGATATCGTGTTATTAAAACATGTAGAAAAGCGTGCCGCAGAGTGCCATACCTGCGCTCCCAGCGGCTGTTCTAACTCAAGGAAACAGCAGAGAGCAAAAATCACACACTCAGTCAAATACATGGAGACACCCCTCTGCACTGAGATGTCAGCGTATCACCTGCAACCTCAAGCGGCCGGCACCGTGGTGACGGTTCGCTGCCCATGCGCGGGTGCAGCGGGAGAAGGGAGGTGGGAGGAGGAGGGCGGCCGAGGAGCACGAAGCGAATCCGGGGTGCAGGAGCGCGCACCAAGGCCGAGCCCCGGCTCGGTGCCCTTGGGACAGGCGTGGGGACAGCGGGCTCCTGCCTCCCCTCGGCTCTCTGCCTCGGAGCTCAAAGAGCTGTCAGGTGTTGTTAGCGGTGTGACATCTCTTAATAAGGCCCATCTGGTTGGAAGGCAGCGGATCCGGCAGGATTTCTGCAGACCTGATGGCGAATGCTTTTGCCAAGGTTTTACAATCAGCATTAATAAACATGCCGGGGCGGCATTTGGCACCGCAAGCTGAAACTTCCCGGGCTGAGACTGAGAAAAAACCAGAATTACAGCAAAAAAATCCTCGCTGCACAGCAGAGCTCCTGGGCAACTCATTCCACCTTCCGGGACGTGCGGATCCCGCACAGCCTGCGAACACTCACCGGGCTGTGGGTCGCTTCTGGCGGGGTGACTGGTTCCCGCGGATGCCCCGTCTCGCTGGGAGCGCGCGCACGGATCCCGCATCCTTAACCACACGGCTGGCTGGGCTGCCCAGGTTTGCCACCGGCCTTTCATCCACGAAGAGCCACCAGACCTTTATCTGAATCTCCATCCTTCTCGTCCCGTGCCGCTGCGGGACACGGGTGGCTGCGTGGGACCGTCACCGCGGCGTGGAAACCCCTCCGGGAGATTGCGGGGAGGCTGCGGGGATCAAACCCGCCGTGGCAAACCCGCGTCTCGCCTAAGGGCGGCACGTGTCGCTCGGGCAGCGGGCGCCTTTAAAGCGCCGTATGGAAAGCGTCGGGGAGGGAACAGCTGGACCCGTAGGTGTGTATTAGCGGCAGAACAAGCCCACGTGATTCAGGGAAATGCCGCATTCGGGGACGATGAAAGGGTAGAGCTGAACTGAGTGGCTGTCGGTGAATCCCAGGGCTTTAGGGAACGCGCTAGCGGGTGTTTAAACTGCTCTGGAAAGCTTGGCTCCCTTCTGGCAGGCGTTTGGGCATTGCAGGAACGGGCTCTGCCACCCATCCCCGGCTTCTCCCACCAGAGCCAGGGAAACGGCACGGGGCGGAGGGGGGAACCCAAGGCGGTGGTGCCCGTGGGGGACCCCCGCTCGCTGCCGCCCCCCGAGGCCGGGGAAGGGGCTGGCGGATGGCGCAGCATGGGAGCACGCGGCCCCAGCGTGGTGTGAGCTGAGCCTTGCCGGGACAGCCCTGTCCTGGGGGCTGCGGAGCTGGCTGGGGGAGCACGGAGGAGCTGGCGGATCTTCATTTGTGCTCATTAACGTGGGCTGCCGTCTTTTCCGCTCCTGGCTGTAGCAGACCTCCAGCCCCAGCACGCTGCGGCGGCGCTTACGGCATGAGGAAGGCGAGGAGCGGTGAGGCTGGGGTGATGCGAGACACCGGCACCCCCAAGGCACCCCGGCACCCCCAAGGCACCCCTCCGCTCCCACCCACACCCAGCCGGGGGCTTTGGCCTCTCTTAAGTGAGCGGGATTAAATTAGCCTCGTTAGAAATGCCACGGCGCTGAGCAGAGCCAGGCTGCAGGGACACCGAGTCTCCCCGTAGCAGCCTTCGCGGGGCCGCCGGCGGGGACAAGGGGGTCCCCGAATCAAACCGCCTCGACGGCGCTGATCCCATGCGCCCCTGCCGATGCCCTTCACGTTATTCCCACAACCGTGCCCCCGCTGCGCCCGCTCTTCCCCAGGGTGCTGGTGCTGGGCCGTAGGTCTGTCCCCGAATCCCGCCCCGCTGTCCCCGAGGGCTGGCTGGAGCGCTCCTCGCCGTGAGCGATAAGAACGATCGCTTTAAGTATAAACTTCCTTAAATCCCTTGAACTCCTGAATTAAAATAAGGATGTGGGGTTGAACTCGGAAGGTTTTGAAGCAGCTATTTTTGTTATACATCATCATGTGTGTCACGAGGCTAAAATATTTGGAAGGGCTGTGTAAATAGCCGTTTGATCACCTTTTCTCAGCTGGCTTCCCTCTGTCGCACAGCTGCCGCGGAGCAGGGAAGTGTGCGTGGCCCTCCGGTTTACTTCCAGTTACTTTCCGCGTTTCCAAGAGAGCTGCTGTCACAGGCCTCGTTTCATCCGAAATACGTGAGGAGGAGAGGAGAGGAGAGGAGAGGAGAGGAGAGGAGAGGAGAGGAGAGGAGAGGAGAGGAGAGGAGTGGAGAGGTGAGGAGAGGAGAGCAGAGGAGAGGAGAGGAGAGGAGAGGAGAGGAGAGGAGACCAGGGCGCGTGAGGATGCTGCTCCCCTGAGCATCACGCGGAGCTGTCGGGATAAAACTGTTGGCACGGAAATGCTGTCACGTTACTGGGAATTACACCGCGCTCCGGGCGATCGCTGCGTCAACCCCAGGACTCCCGGCGTGTGAAATGGGAATTTTTTCTGACATTTTCAGTGGAGAAAGGGCAAAATAAGGCAGAAGTTGTTTCCCACCTTGAGAGCTGAACCAGCCAGGGAGGCCTGGGGGCACGGTTTGGGGCGCCCCACATCTTCCCCCCGCCCATCACTCCACTCCCAGGCATCACCCCAGGTCACTGGCCAGTCTGCACCCCAAAAGCACCCGCCTGGTGCTGCGGGCCGGGGGAAGCTCTGGCTCTCCCATTTATTTATTTTTTTAAAGCTACGTCAAGAAGATGTTTCTATTAAAAGATCTGGGTCTAAGATGTGAATCCTCAACCGCAGCCAGCCAGCTCGTCTCGGTTTCAGCTCAAAACCCTCCACTGCCGGGCTGCCGGGGCCGGTGCCGCAGCCACCGGGAGATGAGAAACATTTGCCATATGCTGAGGGATTACTGTATAAAACCAAGATGCTTGGCTGCACGCCGAGGTACAGGGTTTCCAAATAGAGTCTGAATCCTGGACAGAAAAGTTCCAACTAAATATAGCCAGAACAGCCTCGGAGTTGACTTTTTTTTTTTTTTTTTTTTTTTTTGGGGTGGGGGGTTCGCTGCAAGTTGCCTGGGTGGGGGGGTTTTGTGCCCTGCTGAGGGGGCAGGTAGAGGCGTGTTTACAAACAGAGGTACAAACCCAAGGAGGTGGTGGGAGGGGGAACCTCACCCTTCCTCCCGCTCGCCCTGGGATGCTCCCGAGGGATGGAGGGGATGCGGATGGAGCCGCTGAGGAGGAGGAGGAACCAAGGGAGGCAGCTCTTGCCTCCTCTCCCTCGCTCCTTGCCCGGGAAAGAGCTATCTGCCCAAAAACCCTTGCAGGGAACCAAAAAAGCTGGGGGTGGGGGCCACGATGCCACAGGGGACAAGACAAGCGGGTGGCCCTGGAGAAAGGCTGGCGCCCGCGGGGGCTCACGTGCACGTAGCTCAGCGAGGAGCAACGTTGCCGGGTGGTTTTGGCAGAGCTGGTCGTGCCGCGGGGCTGCCGGGAGCGACGGAGGGGCCGAGAAACACTTGGCGAGGAGATGGAGCTTTCGCTTCCGAAAGGCGGTTTGGATTTTCTGGGCTGCCAGCCCTGCTCACACCTTTCTGAGACGTGGGTTGGATTACTCAGCCACAGACCCGCCGGCAAAATGCAGAAACAAAATCAAAGCCCAGCAGCGGGATTGGAGCAAGGGGACGGGATTTCAGGGGTGCTGCACGCCGGCCGAGCCAGCCCTCGGCTTTGGCATGGAGCAGCTCCGGGTGCGATAAGTGAAATACTTTTGCAAAAGCTCATAGAAAAAGCAAAAAAAAAAAAAAAAAAAAAAATCCTAAATATCTGGGATGGGAAAGCAGGTGTCGGGTGTGCTCCTCGCACCAAGCGCAGCGTTGGAGAGAAAGCAGTGTGAAGGCATCCTCGGCAACGCAAACAGCATCACTCCTGCGCACGAACCGGCCACGCGCGCCCGAGGCAGCAGGATGCTGAAACTTCTTCATAGGGCTGGGGGAGAAAACTCCCAGGAAGCCATACGTCATTGGCTATATAATATCATATATATATAATATCATAAAATATTGTTAATAACCTCGCCGAGAAAAAGGAGGCGAGAGATGCGCGCTGGTTTGCACGGTATCTGCGAGAGCTTTCCAACACCTTTGCGTTGCGGGTAGTATCTCATTTCAGCGTGCACAGCTCCCAGGACAGCTGGCAGGAGTAGAAATTAAGCAGATGCCTGAGACGCAGGCCTAGAAAACACGGGAAATCCAAGATGGGCAAGTAGCGAATAATCAGAAGTTGTCCAAAAGCAAAAAAACCCACCCCACCCCTGATTTTGTATATTTTTCTAAGGCGGCAGGAAAGCAGCCCGAGGTGCGATCCCTCCGCAGTGGAGGAGCTGCCGGGAGGGAGAAGTCTGGCTCTGCAAAATTCATGTTCCTAAACATCAGCGTTGGGGAGGTCGGTGACATGGGGGAGGTACGGCTAATAATAACAAATCCTGCCGGAGTTATACCTTACATAGATAAAACTGCCGCTGGAACCGGCTTTCTGAGAGCCCAGTGAAGCGCTTTTGTTTAATTTATGGGGCTCAGGCTATATTTAGCCGGCAGATCCTTGGGGTTTTATCTGGGATCGCTGCTCCGAGTCAGCAGCTGGAACATTTTAATTGTTTGCTCTGGGTTTGGGGTTTGGGTTTGGGGTTTTTTCTTCCAAAAAAAGGAAAGCAGGTGCCGGGGTCTGACCCTGACACCCTTGGCGGCACCTCCCGGGACAGGGAGGGCAAACAGGCCTCGGGGCGGCTCTCTGCCTCCCGGGAGACTTTCTGGGGTGATGCGGGGGGGTTCCCAGGGCGAACCCCTGCCCTCCAGCCTGCCGGGCCCCCGCGTTCATCCCCAGCCCCTGTGCAGAGGGCAGCGATCAGCCGGCGAGAGCATGGGGGGGATTTCACCACGCCGCGTCTCCCCATCCTCTGCCCGCTACGGCGATTTAAAAATAGCCTGGGCGGTCCAGCGAGGCGAGAGCATCCCCTTCTTCCAGGAAAGTGAGGAGCCCTGCTCCAGGCCTGGGAGCGTGCCTGCGTTCGGTGGTGGTGGTGGGGTTTAGTCGTTAGGAAAGCCCTTCGGTATCTGCCTGGAGCGTGGACGTGAGAGGAGCCATCTGCTCGGGGGGCAGGCGGTGTTTATGCCCCCGCGCCAGCCCAGGCAGGGACGGGCTCTGCGGACGCCTCGGCCCATCGCGCCGCTCGGCCCCGGTGATGAATGCAGCCGTCTCTGTTTAGGAAAACACCCGCTCTGCCGCGCCGGGATCTCCTGCGGCACCTCGGAAATCCTCCCTGGCCGGTGGCTGGCGAGAGCCGGCGCAGCGGGGACAGCTGCGTGCCGGGGGGCCGGGGGGTCGGCGGGGGCGTCCCTGCCACATCGGGGACCGGGCACGCTGGCAGCCCCTCTCCGAAGACAGCCAGAGGGGACGTGGGGCTGGGACTGAAGGGAGAGCTTTGAAGAAGGACAAGGAAAAGCGACTGTTTTCAACCTTACTTTTGTTTTTCCCCTTTTTTTTTTTTTCTTTTTCTTCCCACAGAGTAAATCTTTTTCATTCGGACCCCGCTGACACAAAGGTTTTGCACCGAAACGCTGGCAATCACCCCTTTCCATCGCTGGCTGGCATGGGGAGCTAATTTTATCCTCCTCGGCCCCCCTCCATCTCTTGGAGATTGTCCTGTTGCAGCCAGGGAGTGCTAGAAAATAGCACATCGCCCACTCATCCAGCCTCCTTCAAGGGAAATATTTATATTATGCCAAAGAGAGGGTTTCCATGGCAGTGACGACTTTAGCACTGTCGCCTTGGAAACCACTTGAGGCCATCTTGAAGGGTTTGAAAATACCCTTCAGAGACAAATAAGGAAAGGGAGCGGAAAGGCCAGCGGGGTTTGGTCTCCCCTGGCTTGCCCATCGGCACCTTGCCCGCTCTCGCTGCCCCGGTGCTCGCCCGCGGGCGTCACTCCGGGTCCCTGCCTGTGCTGTGGGATGCTCCGTAGCCCAAGCGTTGCTTCCTGAACGGACCCAGGACAAACGAAGGAGGCACTTTGGAGGCACTTTGCAAACAGAAATGGTTCGGTGAACGCTTCCTCCCGCCGCCCGAGCCTGCCGGCAGCAGCTCTGGTGTCAGGGCTTTGCTCGGTGAGTGTGTACGGAGACTTCCCCGGGCCCACTAACGCCGGAGCAATGCCCGTGCCTGCCCAGCCTTGGGCGCCAGCCGCTTTCGGAGGAACAAACACACAGGTCCCCCGTCTTTTCAGCAGCCCCCAAGTCCCCGCAACATGCAAAGAGCCCCGTGTTTCTCCCGAGGAGCTGCCAAAACCCAAACCACCCGCAAAAGGTGGCTGCTGGCATCAGAGCACTCGCCTGTGGTGGCAAAATCAAGAGAGGCTCGTTCCCTCCTCGGCGTCGCCCGTCTCCCACGGCTCAGCCCCCACGTCCCGCGGTTCGGCCAACCTAACGCTGTCGGCCGTTTACTCTCCCTGCCTGCAGGAGCTCTGCCGCCAGCGGCCGGCCCATCTGGCTCTCAAGGACACCGGGAGCACGGCAGGGAGAGCGGAGCTCTCAGAGTGGGTGGACGATGAGCTCCACGACGAAGCTGGCGGCGGCAGGGGTGGCTGGTGATGCTGCCTGCTTAGGCGGGATCGCTTTCTTCAGGGGTTGTTTCCACCTTGCTGAAAAATATTAATCGTTGTCTTAATTTAGTTGAGGGCAATCCAAACCACGTTTTTATTCCTTCTCCCCAAGCTGACTCCACACCGGGGAGTCAGATATTCACCAAGCCAGAGCTCTGCCCTTGGCACCCACGTTCGGCTCTGCAGGACATCCCTGGCGCTGCCGGCTGCCTCCCACCCACGGGCTCCTTCACGCCGTCCCACGCCTGCCCCACGGCCAAAATCACTCAGCCACGAACAACTCGGCCAGCTTTCCACAGAGAAACAGCCGTGTAGTGCTTAGTCCCTCCGTGGGATCCCGAGGGTGGGGGTAGCTCCTGTCTCCCTGTCCCGCTGCCCGTGCCAGGCTGCCTGCTCCTGCCTGCGCCTCGAGAGGGGCAAGGTGCGTTTCGGGGATGCGATAGGGATGGACTGGCGGTGTCAGGGCGTGATGCCCTCTGGAGATTTGCAGCCACGTGTCTGCTTGAAAAAGCTTGGTCTTGTTCTGAATCAGCCTGGCCGCAGTGTGCCTTTACACCGGAGCCCGATGCCCACCCAGCTTCGAGGGACTGTGGCTTCAGCCGTCACTGCAGAGCAGGGAAGCAGCAGCTGGCGAGGACACAGCACCCCACGAGGACACAGCACCCCACGGGGATACGGCACCCCACGGGGATACGGCAGCCCACAGGGATACAGCACCCCACGCTACCCAGGGGAACCCGGGCGCAGGATTGCAAGCCAGGACGGGCGCGCTTATGGGAACTGGCAGTTTTGCCCGGCTGCTGCCAAGAAGCCCGCGTACACGTGGTGGTACTCTCACCCGTTCCCAAGGGATCTGGGGTAAAACCAGGTGCCCGAGCAGCCCCACGCAGGCAGCATCGCAGCCCCCCTCACGGTGACAGTCGGAAACCCGTTTCTTTCGGGCTCTCTGCACCTCTGGGCAGGAATCGAGCGGTGCAAGCTCTTTGCCTCCAGCACAGGAAAGCACTCCGCTGTATTCTTGACCTACAGCATCTGAAAATCCCTGTTTATACGGATGCAGCTTCTCACTTCTCGAACACTGAGCATGTAGGCTTGAGGCCAGCGGGCTTCTGTCTGTGCCCTGGAGGGAGACCCCAACGCCCTGGGTGACACGAACATTCGCAGCTGGTCCATGCCAACCGAGGTGAGAGGCTGGGATGCAAAGCGTGGAATTACAAGGGTAAATATTTATTCATGGGCACGCGGGGTACCCGAACGTGGCTTTACACAGGGTTCTTACACCCTTCAACACGGAGGTACAAGAGGACTTGACTAATCGCTAACACCCACGCTACCGGTTGCTAATCACAGCGAAACTTTGCAAACCCGCTCTATTTCTGCAGCGTTCTTGCCGCTCGTCTATCGATCCAGGCGCCCCTGGCGTCAGTCTTGCTGGAGTTACTGGTCGGTGACAGCAGGCGATGCCGGGAGGGTTTCAAGGACGTGTCAGCGGGGCTGGGATGCTGGCGTTACCTGGGCCGACTGGGGTATCCCTTATCCTTCACGGACCGCTCTAAGCTTCCCAGAAGCGAAGTCCTTCTTTCCAGGGCCGGGCTGTCCTTTCGTTTGTTTTACTTCACGCGAACACCGCCAAAGTCTCCAGGAAAACTCCCCTACAAATACAGGTTAACGACGGCAACGCTGCCGGGAGCAGTGCCGGGTGCCACGGGCAGCCAAGGGGGCCTGGGGACCCTCCGGGGCCGCTCTCCCGTTCGGGCTGTCACTGCCCCAAAAACCCGGAGGCTTTTGCGGGGGGCCGGGGCCTGCCGCGGGGGGCCGGGGCCCGGGGCTGCGCGGGGTGGGGCGGTGGCGGCCCCGGGAGGCCCCGCGGCCCCGGGCGGGCAGCTCCTCCAGCGGGCCCCGGCCCGCCCCCGCCCCCAGGCCCTTCCTTCTGCTCCGGCCGGTGCTCGGGCCGCCGCCGGCTCCCTGCGCTCCGTGCCCGGGGCCGCCCCCCAGCCCGCCCCCGGCGCTCGGCCCTACATAGGCGGCGGCGCCCGCCCCGCCCGGTTCCGCCATGGCCCCGGTGCTCGGGCCCTGCGCAGCCCTGGCCCTGGCCCTGGCCCTGGCCCTGCTGCCCGCCGCCGCCGCGCAGGACGTGGCGGGAGGTAAGCGCGGCCCCGGGCTCGGCGCTGGTGGGGTCCCGGCACGGCCCTGCCGGTACCGGGACACCCCCCCCGCCCCGCCGGACCGGGAGCTCTGAGCCCTGTGGTCCCGGCCCTGCTGGGTGCTCCCCCCGCGCCTCGGGGGACGAGGATGGGGAGCAGATCCCGGGAGCAGGCGCTGCTCGCAGAGCACCCGAAACTCGTGGCTTTGCTGTTACTTTGGACCCCGCTTCGGCGGGACGTCTGGGCACGGGGTGGCCGCTGGCCGAGGCGCTGTGGCCACTCGGGATGGCGACGGGCAAGTCCCGTCCTTGCTGGGAGCTCTGCAGGGTGCAATCCTGCGTGGGGTGCTGGAAGAGAGGCTTTACTTGCCGCTTCTCCATCTGCTGTTCAATGTAACTGCGTTCAGTGGTGCCCACGGCTCGGCCAGGTCTCAGGCGGGAGCCGGGTTACCCCCCCCGGGCAGGGGGGACTCGCTGGGCAGCCAGCCCCCACCCATGGCCGGGCGGAGGAGACCCTCCCTCGGAACAGGGGAGACGGGCTGGGGGAGCCCCAGGCTGAGAGCTGCAGACGAGGGAGGTGGGCGCTGTCAGATGCGGGTGAGGAGCAGCGGGTGGCCGACCGCTTCTCCTTGGCGGGTGGAGGATGTCGCGTAGCCCCGTGGGTGCCATGCCGCATCGAGGGGAAGCTCTAGCAAAGGGTTGAGAGGAGAGCGAGGACCACCATGTGTCCTGCTCTCTTCCTTCCGCCCCAAGCCATCCACTTGTCTTGCAGCCCAGTGGCAGAAGCGTTATCCAGGAGGCTTCTGGCACAGCAAGAGCCGCTCTCCCCACCTCTGTCCCCGAGGACTGCGGTGCTTCCCGTGCCATCCTGTGCGAGTGCACTGGTCCCCTGAGGTTCAGACAAAACCCCAATCCTGAAGGGCTGCAAGGTCCTGGAAACGGAGGAGGAACCCCAGCTGGGGGTGCCAGGAGAGGGGACACCCTGGGGGAAAGCAGAGCGGCCCTGGGAAGCCCAGTTAAAACCCCAGGCTCTCCTCTTGCCCGCCAGTGGCCTCCCGCGGTGTGAGAGGGCTGTTTCATGACTCCGAGCAAGCAAAGAGTCTCGGGGGCAGCACAGGCGCGGGGGTGCTTTTCTGGCCTCGGCTGGGGAAATAGGGAAGAAGCAGCTTCCTAGAGTGTTCAAAATCTGCAATCTCGGGCTCCGGGCAGTGTGTAAACACCCTTATCGGAGCTACGTTAATGAATTGCCCAGTTGTTTGGAGGGCTGCGCAGAGCATGTGACTGCTGACAGTGGGTCACAGCTGAGGGCTCCTGCCAGCTGGAGAGAGAAAATGCAGCTTTGCTGCTTGTGAGCGTGGAAAACAAGCACCTCTGGGACTGACTTCTTCCTGATTAAGGTGCTACAAAGCAGTGATCCTTCTTCCACCAATTACTGAGTCGTCAGGCAAATTGGTTTGTGCTTTTTTGTTTGGGTTGGTTTTTGTTGTGGTTTTTTTTTTTAAATCACAGTCAAACAGGCTGGTGCTTCAACTCTTTAGGCAGGGGTGAGGTTTAAATGACTGATCCTTAAGGGCTGGCAAACCACTCTTCCTGAGGATCTGGGGGAGCATACCAGTGAAACGCCAGGCCAGGATGCTGTAGAAGACTTCCCCGAAGAGCTAGTGCTGCCAGCAAGCCCAGGAAGGCGGCTGGACTGGGCCACCTCGTCCTGTGTTCATCCATCCCCCCCGCCCAGCTGACCTGCATCCCCTGCGGACGCTGTTGTCCGTGGTCCGGGAGCTGCCCGTGGCTCTGTAGCCTATAGCAGAGGTCTTCCTCCCCCAAATGGGGTGGAAACAGGTTCTGAACGTGGGCACAGACCTTGGCTGCGGTGCCGCTCCGTCACCTGGAGCGTTTCCTGCTGAAGGAGGGTTTGGATGAGTCGGCTGGGGCAGGGTACGGCCCTCACGTGCAGTGGGAGGGTCCGGGCTCCCGTGGGGGCTTCGCTGCGTGTCCTCCCTTGTGCTCCTCTGCTTCTGCTTTTCCTGGTACAAACTTCCTCGTCTGGGGCTTGTTTGCTTGAGCCGCTTGTCGTCAGGCGATATGGGACTGCACACCCTGCCCACTGCTTCTCCTCATCCTCACGGGGTCCCTCTGGCCCGACCCCCGCTGTGTCCCAGCTGTCCTGCTGCTGCCGGCCACCGCAGATGCTCAGACTTTTAGGGGACTAAGAGCCAGGGAGAGGAACTCCCAGCTCGGGGCTTTGGGACAGTGTGGGCAAGGCAGATGACTTCCACTTGCATTTGGGCCTTCCACCATGACACTGAGTGCGCTTTGAAGCTGGCAGCTCTTACAGCAGCATTACGCTCTGTTGCCGCTGGTCTGATGGGAGCGACCACCTCCTGGAGCGGGCAAAGCAGCGGGCAGGAGCCAGCTCTGAGGAGCCCGGAGTTTTAAACCACTGAGAAGCTGTTCAAAGTACCGAGGTGTCTTTTTTTCCTTCCTGTAGATTGTCACCAGTACACAAACAAGAGCTGTGAGGAGTGTCTGAAAAATGTCACCGTAAGTAGCAGCGGTAAAACTCCTAGCCTCTCGCGATGCCTGAAAACATGGCGTGGGCTTCTGCGGGGCTGTTTCGGAGCAGCTTCTCCCCTGGAAGGGGGGCCGCTCCCCTGCCCTTGTCCTGAGCATGCTGCAAATGCCACCCCCCATGACGGTGAGAGGGCAACCTCCCCGCGGGGCTCTGGGAAGAGGTTGTTAGAAACCATTTGGGTTTTGTTGTACACTTTTTGAGTCGAGTAATGGAATTGCTGAGGCCCTCACGGATGGGAGACACCATCAGGGGACACGCACGGTGAAGGAGCTGAGCGGGTTGGACTGGCTAGCCGAGCTGCCCCTCCGCTGGTCTGGGGGTGCCACGGCACTGGGCGGATGCGGGATGCATACCTGTGTCCTGCCAACCTCCGCTGCCTTATTTCAGATATCAGCAAACTTGAACTTGAGTCAGATCTCACAGCTGATTTAGCCAGAACCAGTTTAACCAAACCTAACCGAACGCTGACGTTGGGGGTTGGAGCCACCAGGAGAAGAGGGTGCAAAGCTGTTGCAGGTCGTCTGGCTGGGAAGGGCTGGCCAGGGCACGCACCCCCCTCTCCTACTCACCAGCTCTCTGTTGAGTGGCTGTCTCAAAAGCTTTCTCCTTGTCCCAAAAATGATGCACGGAGTAAACATGAAGGATTTGGCGATTACTACCATCGTGCAAGCCAGGAGAAGGGTTCTTGGCACCTTGACTTGCTCTAGAAATCTGCGCTCCCCTCGCCTGCCTCTCCTGGCATGGGCAAGCCTGATGCAGCCCGTGCTGACCGAACGCAACTGCTGCTCCCCAGCATCCCGGGGCCGCTGGGTGGTACCTGGTCCTTCGGGAGCAGGTGGCGGTGGCCGTCTTGTTGCGGCTACCAAAAGCAGAGCACGGCTAGCTAGCAGTACTGCCGTGCACCGGTAACGCTGTGCTGCCTGGTTCCTGTGTCCCAGTGCCTGTGGTGTGCCAGCAGCGGGAGGTGTGTGGAGTACCCCGTCCGAAGAATCCTCCCCCCGGCCGACCTCTGTGACCTCCGCTCGGCGCGCTGGGGTGTCTGCTGGGGTAAGTGGATCACGCTCGAGCGATGGCTGCCTCTCGTGCTGGCTGCTAAGCGGCACTGACTGCCGCTCGCGCGGTGGCGATGGGAGGTTTCCCCTGCCTCCCTTTCTCCCTGCTGGTGCAGCAATGACGGGCTGAAGTCAATCAGGGTTCTGCAAACTTCCTGAAGCGTGGGTGAGAAAGCAGAGTGTGAGCAGTCCCTGCCTTCTGGCAAGAAGGACCCGTGGGGCTTTAGCAACTCTAAATATGTTCCTCGTGCTTTGGTGTGATGGAGGCTTCCAAACGTGGCTAGTGCCTAGGAACAGGAGTCGAAGGCGCTCTGCGGGCAGCTGCCCGCGCAACCCTTCCCGGTGTCCAACTCCTCAGCAGCCCCTCTCTGCGCCCCGTGTGCCCTTCCTTGCGCTGCCGCTGGCTCCGCACGTGTAGCCGTGCGGCTGCTGTCCCAGGCAGGCTCTTAAAATTCACGGGGGCTCTGGAACCAGAAGTGAGGTGACTTCTCTGGAGGCCTGCGTGGGCTCCCAGCGCTGAGCGTGCCACGGTCCTGCTCAGCTCTGGGCACCCACGTCACCTCCGGCAGCTTTTTCTGGCTGCCTTTCCTCCTCGGTGCTCTGTTTCCTGGTGGGTTTCTGGAGAAATTTGTGTCTTGTTTAGACCAGGCACGCTCGTGCTCAGACAGGACCCAGGTTTTGGGGGCTGGGGCAGCTAGGAAACAAGCTGGGGCTTGATTTCTCTCCCCCGTCCCCTTGATGAGGAACTTGGAGTTGAACTGTGGTCGCCTGACATCTATTGCGCTTGAGGCTGGGCTCTCTTCTCTACCCACAAGAGAGCTAAAACCGCTGCCATACCTTGTGGAGGAAGAATCTCCTCTTTGTGAGTGCTACAGGATGCTTTTCTGAAAGTTGTGTAAGACCTTGAAATACTAGTTTGTATGTGAGTAGCTTCACAAAAGGTTTCATTATAGAAGAACGCGTTCCTTGGCTTGCAAAACTCGCTTTAGAGCAGATTAGTCCTGTGGGAGATTAGCTCTTAAATGAGTCTGCGTTTTTGGTCTGGGTGACTTAAGCCTTTATCACCGGGTGGAGGAGCGGCTGGTGCTCTGCCACGGACCTCTGTGGGAAGGGGGGGTCTGGACCCCAGGCTCACCCTGAAAGCCAAGGTCTCAGAAGCACCAATACAGATGGGTGCTGGTGGAGAAGCTCTTCTGAGCTGAAGAGGCGGTTTGGGCATCTCACCTCCACCGGGCTGACTTCTGATCCTTGGCTTTTGGGCTGTCCCCTGCATGACTCCGCGGGTCCGCCGCTGGGCAGCCAGCAAAAGCTTTGCGTAGCTCTGAGGCAAGACAGCGCTGTGGACAGTTGGGTCTCAAATACCGCCTTTCTCAAAGCCTTCCTGGGAACGCGGACCTGCAGCCCTCCCTGCTGCTGGGTGACTGCCGGAGGGGCTACGTGAGCCCGCCCGTGGGGCCAAACGCAAGTGTCTGCAGGCCGGTGGCTTGCTGACTTCTGGTCTCACTGGTGACCTGCTAAGCCATGGCAGCTGTCTGTGGCTGGTGTCTGGAGCCGCATCCTTGCCACGGTAGGCTGGGTAGGGATGCGGTATGATTTGAGAGTCAGACGGCACAGTTGGCCGCGGTGAAGCTCTCCAGTGGGAGCAGGGGCTGGAGGCTTTGAAAACAAGTTCAGTGGTGGAGATGGCCAGGCTGGAGCACCCCGATGAGGTGGCTACCGCTGAGTCCCTGCAGCGAGGGGACAGGCAGGCATCTTCTGAAAGGCCCTGATGCACACCACGTGCGGTGTTCAGGCTGGGCTCACGTCTGAGCTGCGTGGAGAAGGGATCAGAAGTGCTCTGAGCAGGCTCACGTGCGCTGGGATTTCTGTAACTTGGCTGCTGGGTGCGAAGTGGCTCCTAAACAAATATTTCCGCAGGCCAAGTCTCTGAACAGTCTGAATCACACTCGGAAGAAACCCCTCTTTGTTGCAGAGGATTTCAGGTGGTGTCTAGATACGTCTGGTTTGGCTGGTGCCTCTACCGCTGTAGCTGCAGGAGCTGAGTAGGACAACTGCCTCCATGGGGCCAGGGCTCGAGGCTGCTGCTTCCCACTGTGTCCCGGCGGGTTCTGCGCTGCGCGTGGGCGAGCTGATCCCCCAAGCCCTGGGAGGTGGGGCGGGGGGGTACATGACGCACTCCTCTGTCTTCAGCTGCTTCAGCAGCACTGCTGGCCCCAAGCCCATAAGTCCCAACGGATCTTGCCTCGCACTCTCTTGCCCCAGGACTCTGGACACCCCTGAGTGCCTCCAGTCCGTGTCATCTCCTCCTGGATGACTTCTGAGGCTGGCTCCTGCAGGCAGTAGAGGTTGCTCCTCAGCCCTGAAGCCTCCAGTTTTTTTTCCCTTGATGGGTTCCTGTTCACCCGGATTAGTGATTAAGACAGCTTTGCTCCTGTTTCTGCCGGAGGAGTTTGACCCGAGTGCGTTTGCTCTTGCCTTTCTTCATGGCCAGCAACCGAGCGCTAGAGTCAGCACTACGTATGCTCAGCTGGTGTGTACGTGCTGGTGCCAACACGTGCGTACCTATAGATAACGATGTCCATCCTGCGTTCCGTGTCTCCAGCCCAGTGACTGAAGCTCCTGGTGACAGCAGCCCTATGCTTGTAAATATTGTAACTCCAGGCAGCCGTGCATTTGTGCGCTAAATGTGTTTTGTCAAATCCTTTAGTGAACTTTGAAGCCCTGATCATTGCGATGTCCGTGGTGGGAGGAACGATCCTCATCACATTGGGGGTCTGCTGCTGCTGCTGTTGTAAGAAAAAGAGCAAAAAGCAAGTATCGGAGGGGTTCCCTCTTTTCTTGGAGTAGCTCAGATGCAACCACGTGCTGTTGCAGAACTGAGTGCCGAGCGCTGCTAACGGGCTCTTCTGTCTGCTAGGCCAGACAAGGATGACGAGAGGGCGGCCAGGGAGCGGGAGAAGAGGCGGGTGCGGCAGGAGGAGAGGTGAGGTTGCCCCGCAGTCCCCGCTCCCCTGCGAGCCGTGCTGCCCCAGGCTGCAGCGTGATTTGGCTCCTGTCCATGCCATCAGGCATAACACCAGGAGGCACGTGGGGCTTGACGCCTGCGGTTGGTGGCTGCTTTGACCCTAGCTCAAATGTAAACCTCACGAGCAACGTCTTTTTGGGATGACTGGCTGATGCAGTATCCCAGCAGTGCTGTGTGTGCGGCTCCCTGAGGGCTGCTGATGTGTGTGGGCTCTGGTGGGCCCCAGCGCCACAGGGATGTGGGTGGCGGGGGGGGGGGGGGGCTGAGCAAACCTGGAGCTCCCTAGGTTGGGAAGAAGGAGCTGTAGCTCCTCTTGTTTGGTTTTGTATCGCCAGTCACTGATGTGTGGTTTTTCTGCTTTGCTTCTTGCAGGAGAGCAGAGATGAAATCACGGCATGATGAAATCCGAAGAAAATATGGTACAGTGCTGATGCGAGTGGTTCAGGCTAGGGTTCGGCTCAAGCAGCCTCAGTAGCTGTGTTCCTTGCTATGGTTACAGCTGCAGAGGAGACTTGGCCAGCAGGGAAAACACCGCCTCCGCTTCCCCCGTCTCAGTGAATTGCTTTTGCCTCTGGGAGCAAGCGTAGAGATGCTTGGGTCACGGCGTGTGACCCCACGCGATTGCTGCTCCCCTTGGGCAGAGCAGTGTTTGACACCCCCCCCCCCGCCCTTGGGACCTGCGTCCTCCGAACTCCCCACGTGGGAGAAGCTGCTGGGCCTTGACTGGAGGGGAGAAGCAGAAGCTGGCAGACCCAGCGCCAGCCACGATGCTGCTGCCCTTCAGGCATGGCCCTGCGGTCAGCGAGTGGCCGGGGGGCCAGGCAGCACCCTGGGGTGCAGCAGCCCGGGTGCCCACAGCCGCAGGAGCACAGAGCGGGCACCAGCCCGGCCGCAGAGTGGGTCCTCTGTGCCGGCAGCGCTTCCCCGGGAGGTGGCTCAGCACCCCTGGTGCTGGGAGTGCATGGCCTCCCGCCTGGGGCTGGGCTGGCTTTCGGGGGCATCCCACCACCCCGGGGCGGGTGGGGACCTGCCTGAGGGGGACAGCAGCCTGGAAGGAAGTGGGGAGCAGCCTGGAGCTGGTGGAGGGGTCTCTCCTGCCTGCTCGTTGGGGCTGCTGGGGGCTCCCAGGGTGGCCGTGGGGCAGGGAGCCGTGAGGCTCCCGCACGCTGCACGTGGCAGTCTCTGGCTTTGCGGGGGGGGAGGACCATAGGGAATGCTGGAGACCCTTCCTCTGCCTGCAGCGGGTCCAGGTTGGGCAGGAGATCCAGGGGGAACGAAGAGCAGGCAAAGCTGTGCCTGAAGGAGCTCTGGGTGGGGGAAGCACCTTGCGTGGAAGTGGAAGAGCTGTGCTCCACGACTGTTGCCATGCCAGGGCTCTGTCTCGCTGCAGCCTGACCGCAGAGTTGGCAACCTCGTCCTTTCTGGCTGTTTCTCCTCAAAAGTGATGGGCTGGGGCAGGGAAAGCAGCCAACAGCGGGACAGGGGCTTGGCACTGGCCCAGAAGTCAGCCCCATACCCTGCTCTGCTGTCTCCTAGTCGGTGGGTGTAGGAGCAGGTCTAAGAACAGTTTTAATTTAATTTGGGTCGGGGCTCTGAGCTTCCAAGTCCAGTTGACCGGAAGGAGCGTGCAGATGGGGCGCTCTGTCGTGCTGCTTTACCTGGGCTTTCACGGACTGCTGGGGAGAGGGGTTTGCCATCAGGTCGGGCTCCTTAACGGATCTCTCCTCTTGCGCGGAGGTGTGAAATAGTGCTGGCCGCACGCACGGCTCGAGCGAGAGCAGGTCTTTGGGAAGGACTGCGGGGCAGGAGGCTGGATGAAGCACAAATGAGAAAGTTGTTACCAAGCACTAGGTTTCTCGCTGGCCGTGACTGGCACGGCAGCCGCTGTCTGAACAAATCTCTCTTCTCTTCTAGGCCTCTTCAAGGAAGAGAACCCTTATGCAAAATTTGATAATTAGCATCTCCAGACCTGCCCGCCCCAGTGAGCAGTGCCTCCGTGCAGAGCCGCAGGACTGCACGCCTTCCCCGCCACGAGGAGACCACCGTGGTGCCACTTCAGCTGCCACAGAGGATGAGCCAAATGCTTGGAGTCACCATCATCCCCACTCCAGGTGCCCGGTTTGCTCCAGAGCTTTGCTCTTGTTCTGCTGGTGCAGGAAACACGGTGGCAGTACTGGAGGATGACACGTTTCTTCTCACTCACCCCTGGGGTGGTTATGGAGTCCAAAGCAATGCAAACAACAATCCTTGGGCCGAGGGCAAAACCAACCTTATGCATCTTTCTTGCTCCTGCCTCACCAAATACCCTTCACGCGCACAGAGCCAGGCTCTTCTGTCCCCCTCCTTTCTTTTTCTCTTTTTTTCTTTTTAGTATAGGCAAAAGCCAGCAAGAGTTTCTTGACTTGGTCAGCAAGAGGCCTTGGCTGCTACTCCAGGTGCCTGTACTCGTCCCAGCACATTAGCACTCCTTGCAAAAAGCACAAGTTCCTGGTTATTTTGGGCCTCCAGGAGGAAGGTCCCATGTGCACGTTCTCACTTGCAACTAATCTGGGGAAATGCCCCGATTCTCCTACCTCTCCGTGCCTTTCTAGAAAGGTGGTCTCCTGGGCTTGATGGCCACGGCTGATAGCAATACTGTAGGGTTCAGATGCATTTACAATATGTTGACTACATATTAAACTGATTTGATTACTGTCCTAGTCTGAAAGAGTTTAATTCCGCTTCCACAGCAGGTACGGGTTGGCGGCGATGGCTGAGGGAGTCGTGGCCCTGACGGGGTGGTGGAGGGAGGCAGAAGCAAGGCTGCTTTGGAGTGCTGCTGGGCTTGCAAGGAGGAGTCTGTTCATGGTGATGTTCAGTCGTTGGGAAAAGCCAGGTGGTGGGAGCAACGCTGCTCTCTCAGAAAGGAGCTGGGCCTGTGTCCCCCAGCACCCCCGAGAGCCCCTGTTGAAGTGGGGTGGCCTGGGGGCTCCTGGCAGCGCTGGGCACAGATGTAAACCCTGTCCTGCGCTACCTGTGTAAGAGACCTGGGGGTGGGGAGAGGAGGGTGGGGGCTGACTGCTCTTATGTGATCCTATGCTTGGCCAGAATTGGCATTGCGGTATGGAGGAGCCTTGCATGCAAGCAATGCACCTTCCTTCATAGCTTTGTCTAAGAAAAGCTGACTACTGCCTTCTGCCAGGTGGGGTGACTCGCTTCAGGCAGCATTTCTGTGGGCTTGCACAACACGTTCCGTTTGCACGACCAGGCTTACGGCCCTCGGACACAAACTGCTCGAGCTGAGCTCGTGAAGCTAAACCAGCTGCGAAACCTTGGTGCCGCTGCGCTGGCTGCCGGAACCTGGCTGGCTTTCGCCAGGATGGTCAGAGGTGCGAGACTTGCAGGTGACTTTTCATCTAGGCTGTCCCTGGCCGCTGCCGGGAGATATTTGGCTTTGGGTGGTAGGAACAAACGGAACGACCCTGCCAGTGCTGAATGAGCACCTGGTCTGTAACCCAGGCTCCTGTTCAGCGTGAACTAGGCTGTGGTGCTGGGAGGAGAGCTGAAGTAGGAGGATTGGGTTGCCAGGCTCTCTCCCCTCTTCTGTCCTGCTCTGCTGGAGTGGCTGGGCAGGGGCCGCGTCCTGGTGCTGCCAGTCAAGAGCTGTGGGAGGTGGCGACAGCATCTCCCCCGGCTGTGCGTGGCTGGGACATGACACTTTAGAGAGATCCTCAATGCCCCGCATTCGTTCGGTTTGGAGCTCCTTGCGCAAACCGCCCCGCGCGCGTGGGAGACAGCGTGGAGCCCTGTAAGAAGTGAAAATGTTGATAGAGATCCTGGCTGTGCTTGACTGGGTGGTACGCTGGCCTGGAGGGGCCGTGGTCCCCCTGCCAACCGAAGGTACGGGGACCCCATGGGAGCTTTGCTTAAGAACAAGCAACGTACGGGGGCAGCTGGTGCTAAACTGCAAAGCTGTTGGAGCTGCCTTTACCCCTCCTGGGCTGCGATGGGCTCTGGGTCCCATCCTGCCCTGGGGACTGGGTCCACTGTAATCCCTCAGGGCTACCCGAGCACTCTCCCTGGCCCTGCTCCCAGCACTAAGGGGTGGTGCCTCCAGAACCAGCAGGGATGGGGGACCCCTGCAAGCAGGTTCACCTCACCGGGACCCCGCTCGTTACAGACTCTGTCCTTCTCTGCAGAACGAGGGTGGCAGAGGGTCCTGCTCCACCTGGGGAACCGGGTCCCTGCCCGGACGGAGTGTAACCGTGCCCTGGGGACAAGCGGAGGGCATGCCGTGCTGCCAGGGCTCTGCTGGCATCCTGTGCACCAGCATCCCCGGCCTGGGGGCTGTCTGCCATAGCCTGTGATGGAGCTTCTGCTGATTTTTCTAATTACTCCTGTGAAGGTCGCTGTGTGCAGGTATCGTGTGGCTGATGCACTGCAAAGCTGGTGATCCCTTTAGCTCGGCTGGCCCGCGGCGGGGAGCTGGAGCTGGGACCTTGGGTGGCTGAGATGCCTGCCCAGGTCTGGGAAGAAACACGTCGGCACTGTAACTGAGAGCTGAGCCTGGCATCTAAAAAGACCCTTAAAAGGTGGAGGGAGAGGATGGCGACGGGGACGGCATGGCGGAGGGGTGGGACAGCGTGCCTCACCGCCGCGGGGTGCACGGCTGAGGATGGCGGGCACTCGGAGGATGCACGAGGGAACTTGGAAAGAAGGGGTTAACGGGATGTCACGGGGAGCTTGGGTTTGAGCCACAGGACAGCCGCTGCGATGGTGGGCTGCCCAGGGCAGGGCTCGGCTTCTCTGCCATGGGATAGGAAAGGTGGGACAATGTGGTGGGTTGACCCTGGCTGGAGGCCAGGTGCCCACCAGAGCCACTCTCTCACTCCCCTCCTTCACTAGACAGGGGAGAAAAGGCATAACGAAATGCTTGTGGGTCGAGATAAGGACAGGGAGAGATCACTCACTAATTGTCGTCACAAGCAAAACAGACCAAACTTAGAGAGGGAATTCATCTGATTTATTACTAGGCAAAACAGAGTAGAGGAATGAGAAATAAAATCAACTCTTAAAACACCTCCCCCCACCCCTCCCATCTTCCCGGGCTCAACTTCACTCCCGGCTTCAGCCTTCCCCCCCTCAGCGGAACAGGGGGACGGGGAGTGGGGGTTACGGTCAGTTCATCTCACGGTGTTTCTGCCGCTTCTTCATCCTCAGGGGGAGGACTCCTCTCATCGTTCCCCTGCTCCAGCATGGAGTCCCTCTCACGGGGTGCAGACCTTCAGGAGCAAACTGCTCCAGCGTGGGTCCCCCACGAGGTCACAAGTCCTGCCAGCAAACCTGCCCTGGCGTGGGCTCCCCTCTTCACGGGTCCAACGGTCCGGCCTGGAACTTGCTCCAGCGTGGGCTTCCCACGGGCCGCAGCCTCCTTCAGGTGCCTCCACCTGCTCCAGCGTGGGGTCCTCCACGGGCTGCAGGTGGAATCGCTACACCCTCTCATCCTTCCTCCATGGGCTGCAGGGGGACAGCCTGCTTCACCATGGCCTTCACCATGGGCTGCAGGGGGATCTCTGCTCTGGTGTCTGGAGCACCTCCTCCCCCTCCTTCTGCACTGACCTGGGTGTCTGCAGAGTTTCTCACATCTTCTCACTCCTCTCTCCGGCTGCAAAAGCTCTAACTGGTTTTCTTCTTCTTAAATATGTTATCACAGAGGCGCTGATTGGCTTGGCCTTGGCCAGCAGCGGGTCCATCTTGGAGCCGGCTGGCATTGGCTCTATCAGACACAGGGGGAGCTTCTGGCAGCTTCTCACAGAAGCCACCCCTGTAGCCCCCCCGCTACCAAAACCTTGCCATGCAAACCCAACACAGACAAACAGCCAGCGCCCTGAACGAGATGAAATCCCGGGGTAAAGACCGAGCTGGGAGTGTGGGCCTCTCACTTGGTGACAGAGGATGACCGTGGCGGGGTGGCCCGCAGTCACCATGGCAGCTTCCATCCCTGCGCAGGGCCGTGGCCGTGGGGGCAGGGGCACACCGGCTCCGTTCCCTGCTGGAGACCAGCAAAGATCCATCGTGGCTGTGGAGGGTTTGGGAGGAAGAGCCAGGCTCAGGGGACCCCACGTGCTGCCTCCCCTGGCTCCTGCCCCGGGAGAGGAACGGCCCCAGGCCCCAGGACATGCTGAGGGTGCCCGGCCGGAAAGCAGCTCTGCAGAGAAGGCCCTGGGGGTCCTGGTGGACACCACGTTGAACTTGAGCCAGCAAAGGCGGCCGAGGGTGTCCTGGGCTGTATGAGGAGGAGCATTGCCAGCAGGTCGAGGGAGGGGATCAGCACCGCTGAGGCCTCCCCTGGAGGCCTGTGTCCAGTGCTGGGCTCCCCAGGACAAGAGAGACGGGCACAGACTGGAGGGAGTCCAGCAAAGGGCCACCAAGATGGGGAAGGGACTGGAGCAGCTCTCCAGGGAGGAGGGGCAGAGAGAGCTGGGACCGTTCAGCCTGGAGCAGAGAAGGCTCGGGGGATCGTCTCCAGAGATGGAAATATCCAAAGGGAGGGAACAAAGGAGATGGAGCCTGGCTCTTCTCAGTGGTGCCCAGGCTCCGTCCGGCTCAGGGTGGCCCTCCTTCAGCAAGGGCTTGGACCAGATGACCTCCAGATGACCTCCAGAGGTCCCTGCCAACCTCAACCACCACCACCACCACCAGGCACTGCCCAAAAGGGGCCTGAGCAAAGGCAGAGGCCTGAAGCACGCTGCCGGACGGGCTCTGCATCACAAGGTCTGTGTCTGAGGCTGGGGGAGGAGGTTCTGGGTCCCTGGAGAGCCCTGTGATGACACCAGAGAGTCACAGTCACCCCATGACGTCACTTGCAGTGGGCACCCATACACGCCAGCGTGGTGTACTGCCAGCGGCACACGAGACGTTGAGTCCTGTGGGCAGCACCCGAGCTGTCGAGTCCTGCCAACAGCACACCAGCCATCGTGACCTGCCAGCGGCCGAGGAGCCGCTGAGGAGCCACCGAGACCCACCAGCGGCACCCATCAAGTCCCGCCAGCAGCAGAGGACAGGACACCAAGTCCCAGCAGCAGCACTGGAGGCGTCCAGGCGTGAGCCGGCGGTGCCGGGAGCCGCCAGGAGCTCCCGGTGGGGGGACACCTGCCCCATCTGCTTGGGTCCCCTTGAAGACCCTGCTGGCGTGGACCCGTGCTGGCATGCCTTCTGCCACGCCTGCATCCAGCGCTGGGCTGCCATGGCCCTCGCTGCCACCTGCCCGCTCTGCCGGCAGCCCATCGCGGCCATCCGCCGCCTGAGGGTGGACGACGACCATGCCGGGGTGGCCCGCAGTCCCCACGGCCGGTTCCATCCCTACGCGGGGCCGTGGCGGCGGGGGCGGCAGAGGCAGCAGCGGCAGCGACACCCCGGAGGCCCCCGGCGCCGGAGCCTCTCTGCCGAGCGTGGGGAGCGCAGCCCCCCCGTGCCCCGCCAGCGTGTCCGGAGCCTGTCCTGGGAGTGGGACAGCGACGGGCGCAGCCGGCTCCGCTCCCCGCCGGAGACCCGCGAAGATGCATCGTGGCTGCGGAGGGTCCGGGAGGAAGAGCCGGGCTCAGGGGACCACGTGCACCACCTCCCCTGGCTCCGCCCCTGAGTGGGGCTGCTGGGCCCCCCGGGGTCCCTCTCAAATAAAGTCACCAGTGTTGCAGAGAGAGGGGCCACGCCTGGTTTCTACACACCGCTTTGCTCGTCCCCGAGGGGATGCATCCCTGGAAGGGGAAGGAGAAAGGGAGAAAGGGAAAGGGAAAGTCCCCTGGGACTCTTCCAAGCAGATCCCCAGAGGGGACCAGTGTCTGCTCTCCTGAAGGCCAGGGCGAGGAAAGAGGTTGAGATGGAGGTTTGGGGGAGACGCCTCTCCTCTCCTCTCCTCTCCTCTCCTCTCCTCTCCTCTCCTCTCCTCTCCTCTCCTCTCCTCTCCTCTCCTCTCCTCTCCTCTCCTCTCCTCTCCTCTCCTCTCCTCTCCGGCACCCCCCTGTGTGCTGGGATCCCACGGGAGGCTCTCTGGGCCGGGGGAGGCAGCCCCAGCACAGCCACCAGCTGCCTGCGCTGCCTGTGGGAGAAGCGGCCCCAGCCGGGATGTTCCTCGTGTTCAGGGAGTCTCTTCAGGGACACAGGACCGCAGGCCAGCAGGAGAGCACCTGCAGTGCGGCACAAAGGAATTCCAGCCGCTCCAGCCAGCCAGACGGCTTCATTGGGCCCAACCGAAATGTCCTTGTGCAAACGCACATAGCACGGGGACCAAACAAGAGGAGCTGGAGACGTGCGCACGCCTGCAGGGCTGTGATCTCATCGGCATCACGGAGACGTGGTGGGATGGCTCCTGTGACTGGAGTGTTGGGATGGAAGGGTACAGGCTCTGTAGGAAGGACAGACGAGGAGGGGTGTCACCTCTACGTCAACGACCAGCTGGAGTGCATGGAGCTCCACCTGGGGATGGACGAGGAGCCGACCGAGAGCCTCTGGGTCAGGATTAAAGGGAGGGCTGGGGCAAGGGACATCATAGCGGGGGTCTGTGACCAGGGAGACTGAGCGGATGAGGCCCTCTATAGACAGATAGGAGCAGCCTCACGTTCACAAGCCCTGGTCCTCATGGAGGACTTCAACCACCCCAGTATTTGTTGGAGGGACAACACAGCGGGGCACAAAGTAATCCAGGAGGTTCCTGGAATGTGTTGATGATAACTTCCTCCTCCAAGTGATGGAGGAACCAACGAGGAGAGGTGCCATGCTGGACCTTGTTCTCACCAACAAGGAGGGGCTGGTAGGGGATGTGAAGCTCAAGGGCAGCCTTGGCTGCAGAGACCATGAAACAGTGGAGTTCAAGATCCTCAGGGCAGTGAGGAGGGCGCACAGCAAGCTCACTGCCCTGGACTTCAGGAGAGCAGACTTTGGCCTCTTCAGGGACCTGCTTGGTAGACTACCACAGGACAAAGCCCTGGAGTGAAGAGGGCCCAAGGCAGCTGTCGAGCGCACCCTCAGCGAGTTTGCCAATGACACCGAGCTGTGCGATGGGTTGACACGCTGGAGGAAGGGATGCCATCCAGAGGGACCTGGAGAGGTGGGACCGTGCAAACCGCATGAAGTTCACCAAGGCCAAGGGCAAGGTCCTGCACGTGGGTCAGTGCAATCCCAAGCACAACTACAGGCTGGGTGGAGAATGGATGGAGAGCAGCCCTGAGGAGAAGGACTTGGGGGTGTTGGGGGACGAGAAGGTCCACATGAGCCAGCACCGTGCGCTGGCAGCCCAGAAAGCCACCCGTGTCCCGGGCTGCGTGTCCAGCAGCGTGACCAGCAGGTCGAGGGAGGGGATTCTGCCCCTCTGCTCCGCTCTGGTGAGACCCCCCTGCAGTGCTGCGTCCAGCTCGGGGGTCCCCAGCACAAGAAGGACATGGAGCTGTTGGGGCGAGTCCAGAGGAGGCCATGGAGATGATGCGAGGGCTGGAGCACCTCTGCTCTGGAGACCTCAGGCTGAGAGAGTTGGGGTTGTTCAGCCTGGAGAAGAGAAGGCTGCGGGGAGACCTTAGAGCACCTTCCAGTCCCTGCAGGGGCTCCAGGAAAGCTGGAGAGGGGCTGGTGACAAGGGCAGGGAGTGACAGGCCAAGGGGAATGGCCTGAAGCTGGAGGAGGGGAGATGGAGATGGGATGTGAGGCAGGAATGCTCCCTTGGGAGGGCGGGCGGCGCACAGCGACCCCTTGCGGCTCGGCGGGGAACCGGCTGCCCTTGGCCCCGCCCCTATACCTCCGTCCCGATAGCCACGCCCCTTTACCCTTGGCCCCGCCCCTACACCGCCGTCCCGATGCCCCGCCCCTGTACCGCCTTCCTCTTGGCCCCGCCCTCTGGCCCCGCCCCGCGGCTCTTGGCTCTTCCGGTTCGCCGTGACGCACTTTCCAGTATCGCCTTCCACGCCCCCCCGACCGCCACGGGCCGTCTCTCACGTGACCCGGCCGAGACGGCCAATGGGAGCGCGGGACGGCTAGCGCGGTGGCCGGGCGGGGGGGGGCGGGGCCGAGGCGCGCGCTCTCGCGGGCGGCAGGCGGCGGCGGGAGCCCAGGCGGGAGCCGAGCGCGCGGGCCGCTCCCTCAGCGCGCGCGCGCGCGCCGTCCCCTCCCCTCCCCCCCCGCCCCCCGCCCCCCGTCCCGGCCCGTCCCCGCCGCCATGTCGGAGGAGAAGCCCAAGGTGAGGCGCGCCGGGGCCGGGGCCGGGGCGGCGTGGCGAGGGCCGGGCGGGGGGGAGCGAAGGCCTCTCCGCCGGGCCCTGGGGCAGGGCTGCCTGTAGGGCCCCGCCCCGCCCGGTGGCGTGCGGCGGCCAAGATGGCGGGGTGGGCCGGGCCGGGGCGCGGCGGGACGCCGAGGAGGAGGAGGCGGCGGCGGCGGCCCAGGCCCCGGCTCCGGCTCCGGCCCCGGCGAGCCCCGGGGGAGCCTGCGGCGTGTGGCGGCCGACCCGAGCACGACCTCCGCTCCGTTCCGCGGGGCTCACCCGGGGCACGGCTGGCCTGGGCCGGGCTCCGAGCCCTCACCTCCCGCCCGTTTCACCCTCTAGGAAAGCGTGAAAACGGAGAACGATCACATCAACCTGAAAGTGGCGGGGCAGGACGGCTCCGTGGTGCAGTTCAAAATCAAGCGGCACACCCCGCTGAGCAAGCTGATGAAGGCGTACTGCGAGCGGCAGGTGGGCTGCGCGGCTCCCGCTGCCCGGGGCTGCAGGGCGGATGTGTGCGGGGTGCTCGGGGGGGCTGGCCACCTCCCTGCAGGTTTCCTCTTCGGGTAATGAGAGCTGCCTCTCCCTCGCCAGGTGCTCCGACAGCTCTAAGAACGTCCCGTGACGGAGTTCCCAAAATTTCTCAAATTGGGATCCTCGCACTGAGATCAATTCACTCTGAATTTTTAGCCTCGTAGCCCTCGCCTCTAAAAACTTCATCAGCTTTATACAGCGTGCGTTTTCTGTTTGGAAAATGGCACGCACAGAAAAAGTCTCCTGTGCTGTGACTTTTGTCACAGGTGGTTTTTTTCCCCTCCTCCCTTCACGTGTCTCTCCGGGTGTTCGCTGCGCAGTTGGGACTGCTGATTTCTGCAGGCGGTGGCCAGCTGCTCTGTGTTGGTGGCTGTTCCTCGGTGGCACCCTGACCTAAATTGGAGAGGGATTTATCCGTGGAGCCCTCAGTGCTCACTTCTGCACCGTGTTGGGTGGTGCAGAGCAGAGAGGGGGATTCACATGGCTTTTGGGAGCAGATTCACATTTTATTTGCTGGCATTTCCCCTTGTCCCTTACTTGCGGAATCCTTTTTTCCCTTACTCGCGCCTTACGTTCCGCCCTGTCCCATGTCCGATGTAGCGTAACGTCCCTTGAGTTGGCAAAGAGAACTGAATCCGTTGGGTCTGGAGAGAGACGCAGGGAGTTTCTGCGTTCGTGTGGCTCTGTGTGTGACTGGGAGTGTGAATTGCGTGGGGATCTCAAAGGGTTTTAGAGGACGAAGCAAAGACCTCCATCCCTGAGGCAGGGAGTAAAGACTGCCTCGTGTGATTAAACGCTGTCAAAACAGGAGTTAGTCATTTATTCCACTCGGGTTTTAAGGGCAACGTTAACTTACTCACGTTAGACCCTGGCATTTTTCTAATAAACCTTGCAAGACAAATCTGCATGGAGTCCTGCAAGTGCTTTTTTCCTCAAACAGTCATCTTCATGGTTGCTTTTTTCATCAGAAGATGAAGAACTAGAACCGGGAGCTGATGTCTGGCATGAGCGAAAACTTGTCTCAGCTATGGGTAGTCGATGCTGATAGCTAGTTACACAGAAAAGTAGTTTTTTTCAGATGTTTTTAAAATGTTTTCCTTTGAGCCAACTTCCATTACTTCTCTGACTGCTTGAGAAACAATTGCTGCTCCTTCCTGACACGTCCTCTGAGGCTTTACAGAGCGGTGCATCGATTGATCTCTTCTTAAGTGACCTTTGTAAATTAATTGTTGACATTTGTGCCTCGCAGAGCAGGATCAGAACCAGGTGCCAGACCTGTGGTTCCGTGGAGTCCTTGCTGTGACAGCATTGCGGCAGGACTTCGCTCAGACCGCTCCGCTTCCTCAATTTATGTAGCGCGATAGATGCGCTAAGTTTCCTGTCTGGTTAAATCTTTCAAATCTTAATTTTGTTAATATTTTGGCAGTAAGTCTGTAAATGTTTTGTTTGGATTCAGAAACAAAAGCGTGGTTTCTCATATTAATTGCTTTAAACTTGCAGGGCTTGTCGATGAGGCAGATTAGGTTCAGATTTGATGGACAACCAATTAATGAAGCAGACACACCTGCACAGGTATGAAAAACACTTTTACTGCAAATTGCTATACAAATATTTTTATGTCTGCACGGAGATCAAAGGAGTTTGAAATCAAAACGATTCTGAAATAGTTGCTGTAGGTTTAATATGTTCCAAATAATTTTTCTAGGGTGGGATTTTTAATTTTTTTCCCCTTGAGTGGTTTTGCTGTTGAGCGGGGGGAGGAAAATGTGTAGGAGCCTTGGTGCCGGGGTGCTGGGGTGGAAATGACCGCTGGCAAGCACTGGCGTTTTCGGTTCTGTCCTCCTGCCTCAGCCTGTTCAGAGCCAGCACTGGCCGTGCTGAGAACGAGGGGAATTCCTTGGGCTGGCGAGGCTGGAGGCAAGGAACGGGGAGACGCTTGGCCAGGTGACACGCTGCAGAAGACCCCAAACTGCCGCGTTTGGTCCGAGTGAGGAGTGCGGCTCTGAAACCCATTTCGGTGTTGGCGATACTCTGATTGGAGAGATGATGGAGCGCCTGCTCTGGAGTGACCGGTGGGGAGTGTTTCATGCGTTAATTAAAATTACACCTCAAGTGCCCCATTACTGGTACCGGTTAGAAGTAGAGCGCCAAGTGCTTTCGTAACCGTGAGGTTGTGTGTCTCGAGTCTTATTTTCCGTATTTCTCTAACAGCTGGAGATGGAAGATGAAGACACTATCGACGTGTTCCAACAGCAGACGGGTGGAGTGTGTTAAGACGTGCCGTCCTTTGGAGAAGAGGAGTTTAAGGATCCTCATCGCACCTCACTCTCTCATCTGTCCTTGGATTTGCTATTTAATAGTAAACAAATGAACATGCCAATCACCCGGGATTCTTCTAAACTTTAGAGGACATTTACCAAAATTGCTTGTTGTCTTTGACGTACTGCGTGTGCAAGTCAAAACAGTATCTGCAGGGATTAATCTATATCTTAAATTGGGCCAATTTGATTTAAGTTCAGATTTAACTAATATGCGTTGTCTCTCTGCTGTTATCCTTTTTTGTTTGCTTTTATTTTTTTTATTTTTTCTTTAAACCTGTGGCCTAAATATTCATCCGTGTGTTAGGACATGGAGTGTTCACTCCTGGCTCTTGTCGGTCTCGTCCCTCTGTTTAATTCTAATTGTGTAAATAATTCAGTATATTTTCATGCCAATCGTGAGCATAAAAAATTTCCTTTTAAGATACACCTAAGGGAAGGAAGGAAGGAGAGATGCTGGTTTTAAGTTTTTAGCGCCTGTTGCAAACACAGTTACGTCAGAATCGTTAAGCCTACGACACAAGGCTGGTACACGCAGATACAACGCTTAGTATAGAGTTGGAGTTTAAGATATTGCAGATTTACATGTGCTTTGTCATATTATGAGGAAAAAGTTGTCTGAAATATACTTTTTTAATGCAGAAATAAGATTCGTCCTGAATTATTCTCAGAAACGGAGTTAGCAAAGCAGCCGGCCCAAAAACCAGCACTCGTGACGGAGCAGCAATATTATTTTTTTGTTGTGCAAGCTTATAAAAAGAAAAACCCGTCACGGCAGCTTCGGCCGTTTGCTGGGTGATGGGCAGAACCTGTCGCCTTCCTCCTGCTCCCCTTAGGACGTCTCCTTATTTCTCAGGGGGTACTAGATATGCGCGGCCTCGGGTTTCTTTTTAATACTTGTTTTTTGGTAGAGAAACTTGATAAACGAGAGGGGAAAAAGCGCCTTTTGATGTCACCGAGCTGTACGTGCAGAAGAGCCGTCAAGAACATGGTGAGCGAGGGAAGAGAGATGTGTGTGCACGTTCAGAAAAAATAATCACCTGCTCTACTGCCTCCCCAAACTTCCTGGATTTTAAATGCGTTTGTGCGACGGGTTCGAGCCGTTCCCAGGAATCGCGAGGAAGTTGGGCCAGGTTTGCCCGCTGCTGCTCCGTGGGATCGTTACCCGCCTTTTAGATTTACCTGATTTACCTTTGGCCGTCTTCGCTCACCTCCCGCTTGCTGGAAACCTTGCTGGAAAGGCCCTTTATTTTCTTTTTTATCGTTTCATTTTCTTGTATAGGAGAGGCAGGGGCGGGACGTGCCGTGGATCTTGCTGTTTATTCACCGGTTTGTACATTTATTTGTTGTCCTTTCCTACTGTACACAGTAAATCTAGTTTGGTACTCTGTCTCCTGCCTTACGCTTCCCGCGGCCGCGCTCCCCTCACCTCGGCTCTGCGTTCCCTTGCTTCCCAGAAGCGGGGGGCCCGGTATGCATCCATCCCCGGGGTATCCGGTGCACTCCCCGCCGTTACCGGCCCAACCTGCCCTCCTGGGGGCATTTTGCTGCCCAGTACAACTTTTTGCATTCTTTTTCTCTCCTCCCTTCCCCGCTGAGCAGCTGTAGCCTCTCTCTCCGTGCCAGCAGCCGCCCGGATGGGGTATTTCCCAGCGCAGCGCTAACGAGGCCGCCGCCCTAATTATTGCCGCGCTAATTAAGGTTTTTTTTTTTTTCCCCCCTGCCCGGGGGTGCTCGGCGCTGCGCAGGGCAGGTGCCGCTCTGCGCATGCGCGGCGCTGGGAGGCCTGGGCGCGTACCATAGAGGAGGAGCGGCAGACCGCTGTCCTCTCCAAGCCGTCCTCTCTAGCCGCCCGCCCGGAAGCAGCGGCGGGGCCGCGCCATGGCGGGGACGGCGCTGAAGCGGCTGATGGCCGAGTACAAGCGTGAGTCGGGGGGGGGGGGGGGGGGCGGCGGGGGCGGGCGCTCCTTGGTCCTTACCCCGCGTTGTCCCTCCTGACGGGATCCTTCCTTACAGCCCGGGGAGGCCGCGGGCCGGGAAGGGGCGGTGACGGCGGCGGGGCAGGCCAGGCCAGGCCGCGGGCCTCACGCCACCCGGTGCCCGGGGCACTTCCCTCGGCCCCGCCGGCCACGGATTGCTAGCCCCCGCCGGCTGCTGCCCTCCGCCCGGCCTGCAGAGCCGCTCCCTGCCTTCCCCGGGACAGCCGGGGCGGGGGTTAGGGGGCCCGGGCTCTGTGGAGGAGGGAGTCACGCGTGGCACCGTTTCCCTCCCCCACGTCCTTCTCCCTTCCCCGGTGCTGCAGGGCAACCACCCCGCGCACCGGCCGCCGCTGGGTCGGCTGGAACACCGCTTTGTCCGCGGTTGGCACGTCTGGGGTTCCGTGACACGGGGGGAGCTCTGGGAATCCTGGGCAAGCGGTCCGTTCTTCTTCGCTTTTTTTTTTTTTTTTTTCCCCGGTTAAATATTCCAGGTGAACCAAACCGCAGCCGCCTCTGTTACCTGAAAGATAGTTAGATACCTTTGTCGAGGCCTTAACGGACGCATGGCGGTTAGTAACTGCATTTAAACTGGAATTTACTGATCGGCGGCCCAGACTTGTTTGTTGTTTAAAAATCTCCGTGAGATGTGACTTGCCGGGGGTGTGGAGCCGTGATCTTCCCCGGGGGAGCGGGGACCTGCCGCCGCCGCCTGCGTCCCTCTGGGACATCCCGTCTCTCCCGAGGTGAGAGATCCGCTGTTCCGGCAAGAAATACTTGTTTTGTTTTGTTTACCTACGTGCTTTTGGCGTCTGATGTTATGGCCTTTATTTAAGGCGAGGAAGTACAGTGGGGAAAAAAAAGGAGTGTTTGGTAAGTGAAGGATGGTGTTAGGCTGTAAGTGACGGTCACTGACAGAGCTCCCGAGGTTGTCCGGGGATGAGAAGATGTTTCTCTCTTCACCATCATTTAGTGGAAGAGTCCGGCCTGTATAAAATAGAGTATTTACAGGCGCACGTTTCCTGCCAACACCGCGTTTGTTCTTGGGCCGCTCTGCAGAGCACGGGGCTCGGCGGAACCGTCCCGCAGGTGTTTGTGAGGGCCGGGGCTGGCCCAGGACCCCTCGGGCTGCCGCAGTAGCCGCTCGAGGTGGGGAGCAAGCCCTGCCGGTGCCGTAGTGCGGGTAAAGCCTGTGCGGACAGCGTGGCCTGGAAACCTCTGGTTTTCTATTGTAATCCAGAAGCACTGACCTGAAAAGGAGATGCAAAAGGACTTGACTCTGCTTTTATCTGTTCTCTTACATAAATCCCCTTAGTCCCAAAAAGCGTTTTTGATCCTTTGCTGTTGAGAAGCCCTGAGATCTTACTAGAATGTCTTTTTTCTGTAGGAAAAAGTGATATTAAATGGCATCAAAAAGAATTTGAGTTAGTGCTACGGGCAGGCATTATGTGAATCTTCTCAACGTAGCTTCTCAGGATGACACTGTAAACTGAGATAACATCTTGTTTGTGATCATCCTTTACAAATACTTTCCCGGCTCTAATAAAACACAGTGTCGTAAAAAATGAATGTAATCTACGATGACTAAGTGTACAAAGCTTTTACTTCTGGAAACCTGAGTTACAGCCATAGAGTAAGCCAGACTTCTTGGTTTCTGTGGGTTACCTGTGCTGTACGTGCATTTCCAGGGTCGTTACTTTCCCGTAGTGGGTGCGCTCATCGAACTTTGCTACAAAAGCCTGAATTATAACCCCTCCCTAGTGTTTCACAAAAGACTGGGCAGTTAGTTGTAGCTCTTCAGAAGCTGTTTTGCCCTGGAGAAATCTTCAGCAAAAGTTATTTTGAAAAATAAAAATAGTTCCTAGTCGTAGGTCGTTCTGCTGCCTCTGTTTGCAGAACAAGGGAAAGTCCTGTCTGGGGGCAGGGCTGTAGTCTGAGGTTCAGCTTTCTGTGACCTTTCAGCTCCCTCCTGATGTTGGGTGTTCCCACTGTGTGGTCCTGGGTGACGACTTTAAATGTCCCCTTGCTCCTGGCTGCCCACTGTGGATGAAATCTTGTATATATTTGTGCATGCATTTTTTTTTTCTCCTTTAATTTTCCTCTTTCTTCTTCTCTGTCTCTTCCCTTTAGTTACTTCTAGTGGTGACAGAGATGTTTGGCAGGCAGTGCCTTGCTGGTGGCTGTATTTTGTTTACCAGATTTCTAATTCTTTCCTTACTTGCTTTTTTTTTTTTTTAGCTTTGTCTTTGATTTTCTCTGTGCATGTGTGTGTTTAAATCTTTAAATAAAGGTTTATTGTTACCTTATGTGAAAAACGCTTGATGTTGTGAAGAGTTTCTACCCGTTGGAGCCCAAATACATTATTTGATTTGGGGAGAGGCTGTGAAATTGCGGTGTTTTCCCTTCCTTGTGGAGAAGGAAGGGAAGGTGGCTGTGGGCAGCCAAGTGAGATAGATTTTTTTTTTTTTTTTTTTTGGTCCTCATTTAGATCTTTGTTTGCATGTTTGGAGTGTGATGACTTTTTGTTCTCTCGTATTTATTCTCGTGACTGTGCTGCTCCTTTGTTTTCCGCAGAGACTTTCCTTGGCCTTCCCCTTTACCTCTTTCAAAACTGATTCCTTTTCTGGCTTTACGTTTTCTCTTTGTTTCCACGTTGACTGCTTGTCCTTCCACCTCTCGGAATCCCTTAATAGGACGTTGCCACTCGTGTGTCTCTGGGTCTCACAGCTCCACTCCCACCTCGGTTGTCCCATGGATCGTGAGGTTCTGCTCCTCGGAGGTTTTTTCCTGGACCCACGGTTGCCTGTCAGCCATGGCCAAGGAGCTGCTGCATCAAGGGCTCCTGCAAAGTCTTTCTGCTGATCTCACCCCTTGGAGAAAGGGGATCGAGGGAGGTGGCTCTCAGTTTGTGCAAGCTGCCTCTCTCAAGTAGCTGGTGCAGCTTCAGGATCTGCGTTTCCTCCGTCAATGCCTGGTGTTGGACGCTGTCCGTGCTCAGCACGGGCAGAGGGCTCGGCTCCTTCCTGTCGCTGGGAAATAGCTCGTGCAGGAACAGAAATGGCCCGTCGGGTGATGATGGCCGGGATGCGGGTGTGCGCTGGCACGCTGCGGTCGTGGGCGGGCAGGCGAGAGGACAGCGTGGCGTGGCACTTGCAGAGGGGGAGAGCTTTCCTTGGGAAAGCTTTACACCATGCGTGCAGAGGTTTTGCAGGCCGGGAGGCCAAACTCAGGCTAGGCAGATGTTACCCCCAGGCTAGGTGCCGCAGAGAGCGGAGGGAGGGTGTTTTCATCTGCGGCGTGCTCCCGTTGTGCCACGTAACTTGCTCGGGAGGACAGCCGCAGAGGAGAGTGGGATAGGAGGCTGTTTGGCTTACCTGACTTGTCAAAGTCGTTCTGCAGCGTTAAAACAAATGCTCTGATCATGTGCTTTTTGCTGCTCACTTAAAAATAATTGCAAAAAATCCCCCCTGACATTCCATTAAAGTGACCCTGTTTTGGAGGCTTTGGTGAGACTGAAGCAGCTGATGCTGTGTCAGCTACCGAAATTCATGCTGTGTAGCTCCTGAAAGCTGGGCTCCTGATTCCCCTCTGAATGGCTCTAGACGAATCATGGGGTAGGATGTGTCCATCCACATGGAAAAGGGGGTTTTCCTTCCTCAATGACCAGGGATGGTAGCAGCCACTCAAAATCGTGTGCCCCTGCACTGCCCAGGTACCGCTTTGTCTGATCCTTAAGGATAGAAACCTCTTTTGCCTGTGTCTGAGGGGAGAGCTGAGCAAAGCGAAGTGGAGAATTGAGCCTCCAGCCTCGTAAAGACCCTTTGCTCAGCAGGGTTTGGATCTTGCTTCCCGCTGCCCCGGTTTTCCTTGGGGATGGAGAGCTGCACGGCACACCTCCGCACGGCTGCCTGCTGCAGGGGACGCGCAGATGCTGCCTGCGGGCAGTCGCGAGGGCTGCCGGGGTTTTCAAGGGAAATCGTGGGAAATATCAGAGAGTTTTTCTTCTTAGAGAGCCACAAGATGGAGCAAAATGATTCCAGGAGCTCCTGGGTTTGACATCTCCCTCTTTCTGTCTAAAAGCATCAACAAGCAAAGCTGTTAGAGACCCGCTATCAAGCTGGAAAAACCTGCTCCTTAAAGTCAGGATGTCGTGGGAAACCGTAACGCTGAGTTTCAATCTGCTGCTGTGCTTTTGAACTTCAATCGGAGAGGTCTGTGCCGAACTTAATGGTGATCTGAGTGAACCGAAGAGTTTTGCTCGCTCTCCTGTTGGCATTATCTCAGCACGTTTTTGAATCCAACAGTAACTTAGCTGTTTTAAGACAAAAATCTGTGTGCTGTTTTGTGCAGCGCTACCCACAATTTTCAGGTGTAGCTTAACAGAATTTAGGTCAAGCGTCTCATTTATTGGTTTGTGACTTCAGAGCTTCCCCGGGTCCGCGTTCGTGCTTGTTTCCATGCATGGGAACGCGCGTGGCGTTTCCTGTGGCTGCATTTTGTGTGTTACGGGCCACTAGTAGTCCACAGGCCGTCGGTTAGGAAACACTGTTCTAGATAAGCAGCTCCCAGCCCTTACTTAAGTTGGCCTAATTACCGTCACCTCCTCCAGTTCGACGCCCTCGGAGTGTCGCCTCCTGCCACCGGTCCTGCCGGCTGCCTCGCGTCTCGCTCGGAGCCATGGGCCTGGTGTTCAGCCCCCAGGGACTGCAGGACTTCAGAAACTGGAAGTTGATGGTCATTGCACCAGATAGTAGAAAAAACTGGTTATTATTTTATCAGCACACAGGGTGCTGGGCTTGAAATGAGGTACTGATGCTGATGGTTATTGTATGAATTGGGAACTGTACCGATTTCCTACAGAAAGCGAGGGTTGGTGGATCCAAACTTGCCGTGTGCGGCCAGGGCTGCTTTATCGCTGCTGCTTTTGTTTTACTCACGTTTTCCAGGCCGCGCGGGGGGAGTCAGAGTGAATTCCAGGAACAGAGCCGCTCGTCAAATCTCGCTTGCCTCTGCTTCTCCACCTTTTTCATGTCATTTTGGGGTTTGTATGCTGTCGAGTCTGAATTGGTGCAGAGAGTTTACGGGAATACAACCTGTTTTCTCTTGAGTTTGTCCCTGCAGATACCACAGTGCTCCAAGGGAACAGTGTTGCCCGTGCTTTGTGGAAAGAGGTTTTTTTCTTCCTTCTCACTTTTAAATCATTGTCCCTGGAAAGACTAGTATTGGGAGCCTGAGAAACCAAAAAACACCGAATAATTTTGTCTAGAAGACCATCCTGCATGAAGAAGTTAAACTATCAGCAGTGAGCCACTGGGCCGTCTGGCTGTGGAGTTTTGCTGTGTAAAGCGTGGTCGGAAGATTCCTCCCACGGTGTCCTCAAGCTTTTCTTCAAGGGTGTTTGCTGGTGGGGTCTCTGTATAAAGCCATGGCCACCCAAACGCTAGCTGAAATGCTCAGGCTTGCAGGTCATGTTAACATTTCCTTGTGTTTTTCTTTTTACAGAGCTGACCCTGAACCCACCGGAGGGAATAGTAGCAGGTGAGGAGCTGAGCAGGGTTTGTGCACTGTGAAGTTGTAGCCTTGCATTCAGGGAGCGCTAAGCCTTGTTTTGTTTTTTCTTACCAGGTCCCATGAATGAAGAGAACTTCTTTGAATGGGAAGCTCTGATTATGTGAGTTCATACTGTTTTGTATCTGAAATCAGCACTTGCATATTATCATTAGCTTCTAGGAGAACAAGAGTGTAAAAAAAAAATAGTTCTGTATAACATCGACCTTGGCCTACCTTTGGCTGGGAACTTCTTTTCTGACCCAAACAGGGAATTATATTTGGAATTTAAACAGTGTGACAGAGGCGGCATTGGGACTTAAGCAATCATTTGTTATACAGGTATCATTATAATAAGCAACGTTCAGCATAAGTAACTTGTGAATTTGACAGGAATGCTTGTTTGGACTCCCTCGGGTGTACGTTGGATATACAAACACTGTAGGAAACAATGGATTGCTTGTAGGTCACGCAAACCTGTTGGGAACATTGCTCAACTGCAAATACAGGACAGGTTTTTCTCATGTTTTAAGTGGAGCAAAATACATGGATTATCAGTGAGGGGACAGAAAATCAATCCCTAAAATGAGTTGACTTACTATTTGAATTTTTTCTAGAAAAATGGAAGGGGATTGGTCTGAGAAAGTATTCAAATTTAAAAAACAAAAAAAATTCTTTTGAAATTCTTTACACTTTGTGAATCGGCTGGTGTTGTAAAGACGTTGGGTGTGGTGATTCCGTGTAGAAAGGTCTCCTGTTGGTGAATAGCTCCAATTGCTGCCTGTTGTGTTTTGGGGGGTGACAAAGACTTTACAAAGCTGTGTCCTCCCCCTTCTACTCCCAAACTGCTGGGCACAGTCGTTTGTAGCAAAACTTGCCATGAAAAGACAAAATCTTCTTGCCAAATGTCTTACAAGTTGTCTTCTCTCTTGTTTGTACTCTCTTACTCATGCTGTACCCTTCTTTGGGAACTTTGAGTATGTGGAATAACTGGTCATTTTTAGAAAACAAAGTTCTAAAACAGTAGGGGAGAGGAAAAGAGACCTTTGTCACCCAGGTCTGACAATTCACGCAAATGCTACGGAATTAAAAGATGAAGAAGCTCCAAACTGCTGAGTCTGCCTTGAAGCCGAAGGTCTGTTCTTAGGGTAGATCCAGGGTCTGTATTTCGAGGTTCCTTTAGCGAGGGTTGGTTGGAGGACCCCCGGGGCAGCAGGCAGCGGCCCTGCTCGCAGCGTGCCTGCTGTGCCCTCGGCCGGTTTTCACTGCAACCACCGGTGCTGACTTACGAGATTCTCAGCTAGCGTAGGTGGCAGAATTTTCCTAGCTCGGTTTGCTCGGAGTGTGTTGTCTAGGGATGAAAAACAAGATTTCTGTCTCTCGGGACCAGGCACGCAACCAATCCAAAAGCCTCCCGAGCTGTAGCATATCACCTATTCCGCACAAGCTGGCTGCGTGGGTGATCCTGCTTTATGGCAAGCGCGAGCCTCCGAGTTATTTTAAGCCCTGGTAAATGGAGGCTGGGATTACCACTGCTTGTTTGCTGATTGATGGGAAGAGTTGGCAAATGCCTCCTCTTATGTGCAGCAATTTAGCCTGTGATGAACAGGTTGTACTTCCTGGTAGCTCGGTCCCCTGAAAATAAACGCTGGGGTAATTTGTTGCCTGACACGAAAGATTTTGGCTGCAGTGTCTTACGCTTTCTCTTTCTGCAAGGGGGATAGTTATCGCTCCTCTGGAACACACACCCAATTTCAGGTCGGACAGGTGTGTGTTGCTTGGAGGGTAGAAATCCCAGAGGATTTAATGCAGTTCTTGGAATATGGAAGGAAATTCCTGCTTGTCAGTACTTTCTCATAGCAGAGATTGTGCAGTTGAGTAAAGCTTTCATGGGGCACACACAGAAGTACTTTTGGATTTGATTCATTACCTAGAAAATACTTTTTCTGATGTTTCCCATAACATGTTCTTAAAGAACAGAGGAGCTGCTTGCAGACTTGAAAGCCCTTTAAAAGTGCTGAGTGTTGAGCTTCAGGTCTTTGTCAGCGCAAAATGAGAGGCGGAGGTGCTTTCATTTTGGTTTCTGTATTGTGTGTGTCATAATAAAATTATATTTTAAGATCTGCTAAATTCTGAAGCTGTGGTACAATAGAAACATGTTTACCCTAAACATGTTTGGTTACTTTCGTCTCTTTACAAAACTCTATTAGTAGAAGTGTTTGCGTACATTTGGAAAGCAAGCTAAATGACTTGTTTATATTTGTCTGTGATAATCTTCTCGAATGTTTTGTAATCTCACATGTGCTGTGTGAGATTCTGGGAATGAAAGAAGTGCAGATGAGGAAATTAAAGTAAAGTTGGCTTCAAATTTTTAGGCAGATGAAGTGCAAAAGGTAAGTAAGTAGCGCAATAATGAAGAGAACAGAATCCTTTTTTTTTTTTTTCCTTCACCCAATTTACATAAAGCTAGAGCACATGTAATGGCAAATAAATAATAAAAAAAAGAGGCCTAAGAGAGAAAAGACATCACCCATTTATCAATTCAGAGGTGGGCTGGGTAATGTTACACAGATTGATGTAAGAGCTTGGCTCCAGGATAAAATAATGCCCTTTAAAATAATGGTAATAATAATTTGTATTTCTGGTGGTGTTGCCTGCAGCAGCAGTGCTGGATAAATGTTAAACATATAAATGTTAAGGCTGTGTTGATGTGTCTGAATGGTAGAACAGTTCTCATGCTCCCAAAGTGAGCGTCGTAGATCCAGAACCGAAAATACAATGTGATGATCTTTCTGAACCGTGGAGGTTTGGAGCCTGGCATAAAACGCACCCTTTGGATAAGATCCCAAACAGAAGCTGAATCAGAGTATTTCTGAAAGCCAGATCTGTGCAACAGAGTGACTTATTCGTGATAATAAATAGCCCCAGCGTGTCAAGAGAGTTTACCCCAATGCCGCTCAATTCCTCAGCCTGCGTGAGGTCCCACAGAGCATTGTGTTGTGCAAGGTCGTGAATTTAACATTTCAGGTTTTGCCCTCTGATTGGCATATACGAGCGTGTGTTGCTATTAAAGTTTATCCCGAAAAGACACAAACCCACGTATTTGTTAAGAACTTTTATTTGCCTAAAGATTGCTTGAAAACTAAACAGTGTAAATTGAAGTCAACTTATCAAAAGCCTGCCTAGAAAGGTAATTAGATCTATAATGAGGCTTATGACTTTTGTTTAGCGTGGAATTCCCCTTTTCGGCATCCAATGACTGTGGGTTTTGGTCTTTTTCCAGCATCTTTTTACAACTAAGAAGCCATTTACAAACTTAGGTGAAGCTATGATTATAGAATTAATCGTCCTCATCAATGCGCTTTTCCCTCCTGTTTTGGCAGATACCTGCCATCCTTTTCTTCCCCTTGCCTAAGGAACAGCCAGCTCGAGCAGTTCAGAGTTTCTTATTTTCACGCCATGTCTTATGTCAACCGAGTCGTTCGTAACGTCTCTCACACAGTGAAGCAGTCTGGATGTCTTGCAAGTCATTTAATGCCATATAATGGCTGGAGGAGAAGCGATGTCTGTTCTAAAATGCTTTAGGGACGTCTGTTGAGTACCATCCTGCATGGAAAAAGATGCAGAGGCTGCCTGCGTCGAAAGCCGTGAAGAGTCTTGGATGGAGCAGGTTTTTGAACTGAAAGCGCTGCTGTCGAGTTTCAATGTTGTGGCCTCCTGAGTGTTTCATAGTTGCAAATGCTGTCTTGGATTAACTTTAATAATTTCTTTGAAGTTGATCCTGGCGGCGATGAATGGCTAAAAACAAAAGCATTTTGCTCCCATAATACGGGGCCTAAAACTGAGCGTTTTGGGTTAACGTATTTGACAGAAGAGCCCTTGAGGCTGTGTGTTTGCTCTCAAAACAGAACATAAGACACCCACCAGCTTTTCAATGCGTGTATGTACGTACTCTTAGAAGTTCAACAATAAGCCTTTAAAATGCAGCTGGAATTAAAATGTTCATGAAAAAATGCATTCAGCTTACTCTCAGATGTGAATTGGATCCCGACTAAATTTAGGGAAAAGGCCAGAAAGGGAACAAAGTGGTTTAGCTTTCATTCTTGCAGTACATTGAAGCATTTCACTAATCTTACCTGCCAGTGTCAATATTCAGGTTTAAGTCACGTAGTTCTTGTGTTTATCTACCAGCCAAGTCTTTCGAATCCCACAGTTTAAGAGAGTGAGCCTCTTAGGGCGTTAGGTTTTGCTGATCTCAATTTCCTTTTTCCGTAGGTTTGCAGTCTTAACTGTTAGGAGTCCTCGAACTTTTATGTTCTTTTTGGCATGGAAAATGTGGATTGGGAGGCGGGGGCATGAATATATTCCTAAACCTTATTTCCCAGACAGTATAACCCTTGTTGGAAGAGTTTTTTACTAAATACATGAGGTTTCCTTGGCTAAGATTTTCAGTGATGAAGCTTGTTTCGTGATCTTTCCAATCAAGGGAGATGATGTTCGTGTTATAACTTCCAGATGGTTCAGCAAGTTTGAATGAATCACATCTACAAAACTTTTTTGCTCACCTCCCAAAAATGTTTTATGTAGGGAGGGTAAAATACTTGTGTTTGTATCTCAACTCGATTGCACTTTGAACTAGATGATGAACACAATAAGGAAATGTTTCTGCAAGAACCCCAATGAACGCGTTTGTTTTCTGCGTGCACTTGAGGGAGCGCAAACTAAATGCCTGAAGTCTGCAAAGAAACGTTGTCGTACTGCATCTAGCAATTACTGTCCCCAAGCTGGGTTTTTATTTTTACAAAACATGGCTGTGTTTTTTTGCATGAGATAGCGATGAGTGTTTCTGTGTGGTTATGCTCGATACTGGCGGTTTGAATCTCCATAGGTTTTATAAATTATTTTTGAGCTACAGCGTTTGACATCTCTGTTTTGTGCAGCATAACAGTATCTTCAAAGGCAGAGGAGTCCCACACCTGCTTTCTCTTGACGTGCAGACGCTCAAATCCTGGAACATGCCTTGGAGCCAGATACTCCAATTATATCCAGACACACCCTGCTAATTAAGTAGTGTTGTGACCTTCCTAGTAATTTAGTGTGCAAGCTTTGATTTCCCCCTTCCCTCCCAAACCCCACGTTTGGATTTAAGTTTATAAGGTGTGGGGTAAGAGTGCGTTAACTCTTTGTTTTCTGGAGAAGGTGATGTAACCCAAACTTCATATGTCTCATTAGACAAGAATTTGAGTGAAAGAACTATTTAAAGCTCTGGTGAATCACTTTTTATCTGTTTCTAGGGGTCCTGAAGACACCTGCTTCGAGTATGGGGTTTTCCCTGCTATTCTGAGCTTTCCACTCGACTACCCGTTAAGCCCTCCGAAGATGAGGTTCACGTGCGAGATGTTCCATCCGAACAGTGAGTCCGATGCCGCAGGACGTACGGGGGAGCGGGTCGCTTGTGTGCCTTTAAACCAAACCTTTGCAGCAGGAGAGCTGGTGTCCTTACCAAGGGCGATCCTCTCCCTTTCCAGCCTTGAGCGTGTCATAGGAGTGTTTAGCCGTCCCACAATTTTGCTCTGTCTTAGGGTCACTTTTTCGTGTTAATTCTCATAAACCTTTTGGTCATAAACAGTCTGATAGAGATTCCAGCAATTTCACTGACTTTAAGATCACTCCAGGAATACTTGCAACTATTGTATAGTCTAAAGTGAAATCTTCTATACATGATGTGAGATCTAGTGAATTAATACAGACTCTTTCCAGTCTTGCTCTTTGGCTTTTATTTAATCAGTTTGGAGTTATTGTAACGAATGAAAATTTGTTCATATTGACCAAAGTTTGGATGCAGCTTTATTTGGCAGCATGACTTTTTCCCCATTAAGTCACAGGTTTAGTAACGTTTCTGATGTGATCTGTAAAATACAGAGTGCTCTGTCCAAGCAGATGACACGTTTGCAAGTGTTTAATGTGAAGACTTTGAACCTTTCCTCTGCAATTCTGATATTACCTTAAGACTTTCCAGTGGAAGTAATTGAAGTAACAACAAGTAGAGGTAAAAAGTTTGAGCCTTGGACAGGTAAATACCTTAAAGCCCCCTTTTGCAGCCTGGAACGCTACTTTCTAGAGTCAGCCTTGGCATTTGTTGTAAAACTGTTGCTTATGACATCTAGCAATCAACGTGGATTGTGTAAAGGTTGTTTATCATCACCCAGATATGATGGGCTGGATCTGTGTTCTAGGCTATCGGGTCTCTGCCCCTTGGGAGCGATAAAAGGAAAACGTGTTTCCTTTTTTAATAGAACAAGCCATCCCAAAAAAAAGTGTTTCCTTCCCAGCTGACGTTCCTGCAGTTGCATAACACAAGTCTCGGTCTCAGTGGGAATCCATTTATTTCATCCTATTCCAAGGAATTTTGCAATTTCTTGAAGTTCTTCTGTTCTTCCCTTGTCTAATCACCGCTGATGCAGATTCTTGCCCATTTAGTCCACATCTTTCTGTCCTCCTGTGGAGGACACACCTTCATGTCACAGCGCAGAACTGTGCGGATGTGCCCAAGGCAGTGTAGCATCACCTCTGAAGCTCTGATGTCTGCAGCAGTGCAGCGGTTTGCACCTGGAAGCAGCGTGGCCACATCTAATTCGCCCAAACTCCTTGGCAGGACCGGTGTCTGTGAGCAAATCTGCATTCACGTGATACTCTGCAGCTCCAGTCGTGGCCTCGGCTTGAGGTTCGACGCTTGCAGCTGCTTTGGGTGCAGCATAGCCAGGAGGACGGGGATGCGGAGAAGCACAAACTGCCCAACTCTCATGGGTTACAGAGTGACTCTGCACGTGGGTGCTTCCTGTGTGGGGTTAACTGGAACATACTGGCTGGTCAGCTCAACTCTTTAACGTCCCGTGACTCTGGGGCATGTTAACCTGAGGTTGAGCCCACCTGAAGTAGACACTTGAATCTTTCTTCCCCAGTGGGATTGTGATGGCCTGGTTACACCCAGAAAGGCTGTAGAAATGGGTGGCCGTGCTGCGCCGCTTCTATTCCTTAAGCGCTTACTCCTCCACCTGTGAGGAATTGCGAGGAAAATGTTTTAAGTCTGCTGTGTTCCCTTATCTTTGCGGTTTGTGTTACGTACAGGGGGAATTGAGACACCACCGAACTATCTTCTAAAATAAAGTGATCTTCATGGATGCTCTGGTGAAGGTCACTTCAAAGTAGCAATTAATGGCAAGTCTTGCATTAGCGCTTAGTGACAAAGTGGGGTGATGCGTAAGTCTTCCTGGGATCAGCCTTCGGTGTCTTGACTGTGCCGCTCTGATCCAGCTGTTTTGAATGAGGCACCGCATAAAAACATTAGAGTAACTTACAGGTGAAGTATCTCCTGCCAGCCTGTTCCTAACTTGCCAAGAGAAGTGCTGATTCAGCACGTGCTGTTTCCATCTCTTCCAGCTACGGCTAGAGCAGCTCCAGTCCCCAGCCTGGGGCTGCAGGAAGGATGTAAATAAAAGTCTTCCAAAGCACGTACGTGTTGCAGGCTTGTGCAGACGTTAGCTGGGTGAACGGAAGGAACTGGAAATGAGCGCAGCTGCTTCCAGCGGTCGTTCCCTCTTTTTGTTTCGTCTTGTTTTCCTGGCAATGCCACGGGTTTGGTCACCCGAGGAATAGAAGCGCTGAAAATACTGGGCTAAAGTTGTCGTTCCTTGGTAGGCCACGGAATTAGGCTGTGTTGCTAAAGCAGTGTTTGGAACTCCATTCTCTTTGTGTTGCCTCTTTAGCCTTTCTTTGCCTCATTATCAGGAGGAGTCGTGTGTCTGCAAGGACGACTTGTACTGTTGCAGGTGCTTTGCTTACGCTGAAGGTGGGAGGGGAAGACATCCGTATCCTTAATT
Organism: Grus americana; assembly: GCF_028858705.1. Classification (NCBI taxonomy): domain Eukaryota; kingdom Metazoa; phylum Chordata; class Aves; order Gruiformes; family Gruidae; genus Grus; species Grus americana. The sequence continues at coordinate 538,722 of NC_072860.1, forward strand.
GATAGGTTACCTTTTTTCCATGCTCTTTAATGCAGCTGAGCTTTAAGCAATGTTAAAAAGAAAACATAGTGTGAACTCTTCCCATTGTTCCTCAGTAATGTTTGAAATAAGATCAAGTGTATTGTTTATAACATATAGCACTCTTCCCTCCTCGCTGCAGCGGAGCAAACTTGCTGAATTCTTTTTAAGGTCATGGTCCAGTGGAGGACTCCACCATGCGTTCAGTGCTGTGTGACTGTTACCCTTCGATTTAATTAGGACTAGTCACCTACTTGGAGCTATGTCTGTGCATAAATACTTGCCTTGTTCCACCACGTTGCATCTCTTATTTTTTCCATGGAGCCTGCCACTGGTTATTAAAGGAGACAAGTGCTCCCAGCAGGTTTCTGTTGGGAAGGGTGACCCAAATTTGTTAGACGTACTCACAGGAAACTTTTGCTAGATTTTTCTCTTTCAGATTTTGTGCCCTCTTGCCTTTGGAAGAGAAAAATTAAAACTGGGTTTAGCGTCAGTCATATGAAGGCCAAGTCTTAACATTCATCTGTGCTAAAGAACTGGAGAGGCCGAGTGTTTCCACTGAGTAACAATCACTCCCCTGTACTTCTTGTGCAGTTTACCCAGATGGGAGAGTTTGCATCTCTATTCTTCATGCTCCTGGGGATGATCCCATGGGATACGAGAGCAGCGCTGAGCGGTGGAGTCCCGTGCAGAGCGTGGAAAAGATCCTCTTGTCGGTCGTTAGCATGTTGGCAGGTAAGGACTGTGGCAGCTCACATAGCAGTTGCTGAGTTAGCTAGAGCTGCTTCATGCTGTTTGATTTGAGCAAAGGATATTTAAAACTTCTTGGTAGCAACCAGAGTTCTTAAAGCCCTAATATTTATTTATTAATAAACCAGTTCTCTGAAAATAATTGAGGGGGGAAAAAAAACCCCCAAACAAGACTGAGTTATTAAAAGGTGTTTCCAGCTTAGTGGGCGACTGCACTGCTTTCCTTCCAGGTCAGCAGCAGCCAAGCAGATAGTGATGGTCAGGTGGGTCCTGCGGCTCAGCGGGTTCCCTGCTCCTGCACGAAACCTGCACTGCGTCCTCGCGTTTGCTGTGATGTCTGTGCAGCTCTTGGAGCTGCTGCTTGCAGCCTGTGTTGCTTTAGCAGGTGCAGGGTGACCAGCCAGTTCTAACCAGTATGGTAAACTCAGAGTCCCAGGCCAGCACCCTCCGTTTCTGTTATTTGCCAGCCTGGGAACGTAGCCCATTCTGCCATCTCTGGTTCAGAGGAAGCCTTCTTGAGAAGAGAGGTTGGGTGAAAAACTTGTTTTTGTTGTGCGGTCTTTTAAATGGCTTTCCCAAAGTCCAGCAAGGGCTGTGGGTCAGCTCTGTCATGTTCAGCTCCCTGAAAGATGGACCCTTTTCCACATGGTGGGCAGAGCCACTGAACTGCCTGAAAAGGGCAGAGCTGTGTCCCTTAGAATCAGTTTTGAATGATAAAAGGGTTTAGGAGCAGCAAAGTCGATCAAAGAGCAGGCGACAGATTCTTATGTGGAACCATTTTAGCTTCAGAATAGTAACGTACTGTTGGGAAGCTGTGCAGACGAACGGTACGTCGCTGGGCGGCCCCTGGCCTCCGAGAACTTGGCGTGTGGTGCAGCCTTCCCTAGACTGGTTAGCGTAAGCGTCACCTGGTCTCTTGTTCTCTGCCTGTGCATCCTGTTTTCCCATGGCTTTTGAAGGAATTAGTCTAAAAGGTGAGTTGTCAGCATCTGTCAGGCTCTAGCTCTGCTGGTAGCGTAAGCCCAAGCTCACCAAACTGGGGGACCCGCACATCTCCTGTCCCCGCTACTGGCTTTAAAGGGCAGGCCATCAGCATTGTGTTGAGAAAGACGTTAGCCTGAGATGGGCTCAGCTGGCCCGGGGGTGAATTTGGACTGGTGTGTGAAGGCAGTTGGGTAGAGTACAGTCTGTCTTAGTGACTCATGTAATCCCTTCTGTATGCTGACCACGAGCCTGATAAACCCTGTGCCTCAGCTTACCTCTGCACAAAATGGAGTGTTGGAGTCACAGGGCCTCCGTGTACTTTGTAAACTGCTCTGAAATCCTTGGATGACAGACGTCGCAGAAATGAAAGCATTCTATGGGCTTTCTTGGGTTTGTTTTGTTGGTTTTTAATAGAACAAGCCATCCCAAAGCATGACAGAGCCTGGTCGGGAAGGCTTTGTGTCTGCGAAGCCACAGAACCAGAAAAAACATTTTGCAGGGAGCAGCATGCAGTTCTAAAAACCCTTGACAGCAGTGGTGGTGTCGCACTGCGTTGTTCCACGCGCGTGCCAGGGCTCAACTGCTGAGAGCATAAGCACAAGAAAGTCTTGCTCCTCTGCTGCCTGTTTCTTACCTAATCTCGACCTTGCTGTGATATTCTCTTGTGGTCAGTTAAATCAGAACCGTTTGGGAATCCAATCACTGGATTTTCTTTAGCGGTGTTTCTGTAGCTCCAGGCAGGGGAAGCGTGCCAAAGCCATGGGGAAGTGGCAGCGCGGAGGCAGCATTCAAAAAACAAGGGGGTCTTGCTCCATCGCCTGCCTGCCCACCTATCTTTCAGTCTCTCTCGTTTCAGAGCCAAATGATGAAAGCGGAGCCAATGTAGACGCCTCCAAGATGTGGCGGGAAGACAGAGAACAATTTAACAAAATTGCCAAGCAGATTGTGCAGAAGTCACTTGGACTTTAAGCTCCCAGAGAGACTGAAGTGTTTTGTATTTCTCTCCACCTGAAAACGAGCAGTGCTCAGTGCTGGTACCAAAAAGGAAAACTTTGTAAAACTATTGGCCTAGTTCTTCTTATCATTCGTTATTTATTTACCATCCCTTTTCTTCTTCCACTGCTCCAGAGAAGCCTCTAGTTCACTCACTAAATTGTGTGGAAAAGGGATTTAATACTAGGGAAAAATATGGAGACAATGCTGTTTCAAAGGGCTGCTTGTTGCTACCTCACTTCACGGTATGGAGAGCTTGGAGACTTTGCAATCTGCAGCCCGCCTTCGCCAATCTGCTGTTTGAGAACAGAGCTGGTTTGGACCGCTTGCTGGAAGAATTAGTTGTGTGTTTTTCTAGGTAGCGTTGCATCTGGAGCACCGGTAGACAGGAAATAATCTATCAGTTTTGTGTTACTCCCTCAGTTAAGGACAGCGTTTGCAGTCAGAACTGATTCGAAGTGTATAGTTAGCGAGAGAGGCTATAAAACAAGGTTCTAGTCGGGATGCGTTAGCAAAGCAAGTGATTGTGCAGCACGTAACTTCAGGAGAAGATCGAGGGAGTTGTTGTCAGTGGCTGGCTGGGGTCTGGAGTGGGCTGGTGTTCCCGTGTAACACTGTGACTTTGTATTGAGCCTTTGAGTCAGTGTTTGCTTGGAAGAAATCCCAAGAGCTGCTTTATTGCTCCTTAAAGACACTCAGTTGTAAACTTTGCATTCAATGAGAGGTGCAAGATGTAAAGGCTGGATTCTTACACGCTTTGGGCAGGTTCACCGTGGGCGAGGTAAGTCGTTGGCAGCCTGGAAATCCAGTGAGGATGTGTCCGCTCCGCTGGGCATGTAAAATATCTCTGCCAGAATGTCAGCTCCTCCTCTGTTGACATTTGGGTGCCGGGAGGATTAGGCACTGCTGGCCTTTGCCGTTCCAGCCCAGGTCACCCGTTCTTCAGGTGAATAAGTGAAAAACTTCACGTGGTGAATTTTGTAAAATTAACTGTAACGTTTCTTTATGCTGACTGCTCTTGTGTATTTAAATGTGGGTCAGAGAAGATACCGACCGTGTTTTCTAGAGGATGGTACGACGCATGTTTAAAACTGCAGAGTATTGTAGCCAACTGCTGGCGTGGAGGGTGCAGGAAATCCCAGCTGCAACGATCACTTTGTAAAACTGCTTGGGGGGCCACCTCTGTGCTTTGCAAAGCAAATCTCTTGTGTAGGTCCAAATCTTCTCCAATTTACTGCAAGCAATAACGTGCCCATTGATAGCACACAGAATCATACTTTGTTGGCAGCTTCAGATTTGAGAAGGGCTTTTTTTATCTGTGAAAAGCGTGTGACGAGGAAGGAGTCGCACCGTGGAGAAAGCTTTACGGAGGTGTGTTTGCATGCATGTGTGTTCAACTCGTCAGTATTTATGTCTTGCTGTCCGTGCTGCAGATCACAGTATGCCGTCGTTCTGCACCTCTGAGGAATTTCTATTGCTGCAACTTGCTGATGTTACCTCCCTGTAGAAGTAATTCTTCTTGCTTCACCGTAAGGGTAGGAAGGGGACCTGATGTAGTTTGGGAGCAGAGATGATGAAATAGTGTTGTACCTAACTAGTATTTCAAGGCATACAGGAAAATGTAGCACTTATATTCAAACTGAGAGCGTTGGTTGAATTGTAGTAGATGGAGCGTTGCTCCTGGGAGTACTGCAGCCGCTTTTGGAAACACCGCTGGAGAGCTGCGAGCGCCACGTGGCAAACGATGGATCCAGCAGACGTGGCCAAAGTGGGCTTTTTGGAAGTGCGGAGTATTTTATTCATGTGTGCTCACTCGTTATCTTTATTTTATGGTGGGATTTAGTCTGTATACTGAAAATAAAGTGATTATATTTTCTCCTTTCATAGATGTATGGAAATGTTTTGCAGTGGGGGTTTTTTACGGGTAACCATCTGGTCCAGAGATTACGATTCTGACTTGGTCCAAAGGAGCGGAAGGGGTTATTCTAGCGCAGTTAAAACTTGGGGGATGCTTTAGAGGAGTGGGAGAGTTGACACGGGTTGCTTGGGCTTTCCAGGCAAGTTTCTTGTCTCTAATGATGGCAATAACTTGATAAAACGGTAAAAATCTGGCAGCCGGCAGATGTAATGCAGTTTGCTTCTTACAGAGGTCTTGTGATCTGGCCTAGGAAGGCAAGAGGTGAATCATGACTTTTTAATATATCATTCAAAGCCCGCCGATATTATTCTGTCATAAACCGAGTCCTTGGTGCAGCACGAGGGTTCATCTCACCCAGCTCTGTGCCTGCGTGGAGGCCGGTGGGCTCCTGCCCAGCCCGGCAAGTCCCGCAAGGATTTCACCGCCCAGCAGCTTGTTACAGCTGGGGAATGCCTGAGAGTTAAATAAAGCTTGTAAAGCCGCCGTGTCGAGCCTGCGACAGACTTCCCTGAAAGGCTTAATGGTCCTCGCCCTTGGTGAACGAACACTCGTGCTGGCAGCCTGTGTGATACTAGCCAGTAGCGATGTTTTCCTGAGCCTTTTTTTTCAGTCTGAAACGGTTACTATAAAACACGTTCCTTGGGGAGTGCCGGAGCTCTACAGGTGTTACGCATGCAGGTAAAGTATTAAAGATTAAAAAAACCGCACAACGTTTCTCTGGATTATATTTGCTTTAGGCTTTTATATTTAAAAAAAACCCAAAACAAACCCCTTCACCAAAGCTGTAAAAATGCAAGCAACGTCCTCTTTAAAGCCTTTGTATATACATCCATCCACACACGCACGTGGTTTTTTTTCCTTGGCGAAGGGGGGGCTGTGTCAGAACACACACAGTGGGATGCGAGGCATTCATTAATTTGTTCTGTGTGCATGCAAGCGGTTCTTTGAGAGTGCGAGCTGCCGGGCGAGAGGCATTGGAGCCACATGAAAGGGCTGCAGCTCCGGGGCAGAGCCAGCCCCAGGCTTCTTTCCAGCTATTTTTTTTTTTTTTTTAATTTTGGCTGGAGCTGTATCGTGGATGCGCTGCTTTCGAGATGAAGTGGTGAAAGCTCTGCGTCTCTGGCCGATCCTTGCTTTCCTCCTGAAGTTGCACCTCGGTGAGGATGCTGCGTGTGTTTTACCCCAGGAGAAGGGAAAGGAGACCCAGCGCAGACCTGGGATGTCCGTCCCCGGTGCCGGCTGTGCTGCTGATGCCGGGATCGTGCATACTGGGTGTGGGATCGGTGCAGCTTTTAGGAGGTGGCTCCAGGAAGGGGCTCGAAGCAGCAGCCTCCCCTGCCCCGAGGCGTGGGGCGAGGGCCGTGCGTGCTGGCTGAGCAACGGTGGGGCACGGAGGTACGAGCGTGGGACAGCCCCGCGCTGCCCCGGCAAGAAGTGGCACTGGTTCCCTGCCCCGCGTGGCTTCTCTCTCAGCTTTCCCTGACTCGGTGGAGGAAGAAAATCACTCCGTCCTTCAGCCATCTCAGGGGCTGGGGGCGCGCGAGGCGAGGGTGCTGAGGGTCTTGCCACCAGCTGGTGGGATGGCTGAGGGGGGCACAGGGAAGGTGCAGGAATCCGGAGAATTCCTCTGGCACCTGAGGGTCTGGTTGGGATGAGCTGCCCTCCTGAACGGCACGGTGGCCGAGCCCCAGTGAGGGCTCCCGGTGTCACCTCGCGTCAGCCAGGTCCCACTCAATGTCACGTGCACCAAAAGCACCGTCGGGGTCGCGTGGGCAGCTGCGGCTGCGCAAGGCTCCCCGGTGCTGCAGGGATGAAACTCGGTGCTGGGGAGGGAATTGCTTGAGCCACTTTGACGCTTGGTGGCCCCGCATGATGTGCAGGGTGCTATCGCAGCCCCCAGGGAGCACGGTGCGGGTGGGAGATGGGCGCTTCCCCGTGCCTCCAGCCCTCCTGCCCATCCCAGCCCCGATCTTCACAGCTACCTGCCGGATCCTGGTCCTGCCTTGGCCGTTGGCCCCTCTCCTGGGGCGGGTGGTGTAAGAGCCAAAGGATGAACCAGCCAGGTGGCTTTTGGAAGCAGCTTGCACCCCCCGAGATGTGACTGAGCAGCAGTTAAGATTATGGGGTACGTTACTATATAATTAACGGTAATGATACGGACGGTGGGTTATTACAGGGTAGCTGCCGGTGTTAGCAGCGCGTGCGTGAGCTCTCCAGGAGCGATGTGCGAGCAGGTCTGTCTGGTCATGTTGTTCCTGAAGGGCGTGGGGGGAGATGAGACACGTCCTGGGACGAGTCCCCTTCCTCCGTGTGCGGGGCACCAGCCGGCCCCCCCTCGCCAGGGCAGGGCTCTGCTGGGGCACTTGAACTGGGGGCTGCAGGCAGGAGTCAGGCGGGGGCAGAGGCCGTGGCTCCGCGCTGCTGTCACGGCTCTGAAAGGAGCTGGGTCACCCTGGCCAGAGGGGCTGTGGGGGGCGGCCGGAGGCGGGGGTGTCCTGGGACAGGGCTCACAGGGCTGGAGGTGAAGGCAAACACCCCTTGGGGGGCCGGGGGGTGACGCTGTGGGGTGATGCGGGAGGTGGGTTCAAAGCAACAGAGATGCAGGATGCAACATGCCGGGGGGGCGGGGGGCACCCACGTGCTTGGATGCTGGGCCCGGCATGGGGAGGCTTGCCACCCACGGCCGGGTTGGAGTTTTGCCCCAAAACAGTTTTTCCCATACCAAAACAATTTGGCAAATTGAACCGAAATTTGGGCTGGCACACCAACACTAGGTGAATCAGGGTTTCCTTGCTGAGTCTGCCTGGGACGGGTCCGCGTGGGCTCCTCTCACGCTGTGCTGCTTCACCAGGATCCCCATCTTCCTCTGCTCCTCCGGTCAACACCTCGATCCCTCCAAGCTTGGCCAATGGCAGCTCTTCAGTGCTGGGGGCATCCGCTCTGCGGGGCAGGTGTGGGTGAAGGACAAGAGCGATGCCCACGTCTCCGAGCTGACGGTGATCTGCAGAGATGTTTCCCCAGGGCTTTACGTCTTGCACGGCTTCCCCGCACCGTTCACCCCTGCGGGAGCCTGGTGCTGGCGGAGCATGGGGCAGCGAGTTGGGGGGGGGGCTGCTCTAACGCTCCAGGGATGGAGATCCTTCCAGTTGGTGTCCGTGGCTCAGGAGGGGCCTCGCTCAGCTGGAGCTGGGCTTTGCTCACCAGTTCTTGGCGATGAAGGAGGGATGCCAGAAGGGCAGGCTGAAGGGCGGGTGTTTTCAAATCCGCTTTGGCTGGAGAGGTGATTAGAGGTTGAGTTTTATCCTTGGCCAGATCTTGCTCTGACTCAAGATCTTCTGCCTCGGAGCCTAGGCATGGCCTTGGTGGGAGCGCTCGTCTTTGGGGGCCTCTGTAAGGTCTCAGGGCTCTATATGAAACTTGGGTTTATGAAAACATCGGTGGTATTCCTGATGCCGCTTGCCCAAACTGTCTCCACGCAGCTTCGCTTTTGGCATTTGATGCTTAGCATCCGTCCTTCTAACACCCAGGCAGTGATTTATTTTACAATTAACTACAATCCTTATTAAACAAGACTCGTGTTTCAGTTGAATTCCTTCTCACACATTAGATACCTCCTTCTCCTCCTGTTGTCACCCTTCCGTTGTCACCCTTCTGCTCTAGCTGCAGGGCCCATGGATCGGCCCAGGGTGATGCCACGTGCTGAGCACCCTGGCAGCGGGACCCCGGCTCCCCGTCCCGCAGCAGCCCCTGCTGTCACCCTCGCCTGTCCCCTCTTGACTCTTGATCCCTCCCTGCTCTTGTGAAGCGCAATTAGGAGCAACCTCATGGTGGTTTCTGAAAGCCCCGACTTCAAAGGCAGCGATCGCTGGGTGCTGCGGCGCTGGGCCGGGAGAGGCCAGGCTGTAATTAGAGCCGTGCTTGGGGCAATCAAGGGTTTGCTCATCCTGCCGGTGCAGGACGAGCCAGGTTCCCCGGGACAGCCAGCTCCATTCGGCTTCGAGCTGCGGGCTGGGCTCGCCCCTTCCCCGCCACAGGGGTATGGGAAGCTGGATGTCCCCGTGCCTGAGCATCTCCATGATGCCCGATGGCGCTGGGGAGCAGGACAGGAGCTGCGGTGCGTGGGGTAACCCCACAGAGGACGCTGGCTCCATCTCTGTGCTGCAGCCGGAGTGGCTGGGCAGCAGCACTGTGCTGGAGGAACTGGCCAGAAGAAAGTCTTAGAAAACAATAGCAATTGTTCTCTGTCTCTGTTCCCTCCCCTCCCCGGATGTTGGAGGAGATGGAGCCGCGTTCGGCTGCCGGCGGGTGGGCAGAGCGAGTGTGGCTGCCGACGCTCCCGCCTTGGCACCTGGGGAGCCTGCCTCGCACGCCGCCCGCTCTGCTGCCTGCTGCCCCGCCAGCTCCTCCAGAGCCTGAATCATCGCTAATATAATAATAAAAGCTCTACGTTGTCATACGGGCGAGCAATAAAATTGGCCCGTGATTGTCTTTGTCATAGGGCAAGAGGTTTTCTTAGGGCTGCAGAGCAAAGCGGTGCTAAAGCTGCTGTTGTTCGCCGCAGGGCGCTCAGCCTGCCTGTGCTCCGGGCGGCTCCTGGCAGGAGGGAGGACCTGCCCCCAGCCCCGAGCGCAGGCAGGGGCTCTGCTGCCTGCACTGAGGGAGCTCTGGCTGGCAGAGGGGCTTGCGCTGCCCACACCTTTTCCTAATGCCCTGGGTGCACCGAGGTGGGCTTCAGCTGGGAGGGAGGGTGCTGGGTGGGCCCTACCGGGGAAATGTGGATTTGTTTCTGGTCCAAGCAGTGTCATTCATCCCCTTTTCTATCCTTGGCGGGCCCAGGCGTGTGGGGGCAAGTCCCCGGGCTTCCCTGCCGTGGCTTTTTCTGCTCTTTACCACCATCCGCCCGCTGCGAGCTGGAGCGTGCGGTCACTGCCCAGATCAAAGGGCCAGGAGGCAAAGGCGAAGGGTTTCCCGCGGGGCTGCCAAGGGAGATTCCTCTCTGCATAGGGAGCGGCTGTCCCCATCACGGAGCCAGCCCTGGGGCTCAGGCGTTACCCCGAGGCTGCCTGCTGAGAAAGATGCGGCACTTGGCGCAGGGTTTGCTCGGCCGAACCTTCCCACTTACGGTTCCCCATGCGGAGCCCTCGGGTTCGCATACTCAGCCTGGGGAACTGCTGCTCCTGACGGAGGAAGGCTTACGTTTGCACAACCCTTCCCTTTCTCCCCTCTCTGCTCGCAAGCGCATGCTCTGCAAAACCCCCAGCGTCTCTGGGCAAGTGCCGTCGCCGAAGAAGCGCAGGCTGGGGTGGGCGCGGGTGCCCGGGGGCTTTCCAGCAGTAAGCATGAACCGGGACCGTTGCCTCCTGCCTCTTGACCTTGGGAGCTCCGTTTATTCCCTTTGCGGAGAGAAAGGCAAGCAGGGCTTTCACCTTGCAGATGGAGCAGGGGGTCCAGGTGGAGCTCCTGGGTCTCCTGTGCCGCTGCTGAGTGCCACGTTAGTCCCCCCTCCGGCTCTTTTGCCTCCATGTAGATGTAAGACCTACAGGAAATACCTGGAGCACCATTCCCATAGTTTGCATCCTTGTGGTTGCTTGGGTTTGATGCCCTCTGTCCCTACAGTGCCGCTTTGCTGGCAAGCGGTGACTGCGGAGAAAGGTTGGGGGGCCCGCAGCCGCGGGGAGGTGGCTCGGCCCCTTGCAAGAGGTTCGGGCGCACTGGGGAGAGGTGGCAAAAAGCAAAAAAGCTGTTGTCACCGAGGGAGAGGCAGCGGCGAAGGGCTCTTTGTCACGTGCAGGGCAGATGTGGCTGCTGGGCGCTGCCTAGCCCCATCCCGAGCAGCTCTGGTGCAGAAGCGTGGTCTTAAAGCCCGTTTTTTTGCTCGTTCTGGTGAAAATTAAGTATCTGCTTTTTGGAGCCCTTTCAAAGCCTGGCAGCTCAGCTGCCATGTGTCCTCCAAATGCAGGGTGGGATGCTCGGCTTGCTCCCGGCTGCCTGGGGAAAGGACCCAGGCTGCAGGTCACCAGCCCTGCCTGCTGCCCGTGGCCAGAGCTGGGGCAGCCCTGCCAGGATGGGGCTGGCAGCGCAGGGGAGGCACGCGGGTGTGTGGATGCGGAGGGCTCCAGGACGCGAGCGATGCTGGTGGTTTGCCGCCGCCCGGCAGGGATTGCTCCTGAAGGCAGCTCTGCGCCTGGGAAGCTGGCAGCAGGATTTGCAGCGTTGGGGCGGCTTTGTGCTTTTTTTAGTGGCTTTCCTAAAAACGGTGCCTTTTGCAATCCTCCCAGTCCTTCAACAAAACTTTTCCTGGCAGAATCCCTCCAAAACTTCTGGGAATAAAGGTTTTGAAAGGCGATGGGGTTAAAGCCATTTACACTTCTTGTACGACGCTGACAGGTTTCCTGGTGCAGAGATTTCTTGCCGGGACTCCAGTTCATGTTGGTAGGCTGGGCTCAGGAAGCTGAAGTAGCTCTAGGAAAGACAAGGAAGATTTTCAGCCTAGAAGAAAGGGCAGAGGTGACAAGGCAGGAGCCTCAGAAACTGCCGGAGATGGAGACCCCATCCCACCATCCTGGGAAAGGTGGTGTTCCTGTGTCCGACCTGAACCAGGAGCTGGGAAACTGTGATCCGGGGTGTTGCTCTGAGAACAATTTTCCACCCATCCTCTTCATAACTGACCCCGGGGGGCTGACCCTGACCCTGACCACGCTGCTCGCGCAGGTGAGACCGGCTCCGTGTGCTCATCGTTGGCCCCCAGCTCCGTCCCCTGGATGAGCGGGTGACCTCTCCTGCGCGGGCTCCACCGGCTCCCCTGGCCCTGCTGGCGCAGGCAGGAGGACGGACCCAGGCTGGGGACACGCGTGCGATGGCCAGCACTGCATTTGTCTGCACGTTATGCATAGGGTCCCTCAAAGCTTTGGCCGCGGCCGGCGCCTGTACGCACAAGAAATAGGGAGAAAGCTCTTGCAGATGTCAGGAATAAAGACTGAAATGAAGAAGGCATAACAAGCCCTGAAACATGATTTTGTGTCTGCAAATCATAACGAATGAGTTAGAGTCTTGGAAGAGCAGGAACATTCCCTGTGTGCAGGGGCCAGTCTGTCCCTGGTGTTGATTAGGTGCCCTCCTCGCGCTGTCCTCTGCATGGAAGCTCTGCTTGAAATGTATTGTCCACAGATGGGTTTCTCAACCTTTGCTAACCCAGGGATGGCCAAACCTTTTTGGTGGAAATCCAAGGATCATTTTGTTCAGAGCCGCCACATGGTTTTATTTACGACCCATGTGAATTAGGCAAACGTCTCGCTGTTTGTCTCTTTTATTTCATCCTCTTGCGCTTGCTTGTGCGCATAGGAATGTGTGTGTGTGTGTGTGTGCTTAGGAACAGTTTTGCAGACTGTCGTTGGGACACGGAGCAGGTCCCGAACCCCAGGCGACAGCGGGCAGCGACGGGCCCCCTCATTTCACATCCTGGCTCAGTTCCCCAGGCGGGTCCTCCTGGGGAGGGAGAAAAGCTCCGGGCACTGCCCAAGCCGCTCCACCACCTTCTGCCATGCCTGGGTCCCCAGCCCAAGGATGGAGAAGATCCTTGAGGACCATCAGTGTCCCTGTCCTCACCAGGAGACCGTTCATCAACAGCATGTGGGTGGAGAGCACCCTGAGCCCTCGGCATTGGGCTGAGAACTGCCTGGCATGTCCTCTGTTCTCATCGATGGGGGCTTTGGTTCCCCGGATCCCTGGGGACACCCGTGGCTGTGTCCTTGGGTCTGGAGGTATCCCCACCGACCAACTTTTTTGGCTGCTCAAAGGTGGCTGCGTTGCCTTTGGAAAAACCAGTGGCCCCGGCATCCCCGGCGGGACGTTTCCTCCCTCCCCACGAGGAGCCTCATGGGCTGCCCGGGCCCTCGCAGACTTCCCAAAATCCGACCGCTTGTGCGGTGCTGCCAGCTCCCAAAGCCACGCTTAACTTGACACATGTGTGCGGCCCTGGGACATGTGGCGGCTCTGGCTCTCATTTGTGCCGCTTCACCCCGCGCCAACCTGCCGGGAGGCAGGGCCCTGCCAGCAGCTCCGCGCCAGCTTTCCTTCCGACGCGCTGATCTCTGCTGGATGGGCCCGGGATGCCGGGCCCTGCTCCTGCCAGCGGACGCGGCGTGGGGTCCCGGCGAAATGGCTGCTCCCCACCCCGGTGCCGGCGTCCCTCATGGTCGCCACTGGTGGTTGCCATTTGGGACCCCCGGGTTTGGCTGGTGGCCGTGCCGGTGGGCACCATCCCCAGTGCGGGGATGAGGAGGGATGGGGAGCCAGCGGTGCCTCGCCTCTGCAAGTCTCTCAGGAGAGACTGAGCTCCACTTAAACCCCACTTAAGTGTGATCCCGGTAGAGGCCTAATTCGGGGGATGCCTGACGAGAGGCTTTGTGGGGAGGGAGAGCGCCGTGCAGCCCTTCTGGGCGCAGAGCATCCCTGGACACGCACGCAGCCGCCCGGCGATGGCATTCGGGCCTCTCTGGGCTCTGGTGGCAGCTCCTCCCAGGACTGGGGGGTCGAGGTGCAGGGTGCTCCGCACCCCAAGGGGCTGCACCCCCCTGCTCCTGGGGCGGCAGGTTTTGGGCCGGCAAGGGGTGCGAGCAGACCGGCAGTAAGGAACGTCCACGGGTCTGGCTCCGGCTGTTCCTTCCTGACAAAACCGCTGGTTTGTGACACAAATTTTTTTGGCGGTTTGTTCCGGCCATCCGCTTTCTATTCTGGCGCTCGCCTTGCGGGAAGGCTTTGGGGACAGGGGGGTGGGAGCTCGTTTCAATTGTTTGGGGAATGGAAGTAACTCGTTTTTGCGGCCGGAGAAACCCAGCGGAGCTTGCTGCGTGCAGGGAGTTTTTCCACCGCTGTCTCTCCCGTCTGAACGGCGTAACCTCGAGGGTTTCCGAACTGATGCTCGGCACGCTGCCGCAGCCCTCGCGGCAGGGCCGGCCTCTGGGCTGGGCGACCTGGGGCACTGGCTGCGCATCACCTGCCCGAGGCCATTTTGGGGGAGAAATATGCACCTTGTGGCGTCTGGCTATTTTTTGGGGCAGGGTGGAGCGGACCGGAGGGGACAGAGATCGTCCCCCAGTACAGGCTGGGATTGTGCTGCCGAAAGCCTGAGGCTTTTAGGGGCAGGAAGGTTCCCAGCTTGGTCTCTCCGGGCAGGGGCGAATCTCCCACCTACTCCCACGTGACCCTGGAAAAATGAATCACCAAAAATGAAAGGAAGCAAAGAAAAAAAAAGAAAGAAAAAAAAAATTATTAAAAAATCCCTCCCCAAAGCCGCCTTCCAGAGGGTTGGGCAAAAGATAAAAGCTCTCCAAGGAGCCGGGACTCCTCCTCTCCCACCACCGACTTCTCATTTAAATGTCTGCGCGCAGGCTGCAGCCGGCACTGCCTCCGAAGCCGCCCCAGGGGAGCCCCCACCGGCCCCCCCACCCGCCAGCCCAGCCGTGCCCCTGGGGGGGATGCCCACGCACGGGGCCGGCAGGGCTGGGATTTAGCACCCCAGAAGCGACGGAGAAGCGTCCCGGTGTGGCCCGTCCCCCAAGGAGGTGACCCCCCCCCCGGCAGACTATGCGAGAGCCCCCGGGGGGGCTGAGCCGAGCAGCACCTGGCCAGGCGTGGAGGAGTGGAGGGCAGGAGGGTCCCAGTGGATGGACCCCCTGAGGCCAGCCCCCCGATGTCGGCTCCGCTGCTGCTCTGGGTCGTCCTCCTCCGCTGGGCCACCGGTGGGGACTTCGTCTGGGGGGGCAGGACCTGGCAGCACTGCACAGGTAGGAGTGAGGGCTGGCGGGTGGGCTGCACTGGGGGGGGGGGAGGCGTCAACCAGGCGTTGGCCGTGCTGGGAAACACGCCGGGACCCGTGTGCTCCTGCGGATGGGATGTTCCCCACGCTGCCAGGACAGACCCCGGGAAGCGTGCCCCGTCGTCCCTGGCAGCCCAGCCCCGGGGTTTCGGCGCCCGGGTGCTGGTGGACCATGATGACAGCACGGCACGATGCCTCGGTGTTGTACCCACACATGGCGGGTAACAGGGTCGTCCCTGCGCCTGCAGCCCCCCGGTGCAGGGAGCAACCAGCCCTTCCTGGTGCTGTGGGGAGAGCGGCGTGCCTGTCCCTGCGACACAAGTGTTGTCACGAGGTCTGCTGGCCCTGGGGACCGACACGTGGGGAGGGGAAGGGTTGGAAGGAGAAGCAGAGGAGTGCCATGAAGTCCCCTGTGGAAAGTCCCTCCCGACCCGCACTCTCCGGGGCTCCCTGCGCTCTGCCAGACACAACCTACACCCTCCCGGCGGCAAAACCTCCCGGAAAGTTTCCGTCCTGCCGCCCCCAGCCGAGGAGCTGGCAGCTCCCACGAGCAGCCCGAGCCAAAGAAGGTGCCTGTGCCCCGGCTCTGCCTTCCCATCCCCGTGCTGCAGGGTCCCCGCCGTGCACAGTGAAACTTCAGCCCGGTTTTTGGGGCTGCTTGGGCCCAGGCTCCGCATGCCTGGGGTTTTGTCCCGGTTTGGCAGCGCCTACATTTACATTTTATTACAGCCCAACCAGCGGTGAGAAGGAAAGCTGGGAGAGATCGGAGAGTTTCTGCCCACCACCTCCTCCCGCAGATGTTCTGGAGGGGTCCCAGGGGCGTCGAGGCATCGGCACGTGTAACCGTCCCTGCCCTGACGCCGTCCGGGTGCGGGCAGCCACCCCACGGAGCAGGCAGCTGCCCGGCACGTGTGCTGCCCAACCCGGGCTGAAACACCCCGGCTGCTCTCCCAGCCATTAACTGCCGGCTCCACTCTGATCGTTAGTGGCTGCTGCGGGAGGCAGATGGGGACGCGCATCTTTGGTTTTAGGGATTTGCTTTTGGTTTTAGGACTTTGTCCCTTCCTGGCCCCAGCTGAGCTGTGTCCCCCCCCTGGGCTCATCCCAGCCACCCCCAGGGCACCCAGGGGCTCCTAAACCCAAATCCAAACCTGAATTCAGCTTGTGCTTTTTGCTGAGAAAAACAGGAACCGGTCATTCCCCGAGTTGTGCATTTCTGAAATAAGTCGTTTCAGTTAAACCTCCCCCGCCAAGGCTTTGCTTTAGGAGCTGCTCAAATCAATGGAAGGATGGGCAGGGGGACGCGAATGCGGCAGGGTGGGAAGGACCTCGCCACTCTCCCTGCTCCGGGCTGGACGGTGCTGGGGGGAAACGCTTCCCCTCTCCAGCTGGGTTGGATTCAGACACGCGCCGCTCCAGCCTTGCTCACAGCCTCCCCCCGGCCTGGCTCTCCCGCTGCGCCCCGGCAGCCGAGATTTATTAATACAAATAGGAGCTAAAAGCTGGGTCTCACTGCGGGTGGGACAGGCTCGGGGGTGGGGGGAGTTAATCTAACCAAGTCCTGCTTCATCGTCTGGGCATCGCTGCCGAGCCCCTCTGCCCTTTGCTGCAGACACCGCGGTCCTGCCAGGGAAGCATCCCAAGATAAAAGCTGTGAGGGTGCGATGGTGGGAAGGTGGGAGAAGCGCCCGCCGTGGGTACGGCCCTTCCTGCGGCTGCCAGCACGGGGCTTGCCGAGACGTGGGACCGACGGCGACCCTGGCGCTGTTACATGGGGACGGCTTTGCAGCGCCACTGGGGAGAGGATAATTATTTAACGAGCGGTTTTGGTGCCTGCCCGGGGAGTACATGCATGTGTGCAATTAGGGCTGGGTTGGGAGAACCAGGGCCGGGACTGTCGGGGGGAGCACCCTGCCCCACCACCCTGGGGATGGGGAGGTGGCCGCCCTGCGAGCGAGCCTGCGGGCGCCAGATCCCCGCGGGCACTCCTGGCTCTGGCCGTGGTTGCTGGTGCTGGTGGATCCCAAGGAAGCTGGGGGCGGCCTGGGGCTGCCCGGCCAGTGGGTCCTGGCCCCCGGGGTCAGCACTCAGAGCTGCATCTGTGGGATGGTTCGCATGGGTGAGCCCGCACATGTGGTGCTTGGCACCCCTGCTCTGGGACGGAGAGGTCAACCTCAGCACCTGGAGGGCAGACCTTCCCTGCGTTGGCTTGGCATGGATCCTGGGCAGGGGATGGCAGGCTATGGGGGGCATGCCGGACCCCCACGCTGCCATGGAGTGCTCCAGCCAGCACTGGAGATGGGCTGGGCACCTTGAGCACAGCACCCCGCTGTGAGGCAGGAACCCCATCTCACAGCGGGACAGGGTGGGATGGCTGCTGCCGTCATGACATGCGCCACTGTCTCTTGGCACAGACCTGCGCCCGCTGGACATCCTCTCCGAGGTGGTCCCCGCCGGCGGGCTGGCCCGTGGCATGAGGGTGTTTCAAGTGCAGGGGGTGCGTGGTTTCCAGCTCGCCGCCTCGCGGCCCCGTGCCCTGGGCTTCCCCGCCTCCCGGCTCTTCATCCACTGCGACCGCTTCCCCGAGGAGTTCTCCATCATCGTCACACTGAGGGTCCCCAGCGTCCCCGCCAAGGTAAGTGCCGCTGGCTGGGCACGGACCTGGCACAGCCTGGCTCTGCGGCTTGCAGGACACGGATTTGAGTGCCTGCCCTCCCGCAGAGAAATGAGTACATCTTCACGCTGATGGGGGAGGAGAGCCCCAGCGTGCTGGTGGGGCTGCGCTACGCCCCCAACAAGCTCCACTTCCTCTTCTGGAGCCAGGAGCATACCGACGGCTGGCAGACCCGCGTCACCTTCCCCAACGTCTCCCTCTCCGACAACCAGTGGCACACGCTCATCCTGGCCGTCTCTGGCCAGTCCTTCTCCCTGACGGTGGACTGCAGTGTCCCCAAGGACGTGTAGGTTGGGGGCGGCAGCGGGGGGCTCAGGAGGGCTGGCAGGGCAATGTTCCTCCACCAGCATCGCCTCCAGCCACCAGCAGATGCCATGAAATTGTCCCCTGCCTCTTCTCTGCCCATCCGCAGGGTGGTGGAGACGCCATTTCCAGCCTCTCTGTCGGTGAAGAGAGCCAGCTTCTACCTGGGCAACAGGAGGAGAAGGAAAGGCGTGTTCACGGTAGGTGCCCCACGGTGCGGGGCTGCCCGGGAGCGCTGGTGGTTGGCTGTGGGGTGAGCAGGCAGGAGGTGGCCGTGGGTCCTGCCGCCGGGCTCAGTCCCCGTCCGGCTGCGGGCGTGCAAGGGGCAGTGCTGGTGCCTGGCGCTTCGTGGGACAGATGTGTTTTTTACAAGGATGCTGCCAGCAGCGCGGTGCGGAAGGACAGTTGTCGGCACAGTCTCGTTGATGTAAAAGTTAGGGCAGTGCCGGATCCTGGCTGGTAGTGAAAAGCGGAGGTGGTGAAAGCCGCCTGCAGCTAATGAGCCCCTTGCCAATGCTCCCGTTGCACCAGCTGTCAAATTGCTCGGCATGGAGTTTTTGGCAAGCTAGGCACGTAACGAGGATCTGATAAACGTGGCTTCCACAGCCCAGGAGCGAGGGCAATGAGCAAGACTCGGGAGGAAAATCCAGGGCATAAATCACCTGCGGTTTCCATTTCTTGCTCTTGCTGGACATACTCTCCATCCTGCTGCTCCCGCTTTCCCAGGGCTTGCTGAGACAGCTCGTCCTGCTGCCGGGAGCCGATGCCACCCCCCGGATATGCACTGCCATGAACTTTAAAGTAGCGACGCTCTCTGTCCCCCCCATCCTCCAGGATCTCCCCGCGAAGCCAGTGAGCAACGAGGTGCTGAAATCCCCCTACGGTCAGTGACTGCCGGCGGCGCGGGCTCAGCTGGCCGCCCCCGGCTCCTGCTGAGGAAGGCTTTTGCGTGGGGCCGGGCACAGAGCAGGAGCGGAGGGGAAGAGGGTGTCCCCAGCACCCTGTGTTCCTCAGTGTGCGTGTGGGGTGGGATCCCTGTCCAAAACTCCCCTGGAGAGCCAGGGTGCCCCTGCCCGGTCCCTTGGCAGCGCTGGGCTCATGCCCATAGCCCCACGGGTGCCAGCCCCCAGCGTTTTCTCAGCCGGTGACTTCCCGGCTCAGGGCCGGGATGCCATTTCCCCCGTTCCCTGGTGCCCGTCATCAGGATGGGACTGGGACGTCCAACCCTCCGTGGGCATGGGGATGAGCCTCACCGCTCCTCCGTTGTGTGCCCTAAGAGGCACCCGCCTTGCTCCTCTCCGTGCCCAGAGACCGACACGAAGGTGACCCTGGGGTCCCGTCCACCCTGCAGCAAGCAGGAGAAGGCACAGTTCTGGTTCGATGCCTCCCGGCGAGGACTCTACCTCTGCAATGGCAGCGCCTGGATTTCCATGCTGGAAGGTACTGGTGTAATGCGCTCTCGGGGGTGGAGGGAGGCTCTTGCAGCAGAGGAGGAGCAGAGATTTGCCCTTGGCAGCAGTTTGGGGCAGGAACCAAGTCAGGCAACAGCAGAACGATGGGGCTGGGGTGTCCCTGCCTCTCCTTGCCCGCCCGGGCTTCGCTTTGCTCTCCGTGCCCCCATCAACACTTCCAGTGCAGCTCTGGATCCAAGCACCTCTGTGAGCCAGCTCCCTGATCACTCACACAGTGCCTGCCTTGTCCGTCCAGGTTATCCAAGTTGTCCGTCCCTCCCGGGGCTTCTCTGGTGAGGAATGAGCCCTTGGTTTGCCCAAGTGGGAGAGCTCACCCCCCTGCCGTGGGGTCCCAACGACAAGAAGGAGCAGGAAGACTCATCAGCTGCCAGAGAGACCCGAGGGAGTGATGGGAGGGTGGCACAGGCAGGTCCCCATGTCGTCCCAGCTCTGGTGGCCTTCGTGCAGAAAATAGCAGGGCAACACTGGAACAACAAGGCGGCAAAGCCTGGAGGGATGGACATTATTTGATGACAAAATGGATGTTGCCCGCTGGCGCTCTCCCACTGGCTCCAGGCAGTCTGCCCAGGATCCCTGGTGAGACATGGAGGATGAGGCATGCCTGCAACCGAGCCGTCCTTCCCCACTGTCCCAGGGTTTTTCTTATTCTGGTGCCCACGTGGTGTGTTTGGATGAGCCGTTTGCTCCCCACAGGAGCTGGCATTGGCTGGACTCCCCATCCTCTGGAAGTCATCAGGATTGGCACCGTGTCCTTGTTTTCCCAAGGAGACCTCGTGCTGGGGTCTTGCTGACCCGTGCCTCTTGGTGTCACCAACACTGGCCCTTCTTGTAGCCCTTCTCTTGCCATTTGTCCCTCCCAGTGCCCACCCATCTGCCACTGGGACCAGTCTTAGCCTTTCTGTTCTAATTTCTGGCATCCATTCTCTCTAAGTCTTCTCTAACTTCTTCTGGAGCTCCTGCTGACTCCAGCCAGAGAAAACACCTGGCGCAGGGCTGCTGCAGGTGGGTACGGGTTAACCCAGCTGGTCTCAGCAGCCCAGGCCCTTTCGCTGTAGGTCGCTTCTCCTTGTTCTTTTTAGGATAAGTATATCAACCCACTTCGCGAGAAACAAAATCCGTGGCGTGTCGTTCTTCCCCCCATCCAGAGGAGGCTGCCCGGCAGAGCATTTTGCAGCCCTGCCCTTCGCTGGAGAACAGGCAGGGGTGGATGGGCCTGGGCGGGCTGCCCAACGAGACCAATTCAAGCCTTTTACCACCCTCTCGGGATCTGGCCCTTCACCACAACCTTCATTTTCCTCCCCGTAAAGCTCCACAGACCAGCAAGCACCACCGAGCCAGCTCTGCTACGCATCGTGGGGCACCTCCCCAGGCAGAGTCGTCTGGTTTTAACCTCACTCCTCTTTTTTTGTGGTCTCCTAGTCAAACAAAAGCTGGACTACGTGGAGGAGTACCAGAACCTGGTGACCAACTCTGAGACAATGGGAGTTGAGGTCTTCACCATCCCAAAGGTGGGACTGTTTGCAGCCACTGCCAACCGATACACCCCCCCGGGATCGGCCATCTATAAGTGGACCGATGGGAAGTTTGTGCCCTACCAGAATATCCCCACCTACCAAGCTCAGTCCTGGAAGTATTTCACCATAGGAAAGAAGGTAGGTCTGCCTGGAAGGTTCTTTCAGCGCCTTCATGTTTCAGTATATTAAACTGCAATTGCCCAACACTGGCTCCTCCTCTGAAGCCCTGAGTCTCGGGCATGGTTTAGGGGGTGAATCTTTCTCCTGTCTTTGATGGGGTCACACTGAGACACGTATTCAGCCAGTAAGGGTCTGTCCTAGGGACTGCTGGCTGATCTGTGGGCTGCCTTCTCTGTCTTACTAATTTTGCCGAGACACAAGTACATCCACACAGGCCATTTTCAGCGACTGATGCTCACAGTGTCGGTAATTGTGTGTCGGGAGCGCTCAGGTCTCTTCCCTGGGGATCTCCAGGGTGTCTGCGAGGTCAGGCTCCAAAGCTGGCTGTTGGAGCTGGATCCCCCCCATGTGTCTGGGTTCATTTCTAGCAGGCTCTGCCCGTGTCTGCCTCAGATGTAGATGCTAGCGTCAAAATGTCCTTCGCGTGTGGGCACGCGTCATGCAGAGCTGTGGTCCAGCCTGGTCTTGGTGTGCTCATAGCGCAGGCTGAGCCCTGGCGCACAGGTTTAAGGTCCACCCTGGTCTCAGAGATCTGCTTGTGGTCTTACAAAGCCATCGGAGCCCGTAGCTCCCTCCCCAAGACCCACAGAGTCCAACCTTCTGTGGTTTTAAGCCCTCTTGCTTTTAAATCATTCCAGGACTTTGGAGCCGGGTCTCGTCCCCTGGGCAGCCTGCCGTGGGATCGCTGCAGGGTACCTGCCTGGTTCCTCTCCCTGGGGAGGTCCTTGTCTCTTTGCAAGGAGCCCTGGTCCAGCCAAACAAACACCTGCTGAGAGCCAGCTCTGTGCAGAGCTCCAGGGGAGTTCAGGTCTCTCCGCCTTGGCATGATCCCTTCTGGCTTTGTCACCATGCTCCTGCTGGGCACCGTGCGGGGTGGCTGCAGAGCCCCCCCATTGCGAGCCACGTGCTCCAGGGTACCGAGGGATGGGCAGAAGTCCTGCCTCCAGGCTTGGTGGCACTGACAGCCCTGCTGTTTGGACACAGGTGGGCCACGTCCTCCATTACCTGCCTGACAGTGGGGTCCTGCAGAAAACCTGGTCAAGCCTTGAAAGTGCAGTTGTGTTGCAAAGCTGTCTTTGGGCTGGGAACATGCTGCCATCCCCAGCGCTGCACCTGCTCTGCAAAGCTCCGGCTGCACCCTCATGGGCAGGAGACAGGAGCATCCTCGGCTGGGTTTATCTGCTGATGGCAACTGCCTTCAGGCTCCCCAGGGTTAGTCTGGACCCACAACATCCCCTTGCAGCGATGGCTGCAGGGGCAGAGAAGACCACCAACTCCCCATGGTTCCTGCACAGCAAAGCACCCATGTTGGTGCTCACCAAGGCTCATGTGCTCTGCGTTTGCCTTCCGGTCTTCACTGAGAAAAATTTACTTGGACTTACTAGGCAGGATGGCCCCCCTCGTGCACGACTTGGGGCAGGTTTTCTAGTTGAGGCTAGCTTGGTGCTCGGGAAGGGCTGGGGACAGAGACTGCCCGTGCTTGGTGTGTTTCTGCATGGAGATGATGACCAGATAGGTGCTGCACCAGCAGCAGTACAGATCTCTCCAGTTAGCCCAGGTTCCTCGCACACGTTGCAGGTGGGATGGACCTCTGTAGGTGTCAGCACCTTGTTACTGCACTGCTCTGCCGAGGTGGGGTGAAGAACCCCGGAGGGCAGTGTTGGGGTCTCCTGGAGCCTCCGGTCAATGGAGAACAAGGGACTGCAGGCTCCTGAGTTGTGGGGTTGGGTCCAGGACTTTCTCTTCCCTCTGAAGCCATGTTTCTGGAGATGCCCTGCAGGGACTCCCTGGACTGGGGCTCGCAGGGAGAGCTGTTGGGCATGGACCTTCCCCGGAGGGACGTGTGGTCCCAGCACAGGCTGGGGTGGAAGGTGTCTGTCCTTGGGGGTGGCTGAGCCTCGGCTGGACAAAGCCGCAGGCTGGTGCTGGTGGGGTCCTGCGCTGGGCAGGAGGCAGGAGACCTCCCCTGCTGACTGTTCCCTGCTTGTGGGCTGTGTCCCTCGGCTGGGCCACGACCTCTGCCACTCCACAGGAGACACGCCGGAGCGGTGGAGCACCGTGCACACCCGCCGGCTCGGATGCGCTCCTCGCCTTGCACAGGGCATCTCTGCTGCCACACGCTTGCCCCTGACACTGGCCAGGGGGTGTTTTTGGTCTGGAAAATGTTTTGTCTCAGGGAATCGTTATCATCGTTATTATTGTTATCATATCTGCAGTTTTTCTTCTGAACAACCTTTCGCAGCTCGGACCCCCCCCCCCAGCCAGTTTGCCCCCATCCCCGGGGCTGGCAGGGCACGTGCGGCCGCAGCACGGCTCTCCCTCCGCTCGGCTCCGAGGCTGTGGCTGCAAGTTTCATCCCTTCCCTGGCTCTGTGGGCAGCGGGCGCCGCTGCTGCCATGCACAGAGACCCCCATGGGCCACTGGGTCCCTGTCCCCACTCTGGGTGCTCTGTGCTGCTCGGGGGCTGCTCGGGGACCCCTGCCAGCCAGGGCCATCCTGACCCACACCAGCCCCCTGGTCCCTGTCCCACCATCCCATGGGTGCCTGCCCCCACCCATCCCACCGTCACCCTGCCCGTGCTTGTCCGCACCCCTTTGAGAGGAGAAAACCAAGATGTCCTGGCTTGTTATTTTTCAGATCTTCCTAGCAGTGGCTAATTTTGAGCAGAACGACAGGGGTCAGGAGTTCTCTGTAATATACAAGTGGAGCCGCAGGAAAGAGAAATTCGTCGCGTACCAGAGGATCACCACGCACAGTGCTAGGGACTGGGAGGCATTTGTCATTGAGGGAGAGGCTTTCCTCGCAGTGGTCAACCACAGAGAAGGTACCCAGCCCTTATACTCCCTACTGACCTGGCTCAGCTGGGGCAGGTGGCCCGGGGGGGACACACTGGGGACCACGGCACCCCACCACAGGCACCCTGCTCAAGAGCATCCTCCCGTTGCTGTGGCAATGCTGCAGATCCCTGTGCATCCTCTGCTGGAGTGCAGGGCAAAGCTGGAGAGTCCGTGCACACAGCTCGGAGCGTGGTGTCCCTCAGGAAGCCCGAAACCCTGCAGATCCTCTCATTTTAGGGGAGAAAGGCGCTTGGGGAAGTGGCTGTCACAGTCTCCCTCTGGGTTTCTGACTGCGGGGGACAAGGACAGGAGCGGGGATGGTGTCTTTGCTGAATCTCTCTGCTTCTTTTCATTTGTTTCCCCAATGCTATGTAACACGGTGGGGTGGTGAGGGCAGCTGCTTGGGTTTGCAGGGGCTGAGCCTTTGAGAAGCCAAAGCCGTGGCCTCGTGGTTGCACAGGAAACCAAGTGAGAGCCTGCTGGTGTCCCTCCCTCCCCGGGCAGATGTGATCCACTGCCGTTCCCCTCCCAGGCCATGAGCTGTTCTGGGTTGGGGCGTGCACCCCTCAGCACAGGGGATGAAGGGGTTAATAGCACAAGCCCTGGCTCTCCAGGATGCTCCCAGCTGGGTCCAGACACTGGGCTCCTGCCCTGCCATCAGGGCTGGCTCCTGGGGCACCAGCTCCTCCAGCACCGCGCTCAAAGCCAGTGGCAGGTTGCTCGGGCACCAGCTGCGGGTGAGCTGGGCTGGAAACTCCCCGTGTCACCTGTTGGATCCCACCGTGGCCAGTTTGGACAAGACCTACTCCCATGGCAGTGGTGGCAGAAAGGTCCCTTTGGCAGCCATGCACATCACGCAGGGGTTAAGACCATCAAGGCCAAGCCAGACTGGGGATGTTCTTCTTAAGGGGTGGTGGAGGGTCAGTCCCTGAGGAGCTGTCACTTATCCACGTGGCCATTTCCCACACGCCCTAGTCTCCCTGCAGCCCTCCTTGCCAAAGTCTCTTCCGTTGCAATGAGGATTGCCCATCGACCTGTTAACATGTGGTCCTGCTGCTGCCCAGCCACCAGCACCTCCGGTGGGGCCAAGCCAGGTACAGCAGTGCTCAGTGAGGGAAAGGGGCTGGTGGTGCTCCCCTCCTGTCCAGCGAAGCCAGCCCTTTATTAGAACAATGTCTGGGACTGGAGGGGTCGTGCCAGGCTGAAAGTGCAGAAAGGTTTTTAGCTTTAAAGCCAGCTGGGTCCCACACAGAGATGAGGTCGAGATGCTTGAACAGAGCCCAGGAGCTGGATGGAGGATGTGCTTTGCTGCTGGTGGGCTCAGCCCGAGTGCTCGGCATGGGGCAGGCTGTGGGCTGTGGCATCCCCTCCCTCTTTCTGCAGTTTGAACCATCAGCAGGGACCGGCACATGGAGGTCCCTGGCCAGCCCCAACGCTCAGGAGCGGAGCACGGGGACTTAGCGAAGGGAGAACATCAGTGTGGGGCCATTCCAGCTGTGGCCCCTTACCAGATGTGTAAGCTTATGTGCAAAGAGTGATGGCAGCCTGTGATGTCGGTAGCTTAGGGACTTGGTATGACCTGGGATGCTGGCACGGTGCCTCTGGTGTGCTGCTCGCATGGGGAGACAGCACCCTCCCAGCCCTCCTCTGCCAGGGGCCACCGCAGAGCTGCCACCACGCGCTCAGGCGCAAGCTGCCAGCGAGCTTGGTGGGGATGGAGGCTCTGGGTAGGGATGGAGGCTCTGGGTAGGGATGGAGGCTCTAGAGTCTCTTTGGCTACTTCTTGGGGAGCAATCAGTCACTAGCAAACAGCCTTGCAACCTGCTGGCAAATATTTGCATAGCTGAACCTGTTTCTGGGTCTTGTTTCTTACACGAGCCAGGCATTCCTTTTCCTCATGGTGCACGTCTGTTTGTCTGTCTGTCTCCCGCAGGGAATAACCACAACATAGACAGCGTGATATACAGGTGGAACCCCAAGACAGGGTTGTTTGAAACCAACCAGACCATCCCTACCTCTGGAGCCTACGACTGGGAATTTTTCACCATCGGGCCGTATTCCTTCCTGGCTGTGGCCAACACGTTCAATGGCACATCCACTAATATCTACTCGCACATCTACATCTGGCTCAGTGGCTCTTTCCAGCTCTTCCAGTCTATCCTGGTAAGGCTTGGCCGCTGATCAAACTCTACTCCTCAGTTGCCGCTCTGGGTTCAGACAAGCCAGGGAATAGTTACAGAGACAGAAGCTCTTCAGTCC
This sequence comes from Grus americana, assembly GCF_028858705.1. Classification (NCBI taxonomy): domain Eukaryota; kingdom Metazoa; phylum Chordata; class Aves; order Gruiformes; family Gruidae; genus Grus; species Grus americana. The sequence continues at coordinate 564,441 of NC_072860.1, forward strand.
TCTGGAAAGGTAGTGATAGTTCCCCACTGATTGTTCCCTAGGGATTGACGGAGCGAGGTTTATTTTGTTCCTTGGAGGGTTTTAGGAGTGGGTAACTTCCCCGCTGCACCTCCAGCAGGTCCCCCCACACCTCGCAGCATCCTTGGCTTCCAAAGGCTTGTCCACATCCAGCATCTCATCTGGCTTCCTTCCCCACAGACTTTTGGTGCTGCTGACTGGGAGGTCTTTCGCATCGGGGACAGAGTCTTCCTGGCTGTTGCAAACAGCCACAGCTATGACAGCGGCACACCGGCACCCTCTAACTTTTACGCCATCAACTCCTCCATCTATGAGCTGAACGTCACTGCCCAGATGTTTGTCAAATTCCAGGACCTCCTCACCTACAGGTACCTGTGCAAAATGTCAGGGTGCTCCTCAGTCCACGTCCTTCCCTGAGCAACCTGGAGGTCTCCTGGAGGGTTTGTGGAGGCTTGCGCGCTGCCAGGGACCAAGGCTTGTGGGAAGGGCAATGGGCGACAGCTCCTTGGCACCAAATCCCAGTGGGAGCTAGGAGAAGGCCCTGGATTTGGGAACAAGGGTGGATTTCCTCTCAGGAACAGCCGGGGAAGAGCAGGGTTTTCTGCGTATCATCATGGTGGCAGAGATTGGGGTGGGGTGGGCTCATCCCCGCAGACATGCAGCCCCTTCCTCGCCTGGCCACGGAGGGGCCACCTTACCTGCCCCTCTGCTTGCTTCATCCCCCAGCGCCCTGGACTGGGAGTTCTTCTCAGTGGGAGACGACTCTTTTCTGGTGGTAGCAAACTCCTTCGATGGCTTCACCTTCTCCGTTAACAGTATTATCTACAGGTACTGCTGCGGGAGGAGGGCAGGGTTGGGTGGCTGGGTGGTGGTTCCCAGCAGGAATGACCCTGCCAGGAGCCCAGCGTGGGGGCAAACCTCTGTGGATGCTGGTGCATCTGCCCCGGGAGAACAGACAGGACTGCTCCCTGTTTCTGGGCAGGTTTCCGGGCAGGAATGAGAAGCCCCAGTGAGGGACATCCCACCCTGAACCACAGCGGGGAGGTGGGAGATGCCAGCCCCACGTCTCGGTTTTCCTGCCCCCTTTCAGGTGCCCAGCTTGTGCCCCAAGAGCTAACTGCCCTCCCCGTGCAGGTGGCAAGGCTATGAAGGCTTCGTAGCGGCTCACCACCTCCCCACTGTCGGCTGTAGAGACTGGGAGGCATTTCACACCGCCGAGGGCTCCTACCTCCTCTACTCCAGTGCCAAGGAGCCGCTTTCCAAAGTGCTCAAGCTGAAAACCACCTGAGGTGGCTGAGACATGCTCAGCTCATCGCCAGGATCGGGCCGAGCTGGGCATCGAGGTGAAGATGGACCAGGAACGGCTGCAGCGTCAGCCCCGTGGCCACCTGGTTGTGTGTTCCTCAGGATGGGGAGGAGGAGGAGGAGGAGGGCAGCTCCAGGGCTCCCTGCAGCCTGGTCAGGGGGCTGGCAAAGGCACTGCAACCCTGCTTTTGTGCTGTTTCTCCTGGGCAAGCCCTCCTGCTGTGCTCCAGAGCCATGTCCTACCCAGGGTGCTGGGTGTCCAGGCGCTTCCCCCAGCTCGCCAGGGAAGTGTCCAGCCAGGAGGGACCCAGAGCTGCTGTTGGTTGCATCCAGAGCTCATGCAAAGCCAGGGAAGAAAGAGACTGAGCAGAGCTTGCGCTGCCAGGGTGGGTGCGTGGCAGCGGGGAGAAAATGGCATGTGAGAAATTGGGGAAAAAGGTGGCTTTGGACTTGGCTCTGGCTGCCAGGGCCTGGGGCTACGATGCTGCCGAGGACCTGTCTGGTTCAACATTGCACACCACGCTTCATGTCCATCTTCGGTGACTTCGCCACCCCATCCCGCTGTCGTGGGTGCCTGCCCACCCTCCTGCTCCGCCACGGCCAGTTTTAGTCGTACTCGCTGAGTGACGTGTACGTTGTACAAATCCATAGATGTGTACAAGGACCGATGCCGGTCCTTCCACCCCTTTGCGTGCGGTTCATGACTCCAGAGCAAACCTGCTGTGCACTGGGGACCTTGGGACCAATCCAGCTACCATGGCCATGGGAAAGACCCCAAACTGCTCCAGGTGAAACTGTGGCCTCTTTTCTTTTCTTCACCTTTGTCTGGGGGGACTCTTTTGCTTAACCAGAGCTCTAATAAACTGTGTGCACCCAGCCTTCATCCCACACGCAAGCTGCAGGTACCTGAGCTGCTCTGCCCGTGGATACTCCACTCAACAAGCCACCCCCAAGCGAGATGAGGCTGTGTCAGTGGCCATAGGTGTCCCGTGAGGATGACATGGCCCTGAGCACCACAGGGTGCAGGGGTGAGGGTGCCCTTCTGCCTCTCCCCGCTGGGGACCCTCTGCCTCTCCCGACTGGCCCAGAGCATCACTCAGCCTTGCCCGGCCCCGGGTTTCCTGCTGGGGCTGGGGCTTGGCCACCCACCCTGACGCTGGGGAGCCTGCAGGAAGTGCCAGACCCCCCAAGAAGGGGCTGGGGGGGGTGGGTCACAGCCTGAGCTACCCTGGGGTCCAAGCCCAGGAGAGCCGCCGCAGGCAGCCCCTGCAGACCTCCCTCCTCCCCCAGCCCTGGCTGCAGCTGGCTCTGCTGGGTAGGACCATTTCTTGCTTGTGAAACAAGGCAGAACTTGATTTGCTTCCATTGCGCTGAGCTACGAGCAGCGTCTCTAATTCGGCCCTGAGGAAGGGCGAAATAAGGTGAGATGTACCAGACGAGATGCAGAGGCACCACTTGGCCGGCTGGCCCCTGCTCAAGGCGGGCTGGGGTGAGGATGGAGGGGCTGTAACCTAATGGCAGTCGAGCTGGTACATTGAATTTAGGCTTGTCTGCTTTGGGAGAGATTGAATTAGGACAAGCGCAACCCCCTCGAGCACTGCCACCCTCCCTGGACGCCCGGCTCCCAGCGCAGCGCAAACCCTGAGGCCTTTTCCTACGTGCGAGGCTTTATTGAGAAATCCAAGGTTTGGGAGATCACCCCCGGTTGCTGGTGGCAGGCAGAGGCTGCTGAGATGCTGCGCAGGGGGCTGGGGTCGGTGTCCTGCTCTCTGCAAGGCCGGTCCCTCCCTGGAGCCAGGATGGGGTGACCCCGCTGCACAGAGCAACCCACCCCTCCACACCCCAGGGACCTCCTGGCCCCACAGAAGCCCCCACCCTCATCTGTCTCCCCCCCCCCCCGGGCTTGTTCTCTCCAAACTACGTGGACCACGAGCATGTGGCTGGGGCTGCTTTCCCTGCGAGTCCAGCTCTGGCAAGGGAGAAGGGGTTTGGGGGGGGGGGGGGTGGTCCTCCCCGGGAACCTGGGCTCCATAGACAGGTCTGCGTGGGGTGTCCCCAGCATCCCTCCCCCGTGTCGTTTGCTCACGCTCAGTCCAGCATCGCTAGGGAGGGACGAAGTCAGTGGCACTCATTTGCAGGACTGGAGCAAGCACTGGAAAATCCCATAGAGAAGCTTTGAAGCCCATCACGTTGCCGCAGGCTCCCTGCAAAGATGCAGGGCGCCCCAATCCTGCACTACAGGGCGGTGCTGGTGGTCTCTGCATGGCCCTGAGTGCTTGGCAGGGACTTCAGGTAATCCACGTGCTTGCAGGCGTCCTCTCGATTGTGCCGCACATAGCAGATCACGTAGACGATGACCATGGCGAACCAGCCGAACATGGTGATGAACATGGCCACGTCCGTGGTCCTCTGACGCACGCTGCAGAAGTTGACGCCAGCATCCAGGACCTGCAGCAGCGGCTTGCCCACGTACTCCTCCCGTGGGGCCGTGTGGCAGGTGATGTCCTGGACAGAGTCGGGGTCCAGCCGCGCCTCCCACAACACCTCCTGCAAGGCACACTCGCAGTGCCAGGGGTTGTTGGCCAGACGGAGCTTGGCGTTGAGCGCCAGCAAGGCCTCCTTGGGGATGCTGCGGATGCGGTTGCTGGAGAGGTCGAGGGTACGCAGCCCCGCAGCCACCCCTTTGAAAGCCGCCCTGTCTATCTTCTCAATGGCATTCCTGGAGAGATCGAGTTCCTCCAGGTGGGAGAGGTGCCTGAAGGCGTTGCTGGGGATCCTGGTGATGCTGTTAGCGTCCAGCTTGAGGAACACCGCGTCTTTGGGGATGTCCTTGGGGATCTCCTCCAAGTGCCGGGAGCTGCAGAGGACGGCCTTCGCCCCCGCCCGCTCCGTGCACTGGCAGCTCGGGGGGCAGGAGCTGCCCCAGGGGACGCACAGCAGGAGACAGAAGAAAGCCTGGGTGACGCCGGCTGCCGGCGTGGTCTTGAGGGTCATCTTGCACCCGGCCAGCTTGGCATGGCTGCCGGCGATTCCCCGGTGGCTGCGGCAGCTCTTGGGCAGCAGGGTGGCTTCTCTGTGCTCCTGCAAAGCCTCTCCCATGGCTGGAGGAAGGCGGTGGATGGAGGGGATATGACACGGCATTATTTCCTGGAACGCCGCTCACGTCTCATGTGTAACGTGCCCTGGCAAAGTGTGAGAGGCTGGGCTCAGGAGCCCGGAAAACAAGGACAGAATGATACTGGCTACCATCTTTTCCAGGACAGCTTAATTTGGCTTAAGATTAATTATACCTGGACAGAGAGCTGCAGAGATTAAAAATCCTCCCCCCCCGTCCCTTCTCAGCACACACCCCTCCAGGCAGGCAAAGGGTGCTGCAGGATGGGGGTGTCAAGGCCCGGGAGCCTCTGCCCCAGCCTGCTGCCAGTTTCCATGTGGGACGCGGTGATTTGCTGCTGGAGAACAGCAGCAGTAAATTCCTATCGCACCAACCCTGAGTGTTAAAAAAAAGTGATGAGTCAGACTCCCCGGATCATCAGACTGGCTTAATCACCACCAGGTTTTTAAATAACAAGATGTGGAGTTCTTTTGCTTTCTCCATCTGGTCCAAGAGCTGGTACAAGTCACGTTTCCAAGGGTTTTGCCAAAGCAAAACAGGTGAATATGGGTTTTTGGGGGGTTTTTTTGTTGTTTTTTTTTTTTTTTTTTAATAAAAGAGTATGGTTTAATAGCCTGACTCCAGGAGCTGGAGCTTAAGAGAGGAGCCACTGAGTAGCACAGTAAAGGGGATGCTCTGGGGCCCCAAGGGCCACCCCAGCCCTGCTGGGGATGAGGCAGGAGGTGGAGCAGGTGGGCCTTCTTTCCTCTGCCCCTTGGTACTACTCACACCTCTCCTGCTACCATGGTCGGGCTGGGGAGGGGGGGGGAAGAGATCCCCACGGAGGGGAAAGTTGGAGGGTGGGACCATGGCAGCCTTTCACCCAGGAATGAAACAGTCCCTGGTGATCTCATTAGGAGACCATCTGGGCACGAGTCGTTATCCCTCTGGTACCAGCATCCTTCTGATGATGATGGCATCCCCCGGTAACAGCATCCTTTAAGTACCACTATCTCCCAGGTACCCCCCGGGGGATGCTCATACCTGAGGGGTGCTGCCAGTGGACCTGTCCGTGGATCTGCCCCGGGGTGCGGGACTGCACAGTGGACTCTTCCGGGGGGGGGGGGATTAAGTCACGCTGCCCGGGACCCCTCTGGCCCTACAAATGCTGCCGGGGTCTGCCAGCCCAGTCTCTCCGGGGGAAGCAAGGACGCACTTTGCGCCGCTGGCTCCCACCGCCCGCCCCAGCCTGCTCCCGTCCCGGGAGGGGTTCCGGGGGGGGCCGCAGCCGCCCCGGCCCGCCACCCCAGCCGGACCCCGGCGTCTGCGGGGGTGATGCCCAGCCCCGACCCGCTCCCGTGCCCCGGACCCGCCCGGCCGAGAGGCCTTGGGGAGCCGGGGCCCCGCCGGGCTCCGCGCAGCAGAACCGCCCCCCCGTGTCCCCCCCCCGCCGCCCGGGGGGTCCCTTACCGGCTCGGCCGGGGGCGGCTCCGCTCCGCTTCGGTTCGGCTGCAGCTGCGGCTGCGGTGCGCGGAGGTTCGGCCGCGATCGGGCCCCGGTGCCGGCCCCGGGCGAAGCGCCGTCCCCACCTGTTGCTGCGGCTGCTCCCGCCGGGGCCCCCGGGACGGGCGGTCCCTGCCTCGGTGGCACCGGGCGGGGCGGGGGCGGTGCGGGGCGGGGGGGGTCCCCGGTGGCTGCACGGAGTGTGTGTGTGGGGGGGGTCCGGGCAAGGAGAGGCCGGAGCGGGGCGGTGGGGACACGGGGGCAGCGCAGCCACGGGTGCTGCGGGCGAGCGGCCGCGTGGAGCCCTTTTGTGCTGTGATTGAGTGATGCTGATCAGGTTTCGGCAATTCTTCTTAGGCTGTGGATGCTGCTGGCCGGTTCAGGGCTGCGGGTCTCGAAGGTTTATCGGCCGCTGTAAGGCACGATCGCCTCTCCCCAGCCGTGCCCCAGGCCTGGACCTCCCTGCGCCTGCGCTGGCTCCCGGCAGAGCACGGTGATGGGAGACCACGAGCAGACATGGAGCTGGCCAAGAGCAATGGGAGAAGGTACTGTGCCACCGCCTTGGCACGCAGCTCGCTTCCCAGCAGTTCCTCACATTGACTCCAAACGTGTCAAGTCATCTCTGCAGCCAGCACCGGGGGGGTGAGTCTGCGAGCAAAGTGAGTTTGTGCAACAAGATTGGGGGTGGGAACGCTCAAACTGGGCTTATGCTGGAGCTGTGCTCCAAGCAGGGCCTCCAGGAATGGCCCCTGATTAAACAGCCACAACAGACCATGAGCCATTAGTTATTTAATACATGGTTTATTGAGCTGGGTTGACTAAATCACCAGTCTGACAACCCCCTCCACAAGCCCCAGTGCATCACTGGTGAAACTGCAGTTGTGCTGTGGTGGGCACCAGTGTGGGAAGAACAGCCCTGGCTGGCCAGTGTCTGATCCACTCGGAGAGGGTGGGGGAACCGAAATCCCTCCCGGAGCAGTCCCAGGCATGATAGGCCACCGTGGGGCTGATCTAGGCTATTGAGAAATGTCTCCACTGTGCCTTGTACTCCCCACGGCAGGCAACAGAAAAGGTGAGTGAAGAGAGCAGAGATGTCTGGGATGGACACACTGATGTCCTCTCTCCTGTCCTTACCTGCCCAAGGGACCACAGAGTGTGGATCGCCTGGGTCCCAGCAAGCGGCCCCTTCCCATCCATGTGCGCAAGGGGATGGGGGCAGGCAGGGGACATTTAGCTGGTGCCTTGGCTCAGGCAGAAAGAAGAGTTCAAGGTGGTGCTCAGCATACCAGCAGGATCACGTAACAGTATGGGACATGAGGGATGGACCTGTGCAGAGCTATGAAACCATAGGTATATAAGCCAAGAGCTGCTCACACCTTCAGAAGTGCTGGATCACAGCTCAGGACCATGTTGTTGGGTCTGAGGCAACCGGAGATATGGGGACAGCTGCCACAGGAGCGGCTCGTAGGGCAGTCAGGAGCTTTAGGTGCAGAAGACCCCAAGCCCTCTCCAGACCAGTCCTCTGGGAGCTGTGGCGGTGGAGCTGTTGGGGCGCAGGGCAGGAGCAGGGGAGTAGAGGTGCCCGATGGACAGCCTGGGTGGTGGGGTAGCCAGGGCTGGCAAGTCCCCAGGGCCCACACCAAAGCAAAGAGCAGGTGGGAGCTGCGAGAAGGAACACCTTGCAGGAACAGCCCTGTGGCTCTGCTTGGCCCAAGCCCCAGGCTAGTGCTGTGGCTGATGTGGAAGCACCGAGAGACAAGCTGGGGCCGAGTGTGGTGGCTCAGGTGACCGGGATGCTGCGTAGGCACTGCCCAGGCAGCCCCTGCCTCCTGCTGCTGGGGAGGGGACAGTTTTCCTCCCAGAGACCTGCAATGTACATTCACAGAGGCAACCAAAGTACCTAGACTCCAGTAGCTGCCCGTGGTCTCACAGGTGAGCTGTGGTAGAGCTGCAGGTCCCAACCAGAACCTGCTCCGGGACAGCAAGAGCCCTGGCCTGTGCTTGAGGACTCAGTAGTAGGCGCCAAGGAGGGTTGAGGCCTTGTGCAGGAGCTCCTTGTGGTTGGCGTGCAGAGGGATCCTCTTGTCTAGCACCTGCCAGCGGATGCACAGCTCCGGGTCGCAGCCCTGGAGGAACTGGAAGAGGACCAGAGACATCACATATATGCTGCTGACGAGGGCTGTGCCAGCCATGCTCAGCAGCACCTCCAGTCCCCAGACTCCTGCCCTTTCTTTTTGGGGACCCCGGTGCTGTGCCACCCCATGTTCATCCCCATGTTCTTCCTCCACTGCATGCAGCTGGAGAAGCACTCTGCTGATGAGGGTGAGATCTGGGTCTGGAGATCTGGGTCCCCTGCCCTGATAGCCAGGTCAGGGAGCTGCAGAGGCGAGGGGCCCGTACCGAATTCAGCCGCTTCATCTCCACATCATTCTGGTTGTCAAAGTGCACGCTGACGGCGACTGTCTCCACCCAGGCGTTATCTGTGTTGCGGGGGTCGTCAAGGTACCCCTTGTGTATCTGCACACGGTGAAGGAGTGCCACGTGAGCAGAGCCCTCGCCACCTCTCTGCAGGCACCGAGAGGCCCCGGAGGTGGTGGGGCATCGCCCCTCAACTCCTCGGCCCTGCTGGAGACCAGCCCCTGCTCCCACTGCCGCTGGAGCCAAGGAGAGCAACCGCAGCCATGGAGAGCAACCCAGACCGGTGTGTGCAGCCCACCGTGGGGGTCTTGGGGCTGCCACCCGGACCCTGCACGGTGCGAGGCCGTTATGTGTCCCCACCTCCCCTGGTGGGAGCAGTGGCCAATGCGTGATGCACCCCGTCCCCGTACCACCATGATGTCCGCGTGTCCCTGCACTGTGCCGATGTCCCCATGTGCCTGTACCGCCGTGACACCCGCGTGCCCCTGTACCACCATGACACCCACGTGCCCCTGTGCCAGGGTGATGCCTCTGCGTGCCCCCCACCTCAGTGCCTTGTTTCAACAAGTTCTGGAACTGGGGCCAGAACTCCCGGCGCAGGATCCACTTGAGCTTCAGAGGCAGCATTTCACCCGGCTCCAGTGACCCCTGTACCAAAGCAGATGTCAGCCCTAGGGCCTGCCATCAGCCCAGCCACCCTTGCTGCCACCAGCCTGGCCGTCAGGCAGTTGCCACCATAGCAGAAGATGCCACAAGCTCTGGTGGGGGGAGCAAGCAGCGGTGGTGTCTCCCTCCCTCCCACTCTGCCAGAAGTCCTCAGCTGTGCCCAAGCATGGGTCTGAATTTGCCTGGTTCAATGTCTGGACCTCTCTGACAAAGGATGCTATGCTTATGTCACGATGGATGCTCTGCGGGAGGGGCAGAGGTACCCCCTTGGACCAGGCTGTGATAGCCACCTGTGTTTCTCCCTTTTCCACAGGGCACCCGGCCATCGGGCTGGGCCAGCCCCATCTCCCCAGACCCTCCTGCGCCAGTTGGCTTCCACCTGCTCTTACCCCAGGCAGAGCCCAGACATCCGACAGTGGGTACTGGGCTACCAAGACTTCCAGCATCTTCTTCAGAGTCTTCCTTATGATGGACCCATCCAAATTCCTCCTCCAGCTGTGAGAGAGGCCCCTGTCATGCCGCAGCTGGGCTCAGCACCCCCTGCCCAGCAGTGGTTGAACGGGCAGCGGTGGGTTTTGCCAGGTCCCAGTCTCTCCGAGATGACTTCGTGCCCCCTTTTCCATTCCCAGAGCAGGGACACCTCCCTGTCCCCATGCACTCACCGGGTCACGATGGGGTGCAGGGCATGGTTGGGCCCAAAGCAGTGCAGCCTCCCGCGGCCTCGCAGCCCCGTCCTGCCCATGGGGTTCCTGGCAGGGAGAGCGTGAGCGGGCTGGGATGGTGCCGGGCTCCCTCTGCGCTCCCCGTCCCTGTACCTCTTCCCCAAATTTCTCACTACTGCAATGCACCTCTCCTGGGGTGCTGGGGATTTTTTGAGTGGGGGGACAGCCCTGAGGACAATGCATGCCATTATCCCTGCCCCACTATCAGCCGTAGGGAAGCGGGAAGGGGATGGATGCACCCAGCCCCCCTGGATTCTCCGTCTCCCTGGTGCTTTGCCTGCCCAGCTCCCACAGCCCGTCCGACCCATGGCGAATGCACTCACAGTGGCAGCCCATCCTGCACAGCGTAGAGGCCGTGGAAGCTCTGCCGGTCGATCAGCCCGTCCATGGTGTTGTAGTTGATCTTCAGGAGAGACTCCAAGGAGCTGGGGGGCAGGAGGCAGCCCGGCAGGGACGGCTGGCTGTGCCACCCAGGGGAAGGGACAGAGGAGCGGGGAGCCATGGGGGACACTCACGGGCTGAACGGGTCCTGCATGGCCACGTCCTTGTGGTCGGCCGAGTAGGCGGGAGGGTCGTAGAGCGGGAAGTCCACCTGGAGAGCACGTGGCTATGTCAGGCCCCCCTTGTGTCCCTGCTCTGGGGGCAGGCAGGGGCTGGGACCCCCAGGGACACTTTCTGCCCCAGTCCCTTCCTCTGCATGGCTCTTGGCATCATTCCCCAAGGCACGCCGGGCTCCGGGCCCTGCTCGGGGGCTGAGCTCAGGGTCTCAGCCAGAGGGCTGGTGCCTCTCACTCATGCCCGCGTGGAAGCCAGTGCCAGATCCTGTCCCTGACCCTGAGCCAGCCCTGATTCAGGAAATGCGGATGTGAGTGTTCGTCCCCTCTGTCTCCCAGCCGAGCATCCCCAAGCATCCCTGGCACTGCGGATCCCAGCAGGAACAATGCCCGTTCACCTCTCCTTGTCCCTGGAAGGGCCTTGGAGCAGCTGCTCCAGGAAGCCACTTGTCCCAGGGCTGGGAAACACAGCAGCTCCCAAGTGCAACATGGGTGGGATGATGGGTCTGTTCCTCTTCTCACCCCACGGTCCCCCTCCCAGCCCTGCTGCCCAGGGTCACAGCTCCTACCTCCCAGGGCACCTTCTCATCCGGCACAGGGAAGCGGCGGGTGTGAGACCCCGGGTACAGGAGGTTTCGAGCAAGCACGTGGTATGACTGCTGGCTCTCCTCGGGTTTCCCCTCCAGGTCAACCTCTTTCATCTCCGAGGCTTTGCTGGAGCCTGCGAGGCAGACACAGACAGCGAAGCCCCACAAAGCAGGGTGCTGAGTCCAGTGCTGTGGACTGTGGCTCTGCTGAGGGGGCTGGCTGGGTCTCTCCATGGGGATGCTGGTATCCCCTGGGGGCCTGGCCCCCGGCATCCCTTCCAGCAGGCCCCGGAGGAACGCCCCCGGGGATGCCACACTGCAAAGCCTCAGCCGTGGGCTCCAGGAAGGGCTCTGGAGTGGAGGGTGGGAATGGCTGCAGAAGGGGCTGGACGGCCTCGCAGAGCCCCCAAACCCCCCAGACCCTCTGCCTCTACCTTGCTGCTTAACAGAGAGGTGCGAGGGGCTGCTCAGCTCTGGTCCGCAGCCCCGCGGGTGCCAGCGCAGGGCTCCGGGTTTCCCCGGTGCTGCTGGGGTGGAGACGGGCTCTGCTTACCCACAGGTGGCATGTCCTCGCCTGAGCCGAAGCCGTTGCCCTGCAGCGCCTGCATTATCCACCTCAGGGCCTGGGCGCTCTGATGCACCTGCGTGGGACAGGAGAGGGTCAGCTCCCCCGGATCCCCGCTGCCCCCCGCGCTCCCTTGCTCGAGTGCTGCAGGACACGGCCCCGGCAGAAGCACTGCTGCCCCTGGCTCCTGGCAGCGATCCTTGCTGTGCCCTGATGCTCGGCTTGGGAACCGCCTCCAGGGAAAAACAGTTTTTTCCAAAGCAGGTGGAAATGGAAGTGGAAACAGCAAGCCATGCTGCGGCCGTCTCAGAGGGGAGATGCCAGGGCCCGGTCCGGCTCCCCGGGCACCCCACTGCTCGTGCAGGCTGTGGAACAGCTTCACGGGGAGGGAGCAGGGAGTGCCCCACCTCCAGAAGGTCTGGAGGGTCCTCTCAGGCCAAGGAGAAGAGCTGGGTCAGATCTAACTGCTCGGGTGATCAGTGGAGGCAGGGGCTCATCCCACCACTTCCCACCTTCATCCTGTTCACGGTGGAGTCAAACAGAACATTTCCCATAAACCTTTTCCTCTCGGATGCTATTGTTTTGGGAAGGAAACTCAAACTGTTTGGAGGGGCATTGATTCAGATGGGCTTTCTCTTGTGCTTCAGTTGACTCAGCCCCTGGAAAACTCCACCTTTCTTAGGTAGTTTCTCAGCTTTTGCCTCACCTGCTCTTCCAGAGAGACCAATCTCTGCTCCACCAGCCCTGTCCTCTTCACCCGGTCCAAGTCCAGCAGCTCTGCCAGTACATCAACCCTGGAGGGACAGCGCAGAGAGAAACCCCCTCAGCAGCCACCCCTGTACTAATCCCAACTCTTCCCTGCCCAGGACACTGGAGGACAGAAGGATGTCCCTGTCTCGGGAGTGCTGGTACCTCTGTGCAATATCTCGGATCTTCTGCTCTGTGTTCTGCTTCTCCTTGCACTGCTGGTGCTGCAGGTAGTTCTCCTTCAGATACATCTCCCAAGAAAGGAGGGCAGCTTCTTCATTCTTCTCCAGCTTCTCTTCTGCCAGAGGAAGGGGACAGTAGTGCTGTCAGGTCCCTGGGCATCCCAAACCCCAGTACCACAGCCCAGACACCAAGCCTCGTGCCTTGGTGCATGGTGCTGTGCCCCGGGGAGGGGGCAAAGGGCAGGAGGGATGATGCTGGTCCTCACTGAGCTGTTTGTGGCGTGTGGCCGGCCTGCGGAGCAAGCCTCGCCGGACCAGGATCTGCAGGTGGTTGAGGAGGATGAAGGGTGGAGGGGCGGGTGGGCGGCCGTGGTATTCCTCGATCAGGTCGTGACGCTGGAACTTCCAGATCTGGTCCGTGTGCTCCTGGACCTGCTGGAAGGTGTAGCTGGGGCAGAGCCCAGGTGTCAGCCGTGCCATGGGGATGAAGAGGCACATCATGTCTGTGTGGTGCCCCAGCTCCTGCCCGTCTCCCCGATCAGCCCTGGCCTGCACCCCCTACTTCCACCAGATCTATAACCCCCCCAGAAAAGCACCCCTGTGCTCTGGTCAGCATGTGCCCCAGGACCCTCCTTGTGCTTTCTCAGTGTGCGGGGCCGTGGCCAAGCCCGCAAGCAAAGCCAGCTCGACTCACTGTCAGGACCACAGGGCCAGGTCAAACTCACTTGAACATGGCGATGAGGAGGTTGAGGAGGAGGATGTTGGTGAAGAGCAGGTACAGGCACAGTAAGATGACCGTCAGCCACTCTGGGAAGATGGGTTTCTTGTTGTCCTCGTTTGTCTCTGGGCACTTGGGCTTGTATGGGTCGGTCCCATTGGGGCTGCACTGGTCAATGTTGAAGTTGACCCCTGCAAGAGAGCATGGCGTGACTCTGCTGCGGCCAAACCTCGCGGTGTCTCAGGGAGCAAATTGTGCTCTCTGAAAGCAGACAGCATCAAGGGAGCTTAGCACCGGGCAGGGATTTGACCTCGATCTGCATCATCCCAGGTGCTCTGCTCCCTGCTACCAGCTTTGCAGCTGTGGCACTGAGCTGGATTGGCTCGTGCCTTTGCTAGTGTGCTCTCTTGAACACGGGCAGTCCCTGGGTTTGCATTGGTGGCAACTCTCCCAACGTGCTCCATCCCCTCGCCCTGCCATTGCTCCCTCTTGGCCTTACGTTGTGCTTGCAGAGGAGCCCAGTGCAGGACCTCCACGGGCCAACACGGCAGGAGCTAGTCAGACTGCGGCAGGAGCTTGGTACCCTCAGCCTTGTCACAGCCACCCTGCTCATGCAACGCACTGTCACAGGCCAGCGCCCCTTACCGTCGATGTAGGAGGGAATCTGCCCGAAGATGGTCAGGTAGGAGTGGTAGACCACGCCACGGAAAAGCCACTCCACACGTTCCTCATTGTGGATCAGGATGGCCTGCTTGGCGACCCCAAAGGACACCACCCACACTGCTAGCAGGAAGAGGAAGAAGAAGACATCCTTCAACTGCAAAGACAGAGGGGAAGCAAAATCGTGTCCTGGAGCAAAGCCCACTCCAGGGTAGGATGACATGGGTGGCACATCCATCCCATGCAGGCACCCGGCTGCTCCAGCTGATCACCCTGGCAGGATGGAGGGGAGCTCTCACCATGCGCTTCACTATGATGATCTTGGGCCCCAGCGTTTTACTGACGGTGAAAATGTGCATCAGACGCAGGCAGAAAATGATAAAAGCCAGTGACAGTATGATGCGTCCGGGATATAAAGTTGACGGGATCAGCCTGGGCACAGAAGAGAGGAAAGGAAACATCTCAGTGCCACCAGTGTGGGGTTTTTTTTCTGATCTCACAGCATTACGTTTCTGCAATGTCAGTGAGCTTCTCCAGAGTGCTGGGTGAGAGTTGCGGCACGAAAAACCTCTCTCCTAAAAGCAGCAGTAAATGGGTCAGAATTAATCACACGACCACAAAAAAATCTTCATTGGCCTTTGGAAGAAGAAATTGCAATTAAAAAAAAACCCGCACAATTCTCACGCTAGTTTGGTAGCCTACAGCTGCGGCCGGAGCCGGTGTGCTGCCAGGCAAGAGGCTCTGCAACTCACCTGCAAGTCAGCCCTGTGATAAAGACCAGGATGGCGCAGATATCCAACTTGTTCCAGAAGTCCTTGAAGTAGAGGGAAGCCATTTTCACAATGCCAAACCCATCTGGATCATACAACAGCTGTTGGGAGCAGAAGAGGGGTTGGTATTTCAGTGAAAGCCTTGTGAGATACTCGTGTGCCTTGTGAAGGCACCGCACAGACCTGCCTGGCCATCACTGGACCCTCTTGCTCACCCAAAGTTAACCTGAGCCTACAGGGTTTTCTACAGGGGCGTGGAAGGAGCATGGGGAGAGATAGCTGAGACATGGTGCAGAAAGGCACTGCGATGTTGAAGCGAAAGTGGAAAGAAATCAAATGTCAAGCAAAGCCTGGAAATGCTTCTGGGAATGAATGCCCAAGGAAGGAGGTGTTCCCTCCACCTCCTGACATTTTCTACTCAAAACAGCATGTCTTTCTGCAAGTACCCGGGGCCGGGCCAGACACAGCCAAGGAGACTCTCTGGCCTCAGAGACAGGGGGATCAGGCAGTCCCTCATGCTGGGACCTCTCTGAAGGGACAGTGACTGAGAAGCAGCATGGGGACATGAGCTAGACAGGACCTTCCAGGAGCACCCAGAGGGGTGTCTCTCCCTCCTCTCACCTCCCAGCCTCTGCTCTGCCTGCCCCGTACCTGGCGGGTCTCCTCGCACACCAGGGAGAAGAGCCAGAAGTAGATGAGGTACTCCCACCAGGACGGCAACGGTTGGAAGTCAACCATCAGGACATAGGCGAAGAGCAGGAGGAAGGTGAAGTAAGAGAGGATGTTCATGTGGAAGATGACGACAGGTGCTGTGAAGAAGGCTCGGAGGCGCGTCAGGCAGCCCACGGGCTGCAGCCTCTTCTCCCTGCGGGGAGCAGGGGTGGAAGCAGGGATCAGCTGCCCAGGGAGATGCCATAGCAGCTTCTCCCAGCCAGGCTTGGTGGACGCATGCCCCGGCTGCAAGCAGTACCTGAAGGTGATGAGGCTGGTGTAGAGAAGTGGGAAGAACAGCATGCACGCGATCACCCGCCAAAGCCCGTTGTCCACACACATCTTCCCCCACCAGACTTTGGTTAGAAAGGCCTGTGAGGAGGGAGGAAGAGGAGCACTGGCTGCAGAAGCTCCCCCCGTCAGAGTGGGGCTGCAGGGCAGAGCTCCACCGCTGCCAACAGGGAGCCCTGGATCTGGGGCAGGGGACACTTGGGCACTTCCCCTCCAAGCACCACTGATGGGAACCCACCTGGACACCCCCATGGGACACAAAATTCATGTTCTTGGCCTCCAATGCCAACTGAAGACAGGTTGTCTTCCCCCAGGCCTCAGAGACGCGGGTGAGGAGCTTCTGGGCTCTCTCTTCGTCCTTGCGGTAGCAGTCTGTGAACACGCCTGGCCAGGCAGGGACCAGGGAGACAAGGCTGAGCTCCAGGGCCAGCTTGGTGCTTGGCAAGGCGCCCACAGAGTCACCCTTTGCAGCAGGAACCGGACATCGCACCACCTCTGTGCTCCCACCACCACCCGGGCACAGCCCTCGCAGCACCACCACCCTGACCGTGACGAGGGGACCCTCGTTCGGCACCACCACCACCTCCATCACCCCCAGACACCTCCTGGGCAAAGCTAGCCAGCCCTGCAGGGCGCGAGAGCAGTTCTGGGTTGCTGGTCCCCTCCCGCTCACCGATCGCCTTGTGCTCGAACTGCTCGGCCAGGGCCAGCATGTCATCAGTGGTGTCGGTGTCTTCCTCCTCCTTGGCAAGCTCCTTCAGGATTTTGCTGCAGGCCAGCGCGGCCGCCATGCAGTCCTGGCTCTGGAGCAGAAGAGGCCAGAGAGAGCGTGGGGCTCTGTGCCCTACCCTGCAAGTCCCAGCAGTCCTGCCAAGCCCTCCATGGCTCCCACGGGAGGGAAGGAGGGTATCCCAAGGGGACCGGGGCTGAGCTGTGCTCCCCTCTGGGTGTGGGGCAGCAGGTAACCCAGTGCCACCAGGAACCCGGGGACAACCCTGCTCTCATCATGGGAAGCCTTGGGTGACAGGATGGTGTGACTCCACGGCTCTGCACGGCACGGTCACCACACCGCCAGCTACACTGCCTCTTGCCTGGGGATGCTGCTTATGGGTGGAAGCCTTCTCTACCCCAGCTGCCGTGCCCCGTGTCCTGCCTGCGGTGTGCTGAGCCCTCACACTTCTGGCCCAGCACATCACCTCTGCCCACAGCCCACGTTTTGGCTGGGAAGGGAGGGATCTGGCATCATGGTGTGTGTCTGGGGATGGACATCACGTGTCCACAGGCTCGCTAGCTGGCTTGCATTTGGCTGGGGGTCAGGCTCGCCTGATGCCCCAGATGCCAGCAGGTGTCATCTCTCCTCTTGGGGCTGGGCGGTTCGGCTCCATCTGAGCCTCTTGGCTGGGACCGACAGCTGTGATACCTGGGCCCAGATGATTTCTGCCAGCTCCTTGCAGTTCTGGACCACAGCCCAGATAAGCAGGTCGCGGACTGGGTCCATGGTGAAGGTGACTCGGCCGGCAGAGCGCTTGTAGAGGGACCGGAGACTTGACCCCTGAACCTGCAAGGTGTGCAGACAGCAGACAGCCCCTCAGCACAAAGCCACCCCCGAACCCCGGCTGCCCGCCTCCACCACCCATAGAAAGATCTTTGCTGCAGACAGCGGGGTGGCCAAGACTCGACTCATCCTGGAGACGGCAGTTTTTCTAGGGCCAGGACCATCCTGCCCAGTGCACCCACCCCACTGGGTGCCCACCTGAGTCGCGCAGCAGCGTGTCGCTGCGAGCATAGGAGGGAGGGAGTCGCACCTTGAATGTGGGGCAGATGATGTGGGCAGGGCTTTAAGGGGCTTTAAGTGGGATAATTGAGCAGGCAAGAGGACAGAGACCCAGCTGCAACCTCCAGGGTGGTTTCCTGAGCCAGCGTCCCCCTCCCTAATGCAACCCTGCCACCACGTAACCTGGAGATGCGTACATTCAGCTTGATGTGCGGGACGGGGACGGAGAGCCGGGGCCGCTCTGTGTGCTTGGGCTTGGGGTAGAGAGGCTGTGTGGAGCAGCCCAGGAGCTCCCGCAGCACCTGGGAGACATGGTGCAGTTGGATTCTTGGCATTTTGGAGCCAGCTGCATGCTCTCTCTCCTCCAGCAGGACCTTCTGTAACTTGCTGTGGAACAGGCAGGATGGTGCCATGTTGTCGTAGAGGTAAACCAGGGTGTCCCAGGTGACAAAGTCCTTGAGACGCACTCCCTGCTCCAGAAACAGCTTCACAAACTCTGGCTTGTTGGAGATCAGGGCAGCTGCCATCACGGGGTGGAGATCTGTGGGCTGGCAGGCCAGAGGCAGAGGTGAGGGTCTCCAGGACCCCAGAGCAGCACCCCACCATGCTCCTCACTCAGATGGGGGGAAGATTTTATCCCTGAGCACGCAAAGAGCTTCTGGGTGTGAGAGAGCAGCTGGCAGGCACTGGGACTTGTGGGACGTCCCCCAGAGACACACTTCTGGGTTCATATGCCCTCTCCCCTGGCAGCGAAACCCTCTGCTCCCTTGGATGCTGGGTGGAGGGATGGGTTGGGGTAAAGAGTAGACCCTCTTTCCCCAGCTCATGGGGATGCACCATACAAATGAACCTCACGGGCTTGTCCCCCGTGCACAACTCTTCAGCTGAAGGATTGCGGTGCTGCCAGCTGGATCTCAGCCCCGGGGAGACTGGCTGCTCCCAGTGCTCGCCCTGGTCAGCCGTTGCGGGGTTTTCCTTTCCAAGGCAACCTTGACATGTGCTCAGAAGTGAAAGCAAGGCCCGTGGGTAAGGGGGTGGGTGTTTGTCCTGGCAGGAAGGTACCTGCTGACTTTCCACCACAGCTTGGTTTCGACCTCAGCGTTTCATACCAGCCACAGCGGTCTCAGCACCTGTAACAGCCCTGGCCTGCATCAGCTAATCCGAGACCCTGCCTCGTCCTGCCTTCCCAACAGAGGTGTGGATCTTGTTCAGGATGTGCATTTTCACACCATCAAATATTTTCTCTTCAGGATCCTGGTTCCCACCGGCTCTTCCCAGTTCCACAAAAGCTATGTGAGCTGGGGGAACCCAAGCTGTTGAACAAAATAGGAAAATCCCTTCCAAGTCCCACAGACCCAGCGGAAACGGCAGAAACCCCCGCTCAGCTTCCACTTCTTAACAGCTGGATCAGGCGTGGGATGGCAGAGTTGGGTCGTGCTGCTCCCAGCCCCACTCTGCAGTAAAGTTTGAGCAGGGACGCACCAGGCTGGGCGAGATGAGTTTAGAGATGAGTTGCCATTTGACAAGGTGGCATGAGCAGCGACCACAGGGCAGAGCTGGCAAGAGGTATTTTGGCTCTAGGTTGCTGGATTGTCTTTAAAAGACAATCGGTTTTGAACAAAATACCAATCGATCACCTTTGTAAACAATTATAAGCCAAATAGGACCTTTGCAAGCAATGAATTGCAGGGTGTGCTCACTTCTACTTTGGGTGTGTGAGCACACTTTTGAAAGACAGGACAGATTAAGAGCCCCTGACAATGTGGTGGGAGTTCAGGGTCCAGGAGAAATGCCCTCAAAAAATCTCCGTAGGCACAGCCAAGGTGAACGGTGCCTTCAGTATCTACAGTCCTCAAGTGGGACCTGACCAGCTGTAAGCCTGACCAGACAAGCAGCACAGGTACTCCCTTACCTTCCACTCGTGGTCGTCCGTGAAGATCTCACTCCGAGCAATGTCCACTCTGTTCCAGGCCACAGCTAACTTGAGCTGGTGGTCCCAGTTCTCATGACCAAAGTGGTCCTGGTTTCGGGATGCTGCATGTGAAGTGCATGTGTTAGAACAGAGGATCATTTACGCAGTGAGAAGATACCACCTGGAAGACCCCTTGAAGGCTTGTCCCTTTGGGAGAAACATCTCTCCCCAATCAGCTCAGCATCACAAGGTTTGGGGACCCCTTTGGTGACCCCATAAGTCAAGCAGCTGCAGGAGGTGACTTGCGTCCCATTCATCTTGCCCCATCCTCCCAAGCAGGTCCCCACCCCTCACCTTTGAACAGGGCCTGGAGGATGGCCACATCCACGTCCTGCTGGCCATATTTGCCCTCTCTGAAAATGGTCAGGAGCTGCCGGCTCCGCACTATGTCTTGGATCTACAAGGAGAGCCATGAGCAAGAAATCAGCAGCAGCATCTCCTCCCCGCCGCTTCCTGCAGCCCCCTGTCCTGTGTGGGGCAATTCCTTGCTCCCTTCAGGTTGCCTGCAGATCTCCCATGCTGTGTCTCCTAGCCCAGCTGGTTGGTCCCAGATGGTACCTCTCTGCCAAAGGGAGCAGGTAGTGGAGGAGCAGAGCTCGAGCCCTTGGGGTGCCCACCAGGACAATGCTGAGCATGGCTGGGGGGAGATAGATGGATGGATGGATGGATGGATGGATGGATGGATGGATGGTGGAAGACAGGCCTTAAACTTCACGCTGGAAGCCTTGCTGCTCATTGGCAAGGACCACTGGGGACCCCTTTGATCTCCACAAGCTCAGCTAGAGGAGCTGTCTGCCTGTAAGAGGCTCACCTTCTTGGTCCACTCCACCAGCTTGCCCTCAGTGAAGTGCTCATAGGTGTCGTGGAAGAACATGCTCAGCTTCTTCTGGATCAAGGCAATGGTTATCTTGGGCACAGGCAGGCTGGCCACCTGTGCGATGACATCAGCCACACGCCCAGACCCTTCCACAATCACACAGGGGGTCCCGTTGGTGATGGCATTGTAGATGGTCTGTAACAGAGCAAGGAGGCTGGTCCTAACCCCACCCAGAGGCCAGCAGACCCTCTCTGAGCCCAAGACCCACACCGCTGCTCCGCAGCACTCCCACCCGGCTGCATTTCAGGTAGCATGGCACCACGGTGGCACCGACACCGGAGAGCAGCTCCGCGGGCAAGGAGCTTCCCCCTCCCACCATCGCCCCTCTCAGCTCTGCTGGGAGCGGGCAGGAGCAGTTCCTTACGTCAAGTGTCCCGGGGCCTCCTTCCAGCACCACACACACGATGGGGATCTTGATGGCCACGCCTGTGGGGAAGCAGAGCCCAGGGTCACCTCCCTGTGGGGCAGCCCCCCATGCAGCTGAATGGGGTCCCCTCTGAGCGGTGGGGTGTGAAAGGCAAGGGGGGAGCACTGCCCCTGACATGCTGGGCTCCAGGAGAGAGGGAAGACAATCTCCTGGCAGTTGTGCTGCTGGAGCATGTGTGCGCATGTGTTAGAATAGAAGACCATTTGCACAGGAAGAAGACACCGCCTGGAAGCCCCCTTGGAAGTCTTGCCCTTTGGGAGAAACGACTGTCCCTGACCAGCTCAGCATCACAAGGTTTGGGAACCCCCTTGGTCATCCCATAAGTCGAGCAGCTGGCAGAGAAAGACTTTAATTTGTGTCACTGAGGAACCAGGTTCCCCATTTATCATGATAACCCTCTCAAACCCCTTGCCTGGATCCTCCAGGGAAGCCACAGCCTCCCCTCTCACCGGAGGCCAGTATGGGCACCCCTTACCCACTGATGACCCATCCCGCCTTGTGCCCTCCCCTGCCTCAGGCCTGGCTATGTGTTGCGTTACCTCCTTTCACCTTGGTCTGCTCTGAAATGAACTTCTCCAGTCTGGTCCTCAGGGGGATTTCCACCCCGTACCTCCCGTGGGTCCCATCGTCCACCAGGATGAAGTGGGAGTGGTTGCTGTCCAGGCATGACAGGCTGCCTTGGTTCTCCTCATCCAGTATGTACTCAGCTGGAAATCCACCCTGTAAGGTGCAGGAGGAGAGACGCTGGGAGAAGCCTGGCAGGGCTGCAGAGGAGCACCAGATGCCCAAAGCAACCAGCATGTGGGACAAGAACTGGCCAGCATGTGAGGACAGTCTGGCCAAGCAGCTGTCCCAGCCCTCCCTGCAGTCCTCACGTCAGCCTTGCCCCATGCTCCTCTGTCTCTGCTCCAGGTCCTCCCAGGACAAGCTCAGCACCCACGCAACACACTGGGTAGGGTAGAGGGGCTTCTCAGCAAACATCAACCCGGGACCATCGCTTCTTCTGGTGCGGCTGGGTTTTACCAGGGCTGCCAGGCACCGGCACATCTCGAAGCACCCGTTCCCACCACGGTCCTTGGCAGAACATCCCCGGCAGTCCAGGCATAGGCAAAGCAAATGCATCTCCAACTTTGCCTGGCTCACCATGGGGCAGATGAGGCTCTCCCGGTTGTACACGGTCCCCCAGGTGGCTATGCCAATGGTGACAATCTCGCCCTCCTTGTGGCTGCAGCTCAGGATGAAGTCTCGCACTGCCTCTCCCACCTGTTTCATCACACCAGCATGGGACCCCCCTGTGATGATCCAGGCCCCTGGAGGTCAGAGAGGGGCTTGGGAAGGGAGAGGCACTGCTCACAGCAATCTCCTAGCATCCCCTGTAAGGCTGCAGGAACACCTGGTCCTCAGAGATGCTCCATCCCCCAGAAGATGTCTTCCCTGCCCACTACATCAAGCCCTGGCAGCACAGGAGATGCCTTCTTCAGCACAGCGCTGCATCTCTCAGTCCAGCCTGTTTGCAGCGATTGAGCATGGACAGTCCATCCCTGGTGATGGTAGTCCAGATAGGGAACTACAGGCCTCCTGGGCCAGCTCGGCATCTCCACAGCATCCAAATAATCACTGAACATGGCCAGACGACAGACTCCCCTCCCACTGCAATCGCAGGGAGACCCTCTGCATCTCTTACCAGTGGTCTGGGCCACTTTGACTAGCCCTTGCCGGAAGATGTTCTTCAGCCTTGGCTTCATGATGAAGTTTTTGGCTCCCCCGGTGACTGAGATGAGCAGGTTGGGTGGATCGAGGCCCCAGTGCTGTGTCATGAGGTGGTAGATGACCCGTGGAGGGGTATCCGAGGAGACACGCACGTACTGTGAAAAAGGGAGCATACACATGTTTTGGGTAAAACCAACGTGGTCAGGGTAACAGGGCACCTCCACTACAATTTCTGCTGTCCCAGCGAAGAACCAGGGGCTTCCCACGCCACTTCCTGCCAGAGTCTTGTTGCTGCTGCCCCAGGTCTTTGTGCATGACCCCGTTCCCATTCGCTTCCCTGGGACCAAGCATTCCCAAGACGAACTTAAGGACGAGGACAGAGAACAGCCACTCCTTGAAGCGTGGGCCTTAGAGCATGAAGATCAGTCTCATGGTTTCAGAAGGGGACTAGGCACAGGGCTGGGAGAGAGGAGGGGTCCTGTCCCACCCCCTCTCCTCCACTTGGTCAGCATTGCCTTTGGGGCATCTCCACGCTTTCCTAACCTCCTCTCACTCAGGAGGGAAATACTCGCATTTCATCTGCCACGGCAAGACCTGAACACTGTGCACGACAGACAGGAAAACCAGATCACCTTCCCCATCTTCTGTCCCAGGCCTGTGAAGTGGATATCGCCGAAGGCATCCGTTGGCATTTCCTGGATGTGCCTGCTGGGGTCCCATTCCTTCCCCAGGAAGATGGGAGGTTTGGCAGCATCTTCCAGGTGCTGTTCCCTGAGGTAGCCGCACTCGCACATGATCCGCCTGAAACACACACCGCCAACTTTGCCGAGACCAAGCTAAACCCAGACGGCAAAGCCCAGCCGGGCCACCTGCCTCAGCCCAGTGTTCATGAAGAACACCACAGGCACTGGCATCTCCCACCCAGCTCAGAACTTGTGCAGAAACAAAGGCATTGTTTGGGGGAAAATTTAGCAAAAAAATTGGTATTTCCACCTTTAGAGGTTTAGGGCAGAAATATTAAGGCTGCTCTGGATGAAGTAGGGATGGAAATGACTGCATGCGAAAGCATCGGGAAGGTTCCTCACTGGGACACGGGATATCTGCCACGCAGTGACACACAGCAGGGTGAAGAACCAGTCAAAAAGGAATTTGTGAATCCCCTCGACACCAGCTCCCTTGACAGAAAGGTGGGATTTTTCTGGTGCTGTAGCTTTGTCACTAAACTCTCCTGCTGCTTTCCTGGCAGGGGAGGGGAATGAGGGACGTCTGACTCACCCAGAATCTGATGTCTGGGAGCTTTCAACAAAGTAGGTGCACACTTTCTTCCGGATGTTTTCAGGAATCCACGAGATGAGATTTTCCTGAGGGAGCAGGAAAAGCAGCAAGGGGTCAGGGTTTCTGCAAGGGGTCAGGGTTTCTGCAAAGGGCCAGAAGTTATGCCAAGGGCCAGACACCCCACTGCCTGGAGCACATTTGGGTGCTTTTTTTGATGTGAAGGAAGAGAGCTCCATCGCTGTCTGCAAGGACAAAGCCAAGCGTACTCCAAGGAGAGGAGGTATGAATGCTGGACAGGAACCACAGATGTTTGAGGTTTTCTGTATGTCCCTAAAACTGAAGTGATCTGTTATTAATGCTCCCCCGAGCCCAAGATTCCCCACAGATGTGTCACCAGATAACTCATTAACGCTCTTCTGTCATGTGTGGCCAACCGCCCCGTCTCCCAGCACCTCCTGAACTTGCCTTTTCATTGCTGCCGGTGGGGAAATGTGCCTTCCGCCTGCTCTTCGAGATGCTGCTACTGCTCTGCTGGAGGTTGGGGACCACCTCGAAGTCGCTCATCTTCCTGGGGTGCGTGGCGGGGTCGTCTGCTCTCTCAGGGCACACCTTGTTCAGTTCAGAGGGGAGCACCTTGGTGTGCCGGCCACGCGTGGCCATGGCTGCTGAGTCTTGCCCCGCTTGGCCTCTTCTCTCCTGTTCCTAGGCTGGGAGGTCCCGAACATCTCCATCCTGAGTGCAGCAGAGAAGAAGGACACCCATGGACTTAAAGCACTGGAGCGTCCTGTCCATCATTCCCTGGGTGGAGAGATGTCCACGGGAAACCCGCCGGACCCTTGCTGTGGTCCCGACACAGGGGCCACGTGGGTGGTGAACCAGCCTCAGCATGCACCATGCTTCTCCGGGCAGCCTCTCAGCCTCCGAAAACTGACCCTGCCGCGCTCTGCCCACCAGCACAGCTGCTGGCCTGCCTGCTCTGCTGCCTGTCTGTCTGCCTGCTCCGCTGCCTGTTCGTCTGCCTGCTCCGTTGCCTGGCCGTCCACCAGCCTGCAGCTCTCCTTGCTCGCTCTCTGCCGCAGGCAGCTGGGACATTTCTGGCAGCAGGCAGAGCAGAAACCAGGTCTCTTGTGTGAGCAGCCCAAGCATGGCCCTGCATGGAGAATCTGTGTCACCATGCCGGCTGCAGGGATGGGGCACTCCTCCGCTGGGGGGGGTCTCGTGCCCCCTGCAAAGGTCCTCTAAGAGCCCAGAGGTAAACCCGAGGTGCACGCCGGCATGCTGCACAGCAGGGGCTGCAAAACTCCTGAGCCCTCCCAAACACTCGCAGCCCTCATTGCGGAGCTGCTGAGACCGGAGAGCTGCTGAAGCAAAGATGGAAAAGCTCCTGGGTGTCTCCAGAGCCCAAAGGGGAATGGTGACCTCTCAAGGAGCGGTGATTAGGTAATGGAGGAAGCGCAGCACGCAGGTACGGTGCTGGCGAAGCTGTGGGGACGGCATGCCTGGGTTTAAGGAGGATTTTGGCTGCCTTTCTGCATCACACCCAAGGGTGGGGGGCCCTTATGGGGGACAAGGAGCGGTGGAGCAAAATCATGGCTCCCGCTGTATTTCCTTCATGGCTCCTTTCCCCAGCTCAGCGCTGCTGCAAGCAGGACCCGTGGGCCTTTTTGTCAGCCCCCCCTCCCTGGCTGCCTCCGGGAAGCATGCAGCCCCTCCAACCTTAGGAGCCAGATTTTGGCAGGCTGGCTTTCTGCAGCAGCACAACCCAGGACAGATCTAATTGCTTGAGCAAGAGCTGTCTAAATAAGGTCAAATGCACCCTTAATTCTTATTCCCAGCCCCACCTTGAGTGGACAGGCCGGTGGGGGTTTGGGGCATGGCCGCAAGCAGCTTGTAAGCCCATGCAGGAAGGATCCTCCACAGGCATCCTGGAGTGAACAGCCGTGCTGATAAACCACCCGGAATATCTGTCCTTAAGGGCTCCGGGGCCAAGGGCAGAGCCTCTGCTCCCTCCCCACCCCCTCCCCGGCTTGGCACCCCCTGGCAGCCTGTCCCAGAGGTTGGGGCACCTCTCGGCTGCACAGGGCGCGCACAGCACCCATCGGGTGCAAAGCCCTGACCGCGGGCGCTGAGCACTGCCTAGGGACCGTGCCCACCCCCCTGCCCCTCCACCGGCACGGCGGTCAACGAGGCTGCCTGTACCTTCCTCCCCGCAGCATCCTCCGGCCGCATCACCAGCTCCTCTGCTCCATGCCAGTCACAGGGATTCAGTGCCGTGTCCCTCTCCTCCAGCGGGTCATTTTGTCACTGGAGACACAGACGACGAGCAGAGCATAGGGCAGAGCCGCCTGCGAGCTGCCTGCAGAGAGGAGGAGATGGCAGAGCGGCTGGCAGCCTCCCAACAAATCAGGCTGCGGAAGCGGTCCCTGCTGAGAAGCTGCAGCGCCCAGGCAAGCCCCGAGTTCGCTCGAGCGGCTGAGTCATGCTCCCCGCTGCCCGCAGCGGCGATTTCCACCCGCAGCCTCCAAGCGCACAGCCTCCCGCTGCAGTCGGCCCCACGCGAGGTGAGACACCATCACCTGAGCCCCTCTTGGCAGATGTTGGGAGCAGGGGATGCTCAGGGGATGGCGGGGCCGTGGGACACGGATGCTGTCAGAAAGGAGCGGCAGCCCGGCGGCTCTGATGGAGGCTCGGGTGTGTCGCAGGTTTGGCAAGTGTGATGAAAAAAAATCCCTTCCCTAAATATCAGTTTCCATCAGTCTTCACGGTATGGAAGTATATTAACTTTATTTTTATATATTAATTATACACTGTGAGGTGATGAGGTAGTGGAATTTTACTGGAGACTTTGGTATTGTTTGTGCTGAAGTAAAACAAACGAAAGGACAGCCCGGCCCTGGAAAGAAGGACTTCGCTTCTGGGAAGCTTAGAGCGGTCTGTGAAGGATAAGGGATACCCCAGTCGGCCCAGGTAACGCCAGCATCCCAGCCCCGCTGACACGTCCTTGAAACCCTCCCGGCATCGCCTGCTGTCACCGACCAGTAACTCCAGCAAGACTGACGCCAGGGGCGCCTGGATCGATAGACGAGCGGCAAGAACGCTGCAGAAATAGAGCGGGTTTGCAAAGTTTCGTTGTGATTAGCAACCGGTAGCGTGGGCGTTAGCGATTAGTCTGATCGTGTTGTACCTGACCGTCTGAAGGGTATAAGGACCCTGTATAAAACCACATTCGGTTGCCCCAATTTGGCTTGGACCCCTCACGCGCATGAATAAATATTTACCCTTGTAATTCCACGCTTCGCATCCCAGCCTCCCGCCTCGGTCAGCGCAGGCCAGCTGTGAATCTTCATACCACAAGCCCCCGGTGAGGAACGTCCCTGTCACACCACGGGCACTACACGCCCTTCGGCTGGTGCGTCCCACCTCCCCGTTTCAGGTGCTCTCCTCCTCCCGTTATGCTCGGTGCCCTAAACGAACCAGCTTCTCCCCTGGATTTGCAGCCACTTAACTTGCATCTGCCACAGAATTCGCTTAACAAACGCAGCATTCATCTTGCTCGGGGAACGTGCTAAGCAGCAGCGCCAGGCCAGGAAGGCAGCCGAGGCAGTGGGTGCTGCAGCAGATTTGGCCAGTGGTGGTTCAGCAGCAGGTATGCCAGGCAGCCAGGGCCACTGCGGCTCGGAGCGAGCTGAGGGTCCTGCAGTGCTGGGCCGCAGCCATCCCCGATGGCTTTCGCTGTAGAACATCACGGGGCAGCATGGGGAGAGAGCCGGGAAGAGAGATGTCGCTGGTTCTCAGACCAGTCTGGGGCTAAAGCCCTGTGCCCCCCTGCACGTTGCGATGGGCTGAGGTGCTGGAGCAACGCGTCGAACAACCAAGTAGGGTCCAAAGGAAAACGCGGTGGTGCAATCGCATCCTTTAGCTCGCTTCCCAGCCGAAGCACGTAAGTTAGCACGGGCCATCTATGCAATGAGTTCTTCTGGTTTCCTTGAACAAGAGCAAACAGCTGAGACATTTTGCTGGAAGAACACATGACACTAATAAAGCAGTAAATAAAATCCATGTGCGATGCTTTGCAGTTCAGTTGTAATTAACTCTGCACTGCCAAAAGAACTGAAGCCAGAACTGCGCATTAATTACTCGTTAATGTGAGTGTTCATCCGCTCTCGGCTGGCTAGCTCTCTGGAGACCGTGGCTTTTATTTCATTTTTGCATATGCCAAAACCACCATGGCCCAGTGGGACCCATGTGGAGCCAGAGTGCTGGGGTGGTTCCCACTGCTCCTAAAAGCTCAGCTAAAACCCAGCAAGGCTGAAAGCAAATCCTGGCAAGTTAACGTCTGTTTGCGACAGCGGGAGGAACAAGGTTAGAGCATGAAGGACTCCGGCCGCTCTCCGGGGGCTGTGCCCGCACACACGTCCCGTGCCCAAGGTCAAATTCAGCCGGATTGATGTTTGTGAACCAGAATGCTTTTTGCTGCCAAAGAGCAGCAAACCTCCTGCCAACGCCGTGGAGCCTCCGCTGGGATCAGCCCCCCGCTCTGGGTCTCTCCTGGCAGTGACCCCGGCTCTGCGGGAGCCCCCTCTCCTGCCGGGGCTCGGTCCTCCCAGAAGCCGTCGCGGTGCTGCCCCGGCGTGGCTGCTGCTGCTGCGGGTGCTGGAAGCTGTACAGTGCGGTGGACTGCAGAGCGGGGAGGACACGTCCGTCCTTGGATGGGAAGGTGCTTAAATGACCAGGTGAGGGAGGACACGTGCCCTGGTCTGCCAGGGAAATCACAGAATCACAGACTGGTTTGGGTGGGAAGGGACCTCACAGCCCATCCAGTGCCACCCCTGCCATGGGCAGGGACACCCTCCACTAGCCCAGGTTGCCCAAAGCCCCATCCAACCTGGCCTTGAACACTGCCAGGGAGCCAGGGGCAGCCACAGCTTCTCTGGGCACCCTGGGCCAGGGCCTCAGCACCCTCACAGGGAAGGATTTCTGCCTCACATCCCATCTCCATCTCCCCTCCTGCAGCTTCAGGCCATTCCCCTTGGCCTGTCACTCCCTGCCCTTGTCACCAGCCCCTCTCCAGCTCTCCTGGAGCCCCTGCAGGGACTGGAAGGGGCTCTAAGGTCTCCCCTCAGCCTTCTCTTCTCCAGGCTGAACCACCCCAACTCTCTCAGCCTGAGATCTCCAGAGCAGAGGTGCTCCAGCCCTCGCATCATCTCCGTGGCCTCCTCTGGACTCGCTCCAACAGCTCCATGTCCTTCTTGTCCTGGGGACCCCCGAGCTGGATGCAGCACTGCAGGGGGGTCTCACCAGAGCGGAGCAGAGGGGCAGAATCCCCTCCCTCGACCTGCTGCTCACGCTGCTGGACACGCAGCCCGGGACACGGGTGGCTTTCTGGGCTGCAAGTGCATGTCGTCAGCTCATGTTGAGCTTTTCATCAATCAAGACCCCAAGTCCTTCTCCTCAGGGCCTGCTCTCCATCCATTCTCCACCCAGCCTGTAGTTGTGCTTGGGATTGCACTGACCCACGTGCAGGACCTTGCCCTTGGCCTTGGTGAACTTCATGCGGTTTGCACGGTCCCACCTCTCCAGGTCCCTCTGGATGGCATCCCTTCCTCCAGCGTGTCAACCCATCGCACAGCTCGGTGTCATTGGCAAACTCGCTGAGGGTGCACTCGATGCCACTGTCCGTGTTGCCGACAAAGATGTTAAACAGTGCTGGTCCAAGTACCAACCCCTGAGGAAGAGGAAGGAGGTCCCTCCCACATCTTCCCCCCATGCCCCAAGGCATCATTTGGGTCCGTTTCTGTGAGGAGTTCCCGTGAAGGATGCCTCCTTCCAAGGGCCTTTCCTGAATTGATGCCAGTGGAGATGGAGGCCAGCACTGGGAGGAAAGAAGGCATCTGTGGTGGAGGCACCATGGCCACCAGCCCTTCCCCGGGCAGGACCAGGGGTGCATCCCACCAGGGCGAGTGAACAGGTGCAGAGGAAAGCAGGCATGGCCCCTCCCAGCATCCCTGGCGCCAGTCCTGGAAATAGTGGCTCAGTGGCTTGGCTCCAAGCCTCATCCCACTCCTTGGGCCAGCGGATAATGGTCACAGCACCTGCTTGGCACACGGCCAAGCCCGGTTTTGGGGCAGAGGAAGGGTTTTGCAGTGGCCAGCACAGAGGGCAGGTACTGGGCAGTGGGAGATCCAATGAGAGGATGCTGCTCAGAAGGAGTCTTTGGGAAGTACAACAGAGCCACCTCCTGCTTGCCAGCATTTTCTGATCTAAATCTCCATGAGATTTTTGTCTTTGCATCCATCTCCAGGGCCCAGAAGGCACTGAGAGGCCGTGGATGCTCCAAGCAGCCTCACCTCATGCTCGGCTGCCCTTGCTGGGGCAGACGCAGCCACCAAAACTCTCAACCCCAACATTTGGGTCTGCTCACTGGGCAGCAAGGTCTGCCAAGGCAGCAGGCAGGTGTGGGCAGCAGCTCGGCCCCAACGCAGGGAGCTCCCCAGCCATCCGGTCTGCAGGAGGGGATGGAGCGGGGTGACACCGAGGGTCTGGTGCCCTTTGGGGCACGCTGCCACTGCACAGCTCTTGGGGATGCCCCGGAGTGCTCCCCAGCTGGAGAGGAGCGAGGAAGGGCTCCAGATTTCCCTGAAGAAGAGACTCCCTGAACACGAGGAACATCCCGGCTGGGGCCGCTTCTCCCGCAGGCAGCACAGGCAGCTGGTGGCTGTGCTGGGGCTGCCTCCCCCAGCCCAGAGAGCCTCCCGTGGGATCCCAGCACACAGGGGGGTGCCGGAGAGGAGAGGAGAGGCGAGGAGAGGAGAGGCGTCTCCCCCAAACCTCCATCTCAACCTCTTTCCTCGCCCTGGCCTTCAGGAGAGCAGACACTGGTCCCCTCTGGGGATCTGCTTGGAAGAGTCCCAGGGGACTTTCCCTTTCCCTTTCTCCCTTTCTCCTTCCCCTTCCAGGGATGCATCCCCTCGGGGACGAGCAAAGCGGTGTGTAGAAACCAGGCGTGGCCCCTCTCTCTGCAACACTGGTGACTTTATTTGAGAGGGACCCCGGGGGGCCCAGCAGCCCCGCTCAGGGGCGGAGCCAGGGGAGGTGGTGCACGTGGTCCCCTGAGCCCGGCTCTTCCTCCCGGACCCTCCGCAGCCACGATGCGTCTTCGCGGGTCTCCGGCGGGGAGCGGAGCCGGCTGCGCCCGTCGCTGTCCCACTCCCAGGACAGGCTCCGGACACGCTGGCGGGGCACGGGGGGGCTGCGCTCCCCACGCTCGGCAGAGAGGCTCCGGCGCCGGGGGCCTCCGGGGTGTCGCTGCCGCTGCTGCCTCTGCCGCCCCCGCCGCCACGGCCCCGCGTAGGGATGGAACCGGCCGTGGGGACTGCGGGCCACCCCGGCATGGTCGTCGTCCACCCTCAGGCGGCGGATGGCCGCGATGGGCTGCCGGCAGAGCGGGCAGGTGGCAGCGAGGGCCATGGCAGCCCAGCGCTGGATGCAGGCGTGGCAGAAGGCATGCCAGCACGGGTCCACGCCAGCAGGGTCTTCAAGGGGACCCAAGCAGATGGGGCAGGTGTCCCCCCACCGGGAGCTCCTGGCGGCTCCCGGCACCGCCGGCTCACGCCTGGACGCCTCCAGTGCTGCTGCTGGGACTTGGTGTCCTGTCCTCTGCTGCTGGCGGGACTTGATGGGTACCGCTGGTGGGTCTCGGCGGCTCCTCAGCGGCTCCTCGGCCGCTGGCAGGTCACGATGGCTGGTGTGCTGTTGGCAGGACTCGACGGCTCGGGTGCTGCCCACAGGACTCAACGTCTCGTGTGCCGCTGGCAGTACACCACGCTGGCGTGTATGGGTGCCCACTGCAAGTGACGTCATGGGGTGACTGTGACTCTCTGGTGTCATCACAGGGCTCTCCAGGGACCCAGAACCTCCTCCCCCAGCCTCAGACACAGACCTTGTGATGCAGAGCCCGTCCGGCAGCGTGCTTCAGGCCTCTGCCTTTGCCCAGGCCCCT
Organism: Grus americana; assembly: GCF_028858705.1. Taxonomy (NCBI): domain Eukaryota; kingdom Metazoa; phylum Chordata; class Aves; order Gruiformes; family Gruidae; genus Grus; species Grus americana. Next base: position 595,986 of record NC_072860.1, read on the forward strand.
TTTGGGCAGTGCCTGGTGGTGGTGGTGGTGGTTGAGGTTGGCAGGGACCTCTGGAGGTGATCTGGAGGTCATCTGGTCCAAGCCCTTGCTGAAGGAGGGCCACCCTGAGCCGGACGGAGCCTGGGCACCACTGAGAAGAGCCAGGCTCCATCTCCTTTGTTCCCTCCCTTTGGATATTTCCATCTCTGGAGACGATCCCCCGAGCCTTCTCTGCTCCAGGCTGAACGGTCCCAGCTCTCTCTGCCCCTCCTCCCTGGAGAGCTGCTCCAGTCCCTTCCCCATCTTGGTGGCCCTTCGCTGGACTCCCTCCAGTCTGTGCCCGTCTCTCTTGTCCTGGGGAGCCCAGCACTGGACACAGGCCTCCAGGGGAGGCCTCAGCGGTGCTGATCCCCTCCCTCGACCTGCTGACAATGCTCCTCCTCATACAGCCCAGGACACCCTCGGCCGCCTTTGCTGGCTCAAGTTCAACGTGGTGTCCACCAGGACCCCCAGGGCCTTCTCTGCAGAGCTGCTTTCCAGCCGGGCACCCTCAGCATGTCCTGGGGCCTGGGGCCGTTCCTCTCCCGGGGCAGCATTTGACATGTCCCTTGGCTGAAGTTCGGGAGGTTCCCGTCAGCCCCTTTCTCCAGCCTGTTGAGGTCCCTCTGGGTGGCAGCGCCATCTCCTGCTCTCTCAGATACTCCTCCCAGTTCTGCGCAGAAGCGTGACTGATTCTGTTGGTTTGGTTTCTCCATTGTAAAGATCAAGTAAAAGCAGAGGAAGGAAAGCAAGGGAACGAGGGGGTTGCATACCTCCCGTTTCTTTGATTTGCAAAACCTGCGTCGTGTTTGACTTCTAGCTGATCCTGCAGAGCAGCCAGTGGGAGACTGCTGCAAGCTGGGAGCATGCCCTGGGCGTGTGACCATGCCCTTGCAGAAGCACTGCTCCTGCCATCACAGAGCCCGTCTTAGTTGGGAGAAGACAGCGAGAGGGGCGGGGAAGAGATTTCTCTTCTCTTTTACAAACGGTGCTTGGGGAGCGGATTTCCCCCCACAGCAGGAGAACCCACAGGGCAATAAAGGAGGCCGGGAGGGAGCTAGTCAGGGAACTCCCCAGGGAGGAGAAGCAGTGTCTGGATGAGGAATGGTGTCTCAGCCACTGTTCCCAGTGTGGGATCATCAGCAAACTTGCCGAGGGTGCACCATGCCCCTAACATCCAGGTCACTCATGAAGAGGGTTAGAGCCAGTACTGGCCCCTGGGGTACACCGTTAATGATTGGGCTCTGTTCAGGCTTCATGCCACTGATCAACACCCCTAAAGACCTACAGCATCAACATTCAAAATCACTTCTGCACGGATCAGAGACTAAATGCAAAGTTCTGCCTCCCCCAAGTCTTCTGCTGTCTCCAAAACCACGAGAAGTTTCTGTGTTATGATTTTTTGGCCCCATTTAGCATTTTCATCTTCAAATACAGGTACTCTGGAATATCACACAGGATCTGTTGAATTATTTGCCATCTTCTCCTCTTTCCCTGAAAATGTTGTAGCACTACCTGCTGAAACCACCTGTCTGAATCATTGTGCACTCCCTGCAAATGCACTGAGGATGCCACCATAAAGCTCAGAGCAGTTCTGGGAGCCGCCGGAGCAGACATTTCCAAAACCACGAAGGTTTTAAACCCCTTTGGCCGAGGGGGATCTTGGGTCCTGAAGGAAGCTACAGGTGCAAACCAGACCCGTCGTGCCCTCATACAGAGCTTCTGCACAATGGCTGGCATCAGAAAGCTTCTGAGGAAGAAATGTCACGGCCCAGGCCCTCCCTGGAGCTGCACACCCACCACAGCAAGCCTTTGGAGACAATCGATGGAGGAATGCAGCCAGAACCATCTCTCCTACTGCTGCTGTGGACCAGAAGCAGTGCTGGACCTTTGCCTCCCCCACTGCTGAGGGACTCCGTGACAGATCTCACGAAGGTCAAAGGCTGCATCACGACTCCCGAGTGAGAAAAAAGAACCGCTGAGATCGATCCCCACTGTCCGCAGTTTCTCTTGCTACCCGTGGGTTCCCAGTTGTCACCCAAACCCAAGTGATATTCAGCACTGACGCTAGGTGAGGTCTCGTCCTAACCTCCGGGACTGCCCCAAGTCCTCTCTGGTCAGCTGGACGGCACTGTCAGGATCGGGTCCTGCGACAGTTCTCTCCATCCCACAGCAAGAGGCACGTGCTCCCTCCAAATCTTTAAGCCATCTCATTAGGCAGGAGCTGGAGTTCTCAGGGTCTGTCCCTGCCGTGCACATTCATTCCCGATCCTGCTGCTCCCGCGGCGTTGTTCAGGCTGCAGGGAAGGGTCTGGGAGGTTGGATCTGCAACCCAACGCCTACTAATGAACAGGCACAGCAAAGCCCCTCTCTAACCACTGCTGGTGCCTATAAAGTACATTTTTCCACTTGACAGGGACAGAAGTGTGTTTGGGTTAGTGCTCAGACACTGTTTAATTTAGGGGTAAACACACTGCATTGCTTTGGTAACGACTCTACCCTTGAAGAAGAGCCCAAGGACTGATACAACGCACGCCTTGCTAGCGCCTGTCCTCCCAGGGCGGCTGACAGACTGATGAAAAGGAACCGTCCTGCCCCAGAAGGGCCCAGAGCTGGGTGATCGCCAGAGGCCTGAAGTCAACAAAATCAGCGGTAACTAGAAGGTGGCTGGAGGAGTTCTCACCCCCCACCCAACTAAAGGACTATGCAAATTAGCCCCCACACCCTCAAGGAACATGCATGCTAATTTAAATATGTTTAACCAATAGCAGATGATGTGTTAATTACTAACCAACTAGCGTAAATTTAGGTGCGTTTTTTTAATCCTGTAACAAGATAAATACGTTGTAGATTCTGTGTGTGGTGTGCTAGCTTTGTGGAATTACCACCTAGCACCCATCTCTGCGCAGACATGAAATGAATAAAATACCTCTGCTCTGTGTGTATATTGGTGTACCGCACACCGGGTAAACGATCCCACTTTTCGGACAAGACTGCCAGAGCAGAGGGACACGCTGACCACTCCGCAATCATGCCCAAAGACACAGCCATAAAAATAAAAGCTTTTTATTTTTTTTTTTTTAATATACCATTACAGAAACATCTGAGTAACATTCTCAACAGGATAAGCAGCTCCACAGCCCTGGGGGTGAGTGCAGGCAGCCAGCTCCGGGGTCTGCCATGCCGTGCTCCCAAGCTGCCGCTGCTCTCGGTGCACGACGCCCCGCTCCTCGCCCTCGGCAGGGAGACCCAGCCCTCCCGGCGTCAGGGCGTCACCTTTTTGTAGGTAATGTGGAGGTGCTGAGTCATGGGCTGCGTAGTGGTTGCCATTGAGACAGTTTGTTCGAGTTTCCCATCGGAATTGAGCCTGAATTTTCTGGTAATCTGAAAAGAGGGGAAGAAAAGAAGTAACAAAATCAAGCGAACAGCATCCACAGGCTAAATTCCTTACCTGCGCTTTCTACCTTCCCTTTGCCATCCTTGTATTTGCTGCCCATGCACCACAGATGGAAGGATATGCTCACTACAGCCACGTGAGTAACTGAGAAGTTTTCTCTCCTAAGGAAGGCAGCCCTTTCCAAGACATCAGCTCCAGGACCACTACCCATGGAGCCACGCAGCGTCCCAGCACCGCTGCCAACATCGCCTCAGCACAGACAGGCCAACATCCCTCCACCAGAAGAGCGGCCGGTGGCTCAGGGAGATGCTCTGCGCTGGACGACATCCCCAAGGCAGCCTTCAAAACCACTCAGGCTCTCTGCAGGTCACCACACCGTGCCAGAGTAAGGCGTTGCTCACACTACATGGGGAGATGGGAGCCTGCCGAGCCTCAGCTTGCACCCGCAGCCAGGTTCAGCCCTGGGGCAGGAGGGAAAAGTGCTGCCGTCCATCGAGAGGGCTTGACAGGCGACATCATTCCCCATCCCTCCACACGGGCAGGCTGCAAGTTTGTCTGTGCTGCACCAGACCTCCAGAAATGCAATTTGGGATTGCCCTGTGGAGCTGGAGCACTTAGGACCCATGCAAGCAGATGCTTGAACCCAGGCTTCAGCGGCTTCCAAACAGGAGGGAGCGGCTAAGCATCCAGCATTCAGCACAGGCTGTAGGGCTGCTCTTAGGTGTTGCGAAATAAAGGAGAAAAGAGGGCAACAGTAGAACAGGGTTATACACAAACGATGTTTTGATTAGTATTTGCTGATCAGATTGGGCTTTCTTTGTAATGCATGACAGCGTTCCTCAAATACCCTAAGCAGGAAAAGGCAATTAAAAGGAATACAAGACACTTGTCTTTAACAAGAAATTGTCTCACAATGTGTGACTTTAGCTCAGGGCTCCTGAACAGCCCATTTTTTTCTGAACAGACCACTGCAGGTCAGACAACGAAGTCTGAATTCCAAAAGGAGGAAAAGAAATGAACTAGGCAAAAAAGAGGAGGGGGATTTTCTCTTAAAAATGAACTTCAGTCAAAGGCTGGCTGATGGTACCGTGGGAGGTCCATGTACACCTGAGACGCATGGGGAGACCGCTACTTCCCACGCCGGAGAGGAAACATGAAGCGCTGGGAAAGGGCTGTGGGAAATTGCTGAATTGAAGGTAGAGCGGCATCCACTGCTCCCCCTTGTCCACAAATCCAGTCATTTCATCACAGAAAACAACCAGGTCAGCCAGGCAGTGTTTACCGGTAGTAAAACCATACTGACTGCCCAATCACCTTCTTCCTACGTGCAGGAATCGCAGGGGCTGAAGTGAGGATGACCACAGTTGACCACTCTGTAGCTCTCCACATTGACCTTCAGGCGCTTTCTGAAGATGGGTGACCCACGAGCCATGGGTGTCCAGTCATCGGGAAACTCCACTGATCTCCATCACCTTTCAAAGATAACACAGCAGCCTTGCAGGCGCATCAGCCAGTTCTCAGTACCCACATACTGCGAGGACAGTCCTGAAGTCTAAAACTATTTGAAAACGTGCCTGTTCTCCAGACACTCGCAGGGGAACACAAGTAGTGTGTTTGGAAACAAACCCCGTCTAGGAGTTATCTCTGTGCACAGGGTGGGAGCTGAGAGCCCCTCACTCCTCAGAGACGTAGGAAGAGTCTCAATATGCTGCAATTGTGCCTTAACGTCCCGTCAGCGTCGCCTCCAGCAGGGACAGATCCCCAGGGGCTGCTCCGCTCTGTCCGTGCGGGGAGCTCCCCGCACCTCAGCACAGCCACGCACCTAAAACACAGCCCTGGCCCAGGGAACGGCTCTTCCTGCCTGAATTACGGCCCAGCCGAACCACAGCCATCCCGAATCACTTTTCAGTGGGAACACAACTTCACGGTGAAGTTTTCTCAAAATGAGCAACTAAAGCAGCAGCACATGCACCCTTCTCACAACACTTGTGGTCTCTTCATTTCCATGGGCAATTTATGCTGTTCTTGGGGAAGAAGAAAATGTGTTGGGAGCCGGTTACCTGCCATATCCTCTCCTTCCACATCCTCCTTCTCCAGCAAGGGCCTCCCAGACACTCGTTGTGACCAGTACCTGGGCCTGAACTGCCCTCAGGTGAGCGTGGACCTTCAGCTCAGGAGGTTCCCTCTTCCGCCTTCAGCCAAAGCCAGCCTTGGAGCCCTCAGCCAGTAAGACGTTCGCCAGCTTTCTGCTGCTTTCCCCCTCTCCTCCTGCCGGTCTATCTGCTCACATTTCAGGCACTCTGAGAGGACAGTCCGCTTTATTTAAATGTTTGTAATTAAGAGCTCTGCTGCCTTGGTGATATCCATAGTATTTAATGGCTTTATTTCTCCTGCTATAGAAAGGAGACCATACAGCTGCTCCTGGGAAAGGAGAAACCCACCAACTTAAAGCACACATCTGAAGGCAGGGGAGTTAGGACTGCCTTTCCGGAGCTAGGACATTGCTTGTGTAGGCACATACAATTTTTGGCACGTCAGTGAATTCAGCGAGCACACTTACGACACCAGCTGCACAAACCTATGCTCTCAGTTATCTATGGGTTGGTTTTATAGCACGTAAAAACTAAGTTGCAAAATTAAGCCTTAAAGTCCAGAATAAGACAACACTGTATTTGCCCCAAAGTAGTGTTTTCTCTCCCAAGAGCCACACCTCACTTGTCACCCTTCAAAAACTGCAGTCAGTCACTTGGTTCACATGTTATCAGAGAAAACTAAACAGATGCAAGAACACGCCACCACCTAGTCTTTGTGACAGCTTGTTCGACCTTGCTGTCTTTCTCAGCTGCCAGTCAGCCAAGACAACTTCACACGTGACAGCTAGGATTCCAGCGGTGACCTCAGCATGCCACACTAACTCCAGCAGTGCCATGGTGGCTGTACCCCATCCAACTGTGTCAACAACAAACCACCGCTACACCAAAAAAAAAAAAAAAGAAGTCAAAACCCAAGAAGCAGGCAACCAAGAGCAGAGCTGGCAGCAAGGGCCAGCCCTGCCGAGCGGCCACAGATGGGAAGAGAGCCCGTAGCAACTTGTGAATGCCCTGAAAAGCAAGCAAGCAAGATTTGCAAAGACAAGGCAGAGCTCCAGTGAAAGGCGGGCGTTCCTAAAATATCCTGATGAGGCCCAATACTGGACATACCTTATGTGTGCACCCTCATGCTGTAATTAATCCAGAAGACCAGCGTTAAGTAAGACCGCTGCCGTACAAGGGTATTTAGACAAGACTTTCCTATTCTTTTCCCTAAGGACCCACTACTGGCCACTGCTGGAGACAGGACTGAGTTGGCTGCTCTGATTCAGCGCATCAGTTCTTATCTTAACAATCCCTCTGGGTCCTGTAATGTACGAAATATCTTCTGAAAGCTGTTATGGAAAGGATAAGCCAGGGTGCCAAGCCATATTTCCAAGAACTCCTGATGGCAATCTGCAATTAAAGCACGCTAACCAACCCATCCTCATGACTAGATGCCTTCTGGAGCTAACACTACTATGTGAACTGCTCACCTGCTCGACATGGGGCTTCTTGGCAAAGGAGATCCTGGCTATGGAGTGAGAAGCTATAGACAGCTCTTGTCCATTCACCTCCCCTTCCTCCACCTCCACCAGACCTAGTGAGAAGCAAAGTCATATATCTTATTAGGCTACAACGGTTACTTAACAATGCCACAATTATCAGGCTACATAATGGACCATCACTCTCCCTGAAGAACAGTTTTATTTGACCTAGCACATATCAACAACTGCAAAGCCACTGCAAATCCATGTAATGCTGCTTAGAACAATCAAGCCAGCCAGACTTACTCATACCGTGTGGGATGAGTATTGCATTGCAACTGGCAGTTTTCTCTTAAGCACCTGCTCTGGGGTTTTAGATGCAAATTTAAGCATCAACAACTGGGTTTTAACACTTTCGCTTATAATAATTTAGATGTGGTTCTCTTTCTTATTCAGTCCCAGTGTAACAAGTACCAAGGCACTACATCCTGACAGCGGGAGATGATCCTAGTTTAGACGCTAAGAAAGAAGACTGTGCTAACATTACTCTCCAAGATTATTAAGGGAACGGTAGGAGAGAAGCTCCCCTGCTGCGGAGGCTCTTGGTAGTGCCACAGCCCGGGCAGGGACCCTGCTATATGGGTCACACCAAACACTCCTGGATGGAAAGGGTTTAAAACCACCACAGCCCCACCTCAGCAGGGCCACAAACTCTGCCCCGCACCGCAGAATCGAATACAGTGAGTGTTGAGAACGGTTTAGTGGGATGTTAAACCTGACCCTGCTTAGAAGGAGCAGCTGGCCAAGTATGACACTAGCAATAGGAGGATGACTCCAGACCCAGGAGCTCATGAACCACGGCACGCACCTCCATATTTCTACCACAGGGTCCACTGTGGCCAGCTCAGGGGAGCAGTGGGAACAAAGCATCTTATTTGTACACATTCCCCCTGCCTCCCCACCAAAAAAAAAAAAAAAAAAAAAAAAAAAAAAGATTAGGATGCTACAAAGGCATCAGGAATGTCACTGGCCTCTTATCACCTGCCATCATTAAGGCTCAGACTACAATTCTTGTTATAGAGGCAGGGGTTCTTTTGGTTTACAAAGCTACATCTGCAAAGACCAACACATCATTTGAGCAAAAGATACTCCTTGAATCTCCTGCATGAGTGGTATTTCGACTTGTGGTCCTTTCCTGCTACAGAAAGCTAGAAAGTCACACTGTCTGGTCAAAGCCACGTAGCCAGTCTAGAAACTCAGTGCTTTTGACACAAATTCATTGAATCAATTTATTTTCACTGTGGGTTCAGCGCCGCTGTAGGCAATAATTTTCTGGAAAAGTGATGAAATGGCACAGCAGGGTAAGGAACAATTCTTTTCTTATCTTTTTCTCAGGTCTGTACCTGTGTTCTGGGCACTGATGAAGGCCACCTTATTAGTGTCGGGTTTGAGGCGGATGAATCCACATTCTCGATGCATGGGCTTCCTGGTGTGCGGATGGAAGGCGTTGAACCTGAGGCAAAAAATCCAAATACAAAAGCTGCTGTGTGTTGCACTGAAAATACAGTGTTCGGCCTGGTTTTGTCTGAGAGGAAACAGTATTTTATTTAACCACATGATTGCCTGCAGTATTACTTGAAGAGTGAAAAGACTGACAACGCTTCACGGCTGGGAGATGTAAATGTGTAAAAATACATTAACGTTACGGGTACAGCTATTTCTTAGAGCTGGAGTTACTTATTTAAGTTCAAGCTTCAGATTTTCCACAGCTCCTGGGTCTTTCTAAGAGCTAGGTCAGAAACTCCCTCAGAAAGTCAGACATTTCACAGATGCTGAAGCCATACTGTCTCAAATATCTCCTTTTCTCAAATAACTACCTGGAACTACAATATCATCTTTATTTAGCTTTTAAACCTAGCGAGTTGGGGTTTTTTTGTATATTACTTGCTGAAGGCAGTAACAGAGCAGACATTTCTCCCACCACCCCTTTTCAAAAAAAGTTCAGCTCAGGTTCTTATTTATTCTTCACAAGGCCTTAGAGTTCTATGCTTGGCCACCCATAATGTGGGTGATTATATATATATATATCACACGTGTTCACATGTAACATTAGTGCTACAGCATTCCTGAGTCTACACAGGTAACTGAATTAAACAGCATCTTAAACACATACGGACTATAATAAACACATAATATAGAGGACTATCCTATTGGTGTTTATTCTAGACTAAGTTCACTCTTTTCATGCTGTTTTTCATAGAATTTCCCACTCTGCATCTTTCTACACAAAAGGAGACAGATGCAACCTCGGAGCTGCTGCTGCTGCATCTGTATCCAGAACTCCCTCATGCGACAGCAGTTTCTGCACTGCGCAACTGGGATGTGCCTGCTGCAAACGGCCGACACCAGTTCCCTTGGCCACCGTGACCTGGCCCGGACCCGGGGACGTGCTGTATCATCACCTGCCACCCCAACAGTGACAGGACAAGTGTGCAAGAGCAGCCTGACCACGGGGCTTGTGCAGGTGCTGGCACGTGGCAAGCTGGAGCAGTTCTTTGTTAAAGAAGCACTGAGAGCTGAAAAGTCCAAAGCACACGTTTCCTATCTGAAGTAAAATATAACGAATCACGCAGAGTCAGCATTTCCTAGAAGACCAGCAGCACGTGGCACAAGAAACCCGTGGGCTTCAAAGAACTGGAGGCAAGGAAGGGGGAGCACAGCTAAGGCACGCAGTTAAGAAGGAGTCTGGGTGCCTCAGAGCTGCTTCTGGCTTCCCCAACATCCTCTGGGTACAAATACACAGATCACTTCTCCTGTTTGGCTTTCTCTCTATATAAAGGATGTCTCCTTTTAACCAGGTGGTTATAGGAAGAACCAGGAATGACTTCTATGGGGGGTGTAGGGCTACATCCCTGCTAAGGACCGTCCTACATCTCAGCCTCTGTGCTCTGCAGCGAGGGAAGCCAGGTACCCTACAGAGTCGTGCCTCATGCTGGGATTATCTAGAGTCAAAGGAGGAACTAACTTAAATCAGGCTTCTTTCACCACTTGGAGTATTCAAGAGACATACAGACTGTCTTGTAACAGTCAAGCGGCACTGCTCCAGGAGCCAGGGAGACACGGGGTCTCTGTCCCCCACACCTGCACCTATTTTCCTGACTCTTCCCAGAGCTCAACAGCTCTGAGCTGTATACCTCCTTGGCACAAAAAAAAAAAAAAAAAAAAAAAAAAAGCTACTCAAATCAGCAACTGTTCAAAAGTTGGAGAGGGAGGTGTAGACACAGCATGACTGTCAGAGCTTTGTTTCTTTTGGAAACCGGACTAAAAATGTCACATGCTGAGTGGCAGCTCTGTCACAACGAACAGCGCACACCAGGAACACACGGCATCTTTCACAGAGTGTTAGCAGCTTGTAATTCACCCCTCCCAAATGAGTATTGGGGCAGCACTGAACAGTTAGCTACTATGTCACTTCTCTTCCTCCGGATTTCTTTTTGGTTTCTCTTAATTACTTCTAGCCAAAGCAGTTAAGCTATCTGCCTCCTATCTCATATAGTTTGCTAAACGCTTTAATTTTTCTCATATTTTCTTGGTGGTGAAGACTGAGGGCCACAGCTTAAAATGGACAAACTTGGCAGCCATGCCATAGCTCCTTCATTTATTGTATCTGTAAGTGGGAGTTTCACAAAGCAGAATGATAGCAGTTGTAATGCTGTTACCTGAAGATTCATTTCTAATTAGCTACCGCCAGCAAGAAGAATGGTGGGGTTTTTCCAGGCCGCAAGGACAGTACATTTTTTGGCTAACATACACACCCAGTGCACGTCACGTTAAAGTGGAAGGATCACTGGTCATTCAAAGGCAGGTATGGAATTTGGACAAACAATAGTGATGTCCATGCTGGGGCCGTTCTTGGTACCCTAAGTTATTCTCACTATTCTAAGTCACCGTCACATTCGCAGCACCCTGAGTTACTTCTCACTACGAAACCCTGGCGTGTCACAAGGACCGTGCACTGCACCACAGCCGCAATCCTGATCCTGTACACGTATGCTTCTGCACGAGTTCACAGGTGCGTACTCACTTTTGAAAAGCTCTGCGCGAGTGCACTGTACTCTTGGGCTAGTGACTCTTCAGTGATTGCAGGTGTGCAGCTCTGGGTATGTTGCAAGAACATGCCAATTAATCACAAGTTTTAAAGGAAAATGTAAGTCAGACCACGCAGTCACATATTACATCATCTCATTTGGTAGGTGAAAACTTGTTTACTTTGCCACTGGAAAAGAAACGCAACCAACAAATCTCACCAGAGCTGTGCCTGCTCCATCCAAAAGCTGCTGCCAACACAGATCAACCCCTGACTTACGAGAAGTTGAGCATGGGCTGTCCCACATGAGAGATGTGCACTTCCTCCAGGTACTGGAAGGGCTTCATTGTAGGGAAGGTGCCGTCTCCAGGTGGATCCGAGAGCCAGGTGCCCAGCATCCAGGACAGGGGCTCCATCACTGGATTCAGCTGGGGAGTCTCTGTGGAGGAAGAAGAAAGAACAAAGAAAGAAAATTCAGGGATCTGTGCTCTGCAGCTTGCTGTGAGCTGCTTACAGCCGGGTGGAGGTGAACACGCAACACCTCAGAAACGGTCCAACGCAGCAGTAACGCTTTTCTCTAGAGGAGCGACAGCTCCAAGGTGCAAGGGGAGACAGGGAACAACGAACAGTCACGGGAAGTAGTTCTGTTCTCAAACCTGCTCTTGGCCTTACACTCTTCCAGGCGGCCCATTTCTGACTCCTCTCTGTGGCTTGAGAAAGCTCCCTCCCATCTACACACAAGGAAGGAGAAGACTGAAGTCTCAGCATTAAAAATTATCACTAAATCCTAATCAAATCTCCAATGCTCTGACCTGATTTTTCTCAAGCACTGAGTATGTACCCTTCCTGTTTGTTGCAGAGACCAAGGAAACGAGTCCTCACTTCAGAGGAAAGAGAAAATCAGGCTGCATGCATATTCAAGATCAAAGTTTGGCTGCAATTTTTTCTGAAGACGTTAACGATGACCTGCACTTGTACAAAGAGGCAGGGGTCGTTCAGAAGTTTTTCTGCTTAGGCTCTGGACTAAGGCTAAGTGAAACGTTTTACAAAGACCAGGATGCCTGCAAAGTTAAAGCGTCAATGGAAGAGAAAGCTACCTCCCTTTGTCATTGGATTTATGAAGAAGCAACCAAGGTCTACAAAGTTAAAACTTCTTTAACAGATCATTTTAGAAGAGCTTTGATAAACAACACTTTTGCATTTTGCTGTGATTTCAGAGGGTGTGACCTGAAAAAAAATAAAATAGATCAGAGAAATGGAGCCAGGCAATTCAAAGCCATGTGAACAGAAAAGCAGATCCATTCCTGAGGTGGAAGCAGGGAAAGCAATATGGCACCCGCGTGATCTCAGGAAAGACCAACGCCAACAGAAACGAGGTGCCCACTACTCTAGGTTAGCTAGGTTATGCAGACAGGTATGGCTGAGGTATTCTTAAAGCAAGACCTCCTCCCACTCACGCGATAAATGACTTTTACTGGCATGGTGGGAACTGAAGGGGGTTGTTTTCCACACATAGTGATATCGCCTAATATAAGAACAAGCTACTGGTCCAGCTGGTCTGAAAGTTCAGCTGCAGGGAGAAATCATGACCTAAAAAGGTGATGCTGTGGGTAAAAATTTGCTTGATCAGTCTGAGTTTCACTGCGCTCAGTCCCAAACATCGGGCTAAAAAGACTGAGTGAGGAGGAAGAAGGGAGAGTCCGTCCCTGGAACGCCAAAGGAGGAGGAACAGAAACTTTCCCGAGCACAAGAAAATTACCGCTTTTGTTACTTGTTCTCCCACAGACAGCAGGTTATAGAAAGCCAGCTGGCGTGTCAGCAAGATGCTGCTAATTGCTCTTTTTTGTCCTGAAGTATTTTACAAGTGACACAACATGAGAAAACACGGGGAGCTCACTATGAAACAGGTGGTAAAATTCTACGGCATCGGAGCAAACCTTTGCAAAGACCGTCCCGCCAGCCTGTGCGTTCACCAGCAGCTTACCATGGTGTTATGAAGGGGCTCCTACAATCCGTACAGCAGCCTTAGCGTACCAGACTGTATTCCATTGTACTCACCTTCCACCGGTACCGTGAGCATCCACAGCAGCAGCACAGTATTTTCTGGCGCAGCAAGGATCTTAACACAGTGACAACCGATAACAAAAGTCCAAAATTATTGCTACAAGAAGCCCCACACTTCTAGACTGCTCCTTAGGAACCAGTTTCTCCTTTCATCTTGAGAGCAGGCAGTTTTGTGAGTAAGAAGAGTATCACTACCCCGTCCAACTGATATTTGCCTTTCACTTGCTGCTGCATACGCTGCATTTCTTTCCAAGCTTTTTGTGGGCTCACACTCCCACCGTGGAAGGGAGGAGCAAAGCGTTGGAAAGCCTGGGCTGCTGCTGCCCTCTCCTGGGTCAGGAGGAAGCAAAGCCTGGGAGCAGGATGCTTTCTGTCACCAGAGCGCTCTGTAATAAGGCACTTCATTTTCTTCTGCTTACCAACCCTGCGGCATCTCAGGAAAAAGCACCAAAATGACAGATGAAAGAAATGAAAGTCATTTCCACTCTTTAGACTTGGTCATAAACCAAGAGAAGCCAATGGATTGTTTCCAGCACCCACAACCCGACCCCATTGCCTTGCTGTGGCGGGAGGTGCTCGACCAGGCAAGCTAGTCTCACTTCCAAAGAGCTGGACTTCCAGCCAGCTGAAAAGGGAAGACGTAACCACACATCCTGACCTCTACGGCATCTGGGCAAACAACAAGGCCAAGTGACCATTATTACTTTTCCAAGCTACCTGATGGCAGTGAAGCCAATGTGAGTTTTTTAGTTCTTACGTTGCTTGGAAAAGCCAAAAGCAATGGAAGTGCTGGTGGGAATAAGGACCGGAGACTCAGTGAAGTGCAGAAGAGCACACACACTCTGATTGCATCCTGTGCGATGCTGCTTCTTACCTTCGGTGTTGGTCTCCGAGCAGTGGGCTAAGTCCTTTTTTCTCCCTGGCAGAGGGCTGAGCTGAGAGAGTGTAAAAGCAAGAGTGGGGAGACAGACAGGAGAGACCGATCGAGTCCATCAGAAAGAAAAGGCAATTTTAAAAGAAATTTGCTTCTTATGTCGTGACTGGGGTAAGTACAAGACTATTGTAGCAGCAAAAAGTAGAGTTTAAAGAGGAAGACATCTTTGCTTTGTTTCAAACAACAGGTTTATAGATGCAATTGCTGTCAAGAAGAATTTCACTGAAGATGGAGCACGTACTTCCCTTTTTAAAGATCTAAACTCATGGCACATCCCTTTTACAAACAACCTGCTACTATGGTTTAACAAGTAAGTGTATGACAACATCAAGAACACGAACCACACCTGAGAATTTGCAGTGCAAGAGACACTGGCCACCCTTCTGCACGTTTAAAACTTCAGATGATGTCCTCTTAATGCTGGTTCTCTGTATTGGGTCTGGCTGCGATGGAGTTAACTTTCCCCACAGCAGCCCTCACAGTGCTGTCACAGACCAAGGATGTCTCTCCAATGTTTCTCCTCCCCTCAGCAGCAGGCTGGGGGTGGGCAAGGTCTTGGGAGGGGACACAGCCAGAACAGCTGACCCAAACTGACCCAAGGGATATTCCATACCATATGGTGTCTGCTCAGCAATAAGACACAGAGACAGGGGGAGAAACTGGGGGGCATTCATTTTTTGTAATGTTTCTCTTCCGGACCAACCACTACACGTACTGAAGCCCTGCTTCCTGGGAAGTGGCTGGACATCGCCTGCTGATGGGGAGTAGAGAATAATCTTTTGCTTTTGCATTGCTTCCATGTGCAGCCTTTTGCTGTATTAAACTGCCTTTATCTTGACCCACGAGTTTGGGGTTGGTTTTTTTTCAATCTTGTTTTTCTCCCCTTCCTGCCCTGCTGAGGAGGGGAGCAGTAGAGCAGCTTGGTGGACACCTGGTATCCAGCCAAGGTCAACCCACCACATTATCTTGCATCCACATGCAGAGCTTCCCTTTTATCTAATACCAGGGAAGCTCACACCACAGCCTTTTTCTTAACAAAGACATTCGCAGAGTTGCTTTCCCCTACCAGGTGATACAGTTTCTCAAAGCCTTTACGGACCCAGCATCTTCTGAGACCTCTACAAAATCTGACAGAAATCAGCCACGATGCTCACGAGTTGCAACAGCTTGGGAGACAAAAACCACAGGCACATAACCAACCTGGTCACCTAGATCTCTTTTCTTCAGGAAGCCACTCCGGCCAAAACTGCCACGCCCTGGTCCCTGGGCACACGAGTCAGCTCCGTTTCACCATCTGACCCCACTTCACCCCTCCGAACTCATGGATGGGCTGTTTCCACATCTTTCCCATTCACGGAGGGTTTAGAAGTCAAATCCCTCCCTGCCCTGTAACAAAGTCAGACTGTAACCGGCTGACCACACTTTGCAACGGGAGACCGCAAGCTCTCCCCACCATGAGACGAACCAGACAAAGCGGCTGGACAACCCCCTGGGGCCGTGTCTACGCAGGCTTCAGCCAGCCTGGCTCTCAAGTGGGATCCCTGGCACAGAAAGCTACGCTGGCACAAATTCCTACGCAGCTTTATCAGCAAAACTGTGGCGTGAGCAGCCAGCTGGCTGCTAACAAGGCAGCTAACCTATTTCCCCGAAGTTGGGGAAGACTCGCTGCAGGAAACTTAAGCAAAAAAAAAAAAAAAACCCACACCAAAAAACAACCCACCACCAACAAAACCAAAATCCCAAACAAAAACCAAACCAACTCACACAGCACCTTCTCAGTCTTCAAAGTGTAGGGTCTACAGCAACAGCTGGGCAACCTTCTGCAGACCTTTCTTCAGCGGAGTCGCTTACTAGATTTAAATCATCAGCATCAAGGTTCTGGTAATTAAGGAGCTGCCTTGTTCAGCATGTCTTTTCCATATTTAAGTACAGAAGATGGTTTGTACTCTGCTGCCCTTCCCCAAGTGTCGTCCTCCTTTACACACTTTGCTGATGCTCTCCCCAGTAAAGCATCCCTAGCGCTGACACGCTTTAGCTCCGCCTCTGCTCTAAAAGCTGGGAATGTGATTATATTCACAAATTTTCATCTTACGGCCCCATCTTAGTAATTAATTTCATGACCAAGCACCAGTGTGTTATTGCCTCTGTTTCTAACCTCTGTGGTAAAATGCTCTAGTGCCTGTAGTCACTGTCAGAGTTCTCCTGCACTACAAAATATTGAGAAAACATTGTTAAAATGATAAACTATTATAAGAAAATCAAACATCCTACCTGAGCTTACCTCAATGTTTTACTTTCTCTCGAGTTTTCTAGCTGCAAGCTGTTTTTTTGTTGCGAGTCATTGCCGACTCACTGCAGAAATTAAACGCTTAATGCACAAGATGTACATGCTATTAGGACAATAAACTAGAAAAACCAAGACCATTACACTGGAGAAAAAAAAAAAAAAGCAAGAGCAGAGCAAAAAGTCTTGTTTCCCCCATTCCAACCACCTTTCTCACCAAGGGGGTGGTGAAAGAGCCATCTCCCTGATCAACCAAGTCCCAGACTTGCTCCACGTCAGCTTGGTGCCTGCACTCTGGTTGCTCCCTTGTGGACACGAGGCAGCTTACCTCCCTCCCAGCGCTGCAGGGCAGCACGTGCTCAGGCCGTAGGTGCTGTGAAGTCTCACCTAATCTCTTGTGATGCCTTCTGCCACAGATTCAGCCCCGCTCGTAACCTATGCACACATATTCCTACCCCTTATCTCACTCTCAGCTTTATAGCTGCCTTGTCCTTTGTAACTCTCACTTACTCTATTGACCACCTTCTACCCTGGCCGCTCCCATGCCAGACAAGGCAGAAAAAAAAAAATTAAAAAAAAAATCAAATCACAAAAAGCACCTGCCATCTCAGAATAAAAGCATTTTTCTTCCAAAAATCTAGCTCCAAGTTAATGTCCAACTGCCAGGTCAGCAGCGCCTGCCCTGGTAGAGGCAATTTTTCTGACAGCACATCTCTGCGATCCATTATAAGTGTTTCATTTTCAAGCTAAACTTGACAGGGACCCTTTGCTGTTCAAGTGCTGCTCAGACAGATGAAAGCAAGCCTCTCGCATCCTCACACAGCCCCACTTCTCTTCTCACTGCCACTGAGGAACGTGACTTTCCTGTTTGTTTTCTGCAACAAGAATGAAAACCTGTTGCCACCGAGGTGGGAAACACCACGTCAGGCCCCACAGACCAGGCATCCACCTCGGCACAAACCCAGATATTTAATGTTCGAGTCCTTCTGCTTGTTCCCAGAGTTCACCAACTATGCTTCATTGGCATGTAAAAAGTATTATAAATGACTTCAGTTCCACACTGGCTTCGTACAAATATTTAAAGACTAATCTAAGCTGGAAGGAAATATGATTTCCTACAGATTCCTACCAAAATTCTCACCATTTTTCACGTGGACTCATTTTGCAAACTCTCCTGCCTTTAATATGACCTTCATAAAAGCAGACATGCAGTGTGGAAGAGGCTCCACATACGCTCAAACAGCTGAATCCTAACAGCTTCACCTCTCCAAGAAGTACAGGCACCTCAATCCCGTTGAATCATACCTGAGTTTGCTCCACTGCCAGCCATAGTTTGCGGAGTTATTTTTCTATTGCTTGGTCTGGCTCTCTAACCACCTTTGCTCACCAGAAAGTGTTTTGCGCAGGGTTGAGAAGATGGCTATAAGGGAAGTGATCTCATGATGAGGTAAGACAGTTATCCCGGTGCCTGCTGGGAGATGTAGTTTTACGAAAGGACCAAACTTGAGCACATTAAGAGGAGGCAATTTGTGAAAGGAGCATCTCGGATCTTCTGTCTGCGCTAGCACAGGGGGAGTGTGATGCAGCAGAGCTGCAAAACCTTCAAGCAGAACAAGATGGTCAGATAGTACTTGTCTATCAGAGGACAGCGCTGTTAGAACAGTCTCCCCTTCCCCAGGGCACCGGATCCATATTTGCTCGCTGGCTCTCCCTACTTTCTCCCAGCGCATCCTGTTGTTCTCCAGAAGACGGATCTAACCTCGTTCTGCCTGGTGCACTGCACCTAACCACACCCCAATGCTGGAAATATTCCTCAACCTTTGGTCCATGGACCTCAGAAGTGGCCCACGAAACAGAAGGAAATGGTTTCCTACCAAACAAGCAAGCAAATTCAAAGTTTAGATGGAGACGGTCACTGTGGCAGCTGTGCAGAAACAGCCCAGGGCTTCTCCTAAAACCAGTTAGTCGATCCCCCTGTTAAGACAGGTTGGGAAACACCACTTGAGCGCATCGCAACAGTTTGAGCACGCTGTGAGCCAAACTCACCCAGCCTGAGTCACCGATCCTCAAGTGTGGCTGGCAGAGACTGCGTGCGCAGCAGTTTGCAGAAATCTCCTCTTTCCAGCTGGCTGTAGTTTGGGTACAGCCAGTGGAAATTTGAGGAAAATACCAGTTGAG